>NC_047660.1:127603061-128203894 GCF_011762505.2 Arvicanthis niloticus | reverse complement strand
GCTTTAGAGTAGAAGGAAATATCCTTCCTTAGAATCCCAAATTTATGACCATATCTTAATGTAAAAACAGTTTCAGAAATGTGTGAAGAAATCAGAATCCAGAGAATGCAGGGTCAGGCAATCAGAACTAACCAGTAAACAAGTTCTTTATCTAATCACACCATTCTACCTCCCATCACTTAGAACAGTTGTTCTCAACCTATGGGTTTCACCCCTTTGGGAGGTCACATATCAGACATCCTGTATATCTGATATTTACATTACAATTCATAACAGTAGCAAATTTACAGTTATGAAATAACCATAAAATAATTTTATTGTTGGGGTCACCGCAAGATGAGGAACATGGGGAACAGTATTAAAGGGTTGCAGCGTTAGGAAGGTTGAGAACCACTGGCTTAGAACCTACCTATCTTACAAGACAACAGCCACCAACATGCTACCAACAATGGCAAAACCTGCTAAGCAAGAGAAGACAATCATCAAGTGCTAGAACCTATTGCTAACTGCTTCAGAGATCTTTGGAGCTGGTTATTAGATGCTGGTAGCTTGTAGTTACCCAGAATGGAACTACCCGTGACTTGAAAATAAATGTAGAAAACCATGGGATTTGTTTTGTTTTAAAGAATTAAGCAGTTCCTCAACAATCCACCATTAAAGCATGCTTGGCTAGGAAGCTCTGCAGAAAACAGTCTAGGCTCTACCTCAAGAGAACACAAGGGAAGGTTTATAAATCTCAACCTTGAGATTTAGCCCTGTTGTTTCTACTAATTGTCCATGAAAATGGAAGCAAGATTCTAAGCCTCTCTCTTATGAAATAAAATGTAAGAATTTGAACAGTCCCAAGGTAATCTCAAGAATGTCTTTAGGATTTAAAAAGTAGGTCTTTCTGTCTCTTGGTCTGACTCAGATTTCTCCCCACTCTACTTCCTAGACCACAGTTTGGTTCTGTGTCAGACTGAGGAACTTGGCCCTCCTATCCTCCTCAAACCTGGACAGCCCTGATGTTCTGAGATCGCTTAGCTTTTGAGACACATCAAAGAACGTTTCAGAAGCCACCAGCTGACCCAAGGATGTCCTTTAGTCGCTGCAGAGACCCTGTCTGTGGTAACAGACCACAAAGGAGCATGTGGTCTAGTACAAACTATATCTATATCCCGAGGCACGGCTGCCATCCATCAAGCAGCACTTCAGGCATAAAGCTAAGAATGTAAGAAGATGTGACAGAACCTCATGCCTCAGCCCCAGAGTCAGTGTTGGTCCAGAGCCACCATCCTAGGTCAATATTACACAAAATTCCTTGTAGGCAAAGGCTCGATATTGCTCACAAAAGTGGCACAATAGCCACAAAATATCTGCTTAAATCAAGTCTCTGGTTTGGTAGAGTTTGTAGTTCATCGGCCTGAGACTGCTGTGTGAACAGTATTTAACTCTTAATCAAATGTTTCTCCCAGAGGAGCAAAGGACCCCTCAAAATAGCCTTTCCTGATTGAGTAATGAGGATTGAGCCTCTAAAGTAGGAAGGCAGTGTCCCCACACAAGGTTTGATGATGGATGAAAGGAAATCCTGGCCCTTCTCTCTAACATGATTTTTTTTTTTTTTTTGCCTTGATCTTGGTTGGGCTCAGACTTATCCTGGGCATAAGATCTTTCCAACCCCTCAGGTTTATAAATATCACTCTTCCTCACTTTGCTCTTCAGAGAAAAGAATGCAACTATCATATCTGGAGAGGAAGGAGTTAGTAAAAGGCAACAGTACATCTGGGCATAATAAACTAAAAATGATGAGAAATTCTCCATCACACACAGCATGCCTGTTTATTAGTATCAGTCATAGGGAGGAGAACTTGACAAACAGACCAAGAATCTTAAATTTTGCATGGATTCTAGGAATGACACATACTTAATTTCACTCACAGAAATAAATTTTTAATAAGATCACAGCAAAAAGGGCTCATGCTGTGCAGACACAAAGTCGAAGAGTTCAGATCCTTGGCACACACATGAAAAAGCCAGGCATGGCACATGTACCTATAATCTCAGCACTGGGACATGGAGACAGGTAGATTATTGGCGCTTGCTCGCCAGCCTGTCTAGTTTAGCTCTAGGTTGAGTAAGAGACCTTGTTTCTAAAAATAAGTTAGAGGCTGAGGTGAACAGGCTCACAAGGCAAGGAGGCTTGCCACCAAGCCTGATGATTTGAGTTAAATCTCCATTGTGGAAGGAGAGACCTCCACACACTTGAGAGATACAGAGAGAGAGAGAGAGAGAGAGAGAGAGAGAGAGAGAGAGAGAGAGAGAGAGAGAGAGAGAGAACAAGAACATATGTAGAAAAGGGAAATATTTATGTCAATTTGTTATATCTAACCAGATTGTTGAAGTAATTCAAAACAATCTTACAGCTCCCTAAGAAGAGGACCCACACAGGCATGGAAATACTGTCTAGAACTAACCAGAGTATGAATCTAGAGACTGGAAGAACATTCAGGTACATGTTAAATTGGAACAGAGGACATTAAAATCCTTATAGGAGCAACGCATCTTTATTGAATTTGCATTGGAAACTAGGCACTGGGGATCCAAGCATTATTACAAGATTCTACACTCTCAGCAATGGGAAACTATTCACAAAGACTGACAACACTGATACTGAAGGCTGTGATAACAATCCAACCAGACAGACAGACTGAGCTCCAAACACCATGCAAGGTAACAGTTCAGCTGGAGCAGAAACAGCTTCTAATTAAGGGTCAGATTCTGTGCTGAATTCCAGCAGGGCTCCCCGGTTTTACAGAATATTACCACTTCCAAAGGGTGACAATTCTCTTTGGGTCAGAAGATGTGTGATAAAAATTCAGAGAGCATGCGACTCAGAAAGCAGTTCTGGCTTCACATAAAGGCCTTGTGGAAAGAAGGATGGCCTTGGTATGACTCAGGGTGATGCAGTCGGGAATCTAGAGAACTTCTCATAAAAGGAGATGCGATGCGGCAGAATGCACCCCAGGTGAGCAGTGGTACAGAGAAGAGGCAGCAATACTGAGGTAGGAGAGGGGGACTGGCAGGCAGGGAAGGACTTTCAGCTCAGGAGGAAGCATATTTAATTTGAAACTCATGTTTTGAAGAGAGCCACACTGGAAGAAGATGTACTATTCAATGTGACCTCAGTGCACAGAAGGTCGTGGAGAAGAGACTCAAAGACATCCAAGGAAAGGAAGTGACCTTCTCAAAGAAGAAAGGAAAGGGGGTGGTGTATTAGGCAGTATGTACCCAGTTTTTAAAAATGTTTCTTTTTATTTTATGTGCCTGAGTTTACATGTACCACATGTGTGCAGGTACCCGTGAAGCCCAGAAGAAGACATTGGGTCCCCTGGAACTGGAGCTTACAGATGGTTCCGAGCTCTGATGGGGCTGCTGAAAGCTGAATGCAGGTCAAATTTCAGAGCAACAAATGCTCTTGAATGCTGAGTCAACTCCCCAGGCCCAGTTTTTAAGGAAAATGTGTAGCTTGTGAGATCAGTGAAAATAAAACACCACAAACTGTTTTTTTTTAATGCAAAAGTAGTACAAAGTGGGTAGCATGAGTGACAGAAATGTACTTTTTAAATACCTCTAGAGGTTAGAAGTTTAAAATAATGGTGTTGGGAGGGCTGCTTGCTTCTGAGGGTTGTGAGAAGGTTCAGCTAGTGGCCTCTCTCTTCTGCTTACAAATGACCCTTAGTATGCACAAAAAGGTGTAAATCTTCCAGAGATACCACCCAGTGGATGAAGGCTATCCCCATGGCCTCACTTCAACTTGATTACTCTCCATAAAAACCCCATCCCCAAATAAGGCCACATAGGATCATTGCTGGGGGAGAGACACAGATCAACTCATTACTCACGAACTATAAAAACAGTTGGTTTACCATCTAACTGTGAGGTCAGGACTTAGCCATGGGCCACATCAAGAGCAACATTTACATATGTTCTCAAATTGTAAGCTCTTAGGTTTCACCCAATATTACCTGTGCAGTCCCACAGAATCTTGGTACCACTGTTTATTTGAGGGTTTTTAATTTTTACCATTTTTAACATATGCAAATTGATCTAGGTCTAATGGAAACCAGAATCCTTGGCCAACAAAAAACAACTTTAAAAATAACTACAGTCCTATGAAATTCTAAAAGGTTGCTCATAAATCACCTGAACCCCTCTCATCCATCTTAATTCACTACAAAAGGCAGTTCACTAGAAAGGCCCTTCTGATTGGGACAACTGGCCTAAATTGTCCCCATCTATCTACGCTGGGTAAGTGGATTAACCTGACTTCCGCTCTGGTTTCCACCATCAGTCATGTTAATAGTTGTCATGAGAATGACACAATATTTTTGAAAGATTTTTCAAAATACAAAAGCATAAACAGCATCATGGATAAACTGAAAGCAAAAAGTGTAACCCCTTGCTTCACAGTCTTTTCTACAACCTAATTTGTGGTGCTCTGGATTCTCTAAGGTTTTTACACAGTTGCTCTGCTCACCTCCTCACGCCTCCCTTTTCTTAGCCTGCCTTAGTGCTGGTCCAGATGAGAATGCCAACATCATTCCCAGGGCAAAGTGGCCTCATTTCGACCTCCCTGAGCTTCATGCTGCGGACTGGGATGGGGTCCTCGGCACTTGGGACCATGCTCAGTGCTCTGTGGTTTCCCTGAATGCTCAGACGTCTCCACTAATAAAATGTCATCCAAAAGCTCCTAGATGACCATCCCCCAACTTTCTGTTCTTAGCTGCTTTTGAGTGGAATGCTTTGCTTTCCCCATAAATAGTTCAAAGCATGGTGCCACATGGACTCTTCTTCAAAAGTGGTTCTCTCCAGGGGACTTGAGCACAGCTGTTGGTCAGCTTGACTTAGAAGCAACAGACCAGAAAAACAGTACACTTTCCATATCCTACTTTACTCAGCAATGACTGGCTCAGCTTTAGCTCTGACTTTAAGGTTGAACCCACACCCAAGCTCCATTCCGTAGTCTCAGCCACGGAAGTTCTACTGAGGACAGATAGTTTCTTTCTGCTTCTTCCATAATGTTATCAGTGAAGGGTAAGCAACTGGCCAATATCAAAACAGAAAGCAATGGCAGGCTAAGCAGTGTACCACTAGCCTCTACTTATAAACTGGGAAAGATGTGGTAAAGGAAAAACCCATCCGTACATTTAGCCTTCAAACTGAGGAAAACTAGTTTAACTGTAATACCTGGGGGAAGTTAGTTAAAATCTTGATCTATGTATTCAGCCATGAAATGGGGCAAATAAAAACTACATTAAGTAGAAATCTGTTGTGTTCTGCAGCATCCATCCCACCCATTCTCAGCAATTTGGTTCTTGTCTCATCAATCCCACCAGAACATGAAGGCTCAGAGGATAATTTGCATAATGCTATTCTCTTGGCTATAGCAAGTGATTCAGAGAAGGGGTAGGTGTGCTGATTTGCTGTTAAGTCCCTGATAACCATACCTGAAAAAAACCTCCATATGGTTGTTTTAAGAGTTCAATGAGGGCCCCTTCCGCCACTCGCCTGAGCCTGGTGCCAGGAGCAGACACCTGGCTAGTCTGCTCCGGTCTGGACACCTTATCCTGAGACATCCTAGAGGGGCCACTGAACTCAGAGCGGCAGGTAAGAACACTCACCCACTGCCCTACGCCCGTCCCAGATCCATAACTGGGTGCAGGGAGTGCTCAGTACCCATCAGACACCCAAATCCGCCCCTGCGGAATACCACTCCCCTTCTGGCTCTCGCCTGGGCCTGGTGCCTGGAACAGACACCAGCTGGTCTGCTCCTGTGTGGACACCGGATCCTGAGACATCCTGGAGGGGCCACTGAACTCAGAGCGACAGACACCATACTCCGAGACATCCTAGAGGAGCAACTGAACCCACAGCAGCAGACAACATATCCCAAGACATCCTAGAGGAGCCTCTGAACTCAGAGCAGTGGGCACCTTATCCTGAGACATTCTAGAGGAGACATTCCACCCAGAGCAGTGGACACCTAGCTGGTCTGCTACCATGGAGACATCATATCCTGAGACATCCTAGAGGAGCCACTGGACTCAGAGCAGCTGGAGCTCAGGATTACAAGATCACAAAGACATCTGGACCCTGAGGAGTTCAGACACAAGCAAGATAACTGGAAAGGCAGGCTCCAGTCAGTGACAGTGAGTACAGGTACCACTAGAGTTAACTAGATGGCGAAAGGCAAGTGCAAGAACGTAAGCAACAGAATCCAAAGTTACTTGGCATCATCAGAACCCAGCTCTCCCATCATAGCAAGTCCTGAACACCCCATCACACCTGAAAAACAGGATTCAGAAGTAAAATCACTTCTCATGATGATAATAGAGGACTTTAAGAAGGACATAAATAACACTCTCAAAAAATTTAAGGAAAACACAGGTAGACAGGTAGAAGCCCTTAAAGAGGAAACACAAAAATCCCTTAAAGAATTGCAAGAAAACACAACCAAACAGGTGAAGGAATTAAACAAAACCATCCAGGATCTAAAAATGGAAGTAGAAACAATAAAGAAAACACAAAGGGAGAATACCCTGGAGGTAGAAAACCTAGGAACACAATCAGGAGTGATAAACACAAGTATCACCAACAGAATATAAGACATAGAAGAGAGAATCTCAGGTGCAGAAGATAGCATGGAAAACATTGACACAACTGTCAAAGAAAATGCAAAATACAAAAAGCTACTAACCCAAAACATCCAGGAAATCCAGTACATAATGAGAAGGCCAAACCTAAAAATAATAGGTATAGATGAGGGTAAAGACTCCCAACTTAAAGGGCCAGTAAATATCTTCAACAAAATTATAGAGGAAAACTTTCCTAACCTACAGAAAGAGCTGTCCATAAATATACAAGAAGCCTACAGAACTCCAAATAGTCTAGACCAGAAAAAAAATATCTCCTGTCACATAATAATCAAAACATCAAGTGTACAAAACAAAGAAAAAAAATACTAAAAGCAGCAAGGGAAAAGGGTAAAATAACATATAAAGGCAGACCTATAAGAATTACACCAGACTTCTCATCAGAGACTATAAAAGCCAGAAGACCCTGGAGTGATATCATACAGACCCTAAGAGAACACAAATATCAGCCCAGACTACTATACCCAGCAAAACTCTCAAACACTATTGATGGAGAAACCAAGATATTCCATGACAAAATCAAATTTATACAATATCTTCCCACAAATCCAGCACTTCAAAGGATAATTGGTGGAAAACTCCAATACAAGGAGGGACAATACAACCTAGAAAAAGCAAGAAAGTAATCTTCCAACAACCTCAAAAGAAGATAGCTACACAAACATAATTCCACCTCTAATAACAAAAATGACAGGAAGCAACATTCATTTTTCCTTAATATCTCTTAATATCAATGGACTCAATTCTCCAATAAAAAGACATAGACTATGAGATTGGATACATAAACAGGACCCAGAATCCTGCTGCATACAGGAAATGCACCTCTGTGAAAAAGACAGACAGCACCTCAGATTAAAAGGATGGAAAACAATCTTACAAGCAAATGGTCCCAAGAAACAAGCTGGAGTAGCAATTCTAATATCAAATAAAATTGATTTTCAACCAGAAGTAATCAAAAAAGATAAGGAAGGACACTTCATATTCATCAAAGGAAAAATGTACCAAGATGAACTCTCAATTCTGAACATCTATGCCCTAAATGCAAGGGCACCCACATACATAAAAGAAACTTTACTAAAGTTCAAAACATACATTGCACCTCACACAATAATAGTGGGGGATTTCAACACCCCACTCTCAGCAATGGACAGATCATGGGAACAAAAACTAAACCGAGACATAATGAAACTAACATAAGTTATGAACCAATTGGAGTTAACGAATATCTATAGAGCATTTCATCCTAAAACAAAAGAATATACCTTCTCAGCACCTCATGGTACCTTCTCCAAAATAGACCATATAATTGGTCACAAAACAGGCCTCAACAGATACAAAAAGATTGAAATAATCCCTTGTACGCTATCAGACAACCATGGACTAAGGCTGGTCTTTAATAATGACAACAACAACAGAAAGCCCACATACACATGGAAACTGAACAATGCTCTACTCAATAATGACTTGGTCAAGGAAGAAATAAAGAAAGAAATTAAAGACTTTTTGGAATTTAATGATTATGAGGACACATCATACCAAAACTTGTGGGACTCCATGAAAGCAGTACTAAGAGGAAAATTCATAGCTCTAAGTGCCTACAAAAACAAACTGAAAAGAGCATAGGTTAACAACTTGATAGCACACTTGAAAGCGTTAGAACAAAAAGAAGCAAATATACCCAAGAGGAGTAGACTGCAGGAAATAATCAAACTCAGGCCTGAAATCAACCAAGTAGAAACAGAAAGAACTATACAAAATATCAACAAAACCAGGAGCTGGTTCTTTGAGAAAATCAACAAGATAGATAAACCCTTAGCAAATCTAACCAAAGAGCACAGAAACAGTATTCAAATTAATAAAATCAGAACTGAAAAGGGAGACATAACAACAGAAACTGAGAAAATTTAAAAAAAATGGTCAGATCCTACTACAAAGGCCTATATTCAATAAAACTGGAAAATCTGGATGAAATGGACAATTTTCTAGACAGATACCAGGTATCAAAATTAAATCAGGAGCAGATAAACCATCTAAACAGTCTCATAACCCCTAAAGAAATAGAAGCAGTCATTAAAAGTCTCCCAGCCAAAAAAAGTTTGGGACCAGATGGTTTTAGTGCAGAATTCTATCAGACCTTCCAGGAAGACCTAATACCAATTCTCTTCAAAGTATTCCACAGAATAGAAACAGAAGGAACACTACCCAATTGGTTCTATGAAGCTACAATTATGCTCATACCTAAACCTCACAAAGACCCAAGAAAGAAAGAGAACTACAGACCAATCTCACTTATGAATATTGATGCAAAAAATACTCAATAAAATTCTCGAAAACCGAATCCAAGAACACATCAAAACAATCATCCATCATGATTAAGTAGGCTTTAATTCAGGAATGCAGGGATGGTTCAATATTCAGAAATCCATCAATGTAATCCACTACATAAATAAACTCAAAGAAAAAAGCCACATGATCGTTTCACTAGATGCTGAGAATGCATTTGACAAAATTCAACATCCCTTCATGTTAAAAGTCTTGGAAAGATCAGAATTCAAGGCCCATACCTAAACATAGTAAAAGCAATATACAGCAAGCCAGTAGCCAACATTAAACTAAATGGAGAGAAACTTGAAGCAATTCCACTAAGATCCAGGACTAGACAAGGCTGCCCACTCTCACCCTACCTATTCAATATAGTACTGGAAGTCCTAGTCAGAGCAATTAGACAACAAAAGAAAGTCAAAGGGATACAAATAGGAAAGGAAGAAGTCAAAATTTCACTATGTGCAGATGATATGATAGTAGACTCAAGAGACCCTAAAACTTCCACCAGAGAACTCCTAAACCTAATAAACAACTTCAGCAAAGTAGCTGGATATATAATCAACGAAAACAAATCAGTAGCCTTCCTCTACTCAAAGGATAAACAGGCTGAGAAAGAAATTAGGGAAATGACACCCTTCACAATAGCCACAAATAATATAAAATACCTTGGAGTGAACCTAACCAAGCAAGTGAAAACTCTGTATGACAAGAACTTCAAGTCTCTGAAGAAAGAAATCGAAGAAGATCTCAGAAGATGGAAAGATCTCCCATGCTCCTGGATTGCCAGGATTAATTTAGTAAAAATGGCCATCTTGCCAAAAGCAATCTACAAATTCAATGCAATTCCCATCAAAATTCCAAATCAATTCTTCACAGAGA
The DNA here is from genome assembly GCF_011762505.2 of Arvicanthis niloticus. Lineage (NCBI taxonomy): Eukaryota > Metazoa > Chordata > Mammalia > Rodentia > Muridae > Arvicanthis > Arvicanthis niloticus. The sequence continues at coordinate 128,193,998 of NC_047660.1, read as the reverse complement.
TAGAAAGAGCAATTTGCAAATTCATTTGGAAAAACAAAAAACCCAGCATAGCAAGAACTATTCTTAATAATAAAAGAACTTCTGGGGGAATCACCATCCCTGACCTCAAACTGTACTGTAGAGCAATAGTGATAAAACCTGCATGGTATTGGTACAAAGACAGGCAGGAAGATCAATGGAATAGAATTGAAGATCCAGAAACGAACCCACACACCTATGATCACTTGATCTTTGACAAAGGAGCTAAAACCATCCAGTGGAAAAAGGACAGCATTTTCAGCAAATGGTGCTGGTTCAACTGGAGGCCAGCATGTATAAGGATGCAAATCAATTTATTCTTATCTCCTTGTATAAAGCTCAAGTCCAAGTGGATCAAGGACCTTCACATAAAACCAGATACACTGAAACTAATAGAAGAGAAGGTGGGGAAGACCCTCGAATACCTAGGCACAGGGGGAAAGTTCCTGAACAGAACACCAATGGCTTATGCTCTAAGATCAAGAATTGAAAAATGGGACCTCATAAAATTGCAAAGCTTCTGTAAGGCAAAGGACATTGTCAATAAGACAAAACTGCAACCAACAGATTGGGAAAAGATCTTTACCAATCCTACATCCAACAGAGGGCTAATATCCAATATATACAAAGAACTCAAGAAATTATACTCCAGATAACCAAATAACCCTATTAAAAATGGGGTACAGAGCTAAACAAAGAATTCTCAACTGAGGAAACTCGAATGGCTGAGAAGCACCTTAAAAAATGCTCAACATCCGTAGTCATCAGGGAAATGCAAATCAAAACAACCCTGAGATACCACCTCACACCAGTCAGAATGGCTAAGATCAAAAACTCAGGTGATAGTAGATGCTGGCAAGGATGTGGAGAAAGAGGAACACTCCTCCATTGTTGGTGGGATTGCAAGCTGGTACAACCACTCTGGAAATCAGTCTGGCAGTTCCTCAGAAAATTGGACATAGAATTACCTGCTATACCACTCCTGGGTATATGCCCAGAAGATGCTCCAACATATAACAAGGACATATGCTCCACTATGTTCATAGCAGCCTTATTTATAATAGCCAGAAGCTGGAAAGAACCCAGATGTCCTTCAACAGAGGAATGGATACAAAAAATGTGGTACATTTACACAATGGAGTATTACTCAGCTATTAAAAATAATGAATTCGAGAAATTCTTAGGTAAATGAATGGAACTAGAAAATATCATCCTGAGTGAGTTAATGCAGTCACAAAAGAACACACAGGGTATTTACTCACTGATAAGTGGATATTAGCCCAAAAGCTTGGAATAGCCAAGACCCAACTCACAGACTACATGAAGCTCATGAAGAAGGAAGACCAAGTGTAGATGCCTTAGTCCTACTTAGAAGGAGTAACAAAAATACTCAAGGGAAGAAATATGGAGACAAAGTGTGGGACAGAAACTGAAGGAGGGGCCGTCTGGAGACCATTCTACCTGGGTATCCATCCCATGTACAGTCATCAAAGGTAGACACTGATGTGGATGGCAGGAAGTGCATGATGACAAGAGCCTAATATAGCTGTCTCCTTAGAGGTCTGCCAGAGTCTGACACATTCAGAGGCAGATGCTCACAGCTAACCACTGATCTGGTCAAGGGTTCCCAATGGAGAAGTTAGAGAGAAGACTCAAAGAGCAGAAAGGGTTTGTAGCCCATTGGAAAGCAACAATACCAACCAACCAGAGCTCCTCAGGGTCTAAACCACCAGCCTGGGAGCACATAGGAAGGGACCCATGACTCCAGCTATATATGTAGGGGAGGATGGCCTTGTCTGGCATAGGTGGGATAGGAGATCCTCGGTCCCATGAAGGCTGAACACTGAGTGGGGGGGAATTTAAGGGTGGGGAGGTGGGAGTGGAGGGGGTAGGTGGGGCCACATCCTCATATTAGCATGAGGAGTGGGGATGGGATAGGAGGTTCCTGGGTGTTGGGAGGAATGGGGGTAAGGGGATAAAATCTGAAATGTAAATATAATACCCAATAAAAAATAAGAGTTCAATGAGGTAAGATACATAAATCATTTAGCTTAATACCCAAATTTAAAAAATATTTTAATTCAATATTTTCCAGTGATAGGAGACATTGACTGAACCAGAGGGTGTTAAACTGAGGAGATCACTTAGGTAGCTCACAATAAACAACTCAACAATGAGAATTAAAGAGACAGCGTAGAGAAAACCCTTCAGCTGAACACATACATCCTTCAGCAACAGACTAGCTGAATAGGTTAAAACTGGGCTATGAGTCAAACTTCAGGCAAGGCTTTCAAGCTCCAGTGACTAGAATATGCCATTTTTACTAATAAAACAGATAAATCAAGAACTGCTTTGTGAAGTCAATCAACTTTATTTGGCCAACAAAAGCTCCTGGGAGTGAGAGCTGGGCTTCTGGCTGTCTGGAGGAGGAGCCAAGGGAAGTGTTCGCTGCCTTGGGCTTCAGTGCTCTAAATGCTCCCAGGACAGCTGACTCCAAGCTCCGGGAGAGGACAGAGAGAGCAGAGCTAGGTGGTTCGGAGGAATTTAGGAAGCTGGCTCCCCCTGAACGTGAAGAGAGGGCTCCAGTCAGTCAACAGTGTTGAGGGATAAAATTTCCAGCTTCAACTGGCTCACTACTAAGTCAGAAGGAAAACACATGAAGCAGTGGGTAGAAGGGAAGGAAATCCACAGAGGCCCGAATAGCTATGAGAATAAATAAGGGCAGTTCAGTAGAGAAAGGACTGGCCGGGAAACAGGGATCTAGGACAGTGTCACAGACAGGGAAGGGCTGCACAAAGCAAGGGCAGGGAACAGCCCCAGGGCCACAGGGAGGGGGCCTTCCAGAGTTACAGACAAGTGCATGTGTTTTGGTAAACAGTATGGATGGGGTTCTAACATACATACATAAGAATGATGTGTACTTCCATATATAAAACTATCATTAATTTCATTATCGTCCTTTGTTAACCGAGATGGTAAAGAAATTTTGTTGAAAATAGTTCAGCTCATGGATACTTTTGGGAGTGGGCCACAAAACTGGTTACTTCAAAAACCAGTAAAAAACCAGGTCAGTTGCAGGTTAAAAAGAGAGGAACAGGTTTACATTTTTATGCAAAGAACCTTCTGTTTTGTTTAAATCTTCATCTATCTCAGCCTTTTCTACTCCGAGAGCTCACATAAGCAGACACTCAGCCTGTCAGTCACGATCTAAGGAAGGGTGGGGGCAGGGTGTAGCTGAGTGCTAGCTTTGCAAGTATTAGCCCAGGACCCGTGTGAAAAAGCTGGGTTCAGCATTGTGCACCAGTAACCCTAGCGCTCCAAGGGTAGGGGTGGGGATCCCTGGAACATGTGGGTTGGCTAATTTAGCTGAATTGGCAAGCTTCATGTTCAGTGAAAGACCCTGTCCACCCCCCCCCAAAAGGTGGAGAGACTAAGAAACCCAACATCCACCACTGTCTCCATACATGTACTAGTGCATGCGTGTGTGCAAGCGCGCACACAGAGAGAGAGAGAGAGAGAAAGAGAGAGAGAGAGAGAGAGAGTGAGAGAGAGAGAGAGAGAGAGAGAGAGAGAGAGAATAAAATATAATACAGAGACTGGTACTGTACTAAAATGTAAAGATATGTTACTCCTGCATATTTAATAACAAAATCACCTAAAAATAACATAAAAACAACCCCTTTCATTGACATCTCTCTCAGATAGGCTAGCAATACACACAAGTGCATTTTAAACTATGCTATAAAAATTAGTAAAGTAATAATAACAATAATAATTTAATGAAATAAAGTAAATGAAATTGATGAGTCTTAGTTTAAGGAACCAAATCACCTAACACCCTGAAATCTTCAACAGTGAATGGACACAGGCTCCCCAGGTGCAAACAGGGGTGCTGCGAGCGGGGTCCAGCTGCTCTGCGTGATGCCCCTGGAAGCATCCAGGACCCAGAAGTTCTTAAAGCATCCTAAGGGTCCTGGTAGCGCTTACATTTCCGTTTCACTGTAAGGCGCCCGGCCACTGAGCACACACCTCAGCTGCTTCTCTGGAAGAAAGCCTAGCCTTGAAGCTCTCTGACTTCCTAAGAGGTTTTCCAGGGAAAGTTTTGGCCGCACTAAAAGTCATCTACAGGAAGCAGCTCCAGAGGTCCCTGAGAAGCTGCCCTGCTCTGAAGAACATTCTGAAGGCAGACACTAGGTTTTTTGTTTGTCTTCCTTGATTTACAAAAAACAAACAAACAAACAAACAAACAAACAAACCTGGGCACATCCCTTAATCTATGGAGTTCTCTGGTTCATTTGTAAAGTCAAGCCAGTAAGTCCGGTGGGGCAGTAGAGTAAGCAAACCAAATTTCTTTTTAAATCTAGAAGTTCTAAGACTCTAAATTTTCAAATAAACTTCAAGCCAGGAATGGTGCTATGGAATGGAATTTCAGCACTCAAGGCCAGGGCAGGGTTGTACTCAGCCCTATCCCACCCATTCTGCATCTCAAGCTCCAGGCCAGAGAGTCAGGAGAAGGGGTAGGGGGCTAGGGAGAAAGGGGGGAAAGGCAGAAGAGAGACTCAAAAAATCAGATTAAAAAATAAATAAACTTCACACAGTGATATACAGTATTTAATGACTCAAAATGACCTTAAAAAAAAAAAAAAAACAAAAAACCCAGAACTTCCTTATCAGCCTTCAACTTCCTTAAATAATACAGTTTCCTTTCATTTGAGTGAAACTTCCTAGGCAGCAAGAATCCCAAATAAACACCAAGGCTAAGCTGCTGAGTAGCTTTGTGGTGCTGATGTCCTAGAACAATCTTAACACAAAGTTTTGACAAGACTTCTGTTAGTTTGGCCGTACTCCATCCAAGAGAGGAATCACATGACATTCAGAAAGCTCCACCTAGCCTGGCATGTCCTCACCTGTGACCTTGCTCAAACCAACAGTAGTTATCATGGGTCATGTGCCTGTCACAGTTTACCTCATTCATCGTCTTTAAAATGTCAGTGGTGAACATAGCTCTACCATATCACAGCGGTTGTCATAAGGTTTGACGTCACCAAACGGAGGGTAAAGGGAAAAAGTTTGAGAGACCAACAGATCTCGATCTCTCTCTCTCTCTCTCTCTCTCTCTGTCTCTCTCTCACACACACACACATACACACACACACACACACACACACACACACACACACACACATACCAGAGCAAATAGGTTTGAAGGCATTTTAACATCTCTTTCAAAACTAACATTAACACATGCACACTTGCAGTAGTTTTTGAAAAATCAACAGAACTTAAAATTTGGTTTCAATTAAACACCTCCTATATGTTTTTAAAAATTTATTTTACAATACAATTTCTGCTGTAGGAAATAAATCTAAGGGTACTACTAAATCAGATTTTGTTTGTTTGTTTGTTTGAGGCTTTCTTTCATTTGTAGGTTTTTCGGTTTTGCTTTTTGGGGAAGTATTATATTTTTAAATCTTCAAAGTATTTGCTTATTAAATAGACTGTTGCTGTGAGCCACTGCTTTGTTCAAATTTGCTACATAGATGATATAACTGGGATAATCCTAACCATGAAGACATCACCACCACCACCATCGTCGTCACCACCATCACACCATCATCATCTCCACCACCACCTCCAGTGATACAGAAGATCACTGGACAGAATGAAACGCTGTTGACCATAAAGCAGGAACAAACAGGAAGTAACTGGATTGAAAAGATCTCAGGTTCTGAAAAACTATGAGGCATTTGGAGATACTGACTCTTTACTGCTCTGTTAACTCAACTACACATGCCAAAGCTATAAAAGATAACCACCAACAGGATTAAACTAGAATGACCTGGTACCAATGAGATGCCCTGAGGTCTAATTCTGATAAGAGCTACTTGGTCTACACAGTGATGCTGCCATTGGTACTGCCCTGGAAATGCCTACACACAGGATCTCTGAGCACCTGCAAAAGAGAGATACTTTCCCATTCCAAGTATCTATTCTCACTCACAGTGACCATACATAGATAGTTACACCTTAGTTACTCTTTATTCACAGCAACATATAAAAGAAAGCATTTAATTAGGCTTATGCTTTCACAGTATTAAAAGTCTATGATAAGATTATCAAAGACACGGCAGCAGGGACAGCTGGGTGCTCACATTTGATCCATAGGCAGAGTGCACACTGGGAATGGCAAGAATCTTTTGAAATCTTGAAGCTCATCCCAAGTGAGACACCTCCTCCAACCAACAAGGCCACATCTCCCAATCCATCCTAAACTGTTCTACCAACTAGGGACTAAGTATCCAAACATATGAGCCTATGGGTTCATTCTCATACAAATCAGCACAATAGCTTAGGCTTTGGAACAAACTAAATAACCAGATATACTTTTAGCATGATGCACCTAACCTTCTATAGCAGAGACACTGACAACTGGCAGAGGAGTCAAACTCTTCACATTTCCCAGTTCCCTGGCAGCTAGGCGGCATCATGATAACAATGCTGAACGAGGGACCTGGACAGAAATGAAATGCATAATCTTGGTGCGAAAGAATTTGAGAGCTAGAGTAAGAGTCTCCACTTTGTCCCCTGACTGCTCCCCAGAAAGGCTGTACGTTTGAGGTACCCCAGTGACAAGACTGTGTAAGCTTTATAATCCAACACGGTGAAAACGGAAAGAGCACGGTGAACCTAAGTCCCCATGAGACAGCATGAATCAAGCCTCTGCCACACAGAGGCTGTACGTATGGAACAATACTGAAGCATAGACTTTAGTTGTCTTCAGCCACGAAGGATTCAGGTTTAGTTAATTACTAAAGCATAATCTTACTTTGAATAATACACGCAGGTTACAAACGGTGGGTTAGAAAAGCTATTTTTTAGCTTTCAATGCTCTTTCCCCTTAATGTCATTTTTAAAATTCTAGGATGCGACGAACCATAACAACTTTTCTTTGGCATTAATCCTAGAAAAACATCAAACGTGAATCCAAACAGGCACTCAACTATATTTAATTGCTATTCTGGAAACTAGATAACCGATATATTAATTCCTTGTTCCATCTTATTGAATTTCAGATTAATCCGGCTTTTCTCTCATCATGGCAAGGGTATTGATTTAGAGCCTACATAATATTGAATTTGAAATATTCTATTATTGATTTTTGCTTTCCTTCAAGACAGGGTCTCTCTATGAGTGGCCTGGAACTTGTGATGTAGACAAGAGTGGCTTCACAGAGGTCTGCCTGCCTCTGCATTCCCAGTGCTGAGACTGAAGGCATAAGCTACCACTCCTGTGGCACATTCACATTTAAATGATGATATTATTTCTAGAGCTAGGTTTTAAAGAAACAGATCTGTTGTCTGTAAATAAGTGTGGCCCAGTATGCTACTTTCTCCCTTTTCGTGGCTTCATTCTACAACCTACACTGTAGCTTCAGGCCACCAGTAAAGATATTTCATGTTACCATTATCATTCATAGTAGCCAAAATAATGACACTTTATGATCATTAAAACCAGGAACCTGACTGACCAACACAGTCATTCACTTGATGTGGGTACTTTTCTTAGTCACTTTTAATGAAAGAGGAGTCTAAGGTTAAATAGTTGGTTATGGGTCATTCAGCTACTTACTCCTTGCAGTTACAGGTCTATCTGCTTGTCATAGCTTCTCAGTCGCTGATAATTTCAGACTGTCTTAAAGTGTTCTGTTTGTCATGTTTCTCATATTTGACAAGCAAAAAACCATTTCTTTTTAAATTTTTTTTTAATATTTATTAATTTATGTGAGTACATTGTCACTGTCTTCAGACACACCAGAAGAGTGTTGTGGAAAATGTTTAAAAAGTGACACCAAGTTCCCGCGCTAAGCCCAGCTACTCTCTGGCCCAGCGGGCTGGCCAGCCATGCCCTGTTGGGCAATGACCAGCCTGTTCTTACCTTGTGGAGACTTTCTGACTCAGAGCTCAAAAATCTCTCCACCCAGCTCGCCAAATTCCCACTGGCAGGTTGCTACCATGCCAGCCCCATGCTTCAAAACCCATGCTTTTGTCTCTGTACGTTTCTCTCTGGAACCCAATCGAACCACCACGTGAAGGAAAACACCACACCAACTTAGTTCAGAAACAATGGTAACTCAATCACTGGGTCCAACAACTATAATCCTAATCTTGTAAGCCATATTAAATCTAAATCCTCCGGTGGTGAATCCTGGTGAACCTGCCATGGAAACCAGGAGGCACCAGTAGCTACATCTTGTCCTCACACCATCCCAGGCCCCCAAAAAACTCGCTCTCACCTACTCCCTTCCCCTATCTAACCCGGAAGTGCCGCCTACTCGACCAGTGATTGGCTCCTTTATTCACTAGGGGATGGTTCATCAGAAGTCACCCTAGTACATGACTCACTCCTCATCTGCAGCCCCTCCCGGGAGAGCAGAATTAGCATCAAAGTACAAGCAACACCAGGGCTATCCACAACAGAAGAGGGCATCAGATTTCATTACAGATTGTTGTAAGCCACCATGCAGTTGCTGGGAATTTAAATCAGGACACCTCTGGAAGAATAGTCAACATTCTTAACCTCTTGAGCTATCTCTCCAGTACCCAAAGGGCCATTTCTTAACAGTTAGTGCAAGTTACAGGGAAAAATACCTAACCCCAGTAAAGCTCTCCCTAACACCATTGCTGAGAATGAGGCCATGGAAGAAAGTAGTGGTCACTTGCACTTTCCTGATGACTGGTCCATCAAGTATTTTTTCATACTCTTGTAGTCACTTATATACCTTCTCATGATAAACATCCATTCAGATTTTCAGTTGGTCATATGACTTAAAAATGTTAATAGTGGAGCTGATGAGGCAACTTTCCCAAACAATCAAGAAGGTAATGAGAAAATGACTAATGAACTATGTTTGACCTCATTTCCACATACAGGAAGAAAATGAAACTTATGCACAAACACTTGAGTTGCCTGGATGACCATCAACAAACTGTAGAACAACACCATGCCAGGCTCTACTTATAGTTTATAAGACATTACCTTAAACTTTAGAATCTTAACACTCTAACAAAGGATCTCAGTGTTGGCTCACTATTGCAATCTTAATTCATTTACTGCCCAAGTGTGAAGAAATATGAACAGTGTTGTGACGCATCAACTATAGTGAAAACTTTGCGCTCTCTCTCTCTCTCTCTCTCTCTCTCTCTCTCTCTATATATATATATATATATATATATATATATATATATATATACCCAGTTATGTTATGTGATTACAATTTTGTTTTAATCCAAGGTGTGGAGTATGAGGCTGCTTCAGCTTGTCCACAGCTGCTGACTTGTCTCCTGATCTAGGAGGGGTGTGATTTTTGCTAGCTGCAGATAGTTTATGTTTGGGTTTTGGTGGACTCTTGAGAGGGTATAAATGTAAGAGCACCAGAAGACCTGTGGAGGGAGGCTGCTGCTCCCCCTGTAGCTGCGGTTTGTCAAGTGGTTGTGAGCAAAGAGAGATCTACAAGGAGAAATTGGATATCTTGACTATAAAGGTCAACATTGCCCCAAGGAACTGGATGCCCCTAACCATCAGGAAGTAGTCTAAAAAGGTCATTTCCCCTCCTTCTCCCTCTAACCTTCTTTCTCTGCTACCCAGTGTTGAAGGTTGGAAGGAATTAGGATGGAATAATGGTGGCAGATATAAAAACCCAATAAAAATAGCCAAAAAAGTATGCCTACAATCAACTTTAGTACTTTTTGGAGAATAACAGTCAAAATACAGTCGTTCAAAGATATAATCAATGCATATATACCTCTTGAACCAGTCCAATAAAAATAGTGCTCAATTACTTATTTCTGGTCCATGTTGACAGAATAAAATTGACCCACAAACAGAAGGCACATCGAAAAGCTCCTAATTTGGTTCAGGTGATTTTCAATGGCGGTTGATTGGCTAACATGCTGGAGAAAGTGCCTGCTCTGACCAAGGTCAGTGACGGTGCAGACCAGTGCACTGGGCGGCATCAGTTTACAGAACAGCACATATTCACAATGCACATTTTCCTACTGTGTAAGGTGCCTAAAGTTGCACAAATGAGAAATGAGAAATGACAAATCAGGCCTCTTGAATACTCAAGGGGAAAAAAAAAACACATAAGATCAAAGTTTCTGATTGTATGTTATATGACAAGAAACCTCCCTCACTTACCATGTGAAATGTATTCCCCAGAACTGTAAGCCAGAGTAGCTTCTTTCTCTTTTAAGTGGCTTCTTGTCAAGCATTTTGTCATGGCAGGAGGTGACAATTGAGTACCGTGCGTATCTTTGTATTTGTGCCTTTTATCGTATGAGATCGGGAGAAAGCATTGAGTAATACAATCAAATTTGTAAGGGATCAATTCAAATTTTGTATAACCACCATAAATCGTAAACTCATTGATTTCTGAGAATCATCTGCAAGGAAATCATGTCTGGAAATCTCAGGGTCTGTGTGAGATTTTTCTGGAAAGGAAATATAGTTAGCCTGTATTTTGAGTACTGTGTTCACACTCAAAGTTTCTAAAAAAAAAAACAAAAACAAAAACAAAAAAAAAACCAGTGCCTTGATATTTTCATCTTTTTCTTCCTTTGTATTTCCAATAGAACCTATTGGCTAACTAACACACCTCTAAGACGTTTACTGTTCTGATCCAGGTGTGTGTCTTTCCTTTAGCTGTACACTGTCAAACATTATTAAAAACCAAACCAAACCTCATGCTTTGGAAGAAAGTGTGGGCCAAGAGAAACGCAATTAAAATGCAGTCTGTGCCAACAAGCCACACGTCACCAGTTAGATGCTCCATTGAATCCCTTCTCCTTTGGGACTTAGTTCTATAGAGACCATCTCTCTGTTCCATAAATAAAACTAGAAGTTGCTAGGAAACAGTCTAGCTTCTCCGGACACAACTGCAGGGGTATAGCGGTTTCTTAGCCAGAAGCAGAGAAAGCTAAAGCTATTTCTGACATGTGTGCTATTGTTATAAAACCCAGAACTTCTATTTGACAGTCATTAAAAGAATCTGTCACGGATCCCTATGCAGTGACACATGCCTGTAATCTCAGCCTCTATGGTGGCTCCGGAAGGAAGATGGCAAGAGCCTAGGAGTTCAAGGACAACCTGGGTACTCTGCAAGATACTGTCTCAAAAAAATTTTTTAAAAGCCACACAACCAGTAACAACAACAAACATTGATTATGTATTCTCCTCTTCGTCTATAATGACATTAAATTTGTGATTGAATCTGCACCACATCTTTTCCACCCTAACCTTGTGTTTCTTCTGCTTTTCTCTCAACTTGCTCCAAAATGTATCGTTTCTCCACCCTCATATAATAGGAGCAATAAATTCTTATGTATTATCAAGCGCTATTTACTCAAAACTTCTTCCCATCACATTATCATCCAGTAAGTCTTCTGAAATGTTCTGAATGGCTTACAGTTATTATTCTCAATTGACGGGGGTTGGGCAGTGGTTATGCACACATGTGTGCACTTGTATATGGAGGTGAGCTCATTTATGGGTGTGCGTACAGAAGCCAGATGTCAATATTGCATGTCTTTCTTATATTTCCAGATAGACTCTTTCCCTGAACCCGGAGCTCACTCATTTGGCTAGAGTGGCTGGACAGAAAGCCCCCAGGAATAGCCTTTTTCTGCCCATACTGATAGAAATAAAGATGTACAGACCTGGCTGGGATTTAATCAGTGCTGGGTACCTGAGCTTAGTTCCTTGCTCCAAAGCTCTATTATACTTATTATTAAAGTGGCCCTAAGCGTTCTATAAAGTAGTTCACTACTGAGACAAAACTCTTCTCCATCCTTCCTTTGAATGCTGTTGTTTAACCCACCTGTGTCCTTTCTCATTCATTTAGTGGAGCTTTTAGCTTAGGGCAGGAAGGATAACTACAAATACAGATAAATCTTATATTGATTGTGTGGACAAAGAGAGGGTGTGTAGAAACACAACATAAGCTTCGGAGTGTCATTCGAAGCTGCAGCATTCTGTTCTATCATCCTTAGCTTTTATCTTTTAGATTGATATCTCTCGGGGCTCACCACAGACAGAGAAATTCAGGCAATTGCATTCTTTCTTTCCCCATTGCCTTAAGAAAATAAAAAGGAGAAGATTGAGAAGCTCTGTCTTGGGGGCTGGAGAGATGGTTCAGTGGTTAAGAGCACTTACTGCTTTGCAGAGGACCTGGGTTCAATTCCCAGTACCCGTATGGTGACTCACAACCATCAGCAATTCCAGTTTCCAGTGGATCTGATGCCTTATTCTGGCCTCACTGGGTACTGCATGTACATGGTACTCAAAAACTCATGCAAATATACTCATATGAACATGAAAATAAACAAACAAGAAACTCTGTTTTTATATGGAACCACCAAAAATCCAGGACAGCCAACACAGTCCTGAGCAAAGACATCACTGGAGGGATTACCATTCCAGATGTTAAGATAAATAATGGAGCTATAGTAATTCAATAAAATTTAGAACTAGAGCAAAACTGACATGTAAACCAACTGTACTGGCTTAGTTAAGTGTGTCAACTTGACACAAGCTGGAGTTATCCCAGAGAAAGTGAGGAAATGCCTCCATGATATCCAGCTGTAAGGCATTTCCTCAATTAGTGATCAAGGTGGGAAGGCCCAGCCCACTGTGTGTGGTGCCATCCCTGGGCTGGTGGTCCTGGGTTCTTTAAGAAAGCAAGGTGAGCAAGCTTGGGAAAACAACCCAGTAAGCAGCACCCCTCCGTGGCCTCTGAATCAGCTCCTGCTTCCAATTTCCTGCCCTGTGTGAGTTCCTGTCCTGACTTCCTTTGGTGATGAACAGCAATGTGGAAGTGTAAGCTGAATAAACCCTTTCCTTCCCAACTTGTTTGTTGGTCATGATGGTTTTTTTGCAGGAATACAAACCCTGACTAAGACACCAATGAAACAAAATCAAAGACCCAAACATGAATACACATAACTTCAGCCACTTAACATTTGACAAAGGTGCCAAGAACACATGCTATGGAAAAGAAAGCACCTTTGACAAACAGTGCTAGGAAACTGGATGTCTGCATGCTAAAGAATGAAATTAGACTGGAATTTAATGCCTTCCACAAAAACTAACTCCAAATGCGTTAAAACCTTAATGTGAAACCCGAACCACTGCTGATGATGGGAGGAAACACAGGCAGCGTCTACATGACACAGGTGTCAGAGCAGGACTGCATTTGTGAAGGAATTAATGCCAACGACTGACAAGACTTCATAAAACTAAAAACATCTAAATAAGCAATCAACCAGGTAAGGGAGAAGCCCACAGAACGGGAGAGAATCTTTGTCAGCTATACATCAGACAGAGGATTAATATCCTTAATATACAAAGAACATACACACAAAAACAAAGAGTTAAAAAAACAAAGGGCCCACTTTTAAAATGAGCCTGGGACCTGAATAGAGCATGCTGAAATGAGAGCAAAATGGCTAGGAAATATCTCAAAAAAATGCTCATACACCTTAGCAGTTAGGGAAATACAAATTAAAACGTATTTGGGATTTCATCTTCCCCCATTCAGAATGTCAAATATCAACAAAACAACTGGCAACAAAGGATGGAGGGATTGTGGGTAAAGGAGAATTATCACTCAATGTTGGAGGGTTGCAAATTTGTGCAGCCACTATGGAAATCGGTGTGGAGAATTCTCAGAAAGCTAAAAATAAGTCTTCCATATGACCCAGCTGTATCACTCCTTGGCGCCTGCCCAAGGGATTCAGCATCCTACTCCACAGATTCTGGCTCAGCCTGATAATTGCTGCTCTATTCACAATAGCTAGAAAATGGAAACACTCCAAATAACCTTCAGACAATGATTAGCTGATGAAAATGTGAATTACGGAATGCTATTTAACTGTAAAGAAAAATGAAATCATGAACGTTGACGGTCAATGGGTGAAATGAGAAAAGATTATACGGAGTGTGGTTAACCAGACCCAGAGAGACAAACACCACACCATCTCTCTCTCTCATCTGAGGCTCTAGCTCTGAGTCTTCAGTTTTGAGTAACTAACGACAGAAACCAGGAAAGTAAAAACGGAACATTGCAGGATAGGGAAGTGAGGGGCAAGAAGGGGAACAGCAGGATACGAGTGATCTCATTGGGGAAATGGGAAGAAAAGAGGGAAGCTCTAACTAGGGAGGGGAGGAAAGAAATACAGAAGGAGAGAGAAGAGTAAAGTAACAGTAAGGGTGTCTGAAAAAGTCACAAAAATCATTCTACTATCTACTTAAAATAAATTTATAATTCATCTGAGTCTATGTATATAGATAGATAATTTAAAAAAAAAATAGTTTCTCATCTGGGCTAACAACGTTCCCCCCAAAAGCCAAAGACCATCTAACAAAAGCCCTAACACTATTTTTATTTTTTTATTCACTTTACATCCTGATTATAGCCCTCCTCCCTCCTCTCTTTCCAGTCCAACCTTTACAAATCCCTACTCGCACTGTGAGGAGAAGGGGAGACGCCTTTGGGTACTACTACTCTGGGACATCTAGTCCCTGCAGGTCTAGGCATAGCCTCTCCCACTGGGGCCAAACAAATGGCAGGGAACAGAGTCAGAAACAGCCCCTGTTCCAATTGTTAAGGGTCCTACATGAAGACCAAGCTGTACATTTGCTACAGATGTGTAGCGGGATCTAGGTCCAGCTCCTGCATGCTCCCTGCTTAGTGGCTCAGGCTCTGTGAGTCCCCATGGTCCCAGTTTAGTTGACTCTGTGGATCTTCTTGTGGTGGACTTGACCCTTCCTACTTGCTCACGTCTAAAAAAAAAAAAAAAAAAACACTACTACCAACAAGGTATTTCTTTTCCAATTGCAGTGAGGGAGGATGTTACTATTCTTTTTGTGTGTGCTCACATCACAAAAGCTAAATCGAGTAAATAATCTTTATTCAAATAAATGCATTTTTATAGTAAAATATTTAAGATCTGCTTTTAGTTATTTGAAAAACACAATTTAAAATTATTTGTATTATTGAGAAAGTATTATATGTATGCCTTGCCATATATATGCATATATTAATACATATATATGTGTGTATATATATAAATATATTAAATATATAATTTTCCCTTCATTCTTAAAAAAAAAAAAGCCTTCTTTTGAGCAAATTGGTCAGGGTTATCCAAGAGATTCCTAAAACATTACCTACTATTACTATTTCCTTTGGCTAACCCCCCCCCCCCAACTACAGGTAGAAGGTAAAGTCCTATATTTGAAGATGCACACTTTGGACTCGACCCAGAGGCCCCTGAGCTGGAACTGACCTAAAAGCCTCCTCCCAAGGGCTAGTTTTCACTGTGCCAGAAGGTACTATGCGAATTTCCAAATGGGGAAAGCAACCAATAGTCCTACCCAGCTATAATGCATATGAATTACATCAATGCCCGGCATGGCACAATAATCCTAAGAGTGCAGTAGTGGGCACCCTTATCCTGGGTGTAATCAACAACTGTCTAATTACACATAAGACCTATGTAACAAGAGGGAAACCATGCCTGGACTGAAAACCTAGCCAACTACCCAGGTCTACTGAAGTCATGGATAATAGAGGAGAAACTAACCACCAAATTACTAAATCAGCATATAATACCCAACCACATTCTAAATACTTCTCCTAATACCCACAGATAAGTATAGTTCTCATCCCTCATGAAGGAAACGTCTCTGTTCAACAGATAGAGACTATTACAGAAAACCACCACCAAGCAAAAATGCCAAGTTATAGAGCCCAGTCCTAACTGATACATCCACAAACCAACTCTCGTATGTAAGGCTCAGGCAACATTACAGAAAAGGGGACAGAATGACTGTAAGAGCCAGAGGGTGAGGGAGTTTGCTGTGAGACTCTGTCTTCTAGTCACATCAGAAGCTGCACACATAAAGTCTCACAACATGACTGCCTAAACATGAGCTGAACAAGGACATCGACAGATGGAGGGCAGTCCACAAACTCGCAGCCCAACAGAAAGAATGACAAGCAACTGAGGAATGCTGAGGATGAGAGAACTAGCCTCTCCAAGCAAGAGTGTGTGGACTGGTTATCCAATGTCAGATGAACAGCCATGATTATATATATTGTGGATTTGGTTTAATGCTTGTATTAGGTTACTTGGGTTCCCAAAATTGCACAAGAATCCATATGTAAGACGCCAAGGGTCCCTGCCCCCCAGTTGGTTGTAATTGGTAAAGAAAGTTGCTGGTGGCCAATGGCTGGGCAGAGAGACAGAGGTAGGACTTTAGGATTCATAGGCAAATAGACCAAGAGAAGAAGAAAGGAAGAACTGCCAAGCTGAAAAGCAGAATTGTGGCCCAGGAGAGCTGCAGGCCTGGGTCCAGGGCAGCCAGGATGGAATATAGGTTTTAGTAAGTAATAATTCAGGAATATCAGAGGGGGAGAGTGTGTTAGGTGGGGAAGTTTGGGAGCACCCAACCATTGAGCTGATTAAGACATACTAAATATAAGGTGCTCTCTCTCTCTCTCTCTCTCTCTCTCTCTCTCTCTCTCTCTCTCTCTGTGTGTGTGTGTGTGTGTGTGTGTGTGTGTGTGTCGACTTACTAGGCATTTCCATTTCCTAGTTTGTGTCAGTGCAGCCCCTTGAGGGTTTAAGATAACTGCTTCTTGCTAGTCTTTTCTGCCAGAGATCTATTAGAATTCTAGCCGTTAAAAAGTCAACTACTGAAAATTTTAAATCCACCAAGTGGGACTGACACAGAATAAAGAAAAGGGGAAAAGCAAATAGACTCAAGGATAAATAGAGCCGGTGTGGTGGTCCACTGCCATTACCTCGGCACTTGGGAGGTGAGGGAAAAGAAGCAGGAATTCAAGGTCATCCTCAGTTACACAGCAATGTCAGGCAACATGGGACACAAGAGACCCAGTTTCTAACGCCAGTGTGCTGTGTCTGCGCATGTGTGAAGGCGGAAAAGGAAGACAGATAAGAATAAACTAGGAAATGTCATAGGAAGACTTAAGTTTTTTCGCTTCTAAAATCTAAAATGTAAAAGAAAAAAATGTACAAGAAAAGTGAAAACAGAAATTTTACGGAGCCCAAGGGGAGACTGACATCCCACAAAACTACAAGCTCTTTTATGGTCATAATAATATGAACAATGACTTTAAGTTGTATGCCTTCCTCACTTTGACTACACAGTTAACTATACCCAAAGATAATAGACAACTTTAAAGACTTTTGCCCACCATGCTTTTTGTTATCATAAGAGGGAAAAAAGTTACTAATTCATTGAAATTTTTTCTATTTTGAAATTTTTTTTTACTATCTAGCATGATTAATCATTGAGAGTTACAAAGTTAATATAAACCCATAATTTTTTCAAAAGAAAATTCTTAGTCCCCAAAGAACCCCAGTTTCAATGGATTTAACATTCTGACAAAAGTTCAGCAAGGATATAGGCTTGCCTTAAACCAGGGTTTTCAAAGTGGGGCCAGGGGACTCCTGGGGCAGACAGAGCTCCCCTGTACATGCCATACTGGGGAGCACCCTGTTCTCATCCCTCTACAAAGATGAAATCAAGACAGCAGTCAAAAATGTTGCCACACACTGCCAAGTGTCCTCTAGGGGGCAAAATGAGCCCTGTCTAAGAAGCCTGATTTGTAAAGCCATCAACACAGGACTCCTTGTTTACTCATTACATGAGAACCAAAACAAGAAGCTTGACTTGTAACTTACATTGAAATCAATATCAGATATCAATTTTAAAGTAATATCCTTGACTCAGAGACAAAATTTTCCAACTTGGAGTAATGCTGGATTTTATTATTATGTTAATAATTGGTAGGTTTAGAATTTGCTTTCAAATAATACTAACTTGTATTTTCTGAGATGTTTCATTCATCATTCATTCATATATGAATAACAGATTTGAATATAGTTAAACAAAGCTGGGACTGTTTTATCAAAACAAATAGGTAATATTTCCCATTCACAAAAAGATAACCCAGGCTACAGATTGTTTTAACTGAAATCAATCTTTAGAGAACAAAAACTGTTTTCATATCAGTTTAACAGGGTTCACAGATGTTAACAACCGCCCTCTTTCCAAGTCATGACTATGTCTCAAGAAACTATAGAGAAAATCCAGTGGTGCCCACAGGGGCTGACATTTAATTTGGTCGAAATAGAACCACAAGTAAAGGAACAGTTGCCTCTCCTCCCAAGGAACAAAGAACACGCCCAGAATCTGCTTTGTCTATTTTATGTACGAAGAACTTTTCTTCCTTTTTATGGCAGGAGAAAACAATGAATGTTAACCATTTCGGAGTTAAAAGCCATGCTGAGCCACACGAAAGTCTTCACCTGACTTACCTATGTGATAGAGTCCAATCCAATCGCTGGGGTCAACTTCTTCCTTAATGTCCCAGAAGATAATGAGGTTCTGGGCTTGCCCCAGTGTGTATTCGTACATGCTGGCAGTCAGGCTGGAGCGGCTCTCGGAAGTCACCAGGTCTGTGTCACTGTTGGCCCGCTGCAAGGCCATGTTCTCGGGCATTGAATTCTGGGCTGCCAGGCTTTGGAGGTTCTCTGGGCTCAGCGTGTACCGCATCTGTGGATTCCGACGCCGCACAAAAAGCAAATGCTCCCGCGCTGAGCTAGCCATCGTGTCTGCCTCTCGGAGGTTGTTTTCCTACAAAGCTGCAAGAGACAGAGAAGTATAAAACATTAGTGCTAAAAGGTGAGGAGTTAGCATTAAACATCCCAGATCTAAAGCCTGAAGGAGAATTTATTAAAGCCTCAGCATACAATAATCTGCTGTGGAAATAAAAGACACCACCCTACACTCACTTGATCATATCAGAAATAACTTCTAGGACAGAGATCACAAGATGGCCAAGCTTTCATACACCTCTGGCCCCAGGTTCCCCTTCAACCAGCAAGATACATGCTAAATATTGATGAATGCTACTGATGTACTGCTCACTGCTTCAGTTCCCCTGCCATAAGGAATGTAACTCACGGGCAACATTTTCAGGAGCTTGCTCAAATGTCACCTCTGCACTTAAATACAGAGGAGGGGGCATTATATGCAGAATGGCAAAATCCTGGAAGGAAGTCTTTATGTTTCTCTAAGGTCTGATTTGCCATCTGATCACTCACCAGCCATTGTCCATTCCTCCTAATATGAACGGAGGTTTCACAAAAGCAGTGATTTTCATGCTCTGTCACTCTTTTATCCCCAGTATCTACAGTGGCATTGGGAAAACGGCAGGTGGGATCCATATCAGTTAACTGCACAGACGAGGAAAGGCAAGCATCTTAACCCCAGACTCCATGGCATGTCTCACGTCTCCATGCTCTCCTCTGAGCCTGGATCATGACGGTGCTTGCCTTTGGCTCCCATTTGGTCTCCGGAAAGAAACAGACTTCCCCGATAGGCCTTGCATCCAGCCTAGTTTGCTCATTGTGAGTCTCCTCCTATTGTACTGCTAGATGCTTATGAGACTCTTTCTAAGACATCTATCCTTTTGCCCAGTGCCTGTGAGGTTCTGTCTCCTGGTAATTAACTCCCCCTTGCCCATAGGGTTCTCATTACCTCACCCAGAGTGAATAATAGAGTAAATCTGCTTTTCTCCCACACTGCTTTCTAAACACAAACAGGCTTTACAGGCTTTAACACTTATTCTGTGCAATCAGACTGCTGCAATCTTTTAAAGATTTCACTTGAAGCTAAACTATTGGCTTCTGGAACATTAGCATGAGAGTCTACTTAAAAGTGAACTAGCTTCTCTCCAGTGTCCTATTTGTATTACAACTACCAACCTTGGATACTGAGTCTGTGACCAAAGAAAGGGAGAGAAAGACTCCCCAACTTTTCCCCGTTTCTCCATCCTTTTTATAGTTTGGATGAAACGCATGCCCTGATGGCTCTCTGTTGTGAGGATAACACCACACCGTGACAAAAAGCAACTAGGGAAGGAAAGGGTTTATTTCAGCTCACAGGTTTCAGTCCATCATCCAGAGAAGCCAGGGCAGAAACTCAAGCAGGAATGTGGAGGCAGAAACTGAATGAATCAGAGACCAGGGAGAAATGCTGGCTACCAGCTTGCTCCCTGGTTTATGTTGACCTGTACTTCTTATATGGCATAAAGCACATGTCAGTCTGCCTAGGCATGATGCCTCCCACGGTGGACTTGGCCCTTCTATATTAATTAGCAACCAAGAAAATGCCCCATAGATATGTACAAAGACCAATTTGATGGAAGCAATTTCTCAATTTAGGTTCCTGTAGTGGCTAGATTTTGTAAACCTGACATAAGCTAGAGTCATCTGAAAGGAAGGAACCTCGATTGAGAAAATGCCTCCATAAGATCCAGATGTAGGGCATTATCTTAATTAGTAATTGATGGGGAAGAACCCACCTCTGGGGATTATGCTATGGCTGGTGGTCCTAGGATAAGAAAGCAGGCTGAGCAAGTCAAGAGGAGCAAGCCCTCCATGGTCTCTGCATCAGCTCCTGCATCCAGACTCCTGCCATGCTGTGTTCCTGTCCTGCCTCCCTCCAAAGATGGACTACAATGTAGAAGGGTAAGCCGAATTAACACCTTCCTATTCAGCTTGCTTTTGGTCCTGGTGCTTCTTCGAAGCAACAGAACCCCTATCTGGGTTCCTTCTTCCCAGATGTGTCAAGTTGATGACCACGATTGGCCATCACGGTGCTCATGTTTCCATTAACACAGCGATTGTACTCGCAAATAACTTCAAGTAATTTCTGCCATGAAGTTGATTTCATGTTTTTAGCACAATTCCTTAAATCAAAAAATAACTTGGCAGTGAGATGGCTCAGCAGATAAATAAATAAATGTAAAGTAACTTGGATTGCTAGGCAAGAAATTCTATGTGAAAAAGGACAGAAATAAAAATGAAACACAAGCCAGTTTCTCTAGGACAATGGCATTAAGTCCCTGTCCTTGATCATAGTGTTAGTACTTCTGCTTCCTTGCATGATCTCTGCAGGAACTTCGCATTATGGAACCCCATAACTATTGGACAGTAATCTGACCCATGAAGCCTAAGCCCAGAGTCAGTCTCTCACCCACTTTCATGACAGTGGACTTCGGCAAGCCATAATTTCTTTATAAACTCAGCGAGTCAAGTGCTACATCAACTCCTGCAAGAACTATAAATAATTCACTCCTAACACATTGCAGGCAAACAGCAAATGCATGCTGTATATAACAAAACTATTTTCCTAAAGAAATAGGTCAGAACCTTTGTCACTTAAAAACACAACAGACCAACTACTGTCAATTATTCTGCTCTAGAAAGGAAGGAAAAGACACAGCTATACAACTGAACTATGTATTTTAGCATGACCTATATTTAACCAGAAAGGCAGGTTAGCATTGTGCATCAGGGGATGAGATACAAAACCCCATACCTGGATTTTGGTCCCGTCTCTACTACCCATTTGCTCTGAAATCTCTAACAGTTTAACGTCTTCCATTTTCCTACTGTCATTAATCTCTGTCTCCAGAACGTTGGCGAGAACTAAATTAACTAGAGCATTAAAAAAGCATTTAAAACAATCTCTAGCACATACTATGTGCTCAATTAAGTTTAGCCACTAATTATCTTGTTACTGTATTCTATTTTAATTTTACCAGATACAACTGGTTTACATGTTCCCACAATTCCCTCATTACCTTGTCCCCAAACTCCATCTATTACTTACTGGGATATCAGGCTGTTACTACCCTTACCCATTCCAAGGACAGCACCAATCAGAAACAGAATAGCCCTGTAACACAGAAGAACTCACCTACCAAGAAACCCAAGCCTGGGGCTCATTCCCCTGGGAAGTGTAATACCTGGGAAGTGGACTACCTGAGAGTCCAAGACAGGAAGATTATGAATTCCAGGCCAGGGTAACTCCTTATCCCCACTGATAAGTACAGTTTTCAAGGACACTTCTCTGCAACAGTTAGATAGCAGGTTGTGAAACCCTACTCCTAAATGTTACATCTACAATACAATGCCTGTGCCTATGGATCAGAGATCATTGAGAAAGAGAGAATAGAACAACTGTAAGAGCCAGAGTTCAGAGAGCAGAAGTGATATCATTATATTATAACATAAACATAAGTCAGATCAGGAGTTCTCTTTGTTTGATCCTTCAAGGATTGCTTCCCCCCTTCCCCATCTCAAACAGAGAAAATGTCAAGCACAGGCTAAGTTTCAATGTCTGAGATTAACAACCAATGCTTATTATTCTTACACAAGTTAAAATACATTAAAGCAGAGTGTGTGGTGGCACATGCCTTTAATGCCAGCCCTCGGGAGGTGGACACGGTCGGATTTCTGAGATTTCTGAGTTCGAGTCCAGCCTGGTCTCACTCTGTAAGTGAGCTCCAAGAAAAAAAAAAAAAAAAAAAGATACATTAAAGCAGAAAAATTGAGTGATGGTACAAGAGAGATGTCTTGGTGAATAGGAGTGTTTGTTGCACTGACAAGTTTGAATCCCTAAGAGCCACATAAAATGCCAGGTGTGGTCCTGCACATGCCTGTAATTGCAGTGCTGTGGGTTAGAGACAGGAAGATGGCCAAAGCTTTCTGACCATTAGTCTAGCTCTAGTAAGTTCAGTAAGAGACCAAGTCTCAAGAAACTAATGGGGCCATGGCCCTCACATTCCCTGCATCTACTGCCATCAGGGATCAGGGGCTGTTCCGGGCTTTTCCAGATGGAGGGCCCACAGAGAGGAAGGGTTCCCTGAGCCCCTTTGGAACATGTCTTGTCTATATCCCAGTTCAGAATTATTCTCTAGTCTCAAAAACACATCTTGAGAAGAATAAGAAAGGAAAGGCCATTTTGATGTTTTCTTGTTTAGCCTAGGAAACCCAAGATGCTGGAACTAGAAGAGACTTAAGACAGCCCATCAGTGGTTATCAAGCTGTTTCATGGAACTTTTGAAGAAATGTGACCCAAGAAATTAGACCCAAGTCTTGTTGAAATACAGATCAGGTCTGAAGCCTCCCCTTTAAAGAGATCAGCAGTTTCTGCCATACCCGTCTATATGATAGCCCTAACTATTATGTATCTCAAGACCAGTGCTGTGCTTAGTAAACATCCTTGTCCCAGACTCCTTCAGTTTTTGAATAAAGAGCGTGGCTGTTCCTAAGGCTTTTCTGACATCTCAATATAATAAACCATGGACATTGAAGCCTGCTGGAGAAAAGCACACCTACTATCCAAGCACTTTGGAGGTGGAGGCAAGATCATGAATTCAAGGCTGGCTGGGATACAAAAGGCCCAATCTCAAAAAATAAATACAGTTTTATCTATGAAAAAAGAAAAGAAAGGGAGGGAGGGAGGGAGGGAGGGAGGGAGGGAGGGAGGGAAGGAGGAAGAAAGGAAGGAAGAAAGGAAGGAAGGAAGGAAGGAAGGAAGGAAGGAAGGAAGGAAGGAAGGAAAAAGTCAAAGTGATAGAATAGGGCATTTGAAATCATCCTTTGTCTTCACAAACCTATATACACACATGTACACATATAACACACACACACATACATATATCATAAATACACATTTATATAAAACATGAGGACAGGATGAAATAAAATAATAAAAACAATAAGAAATGGAAAGCAAATGTAGGTGGCGAGCGTGGAGGGCCAAGCCTGCCATACCATCTATACGATAGCTATGAGGCTATCTGTCTATATGATGCTATCAGATGCTTCAAAGGAGACAGAAGACTGTTCAGCTCCGGAGATACAACAAATGAAAAAAATTCCATTCTCAATGAACATGAAACTTATTTAAAAATAAAGATGGGCTTTTAGCTAGGCGTAATGGCACATGTAACCCTTATACCATAGATTCTGAAGATAGTGAGCTCCAGACCAGACTGGGCTACACAGTGAGACTATGTCTCAAAAAGAGAGAGGAAGAGAGAGGAAGGGAGTGAGGGAGAATAGAAGGAAAGGAGAAAAGGGAGGGGAGGGAGAAAAAGGAGGAGGGAAGAGAGGGAAGAGGAGAGAGGGTGGGAGATTTCTCTGTGGTACAGTCATCTGGAGGATGGAAAAATTCAATGAAAATCAATACACAATGCATGAATGAGAAAACCGTTCTATTTGGTAATGTGATCCTACTTATTGACACCAAGTTTAAATTTTAATACAAGTACTCAAATAAAAAAATCACCCACTACTTGTCCCAAAAGGGCCATTTAGAGAATATAATTGTTCTCAAATGGTTTTTAATGTTAAAAACCCTCTTATCCATATATTTGTTGTTCAGCCCCATCATACAGTACGGGCAGAAGATGGAAACAAAATGAATCAAAAAGAAGAGACTTTTAAAGTTCCCTCTCTGCCAACTGCTTCTTTCAATCATCCACCAAGTTCATCCTGGAAGTCATTCTGCAGAAAGTCAGCTGTCCTGACTGTACACTGGCTCTAAAGGGAAAAGGAGCCTGCAATCCCAGCACCTAAGCAGCTGAGACAGGAGAGAGGATGTGAGTTCAAGGCCAGCCCCTGTGGCATGCCTGTCCAGGATGAACCACAAGAGCCCATCTCAGACAACCAAAAATAAACTGCCAAAGCATTCAGGAATTCTCAAGTCAGAAAGCCACCACGAGGAACTCCATGGTTCACAGGCAAAAGCCACTAAGTACAGAGAACCTGGAAAAGCTAGCATAATTTACAACTGAAGGGACAAAAATAACCCGAAGACCATGGAATTAAAAAAGAAGCTAAGAAATATAGACTCCTTGTGTCATGTCTAAATGATAGAGTTCTTTATGATTCTGAAAAAAGTCAGAAAGATTAATTCTTCCAACCCTCTAAAAGTTGAACATCTCAGTTATTCTTTGTTCTTTCTATTAGCTCAGATTTGTGACCATAAAACTTAGATTTTGTTGTAAGATAAAGTAAGCAGATACTTATTGTTTGAACTTCTATTTGCAAGGATCAGACACTTTTTTTCCTAGTCATTATGAAATCTGGCTTGTGTAAACTCTCCTTAAGATCTAGTTGACGCTGTCTGTCTACCTGCCCCTCCTACCTCACCCCCATGTGATCTCTACAAGGCCTTATTAGTCACAGATGTGATTTCCAGATAAGGATATCAAAGCAGTGGTTGATTTAGCTGAAACCAGCCTTCCAGCCATTCGAGTTCACCTATTTCCCAAAGTCGTGGTTCCCATGGCTTCTGCAGCCCTAGGACTTGATGAGGTCACCAGAGCTACATCATGCACACCTGAGTCTTTC
The DNA here is from genome assembly GCF_011762505.2 of Arvicanthis niloticus. Classification (NCBI taxonomy): domain Eukaryota; kingdom Metazoa; phylum Chordata; class Mammalia; order Rodentia; family Muridae; genus Arvicanthis; species Arvicanthis niloticus. The sequence continues at coordinate 128,168,679 of NC_047660.1, read as the reverse complement.
TCCTGCTGTAACAAAATATCCATGATCTGGTGCTTAACAAGTAATGGTTTATTAGGTTAGGGTTTCTGGATGTGGGAAGTCCAGGAGAGTGGTGGAGGCATCTGGCAAGGCCTCCTGGCTGTATCATAACATGAAATCATCAGAAAGCATCACAGAATGAGATAAACAAGCTTGGGTCTCTGCCTCCTAATATCAACTCTCAGACCCAACCTCATAGCTGCACCCAATACTAGTTACCTCTCCAATGCTAATTACCTTCCCAATACTAGTTACTTCTCCAATGCTAGTTACCTCCCCAATCCTAACTACCTCCCCAATGTTAATTTCTCCCCCAATGCTAGTTCCTCCCTCTACCCCCCCCCCATCCCCATTCCCCAGGCAAGGCCTCACCACTAAATATCGTCAGCAATGAACTTAGGCATTATTAAGTGTCTAATATGTAATTTTGGGGATACACATCATGCCCAAGTTAACTCACAAAATTAGGAAAGAAAAATACAACAAACTGTTTACTAGTTTTAGTCAATTCCTTAAATTTTGAGGCTACACAGCCTGGAACTGCCTACACAAAGCTCATTTGCTTGGCCCCATCTCCACATTTCCCTGTGCTAATTTGTTGTGTATATATATATATATATGTGTGTGTGTGTGTGTGTGTGTGTGTGTGTGTGTGTGTGTGTGTGTGTGCGTGTGTGTGTATCACTTCAGAAGACACAGAAAGAGTAATTATTGATTCATTGTGAGCCACATCAGCCTCCGTGGACCTGACCACTCATTGATTTCAGGTATAATTAATGGGTAAAAGGAAGCTGTGCTGACGGCCAATCAAAGAACCCCAGGAAGAATCAGAACGGTTCTGCCCCTTCTTTCCAACCACCTTGTTTTAAAATAATGACACATTAAATAAAAGTAAAGCAGACACATGGGCATTTCGTTTTAACGTTTGGTTTACCAAGAGTATTGAGACCAAAGCTTCTCTGAGTAAAAAGAATAAAAGATCTTGAGTCACTACAGATGCTAGCCAGGTGGGAAAGGATTTGGATCAGAGACCAAGTTCCCTGAACTATCAGCATCAAGCAAGATGGCAGCTGGAATACATCGGCTGGACCAGAGCTAAGAACAACTTTTAAGATGAAGAATTAGAAAAGAAGACAAAAATTACTTACATTGGCAAGGTGTGATTCTGCAAAAAAAAAAAAAAAAAAAAAAAAAAAAAAAAAAAAAAAAAAAAGCTTTGGGGTGAGTGGGCAGTCCATAGGTGAACTGTACTAGTTGGGGTTGACAATTCAGAAAGTTTAATATATAAACAGGATACAAAGGTCCTGATCCTGGGCTGAGATGGGATTAAGTAAAGTTTTCAATACACAGTTAGAAATGTAAAATAGTCTCTGTTGGCTTCACTCACAGCTCCTCAGTGGTGAACTTTCCTAACCTCTGCAGAGCAGTACTGAGGATGGAACCTAGGGCTTCAACGGGCTAGCTAAGTGTCCTACCCCTGAGCTGAACCTCCAGTCTTCTCCTTTGCTTTTCATTTTGAGACAAAATTCCCATGAGCTTGCCCAAACAGGCCCTGGATTTATGCTGTGGCCCAGGCAGGCCGTGAACTTTTCATCCTCCTGCCTCAGCTTCCTGAGTAGCTGGGATTATAAACCAATATTATCAAATCTAGATAAAAATACTCTGGCTTGAGATCCTCTATGTAGCCGTAAGCCCTTGTCATTCAGCTTAGTATATCTCTGTTTATTGTTGTTGTTGTTGTTTTTATCACTTTATACACAGAGAGCCTTTGTGAATAAGAATGGCCCCGTATGCTCATTTATTTAAATTCATAGTCACTAGGGTGTGGGATTGATTGATAGGATTAGAAGAATTAGGAGATGTGGCTTTGTTGGAGGAAGTATGTCACTGGGGGGTGGGCTGTCATGGGTTTCTGAAGCCCATGACAGACTCAGTCTCATTCTCTCTGCCTGCACATCAGGATGTAGCTCTCAAAAAATTCTCCAACACCATGTCTGTCTTGCATGCCTGCTGCCATGCTCCCCACCACAATGATAATGGACTAAGAAGCCTCTGAAAACTGGAAGCAAGCCCCCAATTAAATGCTTTCTTTTTATAAGAGTTGCCCTGTTCATGGCATCTCTCCACAGAAATAGAACAGTGATTAAGACAGAAGCTGGTACCAGGGAGTGGTGTTTATTTGTGTGATAGACCAGACTGTGCCTTTTGCTGGAGGAATATAGAAGAATTTAGGACTTTCAAGTAGAAAAGCTTTTGGATGCTTTTAGCACAGCTTAATCATATTGTCCATCCTAGCAAGCACATGAAGACAGAGCTGAGAGTCATCCGAACTGTGGGGGCCCAGATCAAGAAGTTTCAGAGGGGAAAATATTAGTAAAGGAGCTAAAGAAGATTCTTGATACTTTGGCAAAGAATACGGCTGCTTTTTAAACCCTTGTTCTAAAAGTCTGCCTGGGGCTTTTAAACTAACAGTGTTAGCAGAGGAGATTTCAAAACAGCATAGTACTGACTCTGTTATGTGGTTATCAGCAGGTACTCTTACGTAGATCTATAAAGAAAAGGAACAAGTGGGGTAAGGAGGAACATAAAATGTACAGTTTGGAAAGACAAGGAGCAGCTGGCAGTGTAATGGTTCCAGGTCCAATGCTCAAGAGGATAAAATGTTTAAAGACAACCCTGGTGCTAAATGGGATAAAGGAGTGGTGATCTCAGGACAAGACCCAACCCAGCTAAGCTCACAACTTGTGAAAGGATTTAAAGGAAAGCTTAAGTGATGAAGGAAACCATCAACAACAAAAGGCTGATGCAGAAGTAATTGAAGAGGGGGCCAAGTTCCAGGCCCCAGAAGCAGAGTTTGGCAGCTTTGGCCACACGGTTGTGACTTTAGAGCCAAAGATACAAAAAGGGAGTTGTGAAATCTCCCACGATAGTTATAGAAAGATGACAAGGCTAGGCATGTGTCAGGAACATGCCTGTAGGCCCAGATAGGACATTGTGTGAAGCAGTAAAGGAAAAGCCTGGATTTTGTTGGAGACCCAAGATGGTGGAGATCCTGGAGTTGTGGGATACCTGTTAATGGAAGCTGCAGATGGCGTGTAGAACCAAGTCAAGAAAGAGAAGTGTGCTGAAGTCAACACAGCTGAAAGAAGTCAGAGATCTGAAGAGTGCTTTGACATCAGACACGGAGATGCTAGACACCATCTATCCCCTTCAACCACATCATCACATGTCACCATCATCACCATCATCCAGATAACCATCATACAGAACATGGAGTGTGGCCCAAACATCACGATTCTACTGTCATTAGTTCACTGGGATTTGCAAAAGATGTACCAGAATATTTAACTTAACATAGAGTGTTAATACACAGTGTCCTTTCTGTTGTTTAATATAAACCGATATTTCAGCATTTTGTGACTACAGCACCCTGATCTTGGGAATTAGCAACTGGAGACTTAATTTGTACTGATGTTTTTTATATGCAGAAATAATAATAATCCTTTGTTGTTTAAAGCTATCATCCAGCTTTGGAGGTTTCTGCAGAAAATCAGTAATAACTCTCATCATAAACACCACAGCAATTTAGGTTGTCAGACTAGAGTAATGTTAAACATCTGTTAGATGAATAATTAACTTCTCAAGGAGACTTTCAAAGGATACAGCCAAATAAACCATTTTTAAGTCAATGTGTCAAATCTCTAATAGAAAACAAACTCACCAAACATGTTGGTATCAGTAGACTCCAAATCCAGGATGAGCTGTGCAGGGGGATGAAAGGTCCACAACCCAGACCCAGAGAAAATCCAAGAGAAACATTCTGATTAACAACACTCCTAATTATGGTCGACATTTGTTGACTTGAGGTGCATATAAAATATCAGCTACTTTAATATTCAATGATAGCTTGTATTTCACTTAATAGAGTTCTATTTTTGTATACAGTCATGTTTAGATTAAGATCTGAGGCCAACTACAGAAGAGACCTGCAGTTCAGAGCAACCCCACCCAATGACAGCACATCTCAGTTTCTGGAGTAGTTTCTGAGGAGGGAATAATAAAGCCTGTAAGTCAAAACTTTAAACACACTATTGTGACATGGACCCTCTTCTCAAATTCCATATACAACTGTTTCACATACCCAAATCATAAACCATATCAAAACCTGACAACCTAAATTTATCACAAAGTGAGTGGTGAGACAGGGAGAAGAGATACCTTTGTAGGATATTTTGCCAATCTTAAATATAACACATACACACTGCAAAAAAATATGTTAAAAAATAAAAAAAGAAATGAAAATTCCTTAAAGCCATTACTCAGACATAAAAACCTACAGCATTATGGTCTAGAAATACATGCATAGCTATTTATGTATGGATAAAATGAGATCACACTCCAAAGCCCAACTACTTTAGAGCCTGCTTTTTTTTTTTTTACACAAGTGTAATGCATACATTCATATTAACAAATAACACACTGTAACATCCTTTTAAATAGTTAGTGTTTGGTATAGCAAATTTAATTCCCTCAAGATGGTCAGTTGGGTTATTAGTACAAATACAACCTCATACTTTCATTTTGGCATTTGCTGAGGGCAAAAAAATTGAGTAGAGGTGGGGTGGTATTGGAATGTCAGTTTAAAAGAAAACAAATCTAATAATGTATGGACAGGCCCTATGGAAACCCATTACTTTGAAACTTAATTTTAAAATAGAGTTTTTAAAAGGTGTGGACAGAGGTACTTTGTGTGAGTGGATAATGCTTTCCCAAGAAGACACGGAAAATCTCAGTGCTGTGTGTGGGGTGCCTCCCTACAAATTATTGGGCAGGGAAATTGCATCCCTCCTTCACAAAACAACAACCAGCCAATCAAACAAAACAACAAAGCAGGCTAACAGCATTGCTATTGGCTTCCTACCATAGCTAGATAATGAGACCCTACCGATGAGAATAAAACACACTTCGGCTTTAGACCATGTAGAAATTAAGCTAGAACAGACTGGGAACCTTCTCCCTCTGGCTAGCATTAGTGCTTACAGATAGTCAATGGAGAAGAAACTTACCCAACACTGGCCCCTGTGAGCTATAGTACCAACATATAGGTATCTACTATATGTCATGGCTGGTACCAGGGTGATCAACCACTCTCTGATGGGATTTAAAGGGAGAATTTGCACCTGGTACTGTAAATCTTGTCAAAAGCCCATGGTTTGGAAGCTTACAGGTCTTAGAAGGAAACATTATTGTTGCTTCACTAAATGGAATGTTGTCAACCTGCTTTCTAAATATTTATGTTTTTACCCATAGATCAATGCTGCTCTTGGCATTGGTTGGAAAAGCTTATTTTTGTCACGGGAAGTAGTTAACGCAGAGACTTAACAACTGTTCAAGGTGCTGAGAGTAAGTAACTGTTGAGTGCTCATTTCTAAATGGGACATTTATATCAAGTAACACCTACAAGGCCCAGGGAACATTTCGTAAGGTCAGAGGGGAGGGTAAGAGCTCAAGGATGGGGTGAAGTGCTATGATGCTGTCTATAGACATTGCATGGCCCACTGCACTCATGACTTCACAGCAGTTACGCACAAGATCAAGGCAATCGATATTCCAGTTTGAAGGAGGCTCCACCCTTAGCCAAGAAGCTATTGGCAGCTAATGGCCACTGGAGGGAAGTATTCTTGGGGCATCTAAGAGAAGGGGAGGGAATCTTTACGTAAGAGGTGATTAAAACGTGTTGTACACATATAAGGAATTGCCAGAGAATAAATAAAAATATTAAAAATAAATAAATGGTTTTCTTAAATAAAAAAGAATTGGAGTCACTAACTCATGGCCATGGATAAGTGACACTGGATCTCTTCTAGGAAGAAAGCACAGAGCATGTAGAAAGTGGGTATTTTCTTCCTAATGCCATTAACAGTACTGGATATTTCCCCACGTTTGGGGGCAAGTTAGTGGATAAGCTGTGGTTCTGGAAGAAGGATTCCATAACCAGCTTCAAATCCAAGTTTTGATGTAACTCAGCTCCATTATCTTCCTTGACTGCTCAACAGATTTCATAAAACAGGGATGGTATCATTGCACCCGCCTGAAATGGTTATTATCAGAATTACATGAGTTGATTTAACACTACACACATAGCTCTCAACAAATAATCACTCTCATTAAAATAGATAGTTTTAACCAAAAGGTTAAAAATAATGGGGGAGTGGTTAATTTGTATTTTCTTTGATTATTACTGCAACTGTGCTTAATTTTTAACTCTCTTAAGTTCTAAGCCTCTTCACACCACACTTTTTCTACATGTTTTTCTTATTAAGTTTCTTTAGATTCAAACTGTATTTTTTTAAATTAGCGTATTCTTTTAGAAGGACGTTCTGAGCATTTTAAGTTTTAATAAAGACCATACCATTTTTTTAATGGCAACAAAAATGGTCTCTCTTTGAAAACTGAAAATAGATTTACTGTGTTTCGCTGGCTGGTCTTGAGCCTGCAATTTTCCTGCCTCTGCCTCCCAAGTGCTGGGATTATAGGTATGTGCCACTCCACCAAGCTAAGACCACTGTAATTTTAAACACTGAGAAATGCCAAGAATTAACATTTTCAATCTACTCTTCAAATAAACTTGCAAGGCAAAAGAAACACAAAAGATATCAATGGATGGTGTCAAATGACCAACAATTATTTTTGTTCAATAAATAGATATTATAAATAATGGAAAAAATAGACCACCATTTATAACCAAAAACACTGAACCATTTAAGTTTATAAAGAGCTAGCCTTTGTGCCCCACCCTCCAACACTGAGGACTGGCCCTAGAGCCTCACACATGCCAGACTCAACTGAATAAGCAGCACACTCTATCTCCAGCACTGTGGCCAAACTCCTCCTGCCTCAGCCTCCTGAGAAGCTGGTATTAGGGCCTAGTACTTTATGTTCCTCAAATTTCCTCCTAAAATTTAAAAAAAAAAAAAATGTATGTTTCAGAAGACCTCATTTCTGAAAGCCCTCAGCCCGTATTCCCACCCTGAGAAGGAGCATGAATTTCTACGTATAAAAGACTTCAGTACAAATCAGACCTCCAATAGCCAATTCCCCAAAAATCTGGGTACTAAAGTCACAAAACATTTAGATATTGTTTTACATTGAGCAACAGAAAGTCCATGGTATTAAAACTCTATGCTAAATCAAAATTGTGGATCTTTTATAAAACCTAACAAAATACATGAAAGAAGGCTGTACAACTGAGGGGAAAATTGTAAATCAAGATAAAAACGTATTTACTAGCCTGCTAAAGTGAGCCAGATCCGAAGCTGTGAGCTTACATAGTCACCTCCTATCATCAGCCTACCTTCTCCCAACAAGGAAACATAGCCACACAGTCTTCCAAAAACACATTGCAAATGGCACATTGGCAGTCATGGCTGGCCATCTGTCCTACACAGGTGGGGCAAGCCTCTAGAGCAGCTGTTCTCAACCTTCCTAAGGCTGCAACCCCTTAATACAGTTCCTCATGTTGTGGTGACCTGAAACATAAAATTATTTTCATTGCTACTTCATATCTGTATTTTTGTTACTGTTTTGAATCATAATGTAAATATCTGATATGCAGAGTATCTTGATATGTAGCACCTCAAAGGGGTCAGGACCCACAAATTGAGAACCACCACCTTGGGGCCTCTGTAGTTAGAGCCCTGGCTGATGATAAAAGGCTACCCGGAGACCAGTGTGGTCTGCAAATGGAAGTAACCGTATCCCAGCATGTGTGAAAGTATTCCCAAATATGAGCAGCCACTTTCCCTGTTTCCTGCTCTCATGGGGCATGTCCTTTGTACAAGAAAGAGCAGGGCTAAGAAGCACTAGATTTACTTGTCTATAGATTATCCCGAATGTCAAATAAAGAAAATGTACCAGCTAAGGCATAGCAAGAAAACCAGTCCACAGAACAGTGGTGATGCTCTGAACAAAGATGCTGGGCATTTAAGCAGCCCGGCTTCCTCTATTGTTCAATGTACTAACACACCTACTATGCATGTGGGTATGTAGCTGGAGGAGCCAAGAGATTCTCCAGTAATAGGTTTATTGATCCATAGAGATTGATTTCTAGAAATTGCATTCCTGGACCAAGCTCTAGGCAAAGAAAATAAAAATACCTGAATTAAGCCAAAAAAGTTAGAAATATTTAAAAAAAAAAAAAAAAAAAAAAAAAAGCACTCATAGTATCCACCACATAGATACAGAATGAAATTAAAATATAAGGTTCTGAATGTCACTCTGCTGACATGCCTCAGAGAAATGCTTGCTATATCTGCCTCCACCTTGATACTATAAAACTTTGATTATGTCAAGTCACAATGGTGTACTATCCTTTTGCTTTTACATAGAAGTTTAGGATGAAGGGCCTTCAGACAGTCTAACCAAATCCATGTATACCTGAATGTTCTCAGTGATGGAGACTGGGTGACGTTTTCCTTGGTCACATAGCGTATAAAAATGGACCTAGAGTGTTGGCTGCAATTAATCATGGGGTATGCAGTATCCCAATGCTTTCTCCCTTAATAGTCACTTGTGATCTCACTATGAGTCCTGTGGGGAAAGAGAGTGCATTTCACCACTTCTCATGAGATTAGAGAGAGGAAAGGCAGAAGTAATTATTACTACATGGGTTGTACTACCAATCAGAACTGTCACTGTGGTTTGCTGAGGGGTTTTTATTTGTTTTGGGTTTTTTTCTGTATTTATATGTATCTCCATCTCTTTGTTACTCTGTGTGGTAGAGAGAGAGAGAAGCAGGAGCGGGAGAGGAGGAGGGAAAAGAGAGAGAGAGAGAAAGAGGGGAAGGGAAGAAAAGAAAAGGGGGGTAGATGGGAGGGAATAGTGCCTGGAATGTTTGGGAAAAGTTTGAAAAAGATCCAAAGTAGATTTGTCATGCAAGTCAGGCTGAACACCGCCCACTACCAACCCTCTCCCTGCCATAAAGGAAAATAAAAAATGAAACTGCAAAGAGAAAATTTAATAAAAATAAAAGTTCAGAACTATGAGGCAGGGCCTTTTCCAAATACTAATGTAGCCTCTCGTCAGTTCAGATTCTGACTAAAATGGTAGTAATTGTGGAGAGTGCTATTTTTCATCACTGATTTAAACCCGCTTATATAATATTCTATTTTATATCATAAAGTGAAAGTATTGCTGAGATAATTAACTCAACTCCCTCGTCTCTTTGTTCTGTGAGTTCTGCTATGTAGTCTTCCTCACCCAGAGATACTTAGGTAGAGATATGTAGTGTCATTTACCCCTCCGCTGAAAATCCAAAGAGGCAGCCAATCCAGAGGGCAACGTTCATCATTGGGACTTCACGTTGAGCCAGGAAAGGAAAATTGAGTGGTACAGAAATTTCACACAAAGCAACTGTGCCATTTCCCTTCCTCCTCCCACTCCTCCTATGCTTCTTCTCCTCCTCTTCCCCATCCTCCTCTTCCTCCTCCCACTCCCCTCCGGCCCCCTTCTATGAAGCCAGGTCCTTTTCTTTTACCTTTAAACCCAGGTCTAAGTTTTCCCAAACCTATTTTCTAATGTTTTTAAAGAAGGTATATTTCATTGTTTCTCACTTTGAAGCCCATTAACATATTAACTATTCCAACTCCATTCTGGACCTTTCAACATGAAATAGGAGGAAAATGGCTGCCACTCTGTCACCAGCTGTCATTGCCTTGCTATAACTGTCATTGTGGAGGTTGTTACTGTCTTTACCTCTGAATTCCCATAGAGGGCCAAGCCCCATAGTAATGCTAGGAGTTAGACGCTAATCTATGCACAATGTTTTCTTCTAGTTTACTAACCATTAAGACTCTACCAAAGCCTAACTAAGCAGGAATATCGAATAACAGGATTTGGGTGACTAAGCTTAGACATTCAGTCCTCTTCCTAGTGCAAAACAACCAGTCAAGAAAGAGAAACGGCTAATGGAAATCTTGAGGTATAATGCCCAGTAATTAAAACTAGACAAAACTGGATTAAAACCGGCAAAAATGTAACTCTGTAATTATCCCCAGTGGCAATGCTGAGACCTGTAAGAATCCATGGTTAGTGCCATGACAATTTCCCCATGCACATTTTAGGAAAGAACATGATGACCCTCAAATAGGACCTGGCGGCATCTTGTAAAGCTCTGGAATAGGGGTTGCATAGATTTGCCTATATCCTCAAATGCTCCAGGGAAGGTGGCTTGATGGACCTCTCAGTAGAAAAAGAACACCCCAAGCACAGATGTAAGAGTAGGCAGGTTTTATTTCTTACTAACACATTAAAGAATCTGGCAATAATTTTTTAAAGCAGATGGATTGGAATATTTTGGGAAATGCTAAAGGGTTGATTTTGAATTGCTTTTTAGAACCTCAAGTTATAAAAATAAGATTTTGGCTAATGTAATTGCCTTCCAAATTCAGCAGTGTTTATTAAAGGCAGCAGCCATTGCTTTAACTTTGATCTAGAACAACCTACGAAGCAGTAGTTAGCCTTAATCAGGAACTAAAGTTCAAACAGTTAAAATAAAACTTAACTGAATGTCTTTTTAGTTCTACAAAATAAGAGAAAACGTTTAAAAAAATAAATAAATAAGCACGTGCCTAAGACAAAGATGGGCCAGTTCCAAGACAAGATGGACCATGTCCCCAGGAAGATTTTTAGATTATATTTCAGGTGGAAAAACCATTATTCCTACCTTTGAGCCTATTCTTCCTTTGGGGAATCTCTTTTGTTGTTTACATTGTCTATGATAACATTAACAAGCTTTCTTCAAGAAGACTTACGTTTGTATTAAACTCAAACTCAAGCTGCCTAACAATCCCAGACAACCTCTTGCTCATTCTAGCTGACTATCAATTCAAAAGAACATGGCTAAAAATGAAAGTTTTTATTTTTATCCAACTTTGCCCTCTCCCAATAGATACAATGGAGTGCTGGTTCTTTCTTTGGCTCTTTCCCTAGACCATCACTCTGATGATCCAGCCATCACTCTGAACATCTGCTACGTACACTCCCTAAATCAATTGCTTTCATGGGCTATCCAAATATACAACTACCAATCTTTGTTCAAACCCAATCCTATAACCTCTTAATTGACTCACTAACATTGTATCTTGCAAAAACATATCCCAGAAACCACAAAACTAGTCTAAATGGCTAGTGCTTCTCTTCCCCAACAACAAAATGACAAAAATATGCCAGTAGATCAATTTCAAGTGACTCTCCCTACTCTGATGTTGATAATGCAGGAGGCCATGTTAACTACATCTGTAAATGAGTTGTGAGGTAGTCTCTTGGGGCTAGCTCTTACCTGCTTAGGAGCCGTATTTTCCCAGTCTTCAGAAAGCCTAACTTGGCAGCTCAAAATAAGCTCTCAAGAAAGGATTTTCACTTGAGTGATTTTCCTCCAAATATTCCTTTCTCAAAAAAAAAAAAAAAAACAACAACAAAAAAAATCATCCAAGATGCTCTGTTGCCAGGTACTCAAAGGGACAAGATACAGATAAAGAGTCACATCGATGAGAGCAGTGGACAACAAGAGTCCAAACCACAGGAAAGAGTGCAGAGAGGGAAAACGATGTTAAGCAAATGGCTATTGGTGGTTATAAATCGCATCAACTGAAGAGAGTATTAATTGTCCTCCCCAATGGAGAAAATGAATCAACAACAACAAACCAGGCAGCAGAGTCCAAGTCATGTAAGCTGAAAATGGACACAGGGACAGAACAGGGTCACAAGAACTATGTGAAAAGAGGTATAATGTATGTTACAAATATTACTTTAAATATTTCTCAACTCATTGTTTTCCAGCTCTTAAACTTATCATGTCTGATGACCCCAAGCCCCTTAGCTTGCAGAGCTGCTCGACTGGGATTTGTTCTTGTGCCAAGTGTGGTGGTGTTAGTGTTCTGGCCACTAACCGCAAGCCTCTTACTGGGCCATACACACTCTTCATTTCTGTGTTGACTCTGAAAGCTTATTAGGGTTTCACAAACTGATGGTTTAGGATTCATTTCAACCTAAATTTCGTCTTGGGTTATTTGATAGCTATTCTTGGTTGTCAACTTGACTGGAACTCACTAAAACCCAGGCAACTGGGTATAGCTGTGAAGAATTTTTTTTTCTTAATTAAATCATTTGAAGTATGAAGACCCTTTTAGTTCATATCATTTGAGGTAGGAAGATCCACCATTAAGAGGGGCATACCTTCTGCTGGCAGCCTATATAAAGAACACAGAAAAAGGAAGCTTGCTCTCTTAGGCTGCTTGCTGTCACTCTCACTGGCAAGTCCATTTCTTCATTGGCATTAGAGCCTACTTCTTTATTCAGGTATGTACCAAAGACCAGCTGAGACATCTAGCCTCATGGATTAACTAAGTAACTACTAGATTCTTATAGCTTCCATTAGAAGATAGCCATTGCTAGACTAGCTGGACCATATCTGTAAGCCAGTTGAATAAATACTGTATCTATAGCTATTGATATAGATATACTCATCTATATAGAACTAAATCTATATCATCTACATTCATCCTATCAATTCTGTTCCTCTAGAGAATCCTGACTAATACAAGTAAGTTGTAAATTATTGTAATCACACTGGAATTAGTATTATAGCTCAAAAGGAATCATTCAAGTATAATCAATCAATTATTTTTATGTCATATATCAGTGGAATCCAAAGAAGAGAGCAATAGACTTTAAAGGAGAATATTGGAAAACCAGGTAAGATGGTGGATACCTATATACCTCTAATACTAACACTCAAGAAACAGAAGCAGGAGGATTACCTGAAGTTCTTGTCTAGCCTGTGCAAGGTCCTATCTGTAAAAAATAAAAATAAAAAGAGGGGGCTGGAGAGATGGCTCAGAGGTTAAGAGCACTGACTGCTCTTCCAGAGGTCCTGAGTTCAATTCCCAGCAACCACATGGTGTTTCACAACCATCTGTAATGGGATCCAATGCCCTCTTCTGGTGTGCCTGAAGACAGCTACAGTGTACTCATATATGTAAAATAAATAGATAGATAGATCAGATAGATCGATAGATAGATAGATAGATATAGAAAACAATGGTTTGGGATAGACTATATAAATTTAAAAACAATAAATAAAAAGAAAAAATAACTTAATCTCTAGATTTCAGTTATGGCATAGATTATATAGATTATGCCCCCCTCTCTTCTTTTCATCTATGCTAGGGACCAAATATAAGCTGTCATGAATACTAGACAAGTACTATACTAGTGACCTACACCCCCTCAGCCCTATATATAACAGACAGATTGTGAATTAACATACTTGGTATGTACATGCCATTTAGAAATAAATTTTTGTAGCTCATGGGATTTAAAACTGATTGCCAATTGCTTTTCTCTTCTGGTAGAATGTAGGCACCTTCCAACACTATAATAGCCAGCACTATGAATACTCCTTCCAGGTCAGCACCAACTTGATTTCTCCATGCTCTATGACTCCTGTATGTGAGTTACAATAATTGGATACATGGCCTTCTGCCACATAGCCAAGAGCTTTGGTTAGCAATTGGATAGCAAAGCACTGGCCAGACAAGACATGTCTACTGGTGCGACATTGACACCACCATTATAGGAGTAACCAACCACTTTCTGAATGGATTTAAGGAAGTCCTGCACCACAGATGAAATTCATATCTAACACCATTATAAGGCCCAGAATCAATGGCTAGAAATATCACAGTTCTAGGTAAGAACCTACAACTATTCTGCTAAATAAGCACACTATTAAACCAATTCCTAATCACTTATACCCATAAACTAATGTATCACTCAATTGTTTTCAGTTGATGATGATCAACACAGAGACCCCCAACTATCCAAGGTGCAGAAAAGACTGCAGAATATTCAACCTTAAATGGAACATGCAGACTGTACCCCTCCCTCCACAGGGCCATGGAATCACTGTAAAAAAACAAAGCAGAAGGAGTGTAACAGCTAGAGGAGGTGTTTGGCTGCAGGGAAACAGTGTCTTCTAGACCCAGCATGGCAGCTGCACATAAGACCTCACAGTAGTTATGACAGCCCAACCCAGACCAAATCCCAACGTGGACAGTGGCTCTGGGCACAAAGTTCCACCAATAACCATAGTGCAGAAACTATTCGCCATTGTTAGCTGCTGAGAGAGGAAGGTTGGCTTTCTATAAGAGGGTATTCTCAGACAAACCAGCCATGCCTCAGCAGAAGGCCACATACCCAAGAGCATTGGTAGCAAGCACTGGCCTTGAAGGAGGGAAAGCAAGACTCGATGTTCAGTGGAGAGGGAAAAGGGAGATGGATGAGATGAGGTTTGGATTGAGGAGGGTGAATATGATCAGAGTATGCTGGAGGTCTCAAAGAACTGAAAAGTATGTTCTTATTGATAGGATGCAAAAAAAAAAAAAAAAAAAAAAAAAAAAAAACAACAACAACAATGAAACTGTTCTCCCAAGTTTCCTATACCAAAGCTAGGTGTAGACATGCAAGTAATCCCTGGAGTCTGAGACAGAAGATTCAATAATTTAAAGATAGTCTGGGCTACAGCATGAGACCCTATCTCAAAACACAAACAACCAACAAATGAATAAGAAGAGAAAAATAAAAAAATAAATCCTCTGAAAAATCAATGCAAGGAGAGGATACAGTCTAGGAACTGAGTGCCACTCTCTGCTGCAAGTGCAAAATTAACATCCTCCCGCTTAACATAATCTGCTTCCAGCTATTGATATTCATTTTGGAATAGACAGGACATATTTAGAAAATGGCACACCACCAGAAAATGTGGGTTGGAGTGTGGGGTTTTTGCCTAATACAATGTGGCTAGAATTTTTTATAAAGCCAGAAAAGAAATCTGTTTCCCAAACCATTTAGGTTAGAATACAGCCCTCCAATGAGACAACTCTGTGAAGTAGAGTGGCATCAGCTCTCTACAAATAGCTATTCACAGAAGCTGTTCTTTCAAACACAGCCTTCTAGGGCCCAGTGGTACAGCATTTGAGTAGCATTTTTGAGCCCAAGGCTTGATCCACAGGGCAGGAAACAAATAAACAAAAAACCCAAAACATTAAATATAGCCAGTTCACTAGTGGTATTGGTTACTGCCAATTACATTCACAATAAGAAGAGTATAGTTTTTATCAAATGCTTCATAAAGCATCATAAAATATACCATTGGTGAAAAATAAGTATTTAAATATATACCTTTGAGACAAATGAGATGCCTATTATTAACAATATGCAGAAATGTAAGAAGTGCACATCCAGCAGCTGCAAAAAGTCTGGCAGAGGCAGAGACAGTGGGTGGATACTACAAATGTGTAAACTAAAGGTGATTGCTGTATTTATTAAACTCCTGTACATTTTTCTTTAATGACAATATATTTCCAGATTAGATTAAGAAATACTTCACACACACACACACACACACACAAAGCTTTCAAGCAAGCATGGGGACCTGACTTCAGATCCTCAGCCCCCACGCCAAGGAATCACTGCAAGTGCTTGTAACCACAGGCCTGGAGGGTGGAGACAGGCAGATCCCAGGAGCCCTCTGCCCATCCTGAAAAGTGAGTCTCAGGGTCAGTGATAGACCCTGCCCTAAGGGAAGAAGGGAGAAAGCAACAGAGGAAAATTCCCAAAGTCCTCTGCCCACATCACACACACGTGTACACAAAATGCTTCAAAGATATTCACTTGCCTTTTGTTTCTTTGTTTTTTAGAAACATTTGCTTGTTTGCAATCTCAGAACAGTTTCGGGGGCAAGTCATAAGCAGAGAAGAAAAGGAAGAAGGATAGGAAGAAAGGGAGAGGAAGAAGGAGAGAAGAAGAGGAAGATTGGGGGCAAAAGAACAAAACTAAGAGGTTCATGTTACTAAAAGTTTAGGGCGGATCTTAGAGCTGGACCAGATTTGCCTCCATCTCCCAGCTATGCTTCTCTCCCGATGGCCCTCCCTTCTGACAGTTCTCATCTTAGTGGTGGCTGCACATGTGTTAGCAGCTGCAGCTTCCATCTTCTGTGGAAAAAATCATCCCTTCCTTGAGAACTGCACTAAGGTGTCCCAGGTACAAACCCACCAGTTCTTACTGGCTCTTGTGGGTTAGTGCCATCTACAAACACATCATTGTACCGGAGAGGACCCAGGACACTCCTGATGGGACCAAAGTGCCCCCTCACTCCTGGCATGGCACTTCAAATGAACAGGTGAGTGCTGTCACAGAAGAGCAGTGCTAGACAGCAGAGATCAACCAATAGTGTGGAGCCCACGAATCTACAACACAACCCCTTCCCCTAAGGCATAGAGAGCTCCTCAGAAGAGATGGGAAGGCCAAAGCCAGAGGATAAAGAAGTCTGGTGAGACTGCCTCTCCAAGAAATAACAGGGAAGGTACACCCATTATGCACCAACAATCTGACAACTTAAACAAGACCAATAGCCCTGCTATGTTTCAAGGGGGAAAGCTCCTGGGGTCCCATCCCTAAACAAAGAACTACAGGCAACTAATGGCACAGAGAGAGGGAGAGTCAGTCTCTTCCAGGGAAGAGCCTCCTAGTTGGTTATTCCATGCAAAATATTTTCAGCCTGGAAACTATATACACATAAACAACAAACGTTTAACTCAGTAGGTTGTATATAAACATTTATGTGATGGCTTGTGTGTGTAACAATCTTAATCAAAGAAAAATAGCATCAATTTGAGAAGGAGTGGGCAGACAGAGGAAGACTTAGAGGGTGGAAAGAGAAAGGGGCAAGTTATATAATTATATTTTAATTAATTTTTTTTAAAAGAAGAAGCAAGGTAAACAGCTCTTGAGGAAGGCTGTCCACGGGTGACCACTGGCTTACATTCACACACACACACACAAACACACACACACACACACACATACACACACATACACACACATACACACATGCACATTACTCAACTCCTAAACCCTCTGAACCCACATTTAATTTACAGTGTATCTAAAGCATTTGGGGTTTCATAGTGCATCTATTATCTTATTAGTAATTGATAAACCTAGAAGACAACAGTAGAGTTCAAGGTACATAAAACAATGAAACTCTGAACTACAAACAGATTGAGGATTTTCTCCTTCCTAAAAAAAAAAAAAATCTATATAAAATAATATTATATCCTTAACTCACTAAAACATAATTGTGTAAACACAAGGGAGAAACTAGTAATACTGAGTATGTAGACAAATGCTGGAATCAATAATCTACCAGCAGTTGCATAATGACATTCATATTCAGTTGTCATAATGACAATTCATTAAATTGTTGCCATTAAAAACTAAAAAAATCAAATCCAATCTGAAGGTTTGTTTGCTTGTTAAAGATAAAAATCAATAGAACATTTTTATGAAATGGGAAATAAATACAAAGTATTATTCTTTGGAAATGAAAACTTTTTTTTTAAGTCAGTATTATAGGAGAAAAACTCTAAAGATGGCAGAAGGCATTTCCTCTCAAGCCTTCACAGGTTATGGGAATTGAAACAGCGCCATAGTTTAAAAGGAAGTCTTTGCTACCCATTGATTTTCTATTCGTTCTTTTCAAACACCCTTGCCTAGACACCTGAATGGATGTTTCCTATCCTCTTAAAATGAAATATGAATGAGATAGAAGCATTCTTAGTTTGTACTGTATGTCTGATAGATTGAGGGTAGGGTTAGAGTCCACCTAGACTTCCTGGAGCTGAGCAGTTCACAGAGGGCACAGGAAGCAAGTCCCTACTCAGGAAGCAAGTCCCCCCCCCCAACACACACACACACACACACACACACACACACACACACACACACACCACACACACTCAGATTCTGGCCAGGAAGGTGCAGAAACACTGGGGAACTTAAAAGCTGAAACTAGCATCAGGGAATGGTTTCAGGAAAAGAGAGGACTTTACCTGGGCTCTGAAGAACAGAAAGATTTAGACAGGAAATGGAGAAGAAGAAAACACCCCACTGACATCTCTGGTCAGCTCACTCTAAGTTTTTGTGACAGCAAACACAGTTACACAGACACACATATCTCCTGGTGCTACCTGTGATATTATTACTTTCTCTGCTGTTCAGTAACATCAAAGGCACCTTTAATATTTCCAGGAGACTTGCAAGTGGCTAGTTCACTGCATAGTTTTTTAGCTTGTGTTCAAATACTCTATTTCTAATACCCAGCCATTAAATGGACAGAAAAGGTAAGTTCAGAAGAAATGTTCTTATCGCTATCCACTTTAATTTTACTCTCATTCAGCTTCTATTCCTAATCTTAAGGGGGCATTTTATAAAGATCAGTATTAGAAATAAAATGTCAAACAAATCAGAAGAAATAATAACTCTTAACAAATGCAGCAACACTGCATTTGAGAATAGAGCAGGCTGAGACACATGGTCTTATCTCAACACAGGGGAAGTTCTGTCCTGCTTTGTAACTCCACATGGAAACCCATTGACAGCAACTGCAGAAACAGCCAGCAGCCAAGACGGAGGCAAAGACACACTACAGGATACCAGGGAGGGTCAACTTCCAGAAATCCTGATAGTTACTGGGGGTGAGTAGCACCTACTAAAATCCCTGCTACTGAGAGTAGCACAATCAATGGCACGGGCAAAGAGAAGGGTGCATATTAGAGAAGTCGTTTAATACAGCAGGGTCCAAGAAGCCCTTACTAGGCTATTACTTAGTTGTACCGAGTCACCCGCTCCTTTCCTAATACAGAAGACAAAGAAACAGAGGTGCAAAGCCCTGGGCACGGACAAAGCAGAGAATGAGACAGTGAGCTTTTCTCAGCACTTATAGCTATATATCTGCTGGCCGTCTTCCCCCTTTCCCAAAAGTAAATTTCTTATTCAAAAGCAAAAAGAATCTGCAGTCCCCGGTAGAATATCACTAATCTATTTATAGATAGAAAAACAACCAAGAGTAAGAAGGCATACTTGCTTTAAGGTTGCAATCTCCTTGTCTGCCAAGATGCTACGGTTGACTATACTTCTTTAAGGAGTTCTAACTCTGAATTGGAAGTGCTGCTGACATTTGGAAAAACTGGTCTTTCTTGCACCCAGTAATATAAGACAATGCCCACTAAACCCCAGAAGCAACTCCCAGTCACATTCAAGGTCACCCCAACTGTTTCTCACTGAGATTGAATGGGTATCTATGTTATATATAGTACTTTTCTACTCCATCGGCCATGGCAACTAGAACAGAACAAGATAATAGTATTAAAGTAATAATGGTCCTAGAAGCTAACATTCCCTTGTAGGTGGAAGAAAAGAGAGTCAAGAGGCCCTTACCTAACATTCAGCTACAGTTCCTCCAGCACATCCCCCAGCTGCAAGCAATCATGGGAAATGGTAGTATACAGAAAGTAGAAGTTTAATTGAAAGCAGAGGTCCATGAGCTTTCATGAGGTTTCCATCCATGGCAGAGTGAAACTCTGCAGTGATGCAGCTGTTTTGGGGTCACACATGTTCCTGTATATAATCCCTCACCCCATGTTCTTTACGAAAGTTCAATAAACTCACTGGTCACCAAAATTTTCCTAACTGAAATAAGGAGATACCTATAAAGGTACAAGAAGTATAAAGAACAACAAGTAGATTGTTCCCAATTACAAAATAATCAAAACACTTAAATAGCACAAAGAAAGATTATTAGAAGCTGCAAGAGAAAAGGCTCAACTAACAAATGAGGGCAGACTTATTATAATTATGTCTGACTTCTCAATAAAGATTCTAAAAGTCAGACGGGCCTGCAGAGATGTCTTGTAGACTCTAAGAGACCACAGGTGCCCGCTGAGACTACTATAACACCAAAACTTTCAACGACCAGAGATGGAGAAAATATTCCATGATAAAGGAAAATGTAAACAGTATCTATCTACAAATTCAGCCTTACAGAAGGTGCTAGAAAGAAAATTCCAACCCAAGGAGGTTAACTACACTCATTAAAACAGGAAAAAAATCTCACACCAGCAAAACCAAAAGAAGGGAAGCAGACAGACAGACAGACAGGCAGACAGACAGACAGACAGACACACACACCGGCAGCATCACTAACAACAAAATAACAGGAATCAACAATCATTGGTCATTGATATCGCTCAACACCAATGTACTCAATTCCCCCAATTAAAAGATATAGACTAACAAAATGGATTTTAAAAATGGGATCCATCCTTCTGCTGAATCCAAGAAACACATCTCAACATTAAAGATAGACATTACTTCAGGGTAAAAGGTTGGAAAAACATATTCCAAGAAAACATATCTAATAAGCAAGATGGTGTAGTCATTTTAGTTTTTAACAAAATAGACTTCAACCAAAACTAATCAAAAGAGATGGCAAAAGAAACTATATATTCATCAAAGGAAAAACCCACCAAGATGACATTTCAATTCTTAACATCTTAATATTTGTGGCCCAAACACAAGGGTATCCACTTTTGTAAAAGAAACACTACAACAGCTTAAATTGCATATTGACACTCACACACAAATATTCGAAGTCTTCAATACTGAACTCTCACTAATGGACAGGTCATCCAGACAAAAACAAAACAGAGAAATATTGGAGATACAGATGTTATAAACCCAATGGACCTAACAGGTATTTACAAAACTTCTCACCCAAACACAAAAGAATATTATGAACCTTATTCTCAGCATCTTTGGGAACTTTCTCCAAAATTGACCAAATACTCTCACACAAAGCAAGTCTCAACAAACAAAAGAAAATTCAAGTAACTTCCTGCAAACTATGAGACCACCATGGATTAAAGCTGGACTTCAGCAACAGAAAAAAGAGAAAAGTTACAAACTCATGAAAACTGAACAACTCTCTATTCAATGTATAATGATTCAAAATAGAAAGTAAAGTCTTTCTAAAATTCAATGAAACTGAATATATAACATACCAAAACTTATGAGACACAATGAAAGCAGTGTTGCTGCATTTGTTAAGAGTTATCATTTCTTCTGGTTTGTTTGACATTTTATTTCTAATACTGATCTTTATGAACATGGGGTGAGGGATTAAGAGAAAAGTTCATAGCACTAAGTGCCTTCATACAGAAATAAAACAGAGTTGGTTCTTTGAGAAAATCAACAAGATAAACAAACCATTAGCCAAACTAACTAAAATACAGAGAGAGAATATCCAAATTAACCGAATCAGAAATGAAAGGGGGACATAACAACAGACATGAAATCATTAGGTCATACTTTAAAAATTTTGTACTACACAAAATTGGAAAATCTAAATGAAATGATTATTTTCTCAATAGATACCACTTGCCAAAGTTAAACCAAGAGGATCAGAAAAACAATCTAAATAAACCTATAACCCCTAAGGAAATAGAAGCACTCATTAAAAGTCTTCCAATGAAGGAAGTCTAGAGCTAGATGGTATTAGCACAGATTTCTACCAGACTTTCAAAGAAGAGCTAATGCCAATACTACTCAAATTACTCCACAATAAAGAAACAGAAGAAACATTATTAAATTCGTTTTATGAGGCCATGATAACCCTGATACCAAAACTACACAAAGATTCAACAAAAAAAATTACAGACTGTCCTCATGAACATATATACAAAACTACTCAATAAAATACCCATAAACCAAGTCCAAGAACACCTCAAAAAGATCATCCACCACAATCAAGTAGGCTTCATCCTAGAGATGCAAAGACGATTCAACATCTGGAAATCGGTCAATGTAATCTACCACATGATTATCTCATTAGATATTTTAAAAGCCTTTGACAAAATCTACCACAGTTCATGATAAAAGTCCTGGAGATATTAAGGACACAATGGGCATACCTAAACATAGTAAAGGCAATTTACAGAAAGTTCATAGAAAAAACAAAACAAAACAACACCACTAAAATCAGAAACAAGACAAGGCTGTCAGTTCCCTCCATGTCTATTCAATATATTGCTTGAAGATTTACCTAGAGCAATAAGACAACTGAAGGAATTTGGGACATACAAATGAGACAGGAAGAAGTCAAAGTGTTTCTATCTACAGATATGATAATATACACAAGTCACCCTAAAAATCCTACCAGAAAACTCCCATATTTGATAAACACTTTCAGAGAAGTGACTGGATACAAGATTAACTAAAAAGAAAAAAGGAAAAAAAAAACAAAAACAAACAAACAAAAAACTCTGTAGCCCTCCTATATACAAATTACAAACTGACTAAGAAATTAGGGAAACAACACCCTTTACAATAGCCACAAATAATATAAAATATCTTAGTGTAACTCTAACCAAGCAAGTGAAAGATCTTTATGACAAGAACTTCAAGTCCCTAAAGAAAGAAACTGAAGAAGATATTAGAAAATGGAAAGATCTCCCAAACTCATGGATCAATAGGATTAACATAGTGAAAATGGCCATCTTACCAAAAGCAATCTACAGATTCAATGCAATTCCCATCAAAATTCCAACACAATTCTTCACAGACCTTGAAAGAAAAATTTGCAACTTTATATGGAAAAATAAAAAAACCCAGGATAGTGAAAACAATCCTGAACAATAAAACAAATGCTTAAGGTATCATATCCGATTTTCACTTGTACTATAGAGCTATAGTAATAAAACATTATTATATTGTCATAAAAACAGACATGTTTATCAACTAGAATCAAATAGAAGAACCGAATGTAATTCCATACACCTATGGACACTTCGGACTTTTGATGAAGAAGCTAGAAATACACATATGAAAAAAGACATCCTCTTCAACAAATGGTGCTGGTCAGACTGAATGTCTGCATGTAGAAGAATGCAAATTGCATTTTATCACTCTGCACAATGTATTTTTTTGATCCATCAATTCCAGATGGATCAAATACCTCAGCATAAAACTAGACACACTGAACTTGATAGAAGAGAAAGTGGGAAAAAGCTTTGAATGCACTGGCACATGAGATGCCTTTTTGAAAGAACAGTGATAGCACGGCACTAAGATCAACAATTACTAAATGGGACCTCATGAAATTGAAAAGCTTCTCTAAGGTGAAGCAGACTGCAACAGCTTGTGGAATGGGAGATTTGTTTGTTTGTTTGTTTGTTTTTACCAACTCCACATCCAATAAGGAATTAATATCCAAAATATATAAAGTACTCAAGAAACTAGATATCAACAAACCAAATTAATACAATTAAAAATGGAGCCACAGATCTGAACAGCAATTGTCAACAGAGGAATCTCAAAGAGCTGACAAACACTTACAGAAATGTTCAACACCCTTAGCCATCAGGGCAATGCAAATCAAAATGATCTGAGATTCTACCTTATGCCTGTCAGGATGGCTAAGATCAAAACAAATGACAGCTCATGCTGATGAGGATGTGGAACAAGGGGGACACTCCTCCATTACTGGTAGGAGTGCAAACTTGTAACAGCCACTATGAAAATCAATATGACAGTTCCTCAGAAAATTGAGAACTGATATATCTCAAGACCCAGCTACACAATTATTTTGCGTATTCTGTTTTACCACAAGGACACTTGTTCAACTATGTTCGTAGCAGCTTTATTCATAATAGCCGGAAACTGGAAAGAACCTAGAGGTCCCTCAATTGAAGAATACTTAAAGAAAATGTGGTACATTTACACAATGGAATATTACTTGGCTGTTTAAAAAAAATGGCATCATGAAATTTGCAGGCAAATAGATGAAATTAGAAAAAAATCATCCTGAGTGAGGTAACCCAGACCCAAAAAGAAAAATATGATCCGTGTCTTGTCCAGTTGTCATCCGAGAGGCTTCTCCCAGCAGCAGATGGAGAGGATGCAGAGATCCACGGGCAGACATTATGCCAAGAGTCTAAACTGGCAGTTTCCACCAGGTCCCTCCCACTGGAGTTCAGAGAATCCCATGGAATAGGGGATGCAAGACTGTAGGAGTCAGAAGGGATAGAGGACACCAGGAGAACATGTCTCCAAATCAACTAAGCAGGGAAGATGGGCTCACGGAGGCTGAAGTGGCAACCATGGGGCCTGCAGGGGTCTGCACTAGGTCCACTGTGTATATGTCGTAGCTGTTTGCTCTGTGTTTCTGTGGGACTCTTAATAGTGGGAGTAGGTGCGTCTCTGACTCTTTTGCCTGTTCTTGGGGCTCTTTTCATCCTATTGGGTTGCCTTGTCCAATCTCAGTGAGAGACTGTCTTTTGTTTTGTATTTTGTTGTATTTTTAAATTGTATTTTGTTTTGTCATGTTTGACTGTTATGTCTTGAAGGCCTGTTCTCTTCTGAAAAGAGACAGCCAGAGGGGGAGTAGATCTGGGGAGGGCAGAGGGGGAGGGAAAGCTGGGAGGAGTGGAGGGTAGAGAGACTGTGGTCATTATTTATTGTATGAAGGAAGAATCTATTTTCAATTTAAAAAAAATAAGTTTAAGCCCTAAAA
This sequence comes from Arvicanthis niloticus, assembly GCF_011762505.2. Taxonomy (NCBI): domain Eukaryota; kingdom Metazoa; phylum Chordata; class Mammalia; order Rodentia; family Muridae; genus Arvicanthis; species Arvicanthis niloticus. The sequence continues at coordinate 128,144,192 of NC_047660.1, read as the reverse complement.
TCCTTTAGAAGATAGCTGGGCTGGGGAATAGTTCTCCACCGTGAAAATCCAGAGATCCAGTTCCAGAGCTGTTCACCAGAAAGGACCGAGTCTGGCTGAGTTTCAGTCCTGCCCTCATGCACAGCCTCCAGGCAAACTTGCTTCATTTAGGGTATGAGAGATAACAAGCCACCAGACCAGAAGCCAAGGCTGTCATTGGCAGCTATGGCCTCAGCCTGGACAGGACCAGGAACGTTCTTGCTTCTGACTAAAAACAAGATGGAAACGCTGCTTTCTGAGTCCCTGCCCCGAACTGACTGATCCGTTTCTGTCTCCCATTCTCTTCATTATCTGTGCTCTGAGAATGCTTTTAATTCATGAACGCCCTGCTGCCTACTGAGAGGAGTAACTTAGCATTTCAGGACTTTCATAAGGTGGCACGGGTGACTTCATGTGCTTTACTAGTCTTCCTGCCAAAATGCCCATTCTCCTTACCGAATACTTTCCCAGCTAGCTCCCATCTCGGCCAGACTTTCTCCATCTGTCCTAACAGCAGAGATGTCTGTTTGAGATGCCTTTCTTTCTACATTTCCAGACAAATCACGTCAGTTCAGGGATCCTCTCACATGGAACTTTCAACCTCCCCTGTATAAGAATTACTTATTTCTTGAGAGAGAGAGAGAGAGAGAGAGAGAGAGAGAGAGAGAGAGAGAGAGAGAGAGAGAGAGAGAATATTTTATTCTTCCTGGAGTTTGCAGTTTTTTCATTTTTAATTTTTTGAGATATGGTTTCATTACACAGCTGAGGCTGACCCCGAATTTATGATACCCCTGCCTTTGTTCCCCATATCCTAGGACTACAGGTTTGTACTACCATGCCCACAATACTTTATAATTTCTTCCTATAACTTATTTGTTTTTGTAGCTATTTGTGTGTTTTAACTAAAATTTGTTGAGTTGGGTCATTCATCCTCAAGGACAAACCTGGTTTCTGTTTGGAAACCAACTACTTACCATTCGCAATCCACTGAAATTGGGTAAGACTTCCCCCAAGGCTTCCAGAGTAGAACAGAGCGTCTGAGCCACATCTATGCACCGTGTTCTCTTCCAGTCCCTGCCATTCTTCATTGTGCACATCTGCAGGTCAGGCAGTGCTCTGTCTGTCTGCGTGATGGCTATTCTTGGCTGTCAACTTGACTACATCTGGAGTTAACTAAAACCCAAGTGAATGAGGACATGTCTGAGAGGTTTTCTTCATTGAATCATTTGAAATAGGAAGACACATCCTAAGTCCAGATCCTGTGAGGTGCGAAGATCGGACTTAAATCCAAGCCACATCTTCTGGTGGCAGCCCATAAAAAGGATGTGGAAGAAGGAAGCTCGCTCTTTGCCTGCTTGCCTTTGGTCTCACTGGTAAGTCCATTCTGTCACTAGTATTAGAACCTACTTCTTCAGGACTTTAGTGTATACTGAAGACCAGCTGAGACATCCATCCATCCAGCCTGGTGGACTGAACAACTATTCAGTCCTTAGACTTTCCATCAGGAAACAGCCATCGGTAGAATAGATGGGCCATAATCTAACAGATCCTGTGTGTGTGTGTGTGTGTGTGTGTGTGTGTGTGTGTGTGTTCATTCTATCAGTTCTGTTTCTCTTGAGAACTCTGACTAGTGAACACAGCCTTCTCTGTTACAATTCAGCACTGTCTTTTCTTCCACTGACTAGGAAGGATACAAAGACAGATCGTGTGTGTGTGTGTGTGTGTGTGTGTGTGTGTGTGTTCATTCTATCAGTTCTGTTTCTCTTGAGAACTCTGACTAGTGAACACAGCCTTCTCTGTTACAATTCAGCACTGTCTTTTCTTCCACTGACTAGGAAGGATACAAAGATAGAGGGGATACAGGACACAGAGCTGAAAAGTGAAAGATCCGAATCTGAGCAGACCAGCCTGACACCTGCACACTACCATACAAAAGCCCAGACCCATCCTAGACTCCTAAGTGACATGAGAGAAAACAGACTATTATGTTGTTTAAGCAAGTTTGGGAGCCTCACAGACACATAAGCGGACCTTCAACATCCCCCACCGTCTGTCTACCAGAATCGCTTCACCTACCGGTCCCAATCTGAACATGCACGCTTAGTTCCACAGGAACTCTACACATTAATGGGTGTGCATATGCATCCATGCATAGCACTGATCAAAGGCTTTACTCACAAAACAGTTTTTTACATGAGTTGGAGAATAAATATTTTATTTGGAAGGAAACAAAGGATTTAATTTTAGCAGTCTCTCTCTCTCACTGACGCCTTATTACTTGCAGTCAGTAGACAACAAGAAGCATTAGCAAGTCTCAAGGAGGCTTTAAATTTGTAATTAAACTCTTTTTTTTTTTTTTTTCGTGAAAGCCCATCCTTGCTTTTAAGATTACTCAAGTATGTGTGGCATATGGGAAAGCAGGTGTGTGGCAGCAGGTTTGGATTTTTTGTTTTTTTGTTTTGTTTTGTTTTTTTAAAGATCTTTGAAGACCACAAGCTTGTTTCTAATTCTAAAATTAAGTAGGATAGTACAATTCTAGCTTGGCTTCCCCAGCCCTTTCAAGTGCACATTAATGGCACTGTATTAAGAAACCACAGGGTTATTCAGTGCTGAAAAAGAGATGCAGCCAGGCTTGCTCTGTTCCAGGTCCAAGTGAATACACTTGTTATTTATATCCAAAGCAATACTGCTTTGGAAAGCTATGCACTAAGTAAGGTTTCTCACCTCAGTGATGCTGGCAACTCACAGTGAAAACCAGTGGAAGATTCTTTCTCTCAAGAGATTCACAGAAATTGCTCATTCTATGATCAACTGACCATGGCCCATGTCCTTAGGCTTATGAGCTGAGAATGGCCTAAGGCCATTTGTGTGGCATCTTAAAAGAAAAAAAAAGAGGTAATAAATGTGGCTTTAGTAAACTAGTGGAGGATCATGGGATGTGACACAGATATGACCTGGCTCCCATGACATGTCATGCAATGTGCAGGAGTGAAATACTGGGAAGCTGCATCCAAGTCTTGCCTTTGACCCACCCAGCAAAGCTTTTCTATCAGGGCGAAGCCTCTTTTCTTACGTTTTCTGTATACCACATACTTTAAGTAAACATAGCTTTTCCTTTGAAGCTTACATCTAAAATAACTGATCATATTCCCAGGCTGTGTGGAACACCTGGAGCCTGCTCTGCATCACTTCGTAGTGGGCCAGCACTTACACACACCCTTTCACTCATTCCATTACTGCCCTCCAGGTCCAAATCCATGCATGCTTCTTTCTGTCCTTCATGACTCCTGTGGATGTGAATGGTACCATCCCAAGAGTCTCGCAAATAGGGTTCTAGTTCTACTAGGCAAAGGCTCTTTGGAGCAAAACCTCTCTAAGTTCCTACGGTCACCCTCTAACACACACTGAGGGATACAGGAAGCGCCCCATCTAACTCCATTTAGGAAAGCAGCAAGCTCATGCTTCTTCCACCCCAGGCTTGTGCTGTGTGTTCCAGGATCCAACAACAACAAGATCCATCCTTTGCTGCCTATGGGCTATCAAAGCGCCTTCTAAGTCTGAAAGTCCCGACCCTGTCCTTCACTTGGGGTCCTTTCGCTAACAGACTGGCTCATACCTCTACGATTCCTCCAAAGCCTCCATACCTAAGTATTCTATATGGAAGCTTCCATATTTAAGAATTACAAATATCCTTCCAAAGTAAGGAAGAAAAATGTAATGTTGGGTGTGTCTGGAAAACACATCACCTGTAACTCACGGAGAATTATGTAAAGGTGGGAGGGGTGATATTCCTTCTCAAATCTGCTACTCTCAAATGAGAGTTTTTACTTATTCCTGCCCTCAGCAACAGCCCTGGGCTCTTTATCATACTTCTGCTACTAATTAATTACCTAAGACTCCAGGTGACTGACTGACTTTACCTCTCCAGGCCAAGTGGCAAAAGTATACGGTCTCTAGAGACACTGTCAAGTCTAGAGGTGTGATTTTAAACATAAAAGATAATGCCACCAGCCAGACATGATGGATTATGCTTATAATGCCAGATCATGAGGGGCTATGGCAAAAGGACTGAGTTCAAAGCCAGCGTGGGCTACATGACGAGATGGTCACAAAATAAAAGAAAGCATAAATTTTTAAAAAAATAAATAACATTTCTGGGGATACATTACAGCTGGCAGAGCCCTTGACTAGCGTGCATGATGCTCAAATTCAGTATATATATATATATATATATATATATATATATATATATATATATGATCTGGTGATATATATAATCACCAGATTTCATCCTGTATCTAATATAGCAAGGCTTAGTTACTGATATCCTTCTTAAAATAATCACCATTCGAAAGCATTTAAAGACTACTGAAGATACTGAAAGGACTAACACTATAGATTCTAATATTATAATCCAAATTTGAGTTGCCATACAGGCACTTAAATTGTAGGTGTAAGAGTCATAGGGTATTATTAGCTAACATTTAGTAAAATAACTAACAATTTTAAGATCAATAATTTGTTATCATAAAGTCCAGTACATGTTTGGAGACTAAGTGCAGCCCTGGCACAGTAATTTGTGTGTAGTAGGCACCACAATATCTGCGGAATTCATGCCTTTAATTGGGAATCCTGCCACTGACATTACTTTGTTCAGACTTCAGAGACCATGACTTGCTACAGTGAGGAGGCTCTGGCTGAACTGGAAAACTCTCTTACGCCTTTTCCTCTGTTCTCTGAAATTTAGATATAAATAAAAGCTATTAACTATGTTCAATGAAAGGTGGCCTACCAAAACCACATCTTCCAGTGCAGCTAAGACTATCAAATGTATCTCGAGACAGGAATGTTTTCAGGAAATGAAAAAGGACTAGATTCCAGTGTTTGTAAATAATCACAGCCCATTAGGAAGGACACCATCTCACTGTCCTTCCCCACGGGACGTGTTTGGAACCTACATTTCTACCTAGACTGGGAACCCCATGACAATGAATCACACGGAGGCAAGTTGTGTTAAACAGCCCAACGGAAATCTGCCTCCGCTCTAATAAAGGTCAGAGGGTAATGTCAGAAGAAAATCAAGCTAAAACTGTCACCGCCTGTCCTGAACAGGCTACAGCAACACTACTTGGGAATTGAGAAATGGCTGTGACATACAGAAACAGTATTCCAATGACAGATACCAACTTAACAGTCACAGTCAGAAAACCTGGATCCTTTGGCTCAAGCGCCATCTCCTGATCGACATCATTGTCTCTCTCTGGCTCTCAGTTTCCTTATTTCTGGAAGGAGAACATGGAACTACCCAACTTCTAAAATCCTTTGTGAATCTAGCATATCTGAATCTGTGGCATTCAGTCAAATGTCAAGGTTGGCCCAAATCCAGGGTCTTGGATATGCCATTCAAATGTTCTACCACTGAACCACATGCCCAGCCCTGGGTTGCCACTTCAAGCCATTCCCACCCTTTCAACTTAGAAAAGCCCCTCCTCTTTCAGCTTCTCACCCACCCCTTTAATGTAGTTGGAATTCACTTCTGTAGACATTATTTTTTATGAATCCACATAGTATGATTAAAGAAGGCCAAAGTTAACAGTCAAAATCCAGATTCCTCTTGGGCCTGCCGACTTTCTGTCCAGCTGTCTTGTCTTACAGATGAAACTTTACTAGTACACAGTCCCAGGTACTCGTTTAGACACTGACTATGGCTGCTTTCTCCTTCCAACAGCAGACCCAAGAACCTGCAACAGAGCCATGGAAGCATCAAAGCCCAACATGTTTATTATCTAAAGGGTAGGTTCCAGCTCCTTATAGAAGTCTTCCAGCTCCTACCCTAAACAGATGCATGGCAAGCCAGCATCAGTCTGGTCTTCCACAGGTTCCCTGGGTAAGGGGGCATCTTGAAGGGAAAATGACAATCAATGTTCACGGAGGCTCTGCTACATACTAGGCATCATGCCAGCTCTTGTGTGCTGCGTGCTGGAGAGACGGTGCTTACTTGCAATCACTAAACTATGAACCTCTTTAGGAGAGTAAGTATCACTTCCTTTAAAATCTCAGCTCCTACAAAACTTCTTCATACCAATCAATATACAGGGTGGACTTCTATGTGCATTTCTTCAACCCGTTTTATTTAGAACTCATAATAAGCTGCAAAGAACTGAATTGGGCAAGACACTCTGTAAGCCCAGACTGGTCAGACTCTCTCCAATCCTTCAGAAAAGCTGAAATGAGTCATTAGTCTTCCTGGGATCTGAGTTGTAGCTGCAGCCTATTAACATGTGGCTGGTTGCTGCTGGCTCCCCAAACTCATCTTTCCCATGACAGTTCTATCCAAGGCCATGTAAAACTACCTGAGCCATTGCTACACACCAGGTCTTATTCTATCCACTTTGTGGGTGTAGACACCTTTAATTTTTTACAACCCATGGGCACTGGTTATTCCCATACTAAGCATAATAAAACTGAAGCCCAAAGGTACAAGCAAAATAAAGTCTGGCATAGCTAGCAAGGAGTAGTGTCTGGATTTCAGGCCACAAAGTAAGGATTCCAGAGCACCAGGGTTAACCACTATACCAACGTACTCCAATTTTGTCATATTTCTTTCCCACAACTCTTCTCATGAAAATCCACCCTTTCCATAAAGGCTTGGCACTGCCAGGCTCAGTTAATGTAATTAATAGGTATAGGCATACCCAGAGGTTACCTTTAATCTAGCTAATCCCTTACAGGTGTGCTTAAAGGTTTACATGCTGGGTGATTCTACACCCATGACATTAAAAATTAACATTAGCCACACACATGTATAACCACAAGTATATTTGTCTATATTTGATTATCAGTTATAAACTGTTGATTAAAAATAGGCTTGTCTCATTGTCTTTTAAGATATTGCAAAGGAAAGTGTGTAAACAGTTTATATCAATGGCATGATTTTATGACATGTTAAATATTTTCATATTGTTATGATCACAAATATACTTATGCCTGCTATTGTGGAGTATGGAGATGATATTACAAACACTGAGCTAATTTCATTTTGTCTTTCAAATACACAAGCTGTTACTTTGCAAATTCTCCATAAATTCCTATCTGAAACAAGGTTTCCCTTATAAATTTCCCAGTTAGATGAACTGATCTTAATCTAAAAATATATTGATTATGATCATGTGTGATGGCTAATTTTATGTTAGTATTTCTGAAGTGTCTGTGGTGGTTTTCTTGGAGGAGACAGACTGGCATTGAAATCAGTGGATTGGAATCAAGAATATCTTCCCTCACCAATATGAGTGGGCATCACCCAATCTGCTTATGTCTCAAATAGAACCAGAGGGAGAGAGTGTATTCTCCCTCCAGCTCCATGAGCCTGGGCATCCATGTGTTCATGTCCTTGGACATGACTACACAATCACCCCAGACCATGTTCTCTGGCCTTTGGTCTTACATGGAATTTTATCACCCATTCTCCTGAGTTTATAGCTTATAGATAGAAGGCACACTTTCAGCCTCCAGAATACTGTGAGCTAGCAATTTGAACTAAATGGTTTTTTTTTGTATATTGATATCTATACATTGGCTTTGTTTTGCTGAAAAACTTATTTAATACTCCTAAACTATCCCAGGAAACTTAGCTACAGGACAGTGCTTAGAAAGCAATTTACACATCTTGGGCCCCATTTCGGCCCTGGTTTGGGCCTTGAGGACAAACCCAAGCCTGGCTCGAGTTTTGAGACCTGTCTTAGTCACTTCCGTTCAGAAGTGACTCAACAGGACCTGTTTAGCCCTGCCTCTGCTCAGCTGTTGCTGTTGTAGATAGAGCTTTGCCATTGGCCCTGTCAGTCACCCCATACCCTTCATCACCCTTCCAGGCCCTACTGTCATCTCACCCCTCCAAAACTCCTCCTCCCTATGCTCCGAGTTTATATAATCAAGAGGTTGTTACATTAAAGTTGAGTTCCTGCTCGACCAGACTCCTGGCTGGGTGTTTCTTTGAGCCGTCCACACTTACCATCCTAGAACCTCTCTCCTCTCACTTGGACCTGCTGGCTTTAAAGAGCCGGCATACACAGTGTACAGTGTGACTTGTATCAGTGGTCCAAAAGCATTTACACAGGTCCCAACACCTCTTCACTCATTTAATCACATAGCAAGGGTCTACAATAGAAGGTACAGAGTTCAGAAAAATCCAAATTCTGTCCTCTGCCAAGGAGCCTACTGGTCAGTCTATCAGTGAATGAAGCACACTGAGACACATTTTAAATACAGAGATGTGCCCTGTACACAGCAGAGAACAGCCAAACCAGTCTCTGCCCAAGCACCAGTGCTCTCTGGATAGGCAGTGATGGGGGAAGGGGGGAGTCGGCTATTTTCAGGGGCAAAACTAAAACTTGGTTCTGCAAAAGTAAAAGTTGCTTACTATCAATAATGTTTGCCTTTCTTGATTCTAAGTTATTCTGAGGCCAAAAGCTCCAGGCCTCTTGCTGGCCAGGAGAGAGGGAGGCTTGGAGCAATTAACTTTCATTGAACCAGGAAAAGAAAGTCATGCTCTCAGAAAGAAAAACTTTTACACAAAAAAATATGCATAGATACACATACACACACAGACATGTCAGGACTGACCACCTGTCTCATCAACTCCACAACTCATGCATACTTACATACACACACACCTAGACTTACATATGAATGCATGTGTGTGTATATATACATATATATGTATATGTATATGTATGATGGATGGAGCAAAAGCCCCCACAAGCTCCATAGAGCAAGACCCAGCCCAAAAAACCCCTCACTCATTCTGGATGAAACCTAAGCTCCAACCTTTATTGCTCAGAGGAAGAAAAGGCTTCTACCTTTTTATTTCTGTCAGTTGAAAAGTCCCTAAAGAAAAAGCTCCTAAGTTAAAAAAAATTGTCTCATGGTAAGAAAAATCCTGCTCTCTGCTCTGCCCCACCCTACCCAGCCCACTCAGCCTCACCCTGCCCCGCCCCACCCTGCTCTGCCTTCTTATTGTCATTGTTCCTAGTTCTTGTACTTTTCTCAGGATACATGATCACATGGTATTTTAAGCATCTTTTTTCTTTCAAAAGTTCACAAGTTTAAAACATAAATTCAAATAATAAATTGAATAAGAAGTTACAACAGAAATATATATGTGTGTTTCCATTAAAGACTAGTTATCTAATTAAATGTTCATTATCTGTCATTAGCTCCACAGGCTCATAAAAAGTTTAAAACAATGATTCTTATCTCATTAAGTTAGCATGGTTTTGTCAAGAAGTAAATCATCTGACTAGGGTCTCATTAGTTTTGAAGTTTAGTATAGATAAATACAGTCAGTATTTTATCTTCTTTCCTTGCACCTACAATAAGTTGCTTATTCCCAGTTTACGATCCAGTTATCAGATAATGGTTTCATAGCCAGGAATGGTTTCTCTGATTGTAAATCTATTTCAAACATGCTTTCTATCTTAATGCAATTGCCCCATGACACATGAAGGTTTATAGAGCCCTAATTGAAGTCATTATATATAGAGGTCTCAAAATTACCTGTATAAATTTAGAAATTCTATAGCATCATTATTAGGAATTATGAAATCATCAGATTGTGTACATGGCATTGCCACAAGAGATTTTTCTGAAGAAAATCTGCCCCATAGGGTAGGTTAATGCTCAGGAATTATTATACTATTTTTATAATGACAGAAAAGGCAAATCAGCTGCAAGAAGCAATCCTGAGGTGAAGTCTCTTTGGGCCTTGCCTCTTAGAGCTCACCCATTGTAGACCATACAATATAATGGGCTATCACCAGAAAGGTCACTTGCATGCCTTTAGTCTATCCTAGATGGCTCCTGAGAAGTCTAAAGGGCTAAAGCAGCCACTTGCACCAGTAGAATGCATTGAATACTTGACGGCGTACAAAGTGCCCTGACATGGGTGAATTTAAAGGACAGGAGAAGAGCCACAACAAATTCATAAATAGCCTCCATTTCTAAAACTGAAATTGAAGTCTCAGCCTCCATTTCCTGAGTTGTAGGGTTGCAGCTCTCAGCCATTCCACCAGTATGGGAATCCTTAAGTACAAGCGGGTAGGCAGTCAGAAGCTAAGAAGGGGAAGAAGCTCAAAGACATAACGGCGTGTATGCTGAACCTGAATGAAGGCAAGTCACTTTTAATGCAAACTTAGGCACCTAAAGCTGTGTAAGCGTCTTCACTAAGATGACATCTCTTCACCCTATTTGCAAGGGTTATTAATAACTTTGTAGCAAGATAACTGTTTAGCTATGGCAACTATCTTACTAATAAAATTTCACACCACACATGGTAATGCATGCCTGTAATCCCAACCTTTAGGAGGCAGAGACACAGGAGTCTCGAGTTCAAGATCAGCCTGGGCTGCATATAAAATAAAAAGAAGGAGTGAGAGAAAGAGGAAAGGGGGAAATTGCAATTAGTCCACAGGAAAATTTAGAGATAATTATTAATTCTAAAAATGTTCACAACATACTGTATTATTTTTCTCAAGCTGCAATAACTCTGAAGGCATAAAGTCTGAAGTCAAGAAGTCATTAGGGTTGGTTTCCTTTGTTGTTTTCCTTCTATATTTATAAATGGTTATCCCCTCATTTGTGTGTGTGTTCGCTTTTGTCTGTCCATCTGTCTGTGTCTGTGTGTGTGTGTGTGTATCTGACTGTGTGTGTGTCTATGTCTGTGTAATGACCTAGAAAAATGGGTTATGACCCAGCTCCTTATCTTCACTGTAATGTGGTCACTTTCTTTACAGACCCTCTTTCCAAATCAACTTAGTACAAGTTTCTGGGTGTTAGGACACCCACATTGAATTTTTGATAGCACATAACATATGCCAACTCTGAGATAGACAGTAGAATGAATATAGGAATACTAACAAGACTTAAAACATTAGTGCTTTATCCATTTCACTGTTTGTCCCACATAATAAGGCAAGCTTCTTGAGAAAGAATCCAGGGAAATGAAGAAATGAAGAGTAAGGAAGAGACGAGCTGCTATTACTCTATGCATCCTGTGCACTATCTGTGCACAGCTTTAACATGGTCACTGCCCATAGCTTCTCAGTCTCCACTATAAACTCACAGGCTTCAATAGCAACAGGTGGCACTGAACAGCACTGAATACAATCGAGATTAACCATAGTCCTGGTTGAAAGAAAGCTCACATTGGTTCTCCATACTTTGAACCTGTAAGATTGTGTTCCTTCCCTCTGCTTAGGACATGGGCACAAGCACATGGACCTGCAACCACCTAGCACTACATCCATGTTTTCATGCCCTGAGGAACATTACATCAGTAAGACTATGAGAGGCCCAGGCCATGGAACCCACACCGGGTCTTACAAACACGCCGCGAGCCTACAACTCAATAGTCTGGATGCTCTTGACTCTCTTTGTTCACCCATTTGGGAACACAGCTTGTCTTCATTATAGACTTGAAGGAGAAAAAAAGATAATGATTTAAGAAGGAAAGTACATCAGAACTTAAGTTAATTTCATAAAAACAATTGGCTTTATTAAGTTTAATGTGTGAATAACAACAGCCACAAAAATAGTACTACATTTCTGGAGAAAATTTTAGCTGTATACATTAAATTATTTGTCATGAAAAATTGACCTCAATCCATGAGGAGAAATTTTTGCTAAAGACTTGAATAAAAATTTGTTCATGTTTATGATGTGATTTTATAAAAGATAAAAGAAGCAACCTTGGTTCCCAATGTAGATGATGAAGAAATTACTCCAGCTTATGTAATGATAAGCAAAGTTTTAAGCTACAGTTATATTTTAAGCTTGAAATGTCCCAAACCTCACTATACTTGGACACCATTAATTTTACTATACTACATTTATATTTTGAGATACCTTTTGTTTGACCTCTAGATTTTAGAATATAATCTTTGCAGCAGGCAGAGGCAAGTGGATCTCTGAGTTTGTGGCCACCCTGGTCTACAAAGCGAGTTCCATGACAACTAGGACACAGAGAAGCCTTGTCTCAAAAAAAACAAAGGGAAAAAAAGGGGGGTGGGGAGAGAGAGATTAAGAAATCTCATAATGCATCTGTCAAACTACACAAGAGTTATAAAAGCTTGATAACAGAATTAAAATGGGTGATCCTGGAGGTCAGCTGGGTCACTGAAGAATTCACCTTGACTGAGTTATGTTGAAAGAGGGTGGTGTGATATAAGGCGGCCACACACAGGCCCCTTGTTCCTCACTTTCATCTACATTAGTGGGTCTGAAACTTTAATATATATTAGAAGTTGGTTCTCATGCTTTTAGAATTATTTTATTTATTTATTTATTTATTTATTTATTTATTTATTTATTTATTGTATGAGTGCTCTGTTGCATATACTCTTCCACGGCAGAAGAGGGCATCAGATCCCTTTATAGATGGTCATGAACCACCATGTGGTTGCTGGGAATTGAACTTAGGACCTCTAGAAGAGCAGCTGGTGCTCTTTAACTGCTGAGCCATCTCACAGTCCAAGTTGCCTGTTTTACACATGTAGATTCTTCTAATTATTAACTTATTCCATGATTGAACCACTTAATCCCCAGAGAGTAATCTACACAGAAGATATAGATAGGCAGAAAGATGATTGATGGATGGATGGATGGATAGATGGATGGATGGATGGACAGACAGACAGAGATTGGATACTAGATATACACTTGGATACTAGATATATACCAGGCCAGAGATTCTAGGTAAACATGATAATGTCTTATGCCTTCCTACAACAATTATGTTGCAACCAGAAGGAAATGCTACCTTAAAAACTAGAATGCAATGAAATGCAGATGTCTTCACTTCCTATACACCTGAGCACGTTACAAGAAAACCAGATGAAACACCATCTGTCACTTCTCACTAAGGACCAAGAACATCTTACTCAAAGTGTGGTTCTCAGTGCACAGTCAGTAAGAGGCCACAACCCAGAGCTGCTGTCCCTCAGGAAGTGACACTCATGGATCTGGATCTGGATCTGGATCTGGATCTGGATCTGGATCTGGATCGCTTCACCTTTCACCTTTCCTGCCTCTAGCCTGTCTAAGCAGCCACCACCCCTGTCCTTCACTAATGTGGTTTCTACCTGCTTTTAAATGAAAACCATTTAAGTCTGTCACAATTGTTCCTTGACTTAAAAATGCTACTAGATCATATCTAATGTCACTTTCATGACCCCAACACATGTATTCTTTGTTTGTACCATACCTAGGACACTGTAGCCCTCACAAGTAGCAAGCCCTTGGCCCTTTAACAACCTTAAAAGTAAGCTTTAGAGTATCAGTGCATAGATGAGACCTCACATGGCCAGCCATGTCAGAGCCAAGTCTAACCCAGCCCTGCTACCTCCCATTATATCAAGTGGTTGACCTCAGGGTAAATGAGGGACTTTTGAAGAAAATGATCACCCAAAATACTCTTACCACCCAGGTAATAATCTTGTATACTCACTAGATCTCGATTTTCATATAATCCTGGCAGTCGTAAACACCTTCAAAGCCACTTCAGTCACAAGATCGAAGCCTTTGATAAGAATATATTGGTTTCATCTTGTGCATTATAAAAGTTCTATTTGCTGTACAAAAAAAAAAAAAAAAAAAAAAAAAAAAGAGAGAGAGAGAGAGAGACTGGGCTGGTTTACATTTGTCTCCTGCTTCTAAACTCAAGGCCTCTTGCTGGGTGAATATTTCAAAATCTTCTAACAGTTGGAGGATGGGCACTCTTAATTCGAGCCCCACTTTGCAAGTTAACACCTTTGTAAATCCTAGCAAAGCCATAATTTCTGCATCCATCCTTCATGATGGTAACTGTACCCTTTTCATTGTATCTTTGGGGGAAAATTGATAGATAAAAGACCACATGGAAATTCCCTAAACACAGTGCATGCCACTTAGTAAATGCTAAATAAATGTCTGCCACCTTTGCAAAACTTTGTGACTACTCATTTCCATAAGGCAAGTGCTAGGTATGCAAATTAAGTTCATTATAAAATACTCAATTAAGTCCCCCACAACTTCTTATTAAGAAGAAAAATGGTGGCATCCTTCTAATTACACTCCTGAAGTTGATGGAAACTACAAGATGAAGATAAAAATGTAAGCAATTTTTAGCTTCAAAGGTAATTTTCTTCTTTGAAGTGAAAATGAGATATTAGGTTCTTGTTAACCTGATATGTTTTCTAAAGTAATCTAACTTTTAAAAACCTTACCATTCTTTATATATTTTTACTGCCCAACTTCCTTCTTTCCAGTCCAGCATCAGGAAGATATAATAGAAAAGCAAGCGCTGCTCCTGATTCCTTCTGTATATACTGTTAGCATCCCCAAAACATTTACATGTTGAAGGCTTGGGTACCAATCCTGCCCTATTTTATCAGTGCATCAGCCCACTGATGAAGTCGTAATTTGGCAGTACTTTGGAGAGAAGGTCAAAATCAAGGGGTCGGTTCTCACTGACTTAAGTAGGGAGGAGGCACACTAAGCTACATCTTGTTTGCCCCTGCTCAGCCCTGTCCTTGCTGGACACCAGGAAATGAGAAGCTCTGACCATCATGCCCCCTCCACCATGATGCTCTGCTTCAGCACGTGTCTGTAATAACTGAACAAAGCAATGAATCTTCTAAAGCTGGGAAGCCAAAATAAACCCATCCTCCTCTAAGTAGTACACTTGGTTATCTTGTCACAGCAATGAAAAACTAACACACTCGGACACATATATGGTAGAGAGTTGGGCCTCAGCATCTCATCTGTAACATGAATCACTATTTAGCTCAAAGGATTTTTGTGGAAAGATAATCAGTGTAACGAATTTTTAACATTATTTTTTTTTAAACATACAATGTTTTCATCAATGTCCTAAGGAGCACTCAACATACTTACCATAGCCCTCAAATATTTGATTTAATTTTTCCTTACAAATTCAATAGCTGGGGCCAATATTATTTGATTGTTTAAATATAATAGTATGAAAAGACCATGAAGCATGTAAAGACTGAGAACTGTGGAGTTAAAGTCCAAGCCCACACACATTCTAGCGTGTGTTAGCACAATGCTTCTGCATCATTAATACGGAAATGGCATCAGGACCCTTTGTGCTTCCCCAACAAGTCACCTGTCATCACTGCTCTGCAAACTGTGAAGGGATTATTACTTGATTTCTGCAGGCTCAGTGTTTGAGTCCTCAGAAATGCAAGCATTCTTCCTAGCATGAGTAAGGCCTGGGAAGCAAGGCAGTGGTCTTCACACTGCCTATGCAAAAATATGGAGTGAGGTGCTTAGAAGCAAGGGACCTCAGTCTCCTGCAAGAGCAACTAGAACTGATTCTCTGGGGTTGGGTCTGGGTATCTGCAGAGTTTTGACATGCCCTACTAACTCTAATGTACAGTATAGCTGGAGTTTTACAGGACATATGAAAAACAAAGGAAAAATTCCAGAAAGAAGAATTGGGCCACTTCATGGAAGCTGTCTGATTTCACAGAATGTGGCTGAGAACTCTGAAGAATATGACACAGTTCTACCTTACCATTAGCATGTAAAAGTTCCCCCACATGCTCTTGGTTTTGTACACTTTGTCCCCATCTGCTGATGACATTTGGGATGTTGTAACACCATGAGTAGGTGGAGCCATTCCAGAGGAAGCAGATAGCTGGTGAGTGGGTCTGGGGTCTATAGCCCATGCTACTTCCTGGGCCTGCAGCCTCCTGGTTGTTTTGGTGATGTAACCTGCTATCACTGTGCCTTCTCCGCCATGATGGACGATATCTTTATAAACTGTGATCTAATATGAATCCTCTGTTTTCTTCCTGTCAGGTATGTTGGTCACAACAACAATAAAAGTGACTAACACACATCATAATTAACAGATGGAAGTCACACATACACATCAGTTTGTTGCCTATGTCGATGAAAGGCATTTCTGGTGTCAGAATGAACTAAACTCTAGAACATAGTACAGCTTCTTAAGGAATTACAGTAATCTTTAGAAAAGAGGTAAGAATGGGGGAGCAAAAACCCAACCTATGGCAAATGTCACACAGCCCCTTCTTTTCTAAGGCCCTTGGGTCTCTCTTAAGTCATGCCCACCTGCTCTGCATGCCAGGACCACCAAAGAGGCAGAAGACCCAGGCTACCTCTGAGCATTAAAAGCCCCACTTACTTCTTCACAGCAATTCAAGACTTCCTGCGACATGGATGACAGCAGATGGCACATGATGGCAAAACAGAAGCAAGTACCATCCTGTAAGCAGCCAGCAGAATGGTTGCTTTGGTTCAGAAATGTGGGACAAAGTGTAATGAAATATAAATCCGCAAACAGCAACAAACCCAGCAACTCCCCAGCAGCTTGCAAGCCCAGTGCAAAATCCTTTATAACAGAAGGCCATTGGTGGAGCCCTTTAGCTGTAATCTTACAGACAAGCAGGTATCACAGTATCCAGAAGACCAAGTAACAAAACAGACTTTTAACCTTGGATTAGGTCATCCATTTCTAGAGGATGTGCAGCATTAGAAATGACTTCCCTACTCCATGGGCACTGGGTACCCAGGGTCCCACATCCTTCTCTCCTCACCAGGGAAGATTCATTCTTGGGTTGTGTGGTTCCTCATGACATTAACATATGTGTGCTTGGGGATGGAAGAAACAACACCAGACTCATCACCCAGAATTTGGGCAGCAACATTCTATGAGCTAAGGACCTTAGACAGAAGACAAACAATAAATAAGAAAGCTGACAGATCACCCATGTTCCTCTTCTCTGCGTTCTGACCATCATAAAGTGAACTGCTCTGTCCTCCCTCACCTTCTCCTATCATGATGGACCAACACCTTTGGAAATATGAGCCAGCATAAACCTTTCCTTTCCTCAGCTTTTCCATCCAGCATTTTGGTGAACTAACAGAGAGTAAGCAACACAAGTGTTAACAATGTGCATATTGTTGTACAACAGATCTCACAAACATGATCCTCTCCACTCACTGGACAATCACTTCTGAGCCCTGAAAAACCAAACCACTATTTCCTGTTTCTAGGAATTCTGACTACTTGAAAATAACAGCATTAACATTCAGAATGTGAAGGAATTTCTCAGCACATACAAAAAAAAAAAAAAAAAAAAAAAAAAAAAAAAAACACAAGACAGTCTGACAGTCATGGGGAGAAGGAAGAGCTGTATGCTGTCAGAATCAAATTAACAGACAAAACAGAATAAGAAAAGATGGTACATCCATGGAGATGCTCTGTTCATCTTCAAAGGCAAGAAACTTCTCTCCCCACCCTACCCTTGTGTCTGCCTGTACCTGTGTACATATGTGTGCTGTGCATGTACAAGCAAATTTGGGAGATGAAGGAAACATGACAAACCAGCAGCACAGAATACTGATGAAGCACAGAGAAGCCAAATGATGACAGGCTCTGACGGGACATCAAGTCTCAACTGTAACAACTGAGAGATTCAAGCCTGGAAGTTCTGTTCTTGGTGTGCTGGGTGATTTCTGTCTGTACTGGAGGGAGGGAGGCAACACTGGAAACTGACCGAGTTCTAAGTCAAAAGAGAAGCAAGTCTGACGCAACCCAGCATCAGAGCTGAAGACACTAAAAGGAAGAGAAGTCATTGGTTATTGAGGAGAAAACACCAGCATGTCTCACAGACTGCAAGGACGTGCTGATTGAGAGGGGAAAGACTCCAAAACAACTTCCTCTTTTTCTGACACCACAAAATAAAGAACACACGAGGAAAAAAAAATGATGAGTCTCACTTTGGGATATCTGGTGGAACCTTAAAAGCAGAGATTTCCAGAAAGTAAGGCTTAGAGAGGAAGTGGGAATGAGGGGATAAGTCATAAGAAGAAACAAAGCTGACATCTTGGACAGAAGAGGACAGGGTGAAGAACAGAAGAGGAGACTGCCCTAGTCCACGTGTCCTGCTGTAACAGAGCATTAGACTCTATAGCTTACACAGAACAGAGCTTCCTTTCATTTTGTTCTGATGACTAAAAGGAAGATGAAGGTGTAGGCAGGACAGCCACTGGGGCCTTGCTCTCTCTGCTCCCAAGGTGGCAGCTCGCTGCTGCGTTTTCTCACAGCAGAGCAGAAAATAAGAGAGAGAAGAACTTAAGGCAGTTATCTCCAGCTCTTTCATGACATCATCTGTAAATAAAGTCCCCCTAAAAACTACATTTCTTCATACTACCCACGTGACTCTGGGGGAAGGTGAGACCATAGCAGAGAGCACCATGGAACCAAGGGACTAAGGGAGATGTGCTCATAAAAGTGAATGGCAAGGGTTGCAGAGATGGCTCAGTGATTAAGAGCACTGACTGCTCTTCCAGTAGTCCCGAGTTCAATTCCCAGCAACCACATGGTGGCTCACAGCCATCTGTAATGGGATCCAAAGCCCTCTTCTGGTGTGTCTGAAGATAGCTACAGTGTACTCTATACATAAAATAAATAAATATAAATCTAAAAAAAAAAGTGAATGGCAAAAAGACAATAACAGGAAAATATGGAAATGACATCATAAAAGTCGGGGTTTAAAGAGTAATTAAAATAAAAACAAGAAGGCTAACACCAGTGGACATGCCAGTGTGAATGGGGGAAACCCATGAGGCCTGAACCCTACACAAAGAACCACAGGCAACAAAGAACTGCTGAGTGGGAACAAGAGTCTTCCCTAGAGAAGAGCGCACCAACTGTTACCCAATAACAAATGGTCAGCCCTAAAGACATATATACAAGTAACACTATACAGACTGAGTGGTTTATTCATATATTTAAGAAAACACATACACATGTAACAACAATTAATGAAAAGAGAGGCCATGAATTTGAAAGACAGCAAGAGGGTATATGGGAAGTTTGGAGGGAGGAAAGGGATGGGGAAGTGATGCAAGTATATTAACCTTAAAAATAATTAAAAGAATAAATCATAAGAAGAAACAATGATCAAAGGTATGGAATACAAGAATAATTAGAAAACCAAGACTGTGAGATATAAACGTGGGTGGTCAATTGACAGAGTGCTTGCCTGGCATGCATGAGGCTCTGAGTCTGAGCCTTAGTGTGACACCAGCTGGGTATGTGACACATATCTGTAAATCCCAGGACTTGGGAAGTGAAAGAATAGTTATTCTAGCTACAGGGTTTCATCACCCACCCTAAAATGAAATAACAAAAAAGTCAAAAGATAAGTATGAAGGGTATAGAGAAACATCCCAAGCACAGGAGACAGACCCTCAGAACAAGCTATAAGACCACATCATCCCACTTCTCACTGATATCAAGATAGCAAACACAATTTCCATACCGTAACACGCAGACATAGTGCTGGAAGCATGTCAATATGATTATATGGATTCTATAAAGGGCAAAGAAATACTCTATGTTGGTATCAGGCTCCGAACCCAGTGACATCACATCTAGGCGACACCCCACATCGTTGCCAAGGCAACAGCCGCACACTCCCAGAATCCACCTGGCTACCTCACCTTTACCTGGGAGATACTACATCACCTCCCATATAAAACAGGCAGGACCCCCCTGACTCGCTCTCTTATCTCTTCCACCTTCCTCTCCCCACCTTTGCCCTTTCCCCTGAATAAACCTCCTCCCCCTTGGAACCGCGTGGTCCGGAGTGGTCTGTTCTGAGCTGCGGTCGGACTTTTTCTAACAACTAGCACTCTATATTCTGATTTAGGCTTTATAGAATACTTTTCTCAATCTGAGACAGTCTCTGTTAGGAGCAAATTCCAGTCCATGCCAAGGATCCTACTTAAGGAAAAGTACTAGTGGTGTGACTGAACAAGAGGGCAAGAAGTAGTTAAAGGCAACCCAGAAAAGTCCAGCAAGAGGCCCTGAGGATCTCAACAGCATCATTGCAGACATGATGGAATTTTCTGGCTCTCCAGAGGCTCCCTGTGGAGCCTTATGCATGTTTCCTAACCTTAATGCTGGCCTGTGAAGCTGACAGAGTATCTCATTAAATGAGAAAGACCATGGGTGGCCAAGCTTTGTGTCTTCATATGGTCACACATTGCAGATATGAGTCCTCTGGGCTAAGGGCAAAATGACAACTCTGGAAAGTCCTTCAGCCCACGGCTTCTGCCAGCATGGCACAACTGAATGTGCTCAACAAAGAAATAAAGCATCCTGAGCATCCTCTGTACACCCAGGGTGTGGGGACAGCCCCTTGAAGGGCAGAGATGAGAAAAACGACATGCAGGAGGAGGCACTCATATTTATCACTGGAGACTCTATTTTTAGAAAGGCTTAATGACTAAAATGCTGTCTAAGCTTGGTAGTAAAGGCTAGGACGCAGCAACCAAGGGAACGGCTAAACCAGGAGAGAAATCATCTATGCCCATCTCTTAACTGCCTGATTCCAAGTAGAGAAGCTTAAGTACGTTCACCCTTCTCACTGATGTCAGGAAAGTAAGACTGACATTAAATCCTCAAATAATCAACATCAACTCACAAAAAAAGGGTCCTTTGCTTATTTCTAGGGAATTTTAAATATATCCAGACATTGCTCATGAGTGTCTTAGCCAATACACAGATAGCAAGACCTTATCTTGGATAGGGGACTTCCAAGCAAAGAAGATGAGGTGCAATACCAGCAAAAAGCGCCTCCAGGTAGCTCACCATATCTTACCATATATCTTATAGCCTTACCATACAGAACAATGCTTTGCCAGAGCATGTGACTTTGACAAAGACAGGGAACAAAGACAGATAATTTAATCATCTCAAACTCATAGCATGAGTTCAAGTATCTTGATATTGATATGAGACAAAATTTACAGATTAGTGCATTTAACTGGGCAGTATTGAAGAACAGTACCAAAGACATTCAGCAAAAATGCACCAGCTGTAACAGGAACTTTTATGTTCTTTAGCATATTTTGTACTTAAATTAGCTGCCTAGGCAAATGAATAAAGTTAATTTAAATAATAATAATCAAGCCAAGTGTGATGAGATGTGCCTGTGATCCCAGCACATGAAAAATAAGATATAGAGGCAGGAGGATTGCAAGTTCTAGTCCAGCCTGGGATACATAGAGAGATTCAAGCCTGTTTCAGTTAGAGTTACCATTGCTGTGATGAAACACCATGACCAAACAGCAAGTTGGGGGGGAAAGGATTTATTTGGCTTATGCTTCCATACTTTAGTCCATCATCAATAGAAGTCAAGACAGGAACCCAAACAGGGCAGGAACCTGGAGGCAGGAGCTGATGCAGTGGCTATGGAGGAGTGCTGCTTACCGGTTTCTTCCCCATGGCTTTCTCAGCCTGCTTTCTTATAGAACACAGACCCACCAGTCCAGGATGGCACTACTCACAATGAACTGGGCCCTCCCACATCAATCACTAACTAAGAAAATGCCCTATCTGCTTGGCTTCATCCCAATCTTCAGAAGTATTTTCTTAATTGAGGCTTCCTTCTTTTAGAAGCTTATGTCAAGTTGATATAAATGTGCCCAGCACAAGGCCAGTCTATGGTATATAGTGAAACCTTATCTCATAAAAACAAACATAAATAGGCCACACCTTGATGCCCAGCCCATCTTGGAGTCACACTCAAATGCTAACCTGCCTAGTGAGGATTCTCATACTCTGATATCTCTATCCCCAATTCCATGCCCTGGTAGAGTCACACATGGGCTGACCAGGTGAGTTGCCCATGAACTTTGCCTATCCTAGTCATCCCTTCATGTCTGGGATTACCCAGGAATCACACTGGATGAACTGACCAAGATCTATTCCCTATGCCTCTCCATGCCCAGACCCGGCTGGAAGTCCCACTCAGATGTTCTATCAGTCAATCTGCCTACTCAACACACATAAGTCAATACATTTAATAAATCATAAAAACTTAAAGACAACAACTACACATCACCTCAACAGATGCAGAAAAGCCTTTGAAAAAGCCTAACAAGCCTTCAGGATAAAAGTCCTAGAGAAAGTAGGACTGGAGGAGACATAGTTCAACACAATAAAGGTTATATGTGACAAACATACTCCAACATCATCCTAAAGGGAGAAAAACTTGAAAAAAGCCATATAAACAATCTTAAATGAGGCAGGGTTATCCATTATGATGCTTGAAGATCTAGCAGTAGCAATAAGAGAAAAAAAAAAGGAATTTAAAGGGATTCAAACATGGAAAGAGGTCAATTTCTCCCTATTTGTAAATGACATGATTATACCTAAGAGATCTCCAAAATTCCACCAGAAAACATCTAGAAGTGATCAACAATTTTATCAAAGTAATGAGATACAGATTCAACATTAAAAAAAAAAAGACCATAGGTTTTCTATACACTAATAATACACTGAGAATGAGATCAAAGAAAACACTTCCATTTACAACTGTCTTCCAAATATGTGTCTAGGAATAAACCTAGCTAACAAGAAAGAGACAACTAAAAACTTTAAGTCTCAGAAGAAAAAGGTTGAGGGAGACATTGTAAGAAAGAATGATCTCCTATGCTTATGGATTGGTAGATTTAATATTATAAAAATGGCCACATCACTATAGAAACAAAGAATAACTAATCCCAGTGCCACAAAGTGATGGTTTCTCAGCAAGGCAATTATTTTTGCACAAAGTGCTCCAGAACATCAACTAGGCTAGCAACATAATGGGGTCAACATAGTGTCTGTCTTTTAACCCAACAAAGATGGTGACTGTATCTCATCCCAGTGGTAGTAGCGTCAAGTCAAAATCTGACATGATTGGCTAACTGGAACAACAAGAAAGAGAAGGAGAAGGGTGAAGAAATAGGAGTCCTTGCCAGGCTAGCTACCATTGGTTTAAAAGAAAATAAAATTTCACAGTACTAAAGCAATTTATAGACTTATCAAGATGCCAATCAGATTCTTCAAAGATATAGAAAATCAAACACACACACACACACACACACACACACACACACATACACACAAATCACCCTGAAATATGTATGGAAACACAAAGACCTTGAAAAGCCAAAGCAATCCTGAGCAAAAAGAATACTGCCAGTGGGATTGTTGTACCAGATTTCAAGTTATGTTACAGAGCTATCATAATAAAAACAGTGTGCTACTGGCACAAAATCAGATGCGTAGCTCAACAGAACAGAATAAAAGTCCTATGTTTAATCACATGTAATTATAGACATTGATATTTGACAGAGACACCCAAAGTACACAGTGAATAAAAGACAGCATCTTGAACAAATGGTGCTGGGAAAATTGAGTGTTCATACAGAGATTCTTCTATCTATCTATCTATCTATCTATCTATCTATCTATCTGCAGGGCAGTGAATATCTATCTCACTGCAGAAACATCAACTCCAAATGGATCAAAGACCTCATATAAAACCTGACATGCTGAAGCCTCTGGAGCAAACCATAGGTCGTACCCTACAAGACACAGGCGTGGTAAAAGAAAAGTTCTGAATATGACCCCATTCACTCAGGAATTAAGCCCAGACATTTGACAGTGGAAGTTCATGAAACTACAAAAGCTTCTGTACATCAAATAAAACAATCAGTCAAGAGAAGGGGAAGCCCACACAGTGGGAGGGCATCACTGCCAGCTACACACTCTATAGAGCATTAATATCCAGAATAGGCAAAGAATCTAGAAAACCAATGACCTGGTCAAACAATGTTCTATGGATCTGAACAGAATTCTCAAAAAAAAAAAAAAAATCACAAATGGCTAAAAAATATCTTTTGAAAGTGTTTATCATCCTTAGCAGTCAGAGAAATGTAAAGTAAAACCACTTTGAGATTATATCTTACTCCAGTCAGAATGGCTAAGATCACTGGGTCACAACTTCCCTAATGCTGCTCTTCAGTCAGTTCTTCATGTTGTGGGAACCCCCAACCATGAAATTATTTTCATCCCTACTTTATAACTGCACACAGCTAAAAAATACTCTGTAATTTTGCTGCTGTTATGAATCATAATGTGAATATTTGTGTGTTCAGATGGTCTAGGGTGACCCCTGTGAAAGAATCAAAGAGGTCACAACCCACTGGTAGAGAACCACTGGCTAAGATCAACAAAATGACTAACAACAAATGCTGGCAAGAATTTGGGGACAGGAATGCTCATTCATTGTTGGTGGGATTGCTGGTGTAGCCACTAGGAAAATCAATGTAGAGAATTCTCAAAAAGCCAAAAACAGACCTACTCCTATGGAAATCAATGTGTAGACTTCTCCAAAAGCGAAAAAGAAATCTATCCAGCTACACCAGTCCTTGGCATAAACCCAAAGGACTTGACAGCCTTCCCCAGAGATACATGCTCCCCTTGTTCACTGCCACTGTATCCCAAGTATCTAGGAAAGGAAGTAGCCTAGAGGCCTATCATCTGATGGATGGATAACACAGATCCAATCAATAGACACAACCAAATTCTTTTCAGATATAAAGAAGAATGAAATCATGAAACTTGCAGATCTATGGAGAAAACTATAAAACGCTATACTGAGTGAGGTCACAAAGATCCAGAAAGACAAATGCCACACATTCTCTCTCATGTGTGGATCCCTCCAAACCTTTAGATACAAGTATATAAGCTAGATAGCCACAGTAGGTTTTGTATATATGTGTTTGTGTGTGTGTGTGTGTGTGTGTGTGTGTGTGTGTGTGTGTATCAATAATAATTATTGAAAAGGTTATGAACTAAAAGATGGAAGGGACATGATGAGTTGGAGAGAAAGAGGAAAGGAGAGAAATGATTAAATACCATATATTCACATATGCAATCTTCAAAAATAAGCTTAGATATACATTAAAATGACAAAAACATGCATTAAAAATGAACCAATGAGGTAGCTTTTTAAAAAGATACTGTTTTTTAAATCCCATTGGCCATTTTTCCTTTTAATTCTTTCTCTTTCCATTTCTTGAAATAAAATCTCTCTGTGGCCCAGGCTGACCTCAAACTCATGACAATCACCCTGTAAGTCTTCCAAGTGCCATGAGGGCAGATGCAAGTCACCTGTCATATGCTTCCTTTTTAAAATGAGAAAGTGTATGTGCATATTCTATGGCCGTCCTGTCAGTGATGCTCATTGTCACACTGAACACAGACACACTTGCATAAGAGGCAGCTTGATCATATTCCTCAGGAAGCCTTGCCATCTCAGTCTTCTAAGCTGCAAGAACTAGGACCGCAATCTTTATATATCAGAACATCAACATGTTTCCTCTCTTATAATAAAAACCTGCAAGAGTTAAGGTATGTCAGACTGTAATTCTTACAAATATTTCCACCCACATATGAAATAGCTTAAAAGAAGTCAAGAACAAGAAAAGCCCCAAAGCATATACAATAAACAGTATTTTTTTCAGTTTTTCTGAATTAACTGAATTAACTAACACAATGACAGCTATTTTTGTTACCTTTACAACAATCAGGGGAAATTATTAAAGTAATATTATAGAAGAATATTTAATGACATAAGGGAGATGTTTATTCCTCCACATGTTGTTAAAAGATAGAAAGTATACCTCCAAACGACACACCTGTCATATAAAATTCCTTCCCATCCTATCTCCTTGCCCTCTATTAAAAACCACCAGCAGCTATAAAACCCTAGGGAAAGAAAGGGTAAAATTAACTCCCCTGAATTATTAATGTCAAGTGGTTAGGTTCCTGATTGTTTTTCCTATTACCTTGCAAATTTCTCCTAAATTGATTATGACTTTTAGAGACAAAATAGCATCCAACCTCAACTAGAGTATTTTAAAACTAATTGAGATGGTTCTTCGGAATACACAGGACTCCGTTAAATATACAAAGTAAACATTTATTAAACACTAACTTAAAATTCAATATTTAAAAGGCAATCCATTGCTGGGAGAGAGAAAGCTCTCCACTTGAAAAGCCAAGTATGGCAACAATCACTTTTAGCTCGGGTACTAGGGAGGCAGTGAGAAAGATCCCGGGGTTCTCTGACCTGCCAGCCTGATGGGGAAAGCACGGGTCTCAATGAGAGACCCTGTTTCAAAAAACAAAGTGTAGTGATAAGATGGCTCATAAATAAAGGTGTTTACCACCAAGCCTGGCCACTCAAGTTTTATCCCTGGGTTCTACATGGAAAAACGAGACAAGTAACCCTACAAGTTGTTTTCTGACTTGTACATGCACACATGCAATACATATTAATAAATATAAATAATTTTAAACAGTTAACAAGAAAGGCAGACAGCTCCTGAAGAATGATATACAAAGTTCACACACACATACACCTGTGGATATGCATATATACACATAACTGCATTCATATTTTCAAAAGTGAAGGGTAAAATATTACCTTTGGGCTATATCACATTAAAATTTACATATTAATTAAAATAAAGGAGAGCTATATTAACACAAATAAAAAAGAGTTGTTTGCTCTTCCAGTAATCTCAACCCTTTCACATAAAGTACATTCACACAAGAACACAATCTCAAGAAACATGAAATTACAGATGCAGCCAAGTCCCTGGCCTTGGTTTGTTTTGTTGACCAAAGGCAGCATGAGGCTGTAATTAGAAGGCCTCTAAGAGGGTAGGAAACACACTTTCTGAAGTGTGCTTTGTTTTTATGCTATGGGCAAATGTCAGAAGGTTTTCCCAGGACTGAAGGAGGCAGCTCTTCCCACCCTATCATAACAAACCTATGATTTCCCGTAACACAGACCACTTTCTACTAAGGTCCTCAAAGCTATTTATTCCCAGAGACACTGCTGTGATTCTGTCCTGTGTTAGAGGGACACAGCTAAACTCAAAAGGGACTAATGAGTGACCATAAGAAAATATCTGAAGAACCTACAGCGCAAATCCACACTAAAATGACAGTCTCAGTAGGTGAAGTCCTCCAAATCCTGCCCTCCAACCATTACAAACTTCCAAAACCAACCAGGCCTGGAGTGTGAGAGGTGTGAACACAGAGCTGGTTTTAAACACTTTCCTCAGAAGAGATCAAGATAAGGCCACCGTCCTTTTGTCCTCTACTCCTTGGATGACACTTTAGCCTTCCACGGTGAAGAATACAAAGAGAGCAGAGCCAAGAAGCCAAGCAAAATGCAATTATTGATCAGATGACCAAGGAATGTCAAGTTTTCACCTCAGGGGTGGAGAGAACTCTCAAAGCCAAGGCAGTGTGATCTTTTGTCCAGCTCCCTCCTCGCTACAACTATGGTAAAGCCAGAAGACATGTCACCAGCTCGACCCACACTTGGCCCCCACAACAGAGTTGGGGAGCGAATCTGCAAGCCATTTATGTAAAATTTGATAATTTTATCTAAATTATTAAACTGTTCAATATATTCAGTTGCAGGCCAAAGGACTGGAGGCAAAGGGGGGTGGGTAATGACCCACATAGAGTACATTTCTCTTTCTAAAGGGCTTCAGTTAGATTGAAGATGCTTTCGGATGCTGCGGATTTCAGATACACAACTGACTACAGAAAATCCAGCAGCTTCAGAAGACACAACTTAAAATATCGTTTCTATTACCACAGTGTCCTCTTGTAAAATTCAGAGAAATTTCTAGAGATTGACGTCAGCAGTAGGAAAGAAAGGGCTGTGGCTTCTTTTATTCTTCTTGGCATCTTTAATCTCGTACCCTACACCTTTAAAGTAGACAGAGAACCTGCTACCTCAACAAAAAAATTTCATTAAAAAATTTGAATAGACTTATTTTGCTGACAAAACAACAAAGGCTTTTCCAGCTTGAAGTGTGAGGGTGTGAACAAGCGGAGATGTAACAGTAACAAAGACCTTGGCTCCAAAACAAAACAAACAAAAATCTTGCTTTTAGTCACAAGGGTGATAGAATAATGGTGGCTTTAAAGTTGATGGTGGGGTTGGGGTGGAGAATAATGACGACTCCATTAAGCAAGTGCACTGCCGGTGTTTCAGAAGCCAGATTGTTTCTATTGAGATCACAATTAGATGACAAACTAACTGGTAACTCAGATATGCCTTTGCCACTGACAGGACAGTAAGAGAAGCAGTTTTGACTACTGAACTTCACTCCAACGACTTCTCAACCCAATTATTTTTTCAGAGTGAAATAGGGCTATCAGAGAAAGAATATTATCCATCTCCTTCTTTCACAATCATCTGCCCTCCACTAAGCAAGAGTAGCACAATGCAACCTTCACAGTAAGCATAGAGGTTCTAATACAAATGGACTAATTCACCAAAAAGTAATGAAAAATGATCAACTCTCAGAGTTATTTTAATTACATATGCTTTGTCTGTCAAAGGCTTACCTGACAATAATGGAAGCTAGAGACTGGACAAACATTTCCCAGATGCTCTGACCGACTGCTTTCTGAAAAGCAAAATGGGGTTAGAAGTGAGTGAGACTGTGGTCAGATTTTGACAGCAGTCTGCAATAGCTCTTAAAGTTGAGGGAAGAAGGATCCTATCTTTGCCATTGGGAATTGGTTCCCCAAGGTAGGCATGGATTGAGAGAGCATTCAATGGTTATCTGCCCAACACTGGGCCACAAAGACAAGTTGTCTGTGGTCTAAGAGAGGAAGTAGCCATAGAAACAGGTCTCCTGACACTCAGCTTTAGGTAAGATGGAAACGCAGGGGCATAGCTACTCACCTCTAGTTCCCCGAATCATAGCTTTTGAGTTCAGTCCTGGAGGATAAGAGGAAAAGAGCCAAGCAGAGAGATGTTCAAGGAAAGAGGACTTCCAACATGTGACCGGAAGGGTGTGATAGTACAGCTTGTTTAGAAAAATGGTTCCGTGTTGCAAAGAGAAACAAGAGTTGGAATCCAGATCAGAAAGGTGACAAGTATCTGGGGGTTGAGAAGGCACTAAAAGGAGTTCCCAGTCAGATACAGGTAAGATCCGGTGGTAAAGCAAAATCTGAAGCCAATGGCAAGAGCCCAGGCAACAGGGAAGATGGTACAGATTCAAGAGATAGTTTTAAAGCATAAAGTTTTCAGTACTTAAATTGAATGACCTTAAATTGTACTTAAACAATACTTAAAGAGAAAGCTGTCTCACAGAGAGAGCTGGCCACAGTAACACAGGTATAACAAGATTCTCAGATAACAGGTCAATACAGTAGGTAGTATGCCATTTACCAAAGTAAAGTACAGAGGAAGGGTGGGTACCATATATATCTGGCAGGGCATGGTCCTGGAAACCTGACTAGGTGGTGGCAAAAAAAGATAGACATAATAGGCAGACATACAGGCAAACTCGCAGAAAAGCTGGGATCTCATGGGCTATGAGTGCTCTGATGGAGTGGTATCAATACCACAACACTGAACAGAACCTCAGAGTGCTTATACACAGTACAGGATGGCGTGGGGGACACAGAGCAGAGAGAACTAGTCTCCATAGGGAAGTCTGTAGGTGAGAAGTTCAGCCTTTAAACATCCTGGAGACAGAGGAGGACGATGCAGTTGCTAGTTTTTGCATATACTGGTCAATCATTT
Source organism: Arvicanthis niloticus (assembly GCF_011762505.2). Taxonomy (NCBI): domain Eukaryota; kingdom Metazoa; phylum Chordata; class Mammalia; order Rodentia; family Muridae; genus Arvicanthis; species Arvicanthis niloticus. The sequence goes on along the minus strand of NC_047660.1, from coordinate 128,114,682 downwards.
GTAAACACTTGTAATTGCACACACTGTCGACATTTGCATTCAGACCTGAAGAAGGGTTTGTCATTGAGGAAGCTAAAGCTACAGTATTTGGAAGCTTGAGACAACTGAAATTATGAAATTGCAAACCTTAATACTATCACAGCTTTCCAGTGTAACATTAGACACAAATGTGTAAGTTAAATTAAATGTTACGATGTTAGAATCAAAACAGTACAGACGGGGCTAGAGATGGCTCAGAAGTTAAAAGCATTCACTGCTCTTCCAGGGAACCTGGCTTGGATTCCTAGCACCCACATGATTGGTGGCTTACAAGCAATCTATAATTCCAGTTGCTGGATATCTTTTTTTTTTCTCGATATTTTATCTATTTACATTTCAGATGCCATCCCTCTTCCCCATTCCCCCACCCATTAATCCCCTATCCCATCCCTCCTCCTCCTTTTTTGCCTTTATACTGTTTAAATTACATGCAAGTATTAAGGTCAGTTCTAGGTTGAGGAACTAGCAATACAGTAGATGCAAATAGTCTAGGAACAAGAAAGACAATAAACCCAGATAATCAAAGAACATGTACAACAATAAACAGAGTCCCATGATCACTTCTGTGATCACTATTTCTAAGGGCTTATCAGGATGATCAAAATATCTGAGCATATTTCCCTGTCCTAGTCCAAAGTCATTTTCATGCCTGAAGCCTACTTCTTTGTTCTAGCCTAAAATTTAGATTTCTGCCTATAATTACTTCTTTGTTTTAGTCTAGAAATTTCTTCTTTGTTCTAGCCTAGGATTTAGATTTCTCCCTGAAATTACTTCTTTGTTCCAGCCCAATGTCAGATTCCTGCCTGCAGCCCATTTCCTTGTCCTTGGCCTATGTCAGATTCCTGCCAAGCAGCCCCAAAACCTCTCCACATCTCCCTCTTTTTATTGAATAAATCAGACTGAGCCTGTCTTAGGTCATTCTGACAAGAAAGCCTTCCTTACCCATCGTGGAATATGAATTATCATAAGCAAAGCATTCCTGTCTTAGGTTGGTAAGGCTCTGTGCAGAATCTTACAGGTCCTTGGCTTGCAAGCCTGTTAAATTAATAACTGTCTGGGAGTCCATTATCAGTTTCAACTCATGTACTTTGGCTGCCAGCCTGTTGATATAGTTAGGGACAAGCTTTAACAGGATGGGCAGGAATAAAAGTATTCCCAGGACTAGAAGAAGGGCTAGCCTAATCAATCTATATATGTTATTCCTGAGGTTTGACTAAAATGAAAATACTGACCTCAGGCCATGGATAATTGTATTGACATTATCTGCAGCATCAAAGCTCAACAGAGCAGCGTTCTTTAAATTCATAATCTCACTATGCAAAGTTAACACACCCAGAGAGGTGTTAGGATTATGCCAAATACCCTACAGGTGTCTTTAAACTTTTTTCTAATCATAACAACAATCGTTGTGAATTTCAAAAGTAACACTACTCCTATGATATTTGTCATGACACTTGGGATGGCTCCTAACTCTTGAACCCTGAACCTCCTTCAGATAATTGGAATAGGTTATAGAGCATCATCTCTTGTTCCAGATACTTACAAGAATCCTTTTGTATACTCAGTACATTAGCAACATTTTTTGCTAGATGGTTAACAAAAATAGTTGTCTTAACTCCTTGTGTCAGTGCTATTGCAGAAGCAATGGTGCTAGCAATTAATGGAATTAAAGCTGTTATACCAGCAATAATCAAGCCTGCTACCCTCTTGCTTCTGCTTGAAGCCTAACTCACTTCTTCCAGCACTTTCAAGCTTTTTTTGGAGAATAAAGGTTTTCTAATACTCAGGGCAGGTGAGATGAAAGCTGGTTGATAGACCCTCATAACAGACATGCCAGGTTTCAACACACTAACACAGTTGGAAATTATACAGTCAATGCAACTTACAATAAATACTGTAGAAAAGACCAAACCAATTTTAGCTTGACAATTAAAAAAGCCTTAAAACATGCACTAACCCTTGTTTGAAATCCAGGTCCTGTCCCAACATTATCTCTTACTATCGTAATATCATAGAGAACTACAGCTAGCTTTCGAATATGTCTCTGACAATGTCCAGATCCAGCCTTCCAAATGTAGACTGTTATTTCCAATATTGGATTTATTTCTAGACCAGTATATGATTGAGTCCAAATAGCTGGTCACCTTTAAGAAAAATACAAGAGACATTATAATTTCTCTTTTTGATTCTCTGTCCCACAAGGTCTAAAAACTTGAGGCAAGGCAGCTTGTCCCATCTAGAATATAGGCAAGCAAAGGTGGGTCAGGAACATACAGCACAGCTCCCCAGTCACCTTTGTCAGGGCACTCAGCAAGCTCACAGGTCAGCATCATTCTTTGTCTCAGCAATAGTGTGTCTCACCAATCTCTTTAAAGTTCCATGGGCCTTTTCCACAATACCTTGTTGTTGAGGATTATACGGAATCCCCATAATAAATTGTTGACAAAAAGTCTTGACTGCACAACTACAATTGCCAGACCCATTATCTGGTTTTTTTATTGGATATTTTATTTATTTACCTTTCAATGTTATCCCCTCTCCCATTCCGCCCCCAAAACCTCTTATCCCATCCCCCTCCTCTTACTTCTATGAGGGTGTGCTTCTACCCATCTGGTCCTTCCCACCTCCCTGTTCTCGAATTCCCTAACACTAGGGCATCCAAACTTTCAGGGACCAAGGCCCTCCTCTTCCACTGATTCCTGACAAGGGCATCCTCAACTACTTATACAGGTGGAGCCATGAGTCCCTCCCTTTGTGTTCCCAGGCTGGAGGTTTAGACCCTGGGAGCTCTGGTTGAGTATTTTGATACTCCTTCTAAGAAGGACTAAAGCACCCATACTTTGGTCTTCCTTCTTCTTCCTGAGCTTCATGTGGTCTATGCGTTCTATCTTAGGTATTGTGAGCTTTTGGGCTAATGTCCACTTATCAGTGAGTGCATACCATGTGTGTTCTTTTGAGATTGGGTTACCTCACTCAGGATGATATTTTCCAGTTCTATCCATTTGCCTAAGAATTTCATGAACTCATTGTTTTTCATAGCTGAGTAGTACTCTATTGTATAAATGTATCATATTTTCTGTATCCATTTCTCTGTTGAAGGACATCTGAGTTCTTTCCAGCTTCTGGCTATTATAAATAAGGCTGCTATGAACATAGTGGAGCATATGTCCTTCTTATATTTTGTAACATCTTCTGGGTATATGCCCAGGAGTGGAATAGCTGGATCCTCAGGTAATGCTATGTCCAGTTTTCTGAGGAACCGCCAGACTGATTTCCAGAGTGGTTGTACCAGCTTGCAATCCCACCAACAATGGAGGAGTGTTCCTCTTTCTCTGCATCCTCGCCAGCACCTGCTGTTACCTGAGTTTTTGATCTTAGCTATTCTGACTGGTGTGAGGTGGTATCTCAGAGTTGTTTTGATTTGCATTTCCCTGATGACTAAGGATACTGAACATTTCTTTAGGTGTTTCTCTGCCATTCAATATTCCTCAGTTGAGAATTTATTGTTTAGCTCTGTACCCCATTTTTAATAGGGTTATTTGATTGTCTAGAGTCTAATTTCTTCAGTTCTTTATATATCTTAGATATTAGCACACTATCAGATGTAGGATTGGTAAAGATCTTTTCCCAGTCTGTTGGTTGCTGCTTTGTCTTATTGATGGTGTTTTTTGCTTTACAGAAGCTTTGCAGTTTTATGAAGTCCCATTTGTCAATTCTTGCTCTTAGAGCATAAGCCATTGGTGTTCTGTTCAGGAACTTTTCCCCTGTGCCCAAGTATTCGAGATTTTTCCACATTTTCTCTTCTGTTAGTTTCAGTGTATCTGGTTTTATGTGAAGATCCTTGATCCACTTGGACTTGAGCTTTGTACAAGGGGATAAGAATGCATCAATTTGCATTCTTCTACATGCAGACCGCCAGTTGGACAGTTGCTGGATACCTAATGTTAGCATTCCTTCTACACTCTGCCCAACGCTTCCTAGGCCTGGCTTGCTATAAAATAGACTGGCCCCTCCTCGTTCTCCCTGCCCCTTTCTCTTTCTCTCCTCTCCTCTCCTCTCCTCTCCTCTCCTCTCCTCTCCTCTCCTCTCCTCTCCCTGGCCCCTTTCTCCCTTTCACCTCTTCCTCCTCTCCCTCATCTCTCTCCTGGCTGGCCTCTCCTTTTCCCTTCCCTTCCCTTCCCTTCCCTTCCCTTCCCTTCCCTTCCCTTCCCTTCCCTTTTCCTCCCTCCCTTCCCCTCCCCCCTTTGCCTTTACTCCTTTCTCAACTCCCCTTCCCATACCCTAAATAAACTGTATTCTATACTAGACCCATCTGACATATCAGGGGCAAGGGATACCTCAACATGGGCCCACTGAGGCACCGCTCCCACTTTACTATATTGTGCTTTATAAAATTCTTGTCTTTTTATAAAACACAGCATCTATCATCTTCTGACCTCTGTGGGCATCAGGCATGCATGTGGTGCACAGATATGCATGCAGACAAAATATCCATATACATAGAAATAAAATTAAATTAAATTAGAAAAGCAATGTTGGAGGCAATGAGAAAGGTAAATATGAGAGCTTGCATGGGGAGGATATTGGAGGAGTAGGGAAAGGGAAAACCATAATCAGAATATATTATATGTAAAGAAATGTTTCAATAAAAGAAAAAAAAAATAAAAAAATTAAAGGATAAATTAATCAAAAAATAAAAGAGCTTGCAGCTGAGATGGGCAAGCCAACCAGGTAAGAAAAAAGGAAAGAACTAATTAATATATGACTATAATTCAAGTTGCCTCAGACTCAGACAATAGGAGCTTGCTCCTACTGGCTATGTCAGAGGTGGGGGTAGGACTTCCTATAGCTTTCTCCACATAGGGTCTAAAGGGCCTGGATGTTCTGAGTATTAACAACTCACCTCATAAATACTCACAAATATTCATATAACTTCTTTAAAAATCTACAGCAAAGAACATACCAGGCTGTGCCTCACCTTGGGGTAGCCCAGTCCAATCTCTCCTTAGGCTGTTCTTTGCTTAACTTCACTAACTAAACTGCTGCTTTGCTAACTAAACTTCTGCTCAAACTGTCCATCTGTGGAGGGATTTATTTCTACAAGCAGACAAGAACCAATGAACCCTTACATACATGCCATACCAGGACATCTTTGACACACAGATCTGTTTTTTAGGAGAACCCAGGCAGAACTCTCTTTAGGTGACTGCTGTGGTGATGCATGTTTGTTGATCTGACAGATTCCTGTTAGTATCAATATTCCAGGCTCTCACCCCACTGGGGATTTAATGAGGCTCGGCACATGGTGAAGGAGGTCCAGATTTGGTGTCAGGACCCTGAGATTATAAACCATTTCTCTGTCTCCACACTAGGGTCTCCTCAACAATCACTTAAACTTCCCTCCCACATCATACAGTTGAGTTAGTTTTCCCACCAGCAATGTTGGGCCTGGGCCTGTTAAATGAGATAACTGTCTGGAAGCCCAAGCATGACACCAGACACACTGTACATGATCAATAAAATTAAGAAAAAAAACAGACACAACTTTTTTCTTTTGTTTCTTTTGTTTGTTTGTTTGTTTTATTTTGTTTTGTTTTGAGACAGGGTGTCTGTTCATAGCTCTGGCTGTCTTGGAATTCACTATGTAGACCAGGCTGACCTTAACCTCACAGAGATTGGCCTGCTTCTCCCTCCCCAGTGCTGAAATTAAAGGCCACAATGCCTGGTCCAATAAACATTTTTATGCTCAGTTTGTGAGCTGGTGGGAAGGAAGAGCCGGGAAAGGCGATGGAGGCTTCCAAAGAGACAAGGAGTGTGATAAAGGGCTGGGCTAGAAGAGAAGCGGGGGCAGAGGAGTATAGAAGAGACGCAGGGGAAACTACACAAGCTCAGCCTGCATAGGGCAGGATTTAAACATCCAGACACAGAACCCAAAGTGCCCACATGACTCGAACTCACGTGACACGAAAGGGCAGGAGAGCCAAGGTACACTCTTGTAGTGAAAGAACCTGGTCTTGCACTAAAACAATCATGAACTCACAGGAGAGTAACAGCGGTTATCTTTCAGTTACATCTAGGATTTTATGAAACAATACACAAGATTCTCAGCACACGGCACACCGCAATGAGCGAGGTACTTAGCAGAAATTTGGAGGCACAGAATATCACCGTGATCACAGCATATACTTTACAGAGTTATTAGCATAAAGTGGAAAACACACTGTAGAGACTTTTTAAAAGCAAAATTCAAACTTCGTTCTACCAGAAAGGTGCTACTGACGGCTTCAGAGCAGGAAAGGAAGATGCATGTCCCCTATCGTCTCCAATATCAAGCCTTATTTACGATATGAGGAATTCTAATCATAGAATGAGCTGCTTCGCACCCAATGCTTGGCAGCATGCAGGTTTTCAATAACTACACATAGAATCTAAAAAATACTAATTATAAGTACGTTTTCTTTAAGCTAGTTGATTTGAAGTACATAGAACATATATGTATAGAACACATATGAGCATTTGTTCTTGCTTTTGCCTTGCCATTTATACAGAAGGGCTCTAAATATCTGCAGATTTTGGCATCTAATCTAACTTTGTAACTGATCCACACCAGGTACTAAGTAACAGCTATATAGTATGTACATAGGGTCCCTGTATTTATATACACACACTTACATACATAGTAACTCTAATGTGTTCACATTCTAGCTCAAGCATTTTTATAACTCTCACACATACAGCTCATAATCTTTTTTTCATCTGTTTTTACCCAAATCTGAAGTCCTGTTTTCTTCATTATTTGCCACTGAACTCCCACTAGAGTTAAAAATAACCACATCTCCAATTCAGATGTGCATGGCACTTTCCTTCCAAGGAGCTTAAGTCACTGCATAATTAGTCTCATGTTGTCAAGGCCTGTGAGAAAGTCAGCAGGAGATACTATAAATGACCTCAGTGGTCCATGGCAGGTCATCCCAGAAGAGTGCAGCATATTGCAGACCGTGATAACTGCCTGTTTGGGCAATGGTAGTAACTTACACTGTTGGGGAGGCGTCTTCTGGACAATAACTCGAAAGAAAGTTTGACATGCCTGACTCTGGCCTTGGTAAACACTGCTTCTCAAATGGTAAACTCTTTTCTCCACGCCACATCTAGCCTACGTTTTAGCAGTGAGCTACATATTTACATATCAGTAAATCACATCTCTCAACACCTATTGAGTACCATAGCTTGTCAGACACCATGAAACCTGAATGCAAGGTGAGGAAAAGATGTCACTGTTGCTACCTGTCTTTAGGAATTCTCAGTTAAGTGAGGAAGACAATCCATACCCCTAAATAATTGCACAGACCAATGAATACCAACCGGACTTGACCTTTATGACCCCCCAAAGAGGAAGAAATGTGGGCCCATTAACAAACATCAAATTATATTTCCAAGTTGCAATTCTAGAATCTATTGTCTCACAAAAAAAAAAAAAAATGTTGAAAATGTCCAAAAAAAAAGTACACTTCTTATTTTTTGAGGTAACTTGTATCACCTGGCTTCTTTTCGTTGAACTTTGGTTTGTACCATCACAATTCCTAAAGCAAACAAAGCCTTTCACCCAAGAGAGGAATCCAGAGCGTGACATTTAACTAGAACTCTATAGCTTACCAGTAAACGTCTGTGAGTAAATATCAAGTTTGCACTCAAATGCTGAAGCGCTTGGGAGCTTAATTTACTGTATTCATTTTTGTGTCCCAGCCCAGCTCAACACTGGGTGCAGCAAATGCGACATGAATCACTGCTGGCCTGACTGAATGCATTACAAGGCCAGTGTGTTAGCTTACAGGTGATTCTGCTAGGCCCCTCCCAGGGACCTAGCAACCGCTTACATCATCTCGTGAAGCTATCACTTGCTGCTGCCAGGTGTGGCTTATAAAAGGACTGCTTGTCACACACACCCCCATTCTCTTGTGTTCTCTCCCCCCACCTCTCTCCTTGTTCCCACGTGTTCCCAGCTGACCTGTCTCTCTTCTCTCCTTCACTGTCATCTGTGTCACTCCAATTGCCCTCATGGCTCTGTCTGCCTCCACCCCTTCTCCAGGCCCTTACTCCCCTCCCTTCCCTCAAAGAAACCTCCCTTACACCAGGTTTGTTACACTGCATGATTTCTCAGGGGGCACCTTGGCATGGGCCTACCAGGTACATACACACACACACACACACAGAGAGATGTATGTCACATTACATTTCATAACACAGTGTTAAGTGGTAATAATATACCCACCTAGCACCAGGAAGGCTAGGTATCTTGGACCATCAAGGGCTATTGTCACTCCCAATAACTTAAAGATGTATAAATCTTAAAATTTGGTTTGTTTTTCATTTATCATTCTACTGTATTTCTCAGTTAATTAAATATTTTCAACATATGTCATTTAAAGAAAAACCATATAAACATCACATGACTCCCCCACAATTTGTTTATTCATCCCTATTTGCTACATAGTATATAAAAGTATTTGTTTTATGGATCTTTGACAGTATTAAGCACTTTTAACTTTTTTCTCCTTCCTTCCTCCCTCCTTCCTTTCATTTTGAGCCAGGGTCTCACTTATGTAGCCTAGTTCACCTGGCACTCACTAAGTAGACCAGGATGGCCTAAAACTCACTGAGATCCACCTGCCTCTGCCTCCAGAGTACCAAGAATAAGGGCATGGACCACCTTGGCAAGCATCATTCTTAACTATTTTAAGCAATACTTGTTAATTTAAACATTCGATAAATTTATGTCATAAATATAAATAATGACATTTGCATCTAACAGTTACAAGGCAATGAGACCCTCTAAAGGCCTGAGAATGCTAGAAGAAACGGGCTATTTAGACAGCGCCTGATTTGGAAGGGGATGCCAGTTTTATGTTTAGAATCTGCAAGCAGCTTCATATACACTTTATTTGTATTGCTACTTTCTCAAAGGCTAACCCAGAGTCTCCATTCAGCGAATTCTCACACTGAATTAAAGCACACAGCTGGGCTTGTTTCTCACTGCTGGGCTCTACAATACATTAAAATGCATGCACTTTTAAAGAGATAAAATTAACTGAAAACATACGCACTAAAAACCTAAGTATGAATGTTGACCAAAATCTAACCCCTCCCTAAGGATCTTAAGTCATTCAAAAACGTTCTTTTCCTTAGGGGCTTTGTTTAGTTCCATTGTTCCAGATTGTTCTGCATTGAGGATCATGTTCCATGACCTTTCAGAGATGGCTGGCTTTGTTTCCGTGAAGTTCCCTGTGTATCACATTTCTCCTCCTTTTGTTTTCGCTGCTGTTGCGATTGCTATCGGTGGTGGTCCCTGGGGGCAAGAGGACTAAGTTCTATACAGCCTAGACTAAGTTATTATATATTTAGTTTTATCATCAAATATCCTCAATTTGGAGGACTGCCTGGGCTTCACAGCAAATTCAGGGCCAGCCTAAGCTACACAATGAGATTCTGTCTCAAAATTAAAGTTGAACAATAACAACAAAAATAGCAATGTTATTTTACAAATTAGCTTCTTAAGACGATCAACTATTGCTTTAATAAAAACTGTGCATTCTCTGTTTTTCTAACCTCATTGAAATGCTCTCAGGGCAGCCCTTGGGACAGACTAGCCTATGCTACAGAAGAGGGATGTAAGGCAGCTGCGGTCCTCCACCTCACCTCCATTCCTAGCCATGCTCCTGCTAATTCCTCTGGCTTCCCCAACACCCCAAGTCTCCCATAAGTTAGCTGACTTTCTAAGGCTCTAGGTTGCAGAAGTCAAGGTCGAAGCCGACTTGGATGGTCAGGCATGGACCCCAGATGGGAGGCATGGCTCCAACAGTGAGAACAGCCTTGTTTTCCTGCCCTAATTGGCTAGGCTAAGTCATATCCCAAAATACAAAATAATTTTTTTTTCTCATCACAATATAAATGACAAAGAAAATTACAAAAAAAAGAAGAAGAGAGATAAAATGGCTCTGAGAGAAAAGTGCCTGCTTTACCCTTATTTACAAAATAACTTCTCCAGAATTAATCAAGGCATAGAACTTTTGTGTAATAAAACGTACTTTGGCAGTCACAGCAGAAACGTATTTTTAACGCCTCCTTTTATGAAACCTCTACGTAACAGAATGACAATGTTAAATTACATGTTATAAGAGACAGCTAGTGCTCTGGAGTCATCGTCTTCGCTATGAAACTCTTCTTTCCAATACTGTAGCACGGCAGAAAGACAGTCAATAGCAACACACAATTACAGAAGTTGACAAAACAAGTTACAAGTTAACTAGTTATCTTGGCATGGAGGACCCAAGGCCGAAGAATGGAGTTCAAGTTCAACTAGGACAACAAAGACCCTTGCTCAAAATACATGAACAAGTTAGTTATTGAAAATGTAAACGATTCTCAAAATCTTAACCCACATGTACTATGCAGCTTCAAGCTACTCGGGTTTCTAATTAAATGTCAGAACGGAGGCGCTCCTATCCTCCACACCTCTCCTGAGCGAGCACTTGAGACAGCTTACTGCAGTCTCCCTGGTTAGAAACAACGGCGGCCATAATAATTTCTAAGTCTCAGTTTCTCTACAGTCCCACAAATGAACCAAGTGCTCCCTGAGTCACACTGCCAACGCCTCAAGCTCATCGACGAAAGGGTCCTTCAGTAGTAATCCTTGGAGTTCCTTGACTCTAACTTACATGGCTTTATTTTTTTTTAAATGCTTTTAAAACTTCTAATGCATATATGGAAAAGGTCTTCACTTGCTTTAAAAAAAAAAAAACATTTGAAATGGGCAATAACTATCACAGTGGCTGTCTGACAAGGTATTTCTTACATATTTGTCTTCCACTTTGTCTCACATGTTTGTGGTATGGACTTCGTTTGTTTTGTTTGTCTCTTCCAAACCTCACTGAACCACACAGCATTCTATGGCATGGGTGTGTGTGGTAAAAATCTAAAATGGGGAAATAACTGTGATGTCCCCATCCCTCACAGAGGAAAATATGCTACTGACACATGCCAAGTAAAAACACATACCAAGTTCACATAACTGAGGGTGCCTAATACTATTCCTCAAATTCAAAGTTCAGATAAGTTCCCCTATCCCCCCCCAAAAAAAAAAAAAAAAAAATCAGACACTCGGGGCATCCTAGTACAGCTGGCTCTTCAGCCCATTACACACCACTTTAGCCAGTGGCACTGCAAGGACTCTTCCCTGGGCAAGTCTTCCCTCCCACTAAGCCATGATCCCACAACTCTCCCTCCATTCAGTGATTATGTGTCAGGCATAGTGTGAGGAGTGATGGTTCCTGGCAGCCTGTATGGGTGAGAGTCATGCTGTCCCTCAGACAGAAACCTATGAACACATTCCAGCAAGCTATAGAATCTGCAGGCCTAGAGGTTTTCATCAGAAGGACATGAAGCATCTAGATGTAGAGAAGGCAGGACCTAGCTCCAAGTGAACATATTCCCTTGGCCCTATGGAGTCCCCATGACCCTACGTGGACAGACAAGACTAAAGAGGTCAGAAGAAAGGAGACGTTTCTACCTAAATCTTTGAGCAGATATGAGCCCAGGAAGTACAGTGGCAGATTGGATGCTTTAGTACCAGCCAAGCAATAAGTAGAAAGATAACCAGGAAGAAGAGAAGACCTCCTGTCCACTGTCCACTGCTATCAGGTGGCCTCTCACTAGTCCACCCTCATGTCTCTCCCATCCAGAGGGTCAACAGCTGAAAAAGTTAGGAAACAGAGAAGTCAGTATTCTGTTAATAAGTGTGGTGATAGCAAAAGTCATAGCCCAGAAGAATCTGGTAGAGAAAAGGGTTGGGAAAACTGGGAGAGACTTGGCATTCATTAAGACTTACTGGAGTGCAGTTCTGCAATCTCAGAAGGAAAACAACACAAACATAAAACACATATGCAGCAGTACCTTATTCTGTTTTTTTTTATTTTATATGTACAAATGTTTGTGTTTTTAAACATGCTTGCTATATATATTTTACATTCACCTCATTTACTCTTCAACTTTACCAATTATTATTCCTAACCACGGGTTGTTTTTTTTTTTTTTGGGGGGGGGGTGCTGCATATGTGTGTAGATGTCAGATCCCCTGATATCTCTAGAAAGAGAGAACAGACTTTTGAAAGTTGTCCATATCCAGAGGTTAGGCATGGCCCTCAGTTGAGGAATGGGGCCACCCACCCATCTCAAAAGTTTTAACCCAGAATTGCTCCTGTCTAAAGGAAATACAGGGACAAGGAGTGGAGCAGAGACTAAAGGAAAGGCCATCCAGAGACTGCCCCACGTGGGCATCCATCCTATATGCAGCCATGAAACCCAGACACTATTGCTGATGCCAAGAAGTGCTTCCTGGCAGGAGCCTGATATAGCTGTCTCCTAAGAGGCTCTGCCAGGGCCTGACCAATACAGATGTGGATGCTTGCAGCCAACCATCACACTGAACACAGGGACCCCAATGGAGGAGTTAGGGGAAGGACTGAAGGAGCTGAAGGGGTTTGCAATCCCATAGGAAGAACAACAATATCAACCAGCCAGAGCCCCCAGAGCTCCCAGGGACTAAACCACCCAGCAAAGAGTACACATGGAGGGACCCATGGCTCCAGCTGCATATGTAGCAGAGGATGGCCTTGTTGGACATCGATGAGAGGAGAGGCCCTTGGTCCTGTGAAGGCTTGATGTCCCAGCATAGGGGAATGCTAGGGCAGTGAGGTGGGAGGGGGTTGGTGGGTGGGGGAGCACCCTCATAGAAGCAGGGGGGAAGGTGGATGGGCTGGAGGTTTGTAGAGAGGAAACTGGGAAGAGGGATAACATTTCTGACCTCCACATGTACACTACATACACATCATACAAGTGGTTGTGAATTATGTACTGTGGGTGCTGGAAACTAAACTTGGGTCTTCTGCACAAGGAATAATTGCTCCAAACACTGAGCTATCTTTCCAGCTCCACTACTAAGATTTTTACAAAAATAAAAAAATACAACATTAAATCCTGAACTCACAGAGAGTATGCAAGTTCCTGAAAAGCACAAAGCCAGAAAGCCTAGAACATACCACAGTTCTACATGAATCTGGAAAACTACAGCTACTCTAGCCCCACTCCTGAGATTCCTGCTGGTGGACTGCAACTCCAGATGGTCATGGGTATCTACAGACAGAATGGTCAGCCATAACTCCATAGTGTGTTAATGACTAACTCGTAATAACAGTAATAACATAACAGTAACCACACTTTATAGTTTAAAAGTTTAAAAAAAGAACTTTCCGAACCAACTATATGGTGCAGCGAGTGAAGGCACTTGACATACACAGCTGATTACCTGAGTTTAGATGCCTATGTCACCCTGGAATGAGGAAAAAAACTTCTGAACGTTATCTTCTGCCCTCCACATAAACTGTGTCACATGTGACCCAATATACACCGCACACACACATATAACAACGACAATAATAAACAAATTTAAAATAACTTTTAAAGTCATTATTTGTGTGTGTTTGCATGCACACGTATTTAAATACATGTATGTCTCTGTGTGTGTGTGTGTGTATACACCATTCCAACTTTATTTTTAAACAAAAGAACCTCAAAGTTAAAAATATAGCACAGACCCATACATTTGAAAGAATTTAGAAAAGCATCTTTAAAAAACAGAAATTCTCCAAAAAATTCAAATAGTTTTACAGATGAATTTCACAAATCCTTGGAAGACCACACAACTCTGAATGGAAAGTCAGGAGGATGGACAACCACTACATGGAAAGATTCTGAGCACTGATGAGGCACACAGTATCTGAGCATCTTGTGGGAAAGAAGAGCAGACAGGGCACAGGGCTCTGCATCCCAGACTTATCCCCTCTGCCTGATACACCTGCTTTACAGACAGATGGTCTCCATGGCTCAGCCATGTGGGTATCAACTTAAGGACTGCTAATATCACCAGATACTTGAGTGTGTGTGTGTGTGTGTGTGTGTGTGTGTGTGTGTTGTGGGTCTTTGTTGTTTGCCTCTGTCTGTGTTTCTACAAACATTATTAAATGTTTCCTTAAACTGACCGCACTAAAAGATAATTTTGCAGCTAACGCCTTTACAGCGGAGCCACCCCTCAAATACTAAAGGATAAATTTATATCACTATTGTAATTGGAAAATCCATGTTACTTGCCAAATTAAGTTAATTGCCTAACTAATGCAATTTTATAAGTATTTATCTGAATACCACCTGAAAGTAGCTCACATTCTGCCAGCATCTGCTGCTGGCACATGGATGAGTTATTTGAGAAACATTTTACATGCCAAGCTCAATGGTTGAGTCCAGGTGCAAAAGACTTTTAAATACAATATTAGAAAATATTTCAAAGGACAATTTAGCATGACAAAGAAGACTTTATTCCAGAAATAAAAGGAATTTTGGAACAGCTTCTAGAATTTGTACTCGATACATAAATGGAATAACTTCTTTCCTCCCCAAGTTGCTTTTGGCCAATGTGTTTCATCACAGCAATAGAAAGCATAAGACATGTCAATAGTAACAAGGTTGAGAATGCCTGACTTGGGAAGCACAATACTTCCGGATTACAAATCCAGAGTTCTGGATTAATACTTGATCCCAGTAGGAAAGCATGCATTTTTTACTCGTAAATTTTATTTTCATCAATTTATTTATTCACATTATATCTGATCATAGCCCTCCCTTCTCCTTGTTTCCCCCAACACACACAGCCCTTCCTCCTTACCCCTCCTCCCTTTCTCCTCTGAAAAGCAGGGCAGGGCTGAGTATCAACCCACCCTGGCACATGAAGTCACTGCAGGACTAGGCACATCTCCCGAGGACACCAAACAAAGCAGTCCAATTAAGGAAACAGGATCTGCAGGTAGGCAACACAGTCAGGGAGAGCCCCATTCCTCGCTCCAGTTGTTGGGGAACCCACATGAAAACCAAGCTGCATATCTGCTACATGTGTGTGTGTGGGGGGGGGCTGGTCTAGCCCATGCCCACTCTTTGGTTGGTGACTCAGTCTCTGGGACCCCCAAGGATCCAGTTTAGCTAACTCTACTGGTCTTCTTGTGGAGTCCCTATCCCCTTTTGGACTCACTCTCAATCCTTCCTCCAACTTTTCCATAAGGCTCCCCAAGTTCCAGATAAGGTTTAGCTGTGGGTTTCTGCATCTGTTTCCATCAACTGCTAGGTGAAGCTTCTCAGAGGACAGTTATTCTACCTGAAGAATAACTATTCTATATCATCCAAAAGATGTTCCACCATACCACAAGGACATGTGCTCAAATATGTTCATAGCAGCTTTATTTGCAAGAGTCCGAAACTGAAAACAACTGAAGAATAGATAAAGAAAATGTGGTTCATTTACACAATGGAATACTACTCAGCCATTTAAAACAAGGACATCATGAAATTTGCAGGCAAATAGAAAGGGACTAGAAAATATCATCCTGGGTGAGGTAACCCAGTCCCAAAAGGACATGCATGGGATGTACTCACTGATAGTGAATATTAGCCATAAAGTACTGGATACCCATACACTACGATCCACAGACCCTAAGAAGCCGGATAACAAGGAGGGCCCCAAGAAAGAATGCTTGCATCTCACTCAGAAGGAAAAATAAAGTAGACTTCGGAGGTGGAGAGAGGAAGGGAACTAGATGGGAGAGGGGATGAAGAGAGTAACAGAGTGAAAGGATCAGGTTCAGGGGGCCGATGACACAGACCTCGGTGGTGGAGACATCTCTAGGAAGTGCCAAAGACCTGAGACGGGGAGGTTCCAGGGAGTCTATGAGGGTGACTCTAGCTGAGAGTTCTAGCAGTGGAGATATGGAGCCTGAAATGGACACCTCCTCGTGTGGCCAGGAAGAACTCCAAGTGGAGGGATAGGGACACCAACCAACCAAAAATCTTCTCCGGTGGTTCTTCCAACCACTGGAAGTCTGCTCTGTTACTTAAAACTGTCATGGGAAACTGTAATAGACGACTGTGTTGTAGTGTTTGTTTTTGCTATTTCTACAGTTTATATATGGGGTACGTACATAACCAGGTAAATAACTGGGCCAGTTTATGCGGGTATTTTTATCCCTCTGAGAGGGCTCTGAAAGAACGCGGCTTTCTGAAACATGGAAGGAGGCACACACGTAGGACTTCACATTTTTCAGTTCACTCTCTTGACCTACTTTTCTACCCCTTCACCACACCAGCACATTAAAGGAAAGAACCATCAACGGGTCCTGCTTGTGTGTGTCCATCCACGTCTAGGCACACTCAAGACAAGCAAGTTGACTATTTCCACCCTGGGCCACAGCTAAAATATGAGCCACTAAACATTTTCTTCAAGATCACGATTTCAGAGCTGGCAAAAGAAAGCTGCCGGGTTCTCCCTGAACTCATGGGCTGGGAGGGCTGACTTTCAAAGTTCTTGGACTATAAAAAGCTCCAGTGTTCGCAAAGAGTTCTGTGTAGGACGAGTAGGTGGGGGTATAATAAGAAAGAACAGTATTTTGGTCCTTTGGCAGATTTAATTCCTTCATCCCAGCCTCCCACGGAGACTTGTAAGGATGTGCAAATCATGCCAGAATGCCCCCAACCTTCTGCTCCTGTATCTCTGCCTGCTACCCTCTGTCCATGAAGGCTTCAAAATAAGGGTTGGGCACTCTCCTCCCATCCCCCTTGTTATCATCTTCCTTATTCCTGAAGAGAACTCCACTACTTCCTATAGGATTTCTTCTTCTGAATATTTCACCTTGAACACTCAAAATAACCACAATTACTACCCTGTAATGCATATTTCTACCAAACTCAAGACAAAAATAAATCAGGGAATGCTAAAATAAGCCTCTGGCTCAAATTCATCAAAACAAAATGGTTCAAATAATACTGTTGGTTTTTTTTTTTCTTTTAATAGATGGCATTAATTGCTATACTTCATAATAAAAAGATACTTTCCATCCCTGAAAACTAAAAAAAAAACAAAAAACATATTTTTGTTTTTATCATTATTTTCCACAAATGTGAATATTATTCTAAATATACTTTTTAAACAACTATTTTTTTTGTATTATATTATCAAAAACCCTAAAAGAGCTTTTGGACAAACAGTTTTAATTATTGCGCAGCACTGGTTTTAATTAGTAATATGAAACTAATTTAGCCCTGGCAGTTTTCCTCTCAGCATTATACCCACAAGCGTTTAGTAGGGAAGACTTTAAGGGCTCCTCCCTCCCTCTCTTGGAAACCTATAGAAATTAGACTTGGCGTTTGATCCATGATGATAGTGCCTAGTAAGTAAATGCTAACTTACTAAACATAAAACCATAAGCATTATAGATATAATCAATAAACTTAAGAAACAATCAATCAGTATTTTCATCTATGTTTCTGGAATCATTAAAATAGAAATGACTGTGAGTGAAGACTGAGTAACATATGGCTAGGCAGAGGTGCAAATTAATCCACACTCTACCCTCAAGCCCCCGCACCAGCTCACACCATTCACCCAGCAAACATCAGGGCATCCCGGACACCACACTCAAAGGCAAGAGTTGAACATTCAGGGAACAAAGCAGAGCCAGAGCCGTGCCATGATCTGGCTCATGTGGTGCCTTAAACAAGTAAGCCCCATACTTGCAAGTCAGATATGATTGAAGAGACAAACAGAAATGAAAAAATATTACAGAACAAGGGAGATACCCAAAGGCAATAACTGGATTATTGCAATGTTAGTGTCACATTAGGAAACTGTGTGGTCCAAGGCAGAGCTATCAGAGACGGGCAGGCAGGCAGGCAAGGCTCATAATACAAAGAAGTTTCTAGAGATGCAGGGAGAAGAGGAGTTCAGGAAGGGTAAGAGAACCGCACCACTCCAAACAAGCTTCAGCTTCAGAAACCGTGGTGACAGGGGCTCTTACACCCCGTGAGAAGCAACCTGACAGATTCTCTTTTGAATGGTGTCCCTCCCAAAGGGAACTAAATACATTCACAAAATATTTTAATCACAAAGTTTATGAAAACAACTAATGAAACTGTTTGCCAGCTCTGTGTGACAAGTGGGCACTGTGAAACCTGGAAAACTGCAAGATGGAAGAACAACACATAAGGATGGCAGCCCTGTAAAGCTAAACATTGGGGGGGGGGGGTTCCTTGTTTGTTCATCTGTCAACAGGTTGTAGAAAAGACTCAGCAGTTAAGAACACACGCTGCTCTTTCAGAAGACCCTAGCTTGGTTCCCAGCACCCACTCAGACAGCTCACAACCGCCTGTACCTCCAACCCCACCACGAGCCGACTCCGCTGGCCTCTGTGGGTACCTGCATGCATGTGCACATACCTATACACAGACATGCAACATATACATAATTTAAAACGACTTGAAAAATCTAAAAGAAGTAAAACATCTGGACTTTATTCTTTCACGTGGAACACTCCAGGTTTTCAGGACTGGAGGAAGCATAAAGCAAACTTGATCAGCACTCCTCTGCCATCCTCCTTATTATTTCACATTAGTTAGCAAGATACAAAGGATGACTCTTCACAACTAAGCCTCTCACCTGGTCTGATTTCCCAGTACACCACTAACAAGAGATTTCAAACCAAGAAAACAAAACACAACAGCACAATCCATTCCACTATTGCTCTTTAGTCTCTCCTGGGGGAGGGGTGGGGGAATCTGTATACTTCTTAGGCATGACTAACTTCAAAGAAATGAACCACACGAGTGCCTGATGGCCAAGGGGGTCAGAAGGGAAACAATCCTCAGGAGCTGTAGCTTAAAAATGGTTGTGAGCCTGTTCGTAGGTGCGGGGAGCTGAACCCAGGTCCTGTGCAAGAGCATCAAGTGCTTCCAACCACTGAGCTGTCCCCCTAGCCCTAATGATGGTATGTTTCCTATTATCCTATACTTTGTATATAAGTTTTGCCATCTTGAAACACAGATTTACCACAGTTGTGGTGGTAATGACAAACATTTTCTAGTGATCTACACAGAATAGTCAGAAAGTATTCATTGCACGCTCAGCACACTCTAACTCCCAATTCCGGATGAGCGCCCCTTGGTTCCTATTAGTGAGAAAATACCCCTGCAACAAGAACACAATGCAAAACAGTATATAATTAAACATGTAACAAACAGTGAGAAAGAAACAAACAGTGAGAAGCCTCAAAATTGGGGAGGCCTAGTATAACTATGAGGGATTTGAATAGACCCAGAAAAGAAAAATAAAAGTCCAGAGTGGAGGCAGAGGGTGAGTCAAGGTGATCACCCACATTAGGTCAACTCAGAGTGATCCACAGGCCAGAATTGTGCTACTGCTCAGGGAAGCGAGGGCAAGGAGCCAGATGCCATGCTACATTTTGACACTGCTCTGACATCCTAGCTTGTGACCTATGTTTTTGATCACCACAGAGGTCACAGACCACCCAGGACAGTATGAAGCAATTCAGGAGAGCACATGTGGCGCAAGCCACACTATATGATGCTTAACTGACAGCTTCAAACTAAGCATAAACAAATATAATTTTAATAAATATATATGTAAAAGCAAGAAGTTACTTTTTCAAAAGAAATACAAATTTTGAAATTGGCTATGAATAGGTGGAAGATGAACTCCAAGAATAACAGCTTCATTCTGGACAAAAGTTTAAAGGGAATCTCCAGAACTTGCTGAAATTGCTTCAACAATCTCTTCTGCTTCTGTTACTCCTCTGCTTGAGTGGTGTCTCTGTCATGGGAAGACAAAAAACCTAAAACATTACTACAGAGACATCATATCCTATGATGTCATACCCTATGAGATGTGTCTCCATCGGCACAACCATCACTATGCTCACAAGCAAGACATGATCACCAGGAGCATTCAAGTGCTCACACCCTGACATGATACGTATGCATGAAAGCTATAATAGAAGGCATTGCTAGTTCGCTAAAAATTATTGTTCTGGGTGTCGAGGTCAGCAAAATCATGACTGCAGCAATGAGTCTTACTGTCTTTTCATATCCTTTTAAAGAACATGTGTAGAGTTTTAAAATTGTGACGTTTTTATCATTTTTCTTTTTGTTTTCATTTAGTCTTAATTCCATTGAACTGTAACCTGTGCACTGATTCTAGCAATAATGGATTTGAGCTTTTATTTTTGTCTGAGCTCTTACTTTGTTTGTCTACTAATTCATAGTAACAGTACTTCCCCACCTCCTTGTACTAGGAATTTAAATTTAAAAAAAGAAAACCCGATCCTCCATGTATTATTTGAGAAACAGTGATCTACCCTAGATTTAGAGAAACCTACCCAGAGTTGTGCAATTATAGCTTTCCTTAGGGCCATATTTCCCCCAAATTCAGGATGTGTTGCTTGGTAACAGACTAAAATTAAATTACATGGATCCAACAGGAATAAAGTCATTGAAATCTGTTCATCATAAAGTCTGGGTCCTTTACCAAGCACCAGGTAAGCCGTGTATAGACTTAGAGTTAATTCCTCACAGAGTTACAACTAGGTAGCTGTCACAATGAAATGGAGCAAAGGACAGAACTCAGCCAAAGATGCATTTATTACCTGGCAGACACCCAATGTTTCATAGCTTATAGAAGTCCCAGTTGCTCCTCAGTTACTTCCACCTACCAACTATGGCAGTTAATAATGTCAACTTGACAGGATCCAGGATCACAAAAGAGCCAGCCTCTGGGCATGCTTGTGAAGGTTGTGATTATGTGTATTAGGTTAGTGGAGGTGGGAAGATCCACCCAACTGGGCAGAACTTGACTGGACAAGGAGAAGCGAAGGTGGAGCAGCTGCATTCCCAGTGCTGGGCTCCCTGACTGCAGAACACCGTGACGACCTGCCTCAGCTTCTGCCTCAGACCCCCTTGACATGAGGGGCTAAACTCTAAAGCTATAAGCCCAGATAAACACTTCCGCTCTCCCCCAAGTAGCTTTTGCCAATGTGCTTTATTATCCCAATAACTAAGACATCTCCTAATCTGATGGACTCACACAGGGAGACACCGGGGCGTCTGGATAGCAGGACAAGTCAGTGCTCTGGGACACTGTAGCAGTGAAAACACACACAATTTGGCTCTCACATTTATGAGTAATGCATTCCTTACTAGGGTACGTGACATCACAACTAACGATGATAATGGAGAAGGCAGGAGAAAAAGAAATAAAAAAGAAAACTGGGTGAGTTGTATTCCAATAATTCTATGGAAACAAACTCTGTTTAATGACAGCATGTCATTAATAAATCTTTGACACCTGCTAACTTTCCCATTTTAACAGGAAAACAAAGATTTGACAACTCTAGGTATCCACCTGAGGTGCAGTTGGTTGCTTTCTTGTCAGTGCAGCGGTTGTTACTGCTGGCCTCTCTTAACTATGTAAGCATGGCACCGCAATGCCTTTTAAAGTAAATTTCCTTAAGTGAAAACAAACACATAGAAAACACTATGCCATCAAGAGAAGAATCGGCACTGGGATAAAGTGTAAGACAACTGTCCTGAGGTAGGATGCTCCTAGGCATTGCCGACCACCTTGTCTTGCCTCTCCACATCTCAGAGTATGGCAGCTCACCAGAGGCTAGGAAGGGGACCAACTGTGAAGGCTGAGGGCTCATCTTACCATTATACTTCAAAGCAGTGCCCAAGAATAAAACCTCACTGGGATAATCTATCCACAAGGCAATCTCCTCCTTTTGATATTACTCGGAAAACATGTGATTTACAACTCAGGCTTACTTTAGTGTTTGCATTAATCAAGTATTCCTAACCTAAAATAGAAAGGGGGGTTTAATACACATAGGACATAAGGTGAAGAAAGACTAAAATCCACTGCACAAACAGCCCAGGGCCCTTGGGCTTTTTGTCCTTTTCTAGTTTTAATTTCTTTGGATTAACTTTATAGGCCTCTCATAAGCCAAAACTGTGTTAAGAAAAGGTTAAACTAGGGTTGTACCTCACCACAGAGTGCTGGCCTAGCATGCCCAAGGCCCTGGGTTTGACTCTCAGCTCCACTACATCGGAGGGGTGGGCTGGGGGAAGCTACTTCTGAAGAACCTCCGCAGACAGACATCCGAGTCTAATAGCATGGGGAATCACGAAGTGCTAGAGCCAAACTAACAAGAGTTAAGCAGTCAAGCAAGGCTTGTGTTCGAAAGCATATACACTGTCCCACAGGCTGCAGGACACTTAAGGTCCCCAATCCCTTGGTGCCTTGCTCCTCTTTCCCTCAAGTGACTCAAATCCACCGTCACTCCCACATCAGCATCACATCTGCCTGCACTGACACAGGATGTGCCATGTACGTACAGCACTTGAGAACCAGAAAGTGCTTCCTCGGGGCCAGCCCAGAGCTGACCATAGAAGGAGCTGAGCTGCTGCCTGGAACAGTTTCATTGACAGCTATTTCCAGACAATACATTTTAAATTAATCATAGCTTCCTTATGCTTAAGTGCTTGATACCCATCATCTCTGTTCATGGACGCTTTGCCCTTTTCTTGCTCTCTTGGTGCTACACAGTAGGAAACAGGATGAGAAGTAATAACAGAGCAAGTCCAACAACCTCAAACCCCCTCACCTTCACTGACTTCGCTGTGCTACCATCTTCCCTTCCACAGGCAAGGCCACAGACATCCAGTTCTGCTCGGACTGCGAATCGATCAACAACTGTACCAACCAACCAAGAGACAGAGACACAGCAACTAGCCTGATGTCTCAAAACAGACGTCCAGGGTCCTGATCCTTTAATGCATTAAAGCATAGAGTTTCTATAATTAACTCTGCTTAAATAAAAGTAATATTTTGGGCTAGAAAACGTTTTCTCTCCTTGCTCCTGGAGGTCATTCCATACCAAAATATTTCTCCTATATACTTCGAGGAAAGAGAAATGTGGGGTCATGATCTGCAAGTATTTCTGAGGCGGTATTTGGCGGGGGCAGTCACAGGAGTCATAAGACTGAGGGGGAAATGAGTGGTTAAGCCAGGAAAGTGTTTGATATGAATTATGTGAATTAAATACACTTATTTTACACTTTTCTATATTTTACAAATTTCTTACAAATGAATTACCTTTTTTGTTTGTTTGTTTGTTTGTTTGTTTTGTTTTGTTTTGTTTTTGAGGCATGGCTGTCTTTGTAGCTCAGGCTGCCCTGAACCTTATTATACGTAACTAATACAAGTTAGCCCCAAACTCAAAATACTCTTGCCTCAAAAGTCTCATTTTTATAAGATGGAAAATATATCATAAATTTATTTTTTAAAAAAATTTATCTGGAAATCTAAGCACAAAGTCTTAAACACAACTTGAATTTGTACACAGGCAGGCATCAACACTGATTACTTAGTTTTAAAAAACTATGTAGTAGCTTAACAACAGGCAAGCAAATTATAGATTTAAAATGTCTATTATCCTTGAAATTGGTCAATAATTTCAAGTTATTCCTCCCTCTCAGTTAAACAGGACGGCTAACATGAAAAGGGGAAACCTACCCAGTTTAGAATAATGTTCAGTTCATGCAGAGGGAAACAGAAGAGAAATAACTCACCATGCATAAGACATAAAATTATCCATAAAGTCAGAAAAAAATTACACTCTGACCAGGAGGAGAAAGCTAGCTCCAGTGAATGGCTCGGGGATTCTGGAACAGGGTGTTGTTTGAAGCAAAGAAGGCAGTTTCCATCTAGTCCTTAATTTTGTTCCTTTTTCTACAAAATCCCCGTGGCACACAATCATAGTGAACAGGGTTCACAACAAAGTGTCCATTCCGTCTTCAGGGTCTAGGGTAGTAGAGATTACTCTCCCTTTTACATGTAGAGAAATGAAGCCTGACTGTGGGTACAGTAACAGCTGGGCTAAGCTTGGAAAGCTGGGAAATGGTAAACTAGCAGCAAGCTCCCTCCCTCCACCCCCCCACACCCCCACACCCCCACACCCCCTCCCCCCCGCAAAGCATTGCCCTCTGTGTAGCTCCTCACTCCCCAGGGGGGAATGAAGGGGAAAATGTACCAGCGGCTGCTAAAGTAAATCTGACTTTATTCAGAACCTTCTGACAGAGAACAGACTTGGAAAAATCTCCGGGCTGATGTTTTAGAACATTCATGAGTCTGGCTAAGTCACTCAGAGCCTTTCATTCCAACCCCAGGCACTGTACGGGAGCTCAGACTCTGGACTGAGAAGTGTGAAGGCTACTGGAAACCCCAAGGGAACTTCCCTGGGGAGTCTAATTTTACCCAATGTTGAGTAATTTAAAATAGTATTTTATATTAAAGCAAAGTATTTATTGTACACAAGATATTACAACTGATTGAAATTTTGTAAATTAATGCATTTCAGAGAAACATTAAACCTGTGGAAAAAATTTCAACCCTGAACAATGGGAGTCCTCTTCCAGAAGTATGGGGGAGGGGGCTAAAACAAAAGCTCTGGAAAGTCTCATTAAAGGAAAAATTTACACAAAGCACCTTTTTCCTTTTGGTTCTGGCATGGCGCTAACACCGTGGTTCTCAACCTTCCTGATGCTGCCACCCTTTCATACAGTACCTCATATGGTGGTGGCCTCCAACCATAAATTATTTCATTGATACTTTGTAACTGTAATTTTGTTACTGCTCTGGATCATAATGGAAATATCTGATATGCAGGGTTTCTGATATGTGACCCGTGAGAAAGGGTGGTCTGACCCTAAAGGGGCCACAACCCACAGGTTGAGAATCACTGCTCTAACAATGCCAATCACTTTGATCAATAACAGTATCTTCAGTACTAAGTTCCCACACCATTCCCAGCTCCATAGTACCACAGCTACAGTGATGGACATGAGTTTTACCAGCAGGGAAGAATACTTGGTTTCAAATTTCTACAAAGTAGGAAGTTGCTGGAGATGCCCAATTTCACTTTGCCTGGTCCACTAATCTTCAGAGTCTACAGGCACTCTAGTCATGTGTTCTGTGTAACTAACAATCTGAAGGTTGATAATTGGTCAACTCTGGTGAGTTTTTCAACTTGTTGCCAGCTACAATCTTCCTAAGAACTGCTGCCAAAATGGCTGGTGAGTAATTTTGTAAAATATAATAAATGATTATTGAAAGATTTTATGAAACATATTGATTTTTTTATGGCCTGGCTGAAACTGGGTAAACAGTCATATAAATTAATGCCCAAAGACATGACAAGTATCTGGTCTCCTGTTTGAGAATTTCAGCATTTTAAAACTATGGAAGGAAGGGCCAGAGAGGTGAAAGTGCTTGGGAAACTGAGTCTGACTCCCAGAACTCATATGGTAAAGAGAGGCCCAACTCCTGAAAAGGTGTTCCCTAACCTTACACAAACACCACTTCACACACACGCACATACACACATAAACACACACACACACATACACACATAAACACACACACACAGACATTCAATAAATGCAGTCTGAATTTCTAAATACATGTCTTTAATTGACTCAGTTATATGAATGTAGAGACTGCCAAACAAGTAATTAACTACTAAGTTAATGCTGGTGCTTACATTTATAAAATGTAGTGGAAACAGCCCAAAGCTAACAAAAGTTACTAGATTTTCAAAGTCAGTGCTGAAGGCTTGTTGGCCAAAGTACTGGGGTTACAATCCTGATATCTCAGAATTAATACCCAGGCTCCAGAACACGATGCTCCCTCAAAATAGGCAACAAAACAAAACATAAAAGAAGGCTTTTCTATTGTGCAAATCCAAGGCATTGTGTGAGCGTCACTGTTCATTGTTCTATCTGCTCTCCGTCAGAGCAGTTATGACTGAGTGATCACGCCTGGTTCTTTTCCTAATCCCAGCACTGTGAGAGATCCCACACCCGCTAGCTTTCCACTCTCCAGAACTCTGAGTTCACTCTTTAAATTTGACTCAACTCCTTAGGCATGCATGAATGGCAGCAGCCAAGCATCTAAAAATTCTGTGGCTTTCTCTCCCTTTTCTGTTTTAGTGAAATACCTCCCAAACTGTCAAGTGATACTTCATTTATCTGAGCAGGGAGCTGTGGTTACCCAGAAGCAGGGGGAAAAGGAATTTAACCAATGAGAGTGATTCTGGCCATGCCTCTCTTGCATAGTGTCCTCCGTTGCTCAGAAACAAAGGGAAAGAGGGTGGGAGTCCTAACCACACACTGAAACCACAGCATACGGAATCAATGCTCCTGTACTGAATTCAACTGTAGCATTTATAACAGTGGTACACTCCAGTCCTTTCTGAGCAGAACCATCCAGCTCAAAGGACTGGTGGCTATGGTGGTGCATCCCCAGTAATGTCAAAAGTGATTAGAAATGGACCTTTAGGGGACGATTATAGCACATTCGTGGAAGAAAACAAGATAAAGTATATGTTAGTGTCTCCCCTCTCATTTTGGTGAATGACTCAATTTTGTTTGGTAACAGAAACTTGAATACACTTAAAGACATATTGTAACACTAACTTCAGTCAAGGTGCAGTCTGGGCATTCTGTACTCATTGTCTTTGTCACGGTGGACAACTTGCAACCTATCTGCACCTTATTTCCTTACATGTTGAACAGGAAGGAAATAACCATCATTCCAAGCTCAAAAGGCCATGAATAGTTAACTGGAAAGCATACTTGGAAAATATACATAAATAGTAACAATGTTATAAATACATACCTAGAGCTATAGACAGAGAGCATGTCACCAGTGATCTCAGGACCTGAGGTCAAGACCACCAATGAGCCACACAAACCAAACTCCACCCATAGAACTCGTTTCTGCTTGGCCTTTACCATACTGGACTACTCTGTGTATTTAAATCTCTTTATGGATTTAATTTTAATTTAGATGTTAACATTTTAAATTAGAAGTTTTCGCATAAAAGTCCAAGATTCTTAGAAAAGAAAAAAACACAGAAGATCTAAAATAATAATAATAATAATAATAATAATAAATTCTTCCTTACCAATGGCAACGCTTGTCTGAATTTGGAAAATCTGCCTCCTTCAGAGGAGTGTGCAGAATGCAGTCCCTCTAATGACTACTAAGCATACCTGCTTCACTTGCTTAGTAAATTCTAAAAAAAGCTCTAGGTAACTTTGCAACCGTCATTAAATATGTTTATGGACATTTGAAGTCCTTACATTTTTACATAAAGTTATGAAGTTCAGGCCTGTCTACCGGCAGATGCTTAGTTAAAATAGTGATTTCCCATTCCCTGTACTCTGCATGGTAGATAAACATCCCTACAGAGTCCAAGCTGCCACAGTCTGTCTCCTGTAAGCTGCACCATAGCCTGCCCGGTCACCAGCCTTGCACCTTGCCTGCCTATTCATTCACGTTATGAAAATCAGAGCCAACTTTCTATATGTCTAAGGCAGTTCCCTCCTTTCAAGACTGTTATATTTACTGCTGGATTCAGCCAACATTTAATGTGGTTTGGGGAACTCCCTTTTAATGCACCCTAAAATATAGTTAAGAAGACAACAGGCAGGATTAGACTAGATAGATGGTAGCTAAATATAAAACAGCTAGATGTAGACGTCGATATCACACGTACATTCAAAGGATGGTTGGTAAATAGCTTGAGTGAGGCAGAGAGGGAATGTGCATGTATATGTGTTAATAGCTCAGATCTCCTACTCAGGAACCAGCCCATTTGAATTGGATGGATTCAGGCTTTGACGCCCAGGCTTCTCATGCTTCTATACCTCAGAACTACCATACCCAACCCTGACTATTGCACAGGAAAGACACTTCTGCCCAGTTTGAGCTGTTGTCACTTGCCCCACGTTGCTCCATGCTCCCTCCTGCCACAGGACATTTTTACATGCTCTTGCGTCTGCCTGGAACTCCCAGTCTCCTATTTTTCATGTCGCCAACTTCCGCTTCATTTTTCACTTCCGGCAAAAGAGTGACCTTCTCTTCAAGACCATGGTCCAGTCCCCTTGAGGTATGCCTCAACAGCAAACCTCTCTGTAATGGACCAGTGATTCATCAGTTAAAAAGTAGAAGGGATGCCAAAAATGGTTTTTCATTAGTCAAATGGATAATCAAGATAAAAAGAGCAATGGCTGAACGCTTGCCCAGCATGCACATGTCCCTGGATCTATCCCTAATACTACCCAAACAGAACAGAAAACTCAGGTGAAGTTGGGCATGGTGGTGAACGCCTTCAATTCTGGCACTGAGAAAGACCACAATTTCAAGGCCAGCCCGAGCCACATGTGAAGACTAATTCTGGACTTTTGGATTATTTCGTGAATGAAAGGAAATTTATGTCTTGTGTGTGCTTCTATGATCCGGAGGACTTTTCTTACAAACCGTTAGCTAGCTTAGGCCTTAATAAACATACTCACATGCTAAATGTGTTAGGTCTACAAAGGGACCACTTCTCTCTCATCCCTGAGTCTTTGCACATGCAGTCCCCTATGGCTGAGGCATTCCACAACCTCCGAATGTTAACCTAACTAACTTCTGCCCTCCTGTTGGCAGCTTAAGACCACCTTCTCAGAGACAGAGTTTCTCTTCAGTCCCTCAGAGCCCATCAAATCTCACAATATGTGTCACTAGAAAGCTCTATCCTCTTTTCTTCAATACTTCAAAGTATTTTACTACCCTATTTTTTTCTTACTACTCAGCTTGTTTTTCTTGAGAACGGATCTTGCTGTACAGCTCAGGCTATTCTTGAACTTAAATTATGTGCTTCTTCCTTCTTGCCACGTGGGCTAAGATGCTCGCACAATCGCCGACATTAACAAGCAGGTGTACATTATTAGAACAACATACTGTGAGATTCCAATTCTCTGAGACTGAAACAGTGAAGGGGGCTTATGGTTTTCTCCTCTTTAGATGATACACACCTATAGCCCTGACAGAATCCTCTCCACCTCACAAAGGGGAAGAGACTGAAACAATAGATAAATCTCCTCAGTCTTTCGAGCCCCACTCCGTCTCCCATAAACATCAGAAGGGAGTGTGCACATTCTGGTGAATGTAGGCCAGCTGCCGTGACGCAGGAGGGAGATTTGGGGCTAGAGATATAAATTTTTCAAAGAGCTAAAAGTAGCTCCTAAGAACCTGTTTCACACAGCTGCCTGCCTGAGCCTCAGACATGTCTGCTGTCAAACACGGAACCATTTGCCTGTTCAAGTGCAGGGGGGCAGGGACCAGCTCACTGCCAGCCTGAGATGGTAAAATCAAATCCTATTTCAATTCCCATACAGCTCCCCACATCTAGCCAGAGAAACCTGAAATGGTGTTAATTATCAAAGTAGACACATCCTCCATGACAGGCTCCTTCCTTCTGTACCAATTTCTCTAAGAAAATGATGAGGCAGAAGACAGATCATCAATATTAATAGAAAAAGAGCCCCCTCATCCACGGCTGCAAGAGCTGGCCCCTAAAGAGCTGTATTAAAAGCTTCCCTGGCTTTGATTCTAACAGCATTCCCAAATCGGGGAAGAGAACAAAGTTATCAGTTTTTAGAAATTAAAATTTTTCTTTGAAAAAATTAGCAGCAAAGGTTCTAACTGAAGAAATCCAAGGTCAAGGTCAGACTAGTACTAACCAGATGTGAATTGAGAGTACTAACCAGATGTGAGTTGAGAGTACTAACCAGATGTGAATTGACAGTACTAATCAGATGAGAATTGAGAGTACTAACCAGATGTGAGTTGAGAGTACTAACCAGATGTGAGTTGAGAGTACTAACCAGATGTGAGTTGAGAGTACTAACCAGATGAGAATTGAGAGTACTAACCAGATGTGAGTTAAGAGTACTAACCAGATGTGAGTTGAGAGTACTAACCAGATGAGAATTGAGAGTACTAACCAGATGAGAATTGAGAGTACTAACCAGATGTGAGTTGAGAGTACTAACCAGATGTGAGTTGAGAGTACTAACCAGATGTGAGTTGAGAGTACTAACCAGATGAGAATTGAGAGTACTAACCAGATGAGAATTGAGAGTACTAACCAGATGTGAATTGACAGTACTAACCAGATGTGAGTTGAGAGTACTAACCAGATGTGAGTTGAGAGTACTAACCAGATGTGAGTTGAGAGTACTAACCAGATGAGAATTGAGAGTACTAACCAGATGTGAGTTGAGAGTACTAACCAGATGTGAATTGACAGTACTAACCAGATGTGAGTTGAGAGTACTAACCAGATGTGAATTGACAGTACTAACCAGATGTGAGTTGAGAGTACTAACCAGATGTGAATTGACAGTACTAACCAGATGTGAGTTGAGAGTACTAACCATTGTGAGAGACACAGGCTGTCCAAAGGATAAGATCCTAACCATGGATATTGAGAAGTTGTGCTCTGTACCCTAAAATACACACCAAAGTCACTGCCTCGGCGAATCACATCGGGAGTGTTAGGAAAAGCAGACGCTATTTGGCAGTTTAGACCTCAGGGCTATCCATTTACTTCTGACCAGAAAGTCTGAAATTGTTCCTTTTGTTATTAGATATCATCTCATCAACTAAAGATCTGAGTTAAGTTACTCACTTTAAAAGGACGTAGCTATGCTATGGAAGAGAAGAGCCTGACTGCTCTCCACTCTAACACCTCCAAAAGTACCACACAGGGACCGATACGAATGATCTAGGCTTAGTAATTGCAGAACACTTTAGAACAGTCTAAGAAAGTAACGTGGGACTCTCAGAACTACATGGCAACCTGGAAGACAAGGTTGTAGGGGAGAAAAATACCAGTGTTTCTCAATGACCAAGGGCAGAATGTCAGGCACCGTGACTAAAGGGATTTTTAATGACCCCTGTGGGGATGTAACTTGAACTCTGAGAAGACTTTGATACTCTTATTAAATGCATGAGACCCTCCGCCTTAATCTAATTTGGAATCACTTTGCTTTATTGGTACATGGCTTGCCATTATAAACTATGATGTTTTACATGAGGGAACACAGTAGGTAGCCACA
Organism: Arvicanthis niloticus; assembly: GCF_011762505.2. Taxonomy (NCBI): domain Eukaryota; kingdom Metazoa; phylum Chordata; class Mammalia; order Rodentia; family Muridae; genus Arvicanthis; species Arvicanthis niloticus. Next base: position 128,083,695 of record NC_047660.1, on the reverse strand, counting down.
GGACCCAAATGAGGGAGCAACAAAGTGAGATCTGGAAGGGCCACACCTGTCACTGGATTCTGCCTATCTGATGCTCCATCTCTCTACTTCCAAAACTCTAAACAAGAAGAGAAAAAATAAAAATGTTTTTTCTTGGTAAACAATAGAATCTGTCTTTTTCTTCCTGGGCCTCACTCCCATGATTCACCACAAGTTTAAAGAAGGAAAGGAGATCATGCAACACAAAAAAAGTACATACAGAAAATAATCTTCAGGGCACACAAGATTCTACTTCATAAACTAGGTTCTGAGAACCACAGGGTCCTTAAATCTCAACACTTTTCTACCTAAACAAACTGAGTGTCAGCCCTCCAACCAAGAGGGCTTGTAATTCATCTGATCTTTGAGGCTGCATGAATGTCAGTGCTGGATTAAGGACAGCAGCAGTTGCAAATGAACAAGCCCAATGTACCAAGGACATACATAGATCGGTCCTCAAATGTGCCAAGGACACATATCATTCACATCTCACACACCCATCAGCTCATTTCAAATATGGAGGATAGGAGAGGATATGCTGGTTATAAACAAATTAATAGAGACTGTTCAACTTTTCCTAAAATGATTTTCACCTTATGATGATAGAAGAACATCACTGTTCTTCCCTCCCTCAATGTTACAGGCTCTGGCTCTCAAGAAACAATTCAGCTTAGAATATGTAAGGGTACTGTATCTGTGTGTCTCTCTCAACGTGTCCATGTGTGTGTCCATTTGTCTGCATATAGAAACAGGGAAGATGGAAAGGCTCTAGACAGACAGAAGTCAACAGATCCCAGAGCAACTCAAACATCCTGTTTGAAACCAGATAGAAAGATCAAAAGGGGGTATAATCTAATTGGAGCTGGAGAGCAGGAAGTGGCAAGCTTGTGGCCAGCCACGCACACTAAAGAGGAATGTATGCTTATGAAGAGTTCTGAGAAAATCACAGTAGGAAGCAGGGAAGAACACAGGTTATGGTGTGGTGTGGCTGAACACTAGGTAGAAGACTAAGGAGCCTAGCACATATGCTTGAGAATTCCGACTGATGCTCTATTTTATAGGTTCTTCCCCTTTACCCTCCCACCTTCTTCTACAAAGTAATTTGGACTGAATGTATCCCAGCTCTCTGTTAACAAAATCAAAAAGAGATAGAACCAGTGACTATCAGCTCTCAGGGCCTGTGTGCACATTTTGGAGAACTTGATTAAAGGCTAAGAAGCCCCAAGAGATTCTGACCCTGGCAGACTCTGATGCAGACAGTTCACCACACTTCAGCAGACACTGAATGATGCAGAGGCAGCAGGAAGGGTGTCATTGCCAGCCAGCATACAGCCATGATTCACTCATCCTAGCAGCATAAAAGGTATCCTCAGAGGTCTCATTCATTCATCAATCCTCAGAGAGGTCTCAGTCCCACACCACACTTGGGAAAGTGAAGTGGAAACTTCTGGTTTCTTTGGAAAGTCAGTTATGTCAAATAATGTTTTGCTAAAGCAGATATGTGAAGAAATGTTTCACTGAATCAGACACAGGTGAAAGGATGTTTTGCTAAAGCAAACATGTGAAAGGAAGCATGATGTTGAGAAGGACTATAAACACAACTCAACAGACAGTGGACGGCGCTGGATGGTATTGGTACACCTTGCCATTCTTTACTGGTTATCGTTTGTCATGACTTCGTAGAAAGAAATGCACCAAAAAAATTTAGGTGGTGTTCTGGCAGCTTCTTGCCACTTCCATGGACTCAGGCCGATTGGCAGAGTGAAGTTGAAGTTGTTGGATACATCAGGTTATGCAGACACACAAGGAGTTTTGTTAAAACATATTCACTCACATGGTGTTTTGCTGAGGCAAGACCCATGTGACAGCACATGATATTTGGAGGGAGTATAAATAGAACTCAAGAGACAGAGAAGGCAGGCTTGCGTAGTTTCCAATGCTCCATTAGTCTCAGTTTTGTCTTTGCTGATCTTTACCTCATTGAGAGAGGCACAGCAGAGAACTGCTCCTGGTCCCTGCTGGTCCTGGTTGCTCCTGCTGACACATTGCTGAGTCTGTGGAGGCCTTGCTGTTTCTGCTGGGTCATACCACCACTGCTAATTCATGTTTGCCATCCTGAAATTCCTGAACTGGACTGCTGGTATCCTGACGATTGGAGATTGAAATCACCCCCAAGGAATTGCTTCTAAACCACAAACAGCAGGGCCTTCTGGCTTCTTCCGGATTGACCTGCCTACTAACCGTTGCTGACTCATGAATGGTGTTTGCTAGTGGTTCGAGCTGCAGCTACTGATTCCTGTGAACTGAACTGCTACCTGACAAGGCAGATTGGATTTGTTCCAAAGAACTATTTCTAAACAGGTCCAGTTCCCCCATATCATAATAACCTTTCTTTTCTACTACCTCCAGTGGGTAGTGGGCTAGACGGGAGATTAAAGCATTTAAGAACCCTTGTTAAAAGTAGGTTTTGAAATCGTTAAGCCTACAGAAAAGACTAGGATTCCCACTAGGATTGTTCTTGTATCACAGTGGCTACCCTGAAGCTCAAACAATCACAGAGCTTATCAGGTGGGCCTCCATTCCCCGGCTTAAAAATTTAGGAAAAAAAAAATTGCTAGTCTTTTATTAAAAATTAAGTTTTAAAAACTATATAGTGGTCACATTGAGCCAACACATTCTGGCACATTTGATTTTGCTTGCATAAGCTCCTCCAGACACTTCCAGGTTCCTCGAGGCTCCTGCATCTATCTATCTCTCTCTCTCTCTCTCTCTCTCTCTCTCTCTCTCTCTCTCTCTCTCTCCTTTCTTTCTTCGTGTTTTTTTGTTCTTTCTTTTGTCTTTCTTTCTTTTAATGAAGGGCAAATCTAGTGAACACAGACAATACAAGCCAAGTTTCAGGCTGCTCATCAGAGCTTACCAGATATGAAGGTTTAGTATTCACTTAGGAACGAGGCATCTCCTCTCTACTGAGTCAACCCACATCCATGGCAGTTCCCTTGAGCTGAAGTATTCTTTGAAGGCAGGAAAATATAAAGGCTTTTCTAAATAGCCCTGAACAAGGAAATCAGGTTCTCTCAACTGTGAAAGGGGGTGGTCTGAAAAGGAAGAGTCTCTATTCATTTTTTTTTAACTCGTTTAAAGTCAAGGACTATCGCCCAAGTAACAACAGTATCTGAAGTGCACAAGCACATGACAGTCTTAAGCTAAAGCTAAAGACGGATTAGTAAAGAAGGCATGGTGGAGCACACCTGCAACCCCAGGGTTCAGGTGCACAGGCAGAAGAAGCCATAGTTCAAAACCAGCCTGAACTGGTTAAAAGCTTAAAAGCCAGCCTGGGTTAAATAGAAAGACCCTGCTGCGAACAAACAAACCAATGGGTTGGTAGAGAAACTCTGAATGTGCCCAAACTCTTTTGAGAGGTCAACCCTTGCAAGGCTAAGCACTTAACCATCAGTGACATTAATCAGACTTTCTCAATCACAGATAAAGAAGGAGGAACATTTGTGTACACAGAACCTAAACTTCAAGTGGCATCTCCCTTTATCAGGCACTTTTCTATAACAAAGAACAGAAATCACTATGGAGAAGTACAATATGTTCAACCACTAAACCTTCTCTGTAGAACGAGAAATGATTTGGTCATCCCAGCCACATGGAAGAGAATGCCAAATACATAAAAAAGAAAAGATTAAAAATTGTGTACTGTGTTAAGAGACTAAGGGTATAAAACTACCCTCAGCTCGTATGTGCCTTTCAAGACCACTATAGGAAAAGTTCTGTTGTCTCCTATAATCCAAACAGTCTGAACCAAACAGTGCACTTGGCCAAAGCACCACACTTCCTCCCCTGAAAGCTGCCCTTCCAGCCACTCACACACCAGCTGAGTGGTGTGCCCGTAAAACTGCTTATGCCAGCTCTACTTGTTATTTTAATTATAGAATTTAATCATATACTATAACTAATGTTATATCACTTAATTATATAAGACAATACTTGTCTTAGTTAAGGTTTCCATTGTTGTGAAGAGACACCACAACCATGACAACTCTTATAAATGAAAACATTCAGTTGGGACTGGCTCACAGTTTCAGGGGTTTGGTCCATTATCATCATGGCAGGGAGCAGGGCAGCTTGACAGCAGACATGATGTTGGAGGAGCCAAGAGTTTCTACATCTTAATTTGCTGACAGCAAGGAGGAAACTGTGTGCTTGAGCACATATGACCTGAAAGTCTGCCTGTAGTGGCATACTTCCTCCAAGGCCACACCTACTCCAACAAGGCCACACCTACTCCAACAAGGCCACACCTCCTACTAGTGCCACTCCCCGTGGGCCAAGCATTCAAACATAAGAGTCTATGGGGGCTCTTCCTATTAAAACCAACAGAACACCACACTGCAGAAATTTAGAGCAAAAGAAGAGTGACTACAGCCATAGAAGCCAGCTTAGATACTTCAGAAAGATGTGAGAAAGGTAAGTATCTAACAATATTCCTTTCAAATTAAGAATAACCACAAGATTGGAGAAAATATTAAAAAATTTAAGTTCTATCTCAGGTTGCTTCTCAAAGTCTTTGGCAAAGTACCTGAAGTTCAGTGGCCGGCCAGCCTCACCATCAGTGAGCAGACCCTTTCCAAACCAAACAACAACAGCAAAAGAATCCTTTAACTACGATCTGCTTTTTTCAATGAAGAAACAGAATTGGAAATCATGAAGAAGGTATTATGGGTGTGGCTGACAACAGCCAGTCAGAGAACTGCAGTAAACACCCACGGGCAGAGAGCTCTCAGCCCTGCTTCAGAAAGCTCAGTGGATTTACACTGGCAGTGCATACACCACCCACTGCCTTCCGCTCTGTTGAACTGATTAAATAGCCCAGTAACAAATCATTCAAAGATTTAGTCACAGAAACCAAGAAAAGAACAATACATCTTAAAAACAAAGAGTTTCAAAAATGTAAAACCTTTTACAGAAGACTGAATATCTTCAATCATGTACAAGAATTACCTGAGAAATAACATCAAGAGACAGACTAGAGATATTTTATCCCCATGCTTTATGAACATATAAAAATAACAGACCAGGTGGCAAATAAATTGCATAAAGAAAGACAAAGGTGTGAATTAAAGGGACGCATGGTGAACAAAAAGGAGCACAGAAGATGCATCAACTGAGACCATATCAGATAGAGAGAGAGGCAAAGCCAGCACACACAGCCGGAATGAGAGGCATGAAAAAGAAATGCAAGAAAGTTAAGCAATATAAACAATACTAAAGACATTTCGAAAAAGTCATATGGAAATCTACTATTATAGAAGCTTCCCAAAACACAGATTTTAAAATATTCATAAAAGGAGTTAAAATGAGCCAGGTATGGTGGCGCACATCTTTAATCTTAGCACTTGGGAGGCAGAGGCAGGCAGATCTCTGAGTTCTAGGCCAGTCTGGTCTACAAAGTGAGTTCCAAAACTGTCAGGGCTATACAGAGAAACTCTTGGGGAAAAAAATGGAGTTACTTTATATGGGGGATGGGGCAACAATGCCCCTACCACATACCACAGGCTAACAAATAAAAACCCCAATGCCAGAAATGGATTTCTTTTTCTTTTCGGGCATTAGTTAGTGAGGACCCATAGATCCCCAAACAGCACAGGCTACTGCCAATGCTCTCCATCACTCTTCCGAATTTGACAGTAAGACTCTACTGCTTAAAACATCACACACTTGACTCATACAGAAAGGAGAAATCAGGCTGGTACTGATCTGGAAACATTATCCCTACTGGCTGCTTTTCATAGTGCTGGAAGGTGCTGTGCACTCTTACACAGTGGTGAACCCTGTGTAACATGATTAGCCCGGAGAGACTTGCCGACAGGTCTCCAAGTGGCATGAACACCACTTTCTGATTCCATTTAACTTCTACTTCACAAGATAAAGCCCATACTTGGCATATTGCCAGGCCAAGGACCTAGGGTTACACGGGCCATAGGCTCCAGGGGAGAATTTATACTATTTTACTAAATGGCATAGTAGTAAAACAATTCCTCATGAGTTGTTTTATCTCATTATATCTATAGATAGCTGCATCTCTCAGCCCTCATCAGAGAAGCTTCTATTTACAGTAGATGATTATTAACACAGACAAATATCCACCATTGGCCAAGGTGCAGAGAATAAGAGACTGCATGTCCTCAGCCACCTCTTTCTTCCAAAGGGTCAAAGTCAGTTTTTATTAACAATGTGATCCTTGGTAGGTGCACCGCATTCCAGGTTAGCCCCACACTCAAGAGAATTTGGGGAATACAAATTGGACTTGATGGGAAAGAAAAAGGAGGAGGAGGATTGGGAGGAGGGTGGAAAGGAGGAGGGAGGAAGGAGGAAGAGGACAGGGTGGGAGAGAAAGAGAGCAGGAGGAGGAGGGGGCACATGGCAATGATGACCTTCCCGAATGTTGGGTGGTAAGGAGGTGAGGATGACAGGGTAGGTGAGGGAGGAGTTAGAAGAGAGAGGAGAAAATATGACCCAAACACATTGTATATGAAGTTCTCAAAAAGAAAAATCTAGCAACACAGTTAAAACTTGTGTTATAAACAAAATAACACTGACATGGGAAACTCATAACAGGATATTTTGTTAGCTTATTTATATTTTAGAAAAGATAATATACTCACATAGTACAACACTCACACGTAATCAGCCATACTTCCCGGAAACAGCTACTACTTCTGACAGTCTATTTCCTCCAAGTCACAGTTCATTGTACCAGTGTATATGAAAATAGTTTATTCATTTTGCTAAACAATTTTTATTATCTCTTTTGTTTTGGAAATTATAATTAAAATTTTGATTACAAAGAAAATGATAGAGACAGACAAATGATAGAACAGGAAGAGAAGGATCTAATAATCTATAGAAAATAGGGTCTCAAAATTCAACATGACGGTGCTGACAGAGGAAAATGATTGGAAAATTTGCCCAGTATTAGCAGCTGCTGTCACTAAGAAGTATTATTCAGTGATTGTCATTTTTCATCTGTGTTTTTTTCATATTTTCAGGATTCTGTGTAATCAAATTATGCTATAAGCAAAAATATCTAAGATTATTAATATTTATATACAAAAATTTACAAAAGGGGAATTTCTTATATACACATATAACTCTGGAATAATATGTATGAGGATAATATAGGCATATTCTATCCCATAGAATATTTGATGCATTCTAGAAGCCCATCTAATGGAAAAGATAAATATGCCAATTCATAATATATTTAATGTCTATGTGAATATGCAAATGTTAAATGTCCCATCCAGTATAAACTATCAATACTGTATTGAGCTGCAGATACAGAGGTTATTCCAGGATGGTAGTACTGTTCTCCTCTGCATTTAATGGCCCTCTGTGTGCTTTCCTTTATGGTCTAAGCTCTTCATTAGAAGGACAAGTAAACATGCGGAGATGTGCAATCTTTGACACTGTGATACAATGTTGTCACCTACAAATGTGGCATGCCTTGTCTGTAGCTATCCCAGGGCATATACAGACATACAGACCTTAGGCCACAAGTAACACATGCCTGATAAAGGACCTCTGGTGTCTACTGGCATTAATCCAATCAAATAGGCCTACACTCCACATTTCAGGACCTTGCCAGGTAAGGGGAGCACAAAGAAGTGGTAAAGCAAGTGTATCAACAGTCCTCAGAATGTACTTGATAAAAATCTACAGCCAACATCAGGAAAATGGCCCATTCAGTCCAAGACAGGAAGTGTGCTTGATCCTAAACCCTAACACAGGACCCTGAAAGACAACCAACCTCCAGCTCAGTCTCTCATAAGATCAATTACTAGGTTCACCTTATTGCACCCCATCCCCTCACATACCTTCCAAAAGCCAGAATAAAATATTTGTCTTGTTTATCTACCACAATTACACAGCAAAACAGTACTCCTGAAGATGCAGCTCACACTGGATTTAAGATATAACTAATCACATACCAGCTGGGAAACTTCCTCCCTGACAACTGGCTTACATAGTATGGGAAGTTCTATGCAGGGTGCTAGGGAAGAAAAGACACCAATGCTCTTACTTGGTGCTGGACCTGCATGGTACAGTACTAACATGGTGGACAAGATGTGCCCATTAGTGCAATTGTGAAAGCACTGTTACTGGGTGGTTAATAGTTCTAATGGGAACTGTTCCTGCTCCTGCTCCTGCTCCACAGTAGGGGATTTCAGGTCTGGCACTGTAATCCTGGTCAAAAGTTCATGGCATTGGAGCTCTCACATCCCAGGATAGAACCTTCTGTTTTTATTTTGCTAGATGATCATGCATTAACTTTGCCTTCTAAATATTTATGCTTACTTATATCCATAGAACTGGCAAGCTCTCACTTTGGAAAGAGGAGCTATGTTAACAGTGCACAGTAGTTAATGGAGAGACACATACTGGCCAACATGCTGAGGATAAGAGACTTGAGTGTTCAGCCCTACATGGGCCATCTATGTGAACCCCACCACCAAGGCTCAGGGAGCATTGCTGTGGAAGAGGAAGTGGGAAGAGCCAGAGGATGGGGAGGGCTATAAAGAAATAATGGCTTCTGGGCATGACATGACTAACACAGCCATGAGCTCACAGCAACCGAGCTTACCTTCGCGACACCTACACAAGATCAAGCCAGCCCAAAACTGGTAGATGATCGCTAGATGCCACCTCTTACTGAGAAGCTATCATCAGTGGATAGTTGCTAGGTGGCAGGGGAACCACTCTTGTTTGAGGATGTAGCCACTGGTAGGTTCCCCATGTCCCACCATGTCTATGGTACATGCCCCCATCCTCACTAGACTTGGTGGGCTATCAAAAGAAATATAGATATAAAATTGTCAAAATGAAGCAAATTTTGAAAATATTTGATAGTACTTAAATATTCTGTGGGAAAAAAATGGACTTTTTAAATTAAAAATATGTTTGTTATCTGGGCTGGGCTAGAATGCTAAGGTCCCATTTGCTGCTGAGTTAAGAAACATGAGTATTTCACTGTAAAAGAGAGAAGAAGAAAGGAGGCAGATGTGCCTTTTCCTGATCCAGCCTACACCCCCAACGCCCACTCCAGCATCTTCCCTCTTCCCTGAGCTCCAGCCACTCTAGAAATCCCCAACCCACACAGTGCAAATGCAAAATTACCTTGCCTTTCCACGGGAACTGTTTCTGAGAAATGAATTTTATCCCAAGATGTATTTGCACAACATGCTATATAAAGGGGAAAAAAATGATAGGACTATCCCTCAAGAAGCAAGTCACATCAGCAGCCCCTGACAAGTATTTATATTAACTACAAAGCAAGATGACAGGTCTGATCTGGTGTGCCAATTCACATCCGCTTGTTGCCATGTCCTTTTTGACAACTGGGGTGCCATACACAAAATGTGGTAAAATGTGCAGGGGTTTAAAGCCAGAACAAAGAAATAGCAAAACAAAAGACTACATAGGGTCTTATACCTCATTTCTTGTTTTCCTCGGGTCTCTACTTTTGTCTTAACTATATAGGAGATGGAATTTGATTAGTTACCAGTAGGTCGCTCTCACAGGAACCAACTCATCCAGCTTAACTCAAACGCTGTGGATGGATGTGATCATGTAATCACACGGTACATCCCAGAGGGAACCTGCCATTGCTGCCTCTTTGAGTGAATCTCTTTTTATGCTAACGTTTTACTCCTGGGAACTTCTCACTCTTTGTGAGAATGTAGTCTAGATAGCCATATGGGCATATATCAGGACTGGCTAGTCCTAGAACCCAAATCTTCCAGTAGGATCAATAAATTGTGAGGCTCTGGATAGCTGGCCTTTGCAGGGGGCCACCTGGGGGAGAGTATACCAATCCCAAGTGAAGCATATGTAACGGGTGAGCAGAAGAGATGGAGAAACATTTCCTGACATTCTCATTCATTGTATTTATTTACTGTGTATGAGTGTGTGCATGTGTGCATGTGTGCATGTTTGTGCATGTGTGCATGTACATGTGCATATGCATATGTCTCTGCCATGGCATATCTAGGGACATCATAGGATAATCTGTTGAAGCCAGTCTCTCCTTCAACCAGGGATCAAACTCAGGTTATCAGGCTTGTGGCAAGCCCTTCATCCATAGAGCCACCGTGCTGGCCCTGAAAGGTTTTTAAATGACATTCATTCATTCATGCATTCACACATTCATTTTTACAAGCATGCATGCACACATGGGAATGGGGGAGGGATGTGATGTCCTCTCTTTCCTTAAGCCACTTTTAGGTGAGTTTCCATCTCTTGCCAAAACAAACCCTATTTGGTACAGGAGAATTGTAATAAGCAAAAAATGAGGAACTATTTTATGTAGAATTTATAATATTGCACTTGTCTAAAGTAGTAACTGTATCTGTATCTACCCCAGATGGCCAAGGCTTATCTCAAGTATCCTTTTGTATTTGACACCTGACTAATCCCCCTTACCAGTTCTACAGCCTCTCCTAAGCCCTGTTGCTACATTTAGTGGGCTTATCAGAGTTGTAGTCTTTTTGTCTGTACTCTATTACACAGCAACTTGAAAATGTGCCACTCAGAAGGCATCAGATTCCCTGGCTCCCAAGTTCTTAAGGGGATGCATCACTGGATCCCAAGCACTGAGAGTAATTGAAAACCTCTTAATAGATTATTAAATCCCATAGTGCCCAAGAGAACTCATAAATCCTCTGAATTAAATGCAATGAATTCCTTTTAGTAAATTCTAGCATCAAAAATCATTGCTGTAGAAAAATGACACACTCATTAATTTCCAAGCATCAGGATAAGCTCATGTTCAATGAAGGAGAACACACCGTTCTCATATTAGTTATTTCTCTTGCTGCTATGACCAAAAGATGTCAAGAAGCAACTTCAGAGGCACTGTAAGGGGAGGAGGATCCTTTGGCTTACAGTTCAAAGGGATACAGACCAGAGTGGCTGGAAAGGCATGGTGGGGAAGGCATATGCAGGCACAGTAGTAGCAATGTTAAGATGGCTGGTCACAATGGTAGTCTAGTAGTCTGCTTGCCTTCTCCTTTGTATTTTGTACAAGACCCCAGCCCATAAAATAAGGCTGCTCACACTTAGGGTAGGTCTTTATATCTCAGTTAACCCAATCTAGAAACACCACCATAGGCATGCTCAGAGATTTATCTAAGTGATTCTAGATTCTATCGAATTGACAGTATTAACCACAGTAATGACTCATGTTTTGACTTTAGGGTTCTTTAACACACATTCTTTTTTCTGGTATAAGGAGTTGTTCAGAAGGAAGTCATACCACAAGGCAAAGGTGTATGCATTTTTCATTTTAGCCCCTATTACAGCTACTGGATGGGCAAATAAAGGCTGTACCATATGCCTTTTCTATTTCCTTTTAAGCACAAATCCTGTCTAGGTGAGATTCATTGAGGACCACCCCCTAGTGACACTTCCAAGCTCTTTGTCCTGATTAACTGGTTCCATAGAGAGAAGCAAGCTGCCATTGTCTCCTAAGCATTTATATCATTTATTTATGTGTCTCCTCCACCAGGCTAGTTCTTTGGATGACTTGGTGATGTGTATAGCGAGTGCCTGGCAGATACAGTAACTAGATACTTTTTATAAAGTAGTCACATGAATTTAATTAACTACACTTGTCAGAGTTCTACTGAACTATCTAGTCTGTTGCCCTTTTGTTACTGTGTGGTTTCAAGCATCCAAAAAAAAAAAATTGAAAGTTTTACAAATGTGGTATCTGGTCAAGAATAGTGGCGCCTGGCCTGTAATCCCAGCCCTCAGGAGGCTGACACAGGGGTGTTGTGAGCTGAAATCAGCCAAGGCTAGCTCTAGTGAGACCCTGTCTCAACAAACCAAGAAGCAGGGAGGCATTATCATCACTTAAAGAACAAAGCATACAGAAATAGCTTCTCACACATGAAGTTTTCAACCTTTTAAAATATATCTTGCAACTCTGATACAATTATCTGACTTGAGGCTCAATGTCTGACCTAAAATTGTGACTTCTAGATGTGAAAAAGACCATCACCTTCAAGGTGGCCAACAAGAGAGCTGAACTAGACCCCAGGAGGGACGGGGGATAATGAGATAATTAGATGAATCAGTGTGATCCTTTCTTAGGATATGTAAATGCAACTTGTACAGAAAAAGCTGTCAGACAGAAGGGAGACAATGGGGGAAAAGTAAAAACTGAAACTCTAAAGGAGAAGATACCAAGAATGAGAAAAAGAGCCTAGGGTACCGCAAAGAACAAGACTCAACCAGAAACAGAAGCAAAGGTCAGGAGATGTTACCTGGTCCCGAGCTCCCATTAAAAACACAGTGACTGCCCAGATAACACAAAGGCTACATTAGGAGACAACAATTTCATTTTCAGCCTTTTACTTGTAATAGACAGTGACAGTTGTCAGCTATAAAACATGGATATCAAGACTTGTAAAAGCCGAGTGCAGCGGGCACACACCTATAACCACAGTGCTTGGGAGGCAGAGGGAGGAGGACAAGGAATTCAAGGTCATCTTCTGTTACAGAGTGAGTTTAAGGCCACAATGCACTACATGAGACCCTGAGATTGCTTAGAGACCCATCAGGAGTGCCCGATCATTCCATGAAAGGCTTTAACAAGGCTGGATTCTGTACTCAGGTATGATTGATTTGCAAGATTTTAGATGTCCAATGTCAAATGTAACTTTACCTGAATCCTCTCTGTACTATGATTTCATATTTCTCTCAATCAAATGTTTTAAGTAAGCAAAGTATACCTATCAACTTTCTCTCTACTATCAAATTCACAAAATAAGCTGTAGATGTATTTTTATACACTCTTACAAGGAAGATTTACTTTTACATGTGGGGCAGGATCATTGCTGTGAGATTTATAGTCTTCACCTATGACTAATTACTGCCATTACTAGTTGTGAATATAAAATCAGGAATCCATTACAGAAACTAAAAATTCAAGCAGCTTGAATAAGGATATTTTAATATTTCACATTTAATAGCCCAGACATTAGAAATCCAGGGTTCAAAGGTTTCCTTCTAATTCCACATTCTTAATTCTGGCTCTTACTACAGCAGAGAGAAAGAATAACATAGAAGACTCCCTTTCCCATTGGCTGGGTTTTATCATGTGGTCAGGACTAGCTTCAAAAGAAATAAGTCTCTATGCCTATGAGAGAGGTACAAGAGGTGGAATTATGCCAACATATACCATCTCTCCCAGCACTTGGGGAAAGTTAAATGGAGTCTGCCTTCAGACCTTGGAGAGTTTTCATTTGGTAAACCAAGAAGAACTACAATATGATATCTTACATAAAACAAAGGTTTACAAAACAAGAAGCAAAAAAAGACACTGACAAAGCTCTAAAAGATCATTAGGTAGCTAATGATTAAACAACTAATTAATCAATTTCATATTAATTAATTTCATACGATATAACTGGTCATTAATTAATTAGTTAATTAATTAACAAGAGCTAGATGGCCTGAGAATAAACCATATCCTAGCTCCTAGTCTTCAATCAACTCCGTTAGAAATTCCCAAATTCTGTGGGGAAAGTAGCCACCTGTTCCACTTTGAAGAACCCCAACCAGGACACTGTGATAAGTAAAGACACCACAGATTAAAAGATGAAGGACCATCCTTCTCAGTCTTCCAGACTCTGGCTTTATTACAGCGTCCATAAAAACACAGACACTTATGGTCTCACTGCTCTGGAGGTTCCAATTTTACAGTGCAAGCAGCCTTGGGTCTTTCTGAGGACTGCAAGAGCCTGTTCCAGGGTCTTTCTCCTTAACTCTAGTCGTTCCTGTGTTTCTTCCTACCATTCTCCCTCTGAGCATTTTCTTTGAATGGATTTCCCTCTTTAATAACTTTCCAAGTTATTCTGGAGGAGGGCACAGCATTCATTTTAACTTGATTACCTCTAGAAAAACCCTATCTTTAAATAAAGCCACAATCTCAGGCCGAGGAGGTAGGCCATCAACATGGAAACATTGAAGGGACATAGTTAAAACCAGGGCAGAAACATAGATGCCTTTTTAATGCCAGACTGAGGTTTATGTACTCAATATAACTGGTCATCAGATTCTTTCTAAGGCTTTTTAATTAGAAAACTGTAACAGACAAAATGCTTAAGACACAAATGCACAACATAACAAACAATGAAATCATGAAGCGGGCACTGTAAACATACATAATAACCCATGAGGAAAGATGTATACTTGTTCAATGAGAATAACCAATTCTTACCCTCTACCTTGGCAATATGTTCACAACTTACGAACAAACACAGTAAACAATGCTAAAAGAACTGTCATTATAGCCAAGAAGACTAATAGCTGAAAGGAATTTCTAATAAGATAAATGGCAACTCTAAATGATTCATATTTTATATCTGCCATGGACAAAGGACAATGCTACGTAAGCATTCACACTTTCTATCAGAGTGAAATCTGTGTATTCTTTTTCCCAGTAGAAACCACTGCCTTCAATGACAACTAGGAAATCAAATGCTCATCCTGTCTCTGTCACAGCAAACCGAGTAACCTGACCCACCGGCTGAGTAAGCTCAGGGACATTTTTAACTTCACCTCTGGGACTAAAATATAAATCTCACACTAAACACAACTATATTATTTCATTTCATAATAAAGAAACATCAAAGTATCTAGCCAAGGATGGAAAGAAGAAACAGTTATATTTTTTTAAAAAGTAATTTTATAGTATTTTTCAGAAACATTGTATGAGACCAAAAAAAAAAAAAAAACCAAAAAAACAACAACAACAACAAAAAAAAACAAGCTATTGTTAAAAAGTGACAGACTCTAGAAAACTGATACTTTTATTAATCCACTCTAGGAAATTGTCTTAGTTACTCTTCTACTGCTGTGAAGATACACAGTCAGCAGGCAGAGACAGAGACTCTGTATGGGCTTCTGACAGCTAAAGCCCACCACTGACACACCAGCTTCAACAAGACCACACATTCCAATCTTTCCCAATCAGTTCCACTAACTGGAGACCAAGCACTCAATGAGATTATTTGGAGGCATTCTCACTTAAACCACCCCAGAAGTGGAAAGACAAATATAGGTAGACATGAACTAGCAGAAGTTGGCTTCATTTGCTTTTTAAATGCTCTTCCAGATGATAATTTAAAAACGTACAAAGGTCTGGCTTTAACTTGTGTCCTTAGGTGTATATTTTTCCCTCATACACACTGCGTAAAAGGCAGACTTAACATCTCTGCAGTTTAAGTCATCCAAACACAGCACGTGGGAGCTGTGCTTAAATGGTTACAGAAACGGGATTATTGATCTCTTTTTAAACTTAGATGTAATTACTCCTTGATTTGAAAAAGAGTTGAAAAATTATACTAACTTTTGAGGAAAGAGAATGTTTAACAGTTGTGTGTTATTTTCATAAGCCTGTGCCATCCAACTTCAGAATCCAAATCGTGCCTCAAATTCTCTCCCCAGGCCAGCAGTGACTTCACACCATATGCAGTCACTATCATTCTCGATTTTCTCTTCCTAGCAACTCTTGTTGTTGACTCAAAGTCTTTCCTAACAGTCTCCACCCCTCAACTTTTCTGACCACCTTCTATATCTCACCCTTCTCTCCTAAGCTCTTTCCAGCAGCACCCCAAGCCTGGCCTGCAGAGAGGGAGGAAGCAGGCATGAGGACTGATGGTTCAGCCCTGAATGACACAGGGCATGGCCATGCTGTCATAAGAGAATCAGGAGCAGAGATTTAAGTTGTAATCAAACTTAAAAGATATATAGCCACAGAAGCTGAGCAATGAGAGGTTTGTGTACATTTATATCCTCCCAACAAAATGAACCTCAGCCCCTTGGCTGCCTGGAAACCCTTCTGATTCTCTTTAGACAGATGTTTGTCCCACTTTCATTGACAACTGTTTCTTTTTCTTGTCATCAGATTTTCCAAATAACCTCTAATCTGTCTCACTTGTGTGAAATGATCCCAGTGCCCAGGTTCAGAGAGACAGTGATGTCCCATTTAGACTTCCAGAAAAGGCTGACTCTTGAATGACAAGAACAGAGTGCAGAGGAAGGCCCCAAACAGTTCCCATACTCTTGCCAGCATCACCTGCTCAATGCCTACCACCATCACTTTGAGAGACAAATGAGAACTCCCTCCATACCCCATCTTCTTTAAGAGTCTTTAAGTGTCTTAACTCCCATGCCTCGGTCTCAGGTTCTCTCTAGCCTTCCCTGTGTCCAGCTATGTCTCCACTCCTTGTCTCCACTGGTCTTTTTCCTTGAGGAAAAAGAGAATAGGTCAGAATGGCAGCAAAGGATAGAGTAGACCTTTTCTCTTCAGAGAATCAAGAGAAAGAGACTATCCGGTTCAGCCTCAAATTGGGACTAGGATCCTACTGGCATATCATACTAAACTACAAACCTTTCCAGTCAGCTATCCTACCTCACCATACTGTGTCTACTCCATAGCCTGGATAAGACCCCAGAAGGGAGATGGTCATGCCCTAAACCCCAGAAATGCTGGGTGGTCGGGACCACAAGGAAACAAACTCTCCTCTTGGTCTCCTCTGAACTCAGCATCACTTCTTCCTCAGAACCAACTTAGGTCATCGAGGAGCTAATGATTGCTGTTGCCAGCCATAAGAAAACACTCTTCACACCTTTCTTCTCCAGGAATACCATTTTGTTCAAATTCCTTCTGACACTGTGGATTACATGCAGTCACTTAAAAGATGTTTTAGAATTCAAAGTTTCAGTCAGTGGAAAAAAATATCTATCTATAATTTCTCTGTAACCTACCAGGACAGAGACTACTTCAAGTCTGTTTATTCATTCAGCAGATACATATGGAGAGCACTGGGTTCTGCGCTAGGTCTGCATACAGTGAGGAATAAAACAAATGTTACTGCTGAGAGAGGAAGCAGTAAACAGTAAATAAACAAAGAAACGGGGCATCACAAATGGTAATACATGTTTATATTACACCAATCAGCAGAATCACAGCACTGCCAGACTGATCCCAGGCTCCCCAGTAGCGCGAACAGTGACCAAGACGACATTATAGAAAATTGGAGCAAATTGCTAGTAGAGGACACATTCACATTTATACTTCCAAGACTGCTGTCTGGAGATGTCTTTTAGGCCTATAGCTCACCAAACAAATGGGTGCTTCTTAACAGAACTCTTATACTGGACCAAAAAATAAAAAATACCTCACATACTATATAAGGTTTTCACTCTTCATTTGCTCAGAGACAGGATGTTGCAGTACAGGCTGGCCTCAAGCTTAGAACCCTCTTGCCCCAGCCTCCACACTGCTGAGATAACAAGTATATACAAACACTCCTGACTCAGTGCATACATTTTTAACATAAAAAAAAACAAAACAAATAACTCGAATCATCAATATCCAATATACAAAAGCCTCAGGAACAGGTATTTGATAAATCTCATTTCCATGAAACCAGTACAAAAGTCTCCAACTGGTACAGCGGGTACATCACTTAAACAAAAGGATGTAACAAAAGTCTCTAATCAATGCAGTAGACAACCCGAATCATGAGGCTAGGCATGGAAGCTCAAGCCTACAATCCTTGCACTGGGGAGGCTGAGGGAGAAAGATCACAGGTGTTTGATGACATCCTCAGCTACACACTGATTTTCAGACTAGTCTGTGGTACATGCAATCCCATCTCTGCAAACAGAAAAGGAGGGGCGGAGGAAGGAGGGGGATAGGAGAAAGGAAAAGGTAAAGGAGGAAGGGAGGGAGGGAGGGAAGGAGGAAGAAAAGTGAGCCTAATGTGGTTCAGAAGCCAAGAAGATGATATCTCAAAGTTTTTTTATGTGACTACAAAATGATATTTTTTTTTAAAGACTTCTGACTTTTGATGGCAAAATCTACATAAGTCAGTGATTCCCGGTCACTGTTTCATCATCTCATTGATGTCTTCAGAGATCTGGAGAGTTGACAAATGACTCAAAGACCTCTCATAACCATTAAGAAATATTTGCTAATTACAGAATTGTTGAAGTGCCCAGAACTAACTCAAAGTAGGTGGGTGGCAGTTGACACACAAAAATATATCTATCAAATTTTTCAGTTTTAAAACTCGTATCAATCTAGATATGAAGAAATGAATCCCAAATGCACATCACAAATGGAAATGCAAATGTGCAGAATTACCTGAGAAGTACTTTTAGAGCAGGTGCAAAAGTATAGCTGGTCTTTGACTGAATAATTCTTCTTCAGAATTATTAATTAGGGGAAATTTTCTTCACTAGATGCAGCCGTGGACCCTGAATGCCACAGCATCAACCTGCCAGGCAAAATATGCCCACTGGTACAATGACAACTGTTACTGATTGTCTTAGTTAGGGTTTCTATTTCTGGGACAACAAAACACCATGACCAAAAAGCAAGTTGGGGAGGTAAACGTTTAGCCATTCAGCTTATGCTTCCAGATCACAATTTATCATTGTAGGAAGTCAAGACAGGAACTCAAACAGGGCAGGATCCTGGAGGTAGGGGCTGATGTAGAGGCCATGGAAGGTGCTACTTACTGGCTTGCTCCTCATGGGTTGCTCAGCCTGATTGCTTATATAACCCATGACCACAAGCCCAGGAATGGCACCACCCACCATAAAAGCTGGGTCCTCACCCATTGATCACTAATTGAGAGAATGCCTTACAGCTGGATCTCATGGAGGCATTTCCTCAGCTGAGGTTCCTTTCTCTCTGATCACTCTTGCTTATGTCAAACTGACACACAAAACCAGACAGTACACCAATGTTACAGCACTGGTGCAATATCAGCATGACTGTTACAGGTGTTACCTCATTGGATTTGAGGCCTGCTTCACAGGAGGGAATGGCACCATAAACTTAGTCAAAACTCATGGCTGGGAGGATATAGGAGCTAGCTAGTGAGAACTACTACTGTTGTTTTGCTAAATATACACCCGGTCAAACTGCCTTCTAAACCCTGATGTTTATACTCATGAATTAGTGCTAATAACTTTGGTCAGAGATGCTTGTTTTGAAGTGGGGCTGCTGTCAATGCAGAGACTCATAACTGGTCAAAGTGCTCAGAATCACTCGACTGCTGAGTGACCTGCTCTACACAGGACGTCTCTACCAACAGCCTCACCCCCAGGTTCAGGGAATAATATTGAAGAGGGTATGAAAAGAATATAAGAGCCAGAAAATGGGGAAAGTTCTGTGAAATGCTGTCTTCTGAACGTGGCATGGCTGCTGAACTCATAAACTCTCGTGTTAGCTGCACAAGATCAAGCAGACTACATTTCAATATGGCTGGGGGAAGAGCTTGTGCACTCACATGCAGGCAGGATTAACTAGAAAAGGACATGTAGCAGGGCCTGTGTTGGTGGGTTTGGGGGTTGTAGGAGGTGGGAGTTGAGGGGTGGCTATGTCCAAGACACACTGTATAAATACATGAAATTGTCAATGAATAAATTAAAATATGCCTTACAAAAAAGAGAAAAGATTTTGGATTCTCCAGGTAGCACCTTCCTGAAAACTAATACCATGTTAGGAGAAGAAATGGTATTTTCACTTTAATCAACAGTTCAAAAGGCACAGAAATATATGTGATGACCCATTTCGAGATTTTATGGCTCTCATCAAATATTCATGTTCAAATGTAGAAAAACAGTGGGGAGTTTGTGCCATACCTTTCAGTGTTCCTGTGTAAGCAGGGTTCTGGATCTAAAGGTCCCAGTTGAAAACTCTAGACCAATTCTACAGTGTTAAGAAAAATGCTCTCTCCAGGCAATGACATGAGTACACTTTTTCAAACCAAGAGTCCCATTCAAAAGCCTGTCTATTAACTCTTTGAAATTTTCACACATGTATACAATGTATCTTGATCATACCTTTTTTGGAGTGGAGAATATAGAGGAGACAAGGTCTCACCACGTAGCTCTAGCTGGCCTAGAACTAGCTACATAGAGCAGGCTGGCCTTGAATTCAGAGAGCTACAGAACTCAGCTTCCTGAGTGCACCACCATGCCTGACAAGCATGTCCTTCTTAGTGGAACAGAGTCACATATCCAGGACCCCAAGCACAGTTAATGCACCAAGCCCATTTCATCGCACATTACTGTTTTAAGCACACACTTTCTATTTTCTGTCTCTAACTGACACGTTGGCATATCCTTTGTGTAAGATGGACTATTCTCAGCTGTCCAGACATATAATCCCTGCTGGCTATGAGCCAGATGATGAGTTGGCCAGGCGAGAAACACAGTGCCATTAAACAGCAGTGTCTGTTATCCTGACAGTAACAAAAAAAACTGGAAAAATATTTCATGTGAAAAACTGTAAGAAGTTACTTAAATCTCTACTCGCCGAACATGGGAAAAAAATAGTAGTTCTTACTATACTTAATGTACATATGGAATGGGTTAGCATCACAGAGCAGTTACTCCACTTTCAGGTACTGTATTAGGCTCTTTTATAAAATCACACTTATTTATTTATTTATTTATTTATTTATTTGGGATGTGTGTGTGCTACAGTGTAAGTGTGGAGGTCGGAGGACAACTTAAATACGTCAGTAATCTCCTCCAATCATGTAATCACAGAAACTAAACGCAAGTCGTCAGGCTTGAAGCAAGCAACTTTATCCACTGGACCATTGCACCGGGCCTGTATTAGGCTCTAACACATGATCTCATCACAGGTTCATGATGACACTGGAAGAAATAACTCTACTTTTACAATTATAGAACTAAAAAATAAAACAAAGAACAACAAAGCACTACTAGGTCACAAAACTAGTAAGCAAGACAGTTATATCCTGCTATTACAAGTTCAGCACTCCTTTTACAGCATACTGCTACCCTCTGATAGAACATCACGCTGGAACCACATCTCCCTAACGAAGGAAGCCAGAGGAATTTTCAAGCATTTCCCTCAGCAGCAAGGGAAACAGCTAATCAGGGTCATGCCCTATCTCTCTACTAAGATAGAAAGAATCCCAGTCCTTACCTCAAGCATAAATAAAACCTCAAAAGGACTAGGAAACCCTGATTTACACCAGGACACCATCAACACTCCTGAGGGTGATGCTGGTGATGAGGAATCCGTAGTAACCATCTATCTGATCCAAGCTTCTCATGGGTCACAGCGCCTCAGCCTAGACCTCCAGTGTTGTGTCACCCCACAGAGGTCAAGGAGCTCCAACACAGACAGGATACAAAGGCAGGCAGAGCCACAACAGCAGTGCTGGCCCCTACTCCCTAGGCTGAATCAGAATTGCAGTGATAACCAAGTGGTGTCACACACAAAGACACAGGAATCAGGAAAATGGAAGAAACATGTTTAGCATTCTAACCCAATGATGATAAAAATCACGTTTTGAAAATAGCACCCTTCACATTTGAAAGTATCTCTTTAAACCCCGGAAGGAGCAGCATGAGGAAGTCAGTACGCACAAGCAGTATGAAGCTAGTGATTGCTAAGCCTGAAGTCCTTTCACAAGCAGGATGCCTCAAGTCCATTACTTGGAATCTGCAATGATGCCACAGTATATGCCTGTATTCTCAACCAGTTAGCCTGAATATCTGGACAGTTACATGAAAATTCTCCAACACTTCTCAAATCTATCTGTTATGTAAACACAGAGATAGTGCCATAATGTCTTAAACTCACTAGGTTTGGAGATCAGAAATCACATTTCTAACAAACACCCAAGGACAGGAGCAGCGGTGATAAAGTTGATGCCACTACAGTGACCACCAATACCTAGAAAAACTTGTCTCCTCTATTTGATGACATCACATGCCTATGACCTCATAAATCAGAGTGAACTATCCCCAAGAAATTGAACTTTAAGAAGTTCCCTAAAGCATATTCATTTTTATTATTCATATATATTATATGTAACATATTGCCAAGGACCAGCCTTGGCTTAGAGAGAGGTTCTGAGAGAAGAGGCGTCTGGGAGCTTCAAAAACAAATGACTCGAAGTCAAATCATGGATCCTAGAACTATGTTCTGCTCAAGACAGCTTTCAGATTGCTCTCTCTCTCTCTACCTCTCTCTACCTCTCTCTCTCTACCTCTCTCTCTCTCTCTCTCTCTCTCTCTCTCTCTCTCTCTCTCTCTCGCTATGTCCTCTCTCTCTCTCTCTACCTCTCTCTCTCTCTCTCTCTCTCTCTCTCTCTCTCTCTCTCTCGCTATGTCCTCTCTCTCTCTCTCTCTCTCTCTCTCTCTCTCTCTCTCTCTCTCTCTCGCTATGTCCTCTCTCTCTCTGGAGATCTGACAACTCTGTATTTTCTGCTCAAGACAGTTCTCCTGGGGGTTCTCTCTTGTTATTCTAAAAAATTCTCTGGATAGCTCATCTCCTGCAGATCATAAGCCCCATCTTTTATTTTACATATCAATCCAGTCATTTACATTTATTCCAGGTTTCCTTTTGATTATCCTATGAATCAGCATCCCAATGACCCAGCCCTTTGATTCTCCAGAGACAGCAAGCACATTTTTTTAACATTGCAAAAAAATTCAGAGATCTGCCTGCCACTGTTAGGCACAGAAGATAAGCTAGCTGGGTGTGACCCTGTCCAGAAAATATTTCTTCTACGATGCCTGGGCCTAACCTTGAAATGTCCCTGGCCAACCCTGAAATCTGCCTTTATATCTGGCTTTGTATCTTTCTGACAAGCTGGCTCACTAAAGCAACTGCCCTTGTCCCCTTAGATTCATAAAGCCCCTCATATAATCCATACTGCATCCTTATTTTTCCATAGTTGAGAAATTATATATTTTCAAACTCATGGTTTTTTTCCACAGTCTGAAGGGCTGTTCTGAAGGTCCCAGTGTTTACCATTTTGCCAAGATATTAGCCATACCTTTGCCTCCTGGACTCATGCCATCTCTGATTATCATGGAGTCACTAACGTTAACAGGGAGGAACGTGAAAATACATGCATTAGTATATAAACAAGCCTTATGCCCACACAGCCACTGACACTGGAGGAGGCCCGTGCACTGTTGGCTCTGTTCCCAGGGCAGGAACCATGCCATTCCACCCCTGCCAAGGCCATAGCAGACCCGGCAACATATTTTAATATCATGTTTTATATTTTGCATATCTACAGTCCACAGTCAATAACAAGACTACGATTTTATGGGAATAATGATTGGGCTTTTTATAAAAAGTTAACTTCTTAAGGTTGGCTTTTCTCAAAACAGACTCTGAGACATTTTCTTGGAGGGTCTACAAGATGACTTCTAACAGTCAGTCAATGACATCTTAATCAGAGTGGTGCATTACCCAGAGTACAACACATATGCAGATTCAGGAGGGGAACGGGGTCTGGAATGGCAATGGTCAGGAGGAAAGGAAATTCTGAAAAGCACAGAAACCACAACAATGGAATGGCAGCTTGTGAGAACAAGCAGAGGCATTTAGTGGACAGCCACATGGTCTGGCTGTAGAGGAGGGAGGCTTAACCGTGCATTGCTTTGACTGGGAATATAAGACCAGGAGGTTTGGATGCTGCTATACAGACAGCATGGCTAGATCTCAGCAAGGTATAGAGCATCTCTTGAAATACTCTATGGTATGGTCATTGTGCAGATCTTGTTTTAGGCAACCACACTGCTGAGACTTCCTGGGTTCTGTGTCTTGTCATGTCTAGAAGACATTATCTTGAAGCAAGTGTCTTGATCCTCCGGCTCTTGCAATCTTTCCATCCATTCTTCCATGGGGAAATTTTACAAGACTCCATCCAGAGATGAAGAATTATTCGCAGTCAAAGGACGCTGGTGGAGAGAGAATCAGATTTCTCCAGCGACAAGACCCCTGATAGATGTTCAAATCCTATATGGTTGGCCCTAAACATGTGTTCCTATAAACAACACTAACTGTATTCCACAGTGTGGTGGTGGTGGTGGTGATGGTGGTGTGTGTGTGTGTGTGTGTGTGTGTATGTAGTAGTGATAACAGTTATAGAAGAAGGGGTAATGAATCCAAGATGGAGTCAGGGAGGAGAAGGAGTTGAAAGGTGAAGAGGAAGAGCTAGAAATGGTATAAAAGAAAGTTCTACGCATGTGTGAGACTCTCAAAAATATTAAAATTTATTTTTAAGAGTCATACATGCCGCACACACACAAAGCTTACTTGTGGCCAAGAATTAGAAATGCAGCCAAAATAATAAATGGAACAGACTCACAGGTGGTTAAACAGAAAATCCAAAGAAGATGGATTGATGTAATAATGTCAGCCTACAATTAAATCCCTCAGTGTACTTGCTTCTGTACTTGTTGTTTGCCACCCTTCCCGACTTCCAGGAAACTTAGAGAAACACCAGAAATGGTGTGCTCTGAAACCAAACTTCCTACAGATACTCTAAGGCTGTATGTAAATAAAGGCACTCGTGCCTGAACTTCACAAAGGTGGAGTTCATCAGGGGTGGTTTAGAGCTCCCACTTCACGAGGCTGATGCCTTATCCACGAGACCGCTGGATTCCTGTTTCTTATAGAGCTCAGGAACAGAAAATCTAATGGCATCTCCCCTGTATGCGTTATTTATTTCCGCTGACTTTAATGGTGATGCTCTGGAAATACAGAGGCTGAATGGCTGAAAAGAAGCCACTGGGGTCTTTCTGTTAAAATATAGGAAAGATAATAACCACCAGGTCATACACTGTATCCCCAAGATGTATGGAGTGGGCACACCTAGAATTTACAGTGTATCCCCCAGGCAATATAGAGTGAGCACATTCAAGACTTACATTGTATCCCCAGGCTATACGGAGTGGGCATACTCTGAACTTATACTGTATTCCTAGGCAGCATGGAGGAAAAGGAACAGAGCAAAAGTGCATACAAGGAGAGCTTCCATCTTAAGCATCCACATGGTTCAGCATTTCTGGAGTACCCGGAATCCCAGAAGAAAGCACTAAGAAATTTTTGTTCTGAGTTACAGATCAAATAAGACACAGCTTTGAGAAGCACACCAAACACTGGCTTCCTGACATCTACAGCTTCCACGAAGCACATATGCATCGATGAAGCTAAAGAATAAGAGAACTTTTGATAAGGTTTGCATACAACCTTATGCTCCCTCAAAGGCTCATATGGTAGGAATTGGTCATCGGTGAGTGTTGGTTATGGGTTCCGTCTCATGATGTAGGGCCTTAAGTCAAATCAGACATGGGCTGGTATGCAAGCTAATCCTATGTCAACTTGACACAAACTAGGGTGATCTGAATGAAGGGAATCTCAATTGAGAAAATGCCTCCATAAGAACCAGCTATAGGGAATTTTCTTACTTACTGATTGAGGAGGGCCCAGCCCATTGTGGGTGGTGCCATCAGTATGCTGGTGGTCCTGGGTTCTATAAGAAAGCAAGTTGAGCAAGCCAGTAAGCGCCATCCTTCCATGGCCTCTGTATCAGCTTCTGCTTCCAGCTTCCTGCCCTGCTTGGTTTCCTGCCCTCAGGGCTTTTGATGATGAACTGTTATACAGGACTGTGAATGAAATAAACCCTTTCCTCCCCCAGGCTGCCTTTGGTCATGGTTTCATCACAGCCATAGTAACCCTAACTCGGACAGTTTGTTACTCCCGTAAGTTTTGTGACACTGTTGCCTTAGTTTATTTTGCATACAGGACAGAACGTAGGTCCAAGATTTAGTGGCTGGGATGGCTGGATTGGTGTTTTATGCTTCTCTTTTGGTGGCCTACAGAGTACCTTCTTCTACCAGTGACACTAGAACATGGGGGTAGTCTATGTAGGCATCACCTCTACCCTCCATGTTCAGTGAGTTGTGTGTGTGTTTTCTTCAGCCATGGGGCTTTGCTGTCACTGCGTGGACAGCACCCTACTGCTTTGGCAACAGCCTGAGCTGTTTGAGGATCTTGATTGTATGTAACCCGGTCCCCATACCAGACACTTTGTTTTATGACAAGAGATGACCAGTTGGGACTCCATCTCCCTCATTATTTGAAGAACCACTAGAACTTTATGTCAGACACACAAAAGTTACTCCTGAAAGCAAGGAAGTATTCAAAGAGTACAGGAGTTATATGGAAGCTGGCTTGAAAGGGTATTGATACCCAACTCTAACACATTAAGTTATAAACTTCACGAATCCATATTAAGACAAGAGGAAGGGCATGAGAAAACTTCTTACAGAATGCCATCTATTGACCTAGTTACCCCAAAGCCTTCCCATGCCTTTGTGCTGTGTCACATCCCAGGCTGCCATGGAAAACAACAAAGTCAGGGATCCCACTGACTTGAAAGTATCTGACCACCAAACACAGCCAGAAGGGGTCAGATTAAACTAGTAAAAGATAATACAAGGTATAAGAACTACCTTTACAATCCCTCAGCTGTCAATCATAGCCAAATGATTGCCTTTGTAATGTGATCTATTTTATGTTGAATTAAAGAACACAAATGGAATTTCATTAGGGGGGAAAAAAGAATGCCATCTATTAGATTTAAAAGGACTGACAACATTAGAAAATAATCCTCTGCAAGCCCTAGAGTGGTGGTCCAAGCAGGAATCAACTGTGAATGCCAAAAGTATCTTGGAAAGATAAGAGAGAACAGGATGCTCATGTTCCCTCAAGCTCACCCTGAAGACTCCTACAAACCAAGAAAAGACATACGGGCTTGTGGGAAGCCAGGGTCTCCACCCAACCTCATAGTCACACTGCATGGTCACTTCCTGGTAGCATGCAGCAAGTGTTACCTCCACTGCCTTCCAGCCAAAATCCTCCAGCTTATGTGAAAAATCAGGAAAAGGAAACAAGCCTAGAATATTCTGCAACTGGTCTAAACTCTTCCCAGAGATCCTCATAAAACAAAATAGTCTAAGGGAACAAAGGGGACCAATGGGAAAGAGGAGGGGTCAGAAGAGAAGGCGTTTGGGTGGAATGCGTCCAGCATACAATACATGCTTGTATGAAATGTCTTTGTGGTGCATAGCACCTTGTACAATAAATAGTCACAATAAAAATTAATCAATTTAAAAGCAAAATAAAAATATTTTAGAAGACATCAAGAGAAAAGACAATAAATGCAATGCGCATCCTTGTACTACATCTTGGATTAAAATGTATTAAAGAATAATTTTAACATAAAATACGTATGTGATGATATTATTAAAGTATAGCTAATTGGGCTAAGGTATAACAACAGCAATAATATTAGTGATGGTAGAAAAATGTCTTTATTCTTGGGAAACATAAAAGCACTTGAGGTAACGTTCCAAGACATCTGCAATTCATGCTTTAAACATTCAGAAAATATACATACATAGAGAGAAAATCAAAGTGACGAACTGTTAATGCCTGGTTGGTCTACAACTTTCTCTTTCTAACTTTTCATAGAAGTCTTTCAAAATAACAGTTCAGGGAAGAGAGAATTTGTTTTTCATTTAAAACATTCATAGTATTTTTTTGCTTATTTCCTCTTAGCCTTATTTTTTCTATAAATATTTGTGTCCTGGGGGAGCACAGGGGAGAGTGAGATGGCTCAGTGGGTAAAGGCACTTGTTCATAATCCTGACAACATGAACTCAGTACATACACAGTAAAGGAAAAACCTAATTCACTTGACTGTCTTATGACCACTATACAAGTACCCACAGACAGACACAGACACATCCCTAAACAAACAAATGGACATTTTTAATTAAAATAATTAAATGTGCAGACTTAGTTATTTAAAGATATAAATATAATTATATCGATTAAACTGATTAAACTCAATTGTTTAAATATAGAAATTTAATAGTATCAATATTTGTGGGTTTTGATTCCTGTATCCTACCTGTTCCTGTATCTAGTTTTAACTTCTTGGAACTTGGTAGAAATTATGGTTAAACTCTATGCATTCAGTGGTCTACATTTATACAGCTCATAATAAAATACACTTAAGCATAAAAAGGGCATCGGTTAACCTGGGTGAGTGCAGCAGTGATACGTGCCACACACTGAAAGCCGTAACATTCTGCCTGGTCCAGACCCTTCCAAGAAAAGGCTGGTGGTAATTTCTGTTTCTGTGCCTTGAATTTTTTCCCAAAGTTCAATTTGACCCACTGCAGTCCCTGCCCACAGGATCATGATAAAGTCCAACTTGATTACAAGGCTGGCGGCTGCAGTCACCCTGACCCTGTCTCGCCAAGTTTCAAGATCTCCTCAACCTAACCCACAAAGCCAGCCAGGAGCTATTCCAGAGGTTGTGGGGGTTGGGGGAGGGGTTACCAAAAGCTACAGGTTAGTAAGAATTCAATCTAAATTTGGGGGATTTAAACTAAAATTGATGAAGACAAAGCAGATGGCATACAGATTCTCTTCAAGCATTTTGTCCAAAAAATAGCAAACCAAGGCAAGATTCTTATGTAACAAGTGAGGCTTTGGAGATGCTAGATTTAGAAAATAAGATTTTAACTTCACATGTTCTTATGGCTTTCCTATGTTCTTTTCCTTTTTGTTACATATTTATTTACTTAGTGTGCGTGCGTGTGTGTGTGTGTGTGTGTATGTGTGTGTGTGTGTGTGTGTGTGTGTGTGTGTGTGCACGCGTGTGTGGGTGCGTGTGTGGTCTCTGAGTGTGGACTCACTACTGTGGAATGCCTGAGGAGGTCAAGACAACCTGCAGAAATTAGTTTTCTTCTTCTACCACAAGGATCCTGAGATTAAACTCATGTTGCCCGGCTCAGTGATTTAAATAGATTTGGCCCCACAGCTTCATGCATTTAAATGCTTGGCCATAGGGAGTAGCACTATTACTAGGTGTGGCCTTGTTGGAGTTCATCACTACATGTATGTGGGCTCTGAGGGCTCCTGTTATCAGGCTGTGCCCAGTGTGAAATCAAGAGTCTCCTCCTGGTTGCCTTCGGATCAAGATGTCCACTTCTCAGCTCCTCTAGCACGAGTCTGCCTGCATGCTGCCAGACTTGCCATTATGATGACAAAAGACTAAACCTCTCAAACTGGAAACCAGTCCCAACTAAATGTTTGTCTTTATAAGACTTGCCTTGGTCATGGTGTCTCTTCGCAGCAATGAAACCCTAAGATACCAGGCTTGGCTACAGGCCCCTTTGTTGCTGAATGTGGTGTTTTTAATGAGATAATGAGATGTCTCCCATATTCTTAGGCACTTGAGTATTTGGTCCCTAGCTGGTAGTGCTGTTGCAGGAAGCTTAGAAGGTGAGGCCCTGCTGAAAAAAATGCTTCACTGTTTCAAGTTTCTCATCATCCCTATTCTGATCCTTTCCTGCTCTGCTAATTCTTTTGGACAAACTGCAGTGAGACCAGGTGGAGGTGACTGCAGGCACCAGTCTTCTGGAAGTAGGACTTCATGGTATACTTGGTGGCAGCAACGGCACAAGCTTCGGCTGTAACACCAAGTTTCCTGGTGCTCTTTCTCTCTTCAAGTTCTGTATTTTATTTTTCTTTTCTGGCCCATTTGCTCTCCTTCATTGTAGAAGAATCTGCATAAGAATCATCAATAATAACCACAACACAGATTCAATATTATATACCTTGAAATTGCCTCCTCAAAAGAAATTAATGCATTACTTTTCAATTTAGCTTCAAGTAAGTCTAAGCACATGGACAAAGCAGTAAGATTCTACCAAAGCATCACAGGAATGGGCTCATGCCCAGTTGCTGTTAAGGTCCCAGTGAAACCTCTTATGATTGCCTCTTCAGTTGGCTTTGCTTTTAGCTCT
Organism: Arvicanthis niloticus; assembly: GCF_011762505.2. NCBI lineage: Eukaryota > Metazoa > Chordata > Mammalia > Rodentia > Muridae > Arvicanthis > Arvicanthis niloticus. The sequence goes on along the minus strand of NC_047660.1, from coordinate 128,053,917 downwards.
GTCTTTCAGGATCCTAGGATGACCTAGTAAGCCTGGCTTAAAGAATTCAACTTCCAAAAACCAACATGGTCAGATGTAGAGATAGTATCTTGTGTATTGTATGGATGTATCACCTGTCAATTAAAAAGCCTATAGCTTAGGCAGGAAATAGAGGTGGGACCATCCAGGAAGAGAAAGAATTCTGAGATAGAACCAGGCCGGACATTTGCCAGAAAGATGGACACATGGTGCCTGAGCACAGGTAACCAATCATGTGGCAAAATGTAGGTTAAAATAATTGTGTTATTTTAGTTATAATCTCGTCAGAGTAGAGCCTAGTGTCTATGGTATCTGTAAATATATTTTGAGTCTGAGTCTTATTTCTGGGAGCTTGGGGCTGGGAGGAAGAACTGGGGCCTAACTTCAACAGTCAGGTATTTCACAGCAATACCCCTCACCCCCCACCCCATGGTACCAGCTACTGTCTTAGGTTTCCATTGCTGAGATAAAAAGCAAGACCAAGAAAACTTATAGGATAAAAAGTGTATTTAGAGCTCACAGTTCCCAAGGGATGGCCCATCACCATCACAGAGAGGCAGCAGAAACAGCTGAGGGCTCACATCTTGAATGCCAAACAGCAAGCAGAGAGATGACCTGGGGATGGTGGAATGCGTTCAAGCCTACACCCAGTACACCACTCAAACGAGGCTACACTTTCTAAGCCTCTCCAAAGAGTTACCAACTGGGAAACACGTTTTCAAATGTTCAAGATTATGGGGAACATCTCACTCAAATTACCACACTGACGAAACTCACTGGCCCTTTTCTCATGGTCTTTTCATAAACAAAAAGATTAACAAACAAATAGACTTAAGGGTCATTTTTTTTTTTTTGCCCATTTAAAAATAATGTTTGTCTATCACCACCATCATCATCGTGCCTGCATGCCTGTGTATGAAACCTAGCAGTACACACAGGCCATTGCATGTGTATGGATATCAGAGGACAATTTTCTGAAGGTTGATCTCTTCTTCTACCTCCACATGTTTCTGGGAATTGAACTCGGGCCATCAGGACTACTCAGCAAGGGATTCCCCCACTGAACTATCCTACAAGCCCATCTTGAGTTTTTCTTTTAAACATATTTCCAATGGATACAGGATCTGCATTAACTATATTAACATACAGTTTCACGAAACTGGTGAAAATCATGAGTCCTACTCACATTTTACCCCTATCTCCTAACAACAATGATTTCCTTTACAAACAGCAGTGAGCTGGGCGTGACAGTACATGTCTGTAATCCCGGCACGCAGCAGGCCAAGGCAGAAAGAACAGGAGTTCAATATTAACTTTAACTGCATGATAAATTTCCAGCCAGCCGAGGCTACAGTGAGAGACCTAGTCTCAAAAAAGAAAAAGAAAAAAATCTTTAACAACTGAGAGGCTAAAAATAATAAGGAAATCAGAACCCAAAATATAGTTGATTCTTTATGAAAAATAATAATATAATTCAAGAATATTTTGGTATTTGTTGATTTAAACATTCCATCATGCTATGGGTAGCTCACATAGCCACAACACTAGCTAGTCTTCCTAACAAGAGCCAAGCAGTCTAAAATATCAGCGCATTCTCTCCAACTCTGTCTGGTTGGGGCTTTGTTTTCCTTTAGGTTAGATAAGGAATTTATAGTTTATATCCATTAGCCAAATACCAAGAAACAACCTTAAAATTGATACGGGCATTTTAGAATTTTCAGTTCTGCAGCAAATCCATATGCTAAGAATATCTTGCCAAATAAACAAATTGCTTCCAGCAATGACCCATTTTAAAAGAGGAAAAAAAAACTAACTAGAAATTTTTGCAAGTGAAATTAAATCACTCTAATGGACTACTTACCCCAAAACCTACTTGTGTTTTGTCTACATTTAAAAAAAAAAAAAATTCTAAGAAATGCTGGGAAAAGTTGCTCCACTAACAACTCTGTTTGAAAAGCCTACATGTTATCATTTTATAATAGCCATAGTCTCCACATAGTTACTCGTAAATATGTGTCTCTTACTGCTTAAAATAGTCTAACTTTCCTGAAGTAAAATGAGAATTAGTTATGGTTATAAGTCCTGAAAATGGGGAGGGGTACAGGGAGGGATATGACCCAAGTTCCTGGAAGCAATCCCAATTAAGCTCACTGAATTGAAAAAAAAAAGTTATTTTACTATTAGAAAAATACCTTCATAATTAAAAGCCTACACTGATTAAGGCTACTGTATTTGATAAATCTATAAATGATTGCTATGTACCCCTTTCCTTCACCCTCAAGACACCATTCTGAAGCAGGTGCAGTTATGACATTTTAGAGGTGAAGAAACTAAGGTCCTGAGCTGTCACATAATGGTGACAGATTGCAAGACCTTAGTCTTGCCCAAATCGAATCTCTCCTCTAGTTACAAAGATTCAGCTTCCCAATAAACTAGTGTGTGCTAGTTTCCTGTCTAGAGGTGTCATTAGACTGAGGCTCGAGAGAAAGGGTCAGGGGCAATCTGCCTTCAGGCTGGAACACCTGTGGAAGCCAGGCAGCTTCCACCACACAGGTGACAGGGACATAGTCAGGGGACACAGAGCAACAGATGACCTCAGTAGTGCTCCCCAGACAGACTCCCCAGGTCTATGCACCCTAAGCCACCTGTCTACTTCAGTTGTAAAGAAGACAGATGCACTAAAGAAAAAGAGAAGAGACAAAAACCAAGCTTCCCTCTTTATTGGGTTACTACACTGTCCGTGACAGTACCTCAGCTCACCCAATCACAGGACCCAGAACCAGAAGCAGAGTAAACTTATATAAATATAAAGTATGAGACACTTTAGCAGTTGGCTTCCTGGTAACAAAACAGCAGACTAACTAGACAGACTAACTAGTTAACACTGCTAATTAGAAAGGGTCATAAAATAAAACCTTGTTTGTCACAGGGAAATAGCTGGTTAATCTGTCATCTGTCACCCAGAAGATAGACTATTCAACACAACATAGTTGATGAGAAAACCTAGTCTGAAAAGAGCATCTGGCAGGAAGAAGTCTCTGTCACCCTGAGTGTTCAATCATAATTATCACACACTGAGATAGGTCAGAGGCAAATCCTGGGTATAATTATGGTCTAGTTCTTATGAAACAAAAGGATCAATAGTAGGGTGTGTTAGTATGTTTGTAGGTTGATTTTCTTTCTTCATAAATGAGAAATAAACAAAAAATACTAAAAAAAAAACTTCATATTTTAGAAACTAAGAAATAAAATATTTTATGCCTTTAAAGCTGGAAAAAAATGTTTTGTTTTGTTTTTCCATATAGAGATCAGACCTAGGGCTTTGTATATGCTGGGTACTGAGGTTAGAACAGGAAAAATTCTTCAGGGGCTTTTGTGTTAACATTTCATCATGGTGGGATGTTTTGGAGAGTGGCTGGAAGTGTAGACATAGAAGCTAACTGAAGAAAGTCATTTTGGGGAGGCTGCCTGTGATGGTCCCCTGACACTTCCTGTCCATCGTATAGTGAAGACTTCACTGCCAAGTGCTTCTGGCACTATAGTGTTTTCTAAAGCATATGGGATCAATTAGTCATGATGTGAACCTTCTAAAACTGTGAGCTCAATAATCTTTTGAGAATTTTGGTCAACACTACACAGTGCAGTACTTTACTACCAAGCTACAGCTTTAGTCACAGTAATGTTTTAATCCTACGTATCACAGGCATCCAGAAAAATCTATTTTTACTTTAATGCCATGCATATCTAAAAATAAAGCAACTGATAAAATGCATTTCAACCCTGTTTCCTTTAGAAGCACTCAACTGTTTTAATCAAAGGTCTTGCATATTTTGCTAGGTTTGTTCTCCCTTATTATCTTTTTTTCTTTCCAGATTTAGCGAAGAATCCATTAAAATTTCATTCAAGGTTAAGTTGTATGTTGTCTCCCTTCAGAACCAAGGGTGGGGGAAACATCGGTAGAACACACATCCCTACAGGAACATTCTCTTTGCTGTGCTAGTTATTCTGTGCTCTCCTTATAGAACACAATAGTGTCAGAAAGTTCTCGAGCCTTGCTGTCAACCAGCAAACCCAACATTTCCCTCACTCCCACCTACCCCAGAACAGAGGCTGGAATTCTGAGTAAAAGTCAGTGGGAGGAAGCAAAGAGCCCACAAAGCATTAAGGAATAGAAGGTAAGGGAGGAGGGAGGGAGGGAGGGAGGGAGGGAGGGAGGGAGGGAGGGAGGGAGGGAGGGAGGGAGGGAGGGAGGAAACAAAGAAACGAAGAAAAAATACAGAAATAAAAGCCACCAGGAATGTCAGCTGCTCCGTAAACAAACATCTTCTGTAGCTTTCCCCACGTTACTCATCCTCTCATTCCGCTCTGTTCAGGACATACATCTATCTCCCCCACCCCTTAAGGAGCCTACTTTCAATTGTGCCATTTTGCTTCTAAGATGCTAAAGGTTTTTAGGAAAAGAACCAATATCGTTTCTGTCACTAGAGGGACCTTATGTCCCAGCCTACCGGAGACCACGCCAATGGTGCCTGCTCCTCCAGTGTAATTATTAGCCCCAGCTGTGCTCCAGGCTGTGGGAGAAATTGCTAGAGACACACTACCACTGACAGCCAGCTGTGTGAGCTTCCGCTAAGAACTTCTTTGGAATGCGGTTTGTTTGTTTGGTTTTTTTTTTTTTTTTTTCTTTCACTGAATGAAACCATGTATAATTTGTAGGTGTGATGACCACAGGAGATAACTTTACAAAGTGCGTGGGAAAGTGCCACAGAAACATAACCCACAGTAAGAAATGACACAAGAAATGTGGACGAGAGCTGGAGAACTAGCTCAGGGGTCGAGCGCTTATGGAATATCCATGAGGCCCTTGGTTCGACTCCCAGAAAGAGGAGCTGGGGCGATCACCCTCCTGCTTGCTTTATGACATGCCAAGAACTTAGCAGAGATGTCACAGAAAGTCATTGCTGTTCAGTGTCCCGGTTTATTAACTAAGAAATAAGATGGAGAGACTGGGGGATGCTATGGTCCTGTCCAACATGAGAAAATACTTCGTAAAAATTTTAGTTAAATTTCTCAGATTACCATGATCTTTAGGTTGTAGATATCAAACCTATCAGAATTGGAAATGCGGCTTACAAACATACTTGGGCAGACAGCTAAATGGTTAAAATGTTTCAAGTTATTTGTACCTTTAAAAAAAAATAAGACTTCAAATAAATACTATTTCTGGGTTTTCTTGGAAAAGGGGCATATCTCAAATCTTGAGGTAACAATCTGAAGCATCAGGTAGGTATTCCTTCAGGAAGTACATGTGAGGCCAACTTGTGAGTCTCTCATCCACTGTAACACAGCAATGGACGTTGCCTCTCTCTCTCTCTCCTTTATGCAAGTGCCACACTTACAACCTGGAAACACAACGGATGCATGACCACACACCTACATCTCCCTCCATGGTGACAGCAGCAACCCCTCCTGCAGCATGGCTCCAAGCAACCTGCTAACTCAGCAGTGAAATTTAAACTAGGAAATGCCATTAGTTACTTAAAAAAAAAATAAACAAAAAACAAAAAAAAAACCTACAATAACATCTTTATTCTCTTTATTTACTCAAAATAATACAAAGATGACAATTGAATGTTACCAGAAATCAGAGGTCAGATTACATTTAACTCTGTGATTTATCCATTTGCTAACCCCAATGAACTTTATCACATAAAGTTTAACTGAAAAAAATAGGACAAGTGAGGTAATGTCTAAAGTCTGGAAAGAACCAGAGGAGGGCAGTTAGTCATGTCTACTACAATATGTATTCTTCCCCAGAAGAACATAACAGCAGCATTTACTAGCCTATTAATAAAAAAAACCCAGTCAAGCCGTTTGCTTCTGTACATGTTCCATATCAAGCTACAAACAAGCCAAGTACATACTCAAAACTATTGAAAGCAGAGTCTCAAATATACGTGTGTGATTCCTGTTCATGAAAACATTATTCACAGTAACTAAAGTTGGAAGCAACCTGTGTCCCCAAACAGATGAATGGATAAACAAAATGCACTATACACACAACAGAATAGCATTCAAACAGAAGGGGAACGGCTAGGAATGGAGCTTGGAGGTAGAGTACTAGACTTCCCGCACAACCTGTTCCTGTGGGTCAACCTCTTGATCTACAATGTTTGGACACCATGGACAAGCATTAAAAAGGATTACGCTAAATGAAACAAGCTAGTCACAAAATGGCCAATATTGTACATGTGCACTTATACAAACTATCTCTGTTAACCAAATTCACAGACACAGAAAATGGACCTGGGGAGGAGAACATACAAGCCTGGAAAACTACAACTTGGGTGGGAGAGGTAGGAGAATCAGGAATTCTAGATCATCCATGGCTGCACTGTGTGAGTTCTAGGCCAACCTGGAACACATGAGACTCTGTCTCAAAAGCTGGGGGTGGGATGGGGGGGGGGGAGGGAGGATACATCAATCAGGAAAGCTAGTTGTTACACAAGCATGAGGATCTGCGGTCTATCCCAAGCACCTATGTAAAAGAGAGACAGTCCTGGGGAGGTAGGGATAGGAAGATCCCCAGGGCTCAGTGGTTACCCAGTAAGCTCCAAACCAATAAGAAATCCTGTCTCAAATGTTAAGGTGAAAGCCCCTCTGGCCTACACAGGCACACACATATATACACACTACAAAGAAGATAGAATTGAAGTTACTAAAGACTGGAAGAAGGGAAATCAGTGTTTGTTTAAGGGGAGCAGAGTTTCAGCTTGGCTAGATGAAGCCTAGTCATTGGTTCCATGCAATGGGAAACACTGTAACCTGCTGCCCTGTACATTTAAGAATGGGTAAGACGGCCAGCAGAGATGGCTCGCACCTTTAATCTAAGTGCTTCAGAGGCAGAAGCAGGCAGATAACTGTGAATTTGAGGCCAGCCTGGTCTACATCGCTAGTTCCACATGTGTCACATTACATGGAATGTCTGAGCCTCCCTGTAGTTCTCTGTTAAAACTGCATTCTTATTGTCCAGTTGTGACGATTTGCTAAGTAGGCCTCTTGGAAGTAATTAATTGGATCATAAGAGTAGAAGCTTCAAAGCTTCTATTCTTTATATTATATTATAGGGCTAACTAGTTCCTTTTCAGCCTGTCAAAGACACTGCAGGAAGAGAGCTGTTTGTAACCAGATAAAGTACCCTCACCACCAGCCCTGACATGCTGGTGCCTGGCCTTGGACTTCTAACTTCCAGAATGAAGAGAAACAAATATTTGCTTTTTAAGCCACTCAATCTATACTCTGTTGTTATAGCAGCTAGAACAAAAGCCCACAGCTCAGGCTTTCTACTGAGGACAGAGGCATGTCCCTACAGTCCCAGCTACTCAGAGGTCGAGGAGGGGCAAGATGGAAGGGGCTCCCTGGAGCCTAAGAGTTGGAGACATTGTCTCTAAATTACCCTTTGATATGTGGACTATTTTTTAAAAATTGGGACCAATGGAAAGAGTAAATAAGAAGAAAACACAAACACACATAAGGTGCAGAAAGAAAAGAAAGAAAGAAAGAAAGAAAGAAAGAAAGAAAGAAAGAAAGAAAGAAAGGAAAAAGGAGAAAAGTTCTTGTTTCAAAACCTAGTAAGAAAAAATAAAAAGACAGTTCTGGCCACTTTAAAGTTTGGGGAGGGGTGAGAAAAGATAACTAATAAACACTCCAGGAATATGCTTCTCCATGACACTAGAGCAGCCACCAAACACCCAAAGCAACATTTCCCAGCTCTAGAAACTGACAGCAAGAGGTGCCTTTACTCAAGAAAACATGGCTGTGTCTCAGGACAGTGTGTTGTGGCTTCTTATAATTTGTCCTATCACTCAGTCTACAGTAGCGCAGCGCCCTCGGGACCAGGACCTGACAGCCTTGGCGATGATGGGAAATAGCTCTCTGGCAGCCACTAGAGAGTCAGAACAGGCTTGACACTTCTCAAAAGAGCAGGGTGTCACAGGGACTTGCCATTATTTGACCTAGCGATTATCTGAGGGGGAAAAAAATCTATTCTCAGGACTTGTCTTTATTTAACATGACTCAGTGCCCACTCAATAAGTGGCCTGAGTTGACTTGTGAAAACTGCTCACCGGTCTCTTGAAGGCCCCACAAAATCACAGCAATCAAAAGGTTCCGGTCTTGGGTTCACTTTAAGAACACTGTAGGGAAACTGCCCGTGCCAAACTTATGCATACATGAAAAGTCTCCATGTCAAAGGGTCACTTTAAAGAAGTATGTGTCACACTGGTAGGACAATGACGGGGCTGGTGGGTGTGCCCTGTCCAGACCTTGGGGCTGGCCAGGGCACAGTGTCAGGGACACAGAAAATGTGGTGATTATTTGCATCACACACCTAAACCTGCAGAATAATGCTGAATGGGAGGGTTTGTATTTAGATTCTCTAGTCAGGAGACACATCCAGGTGAAGAAAACAGCCCAGATGGTCCACAGAATTAACCCATGAGCTCCCTCAACACATCAAGATGGTTCTCAGTGAAAAGGAACAGGCTATTCCTAAACCAAGGGATGAGACGGCATAGAAGAAAAAAGCCAGACAAAACAAAAACATGCATTATAGAAATAAATTTAGCATAGAATAAACTCATCTAGAGGAAGAAAGGAGGGAGAGAAGGAGTGGGGGAGGGGTGAGAGGGTAGGGGAGAGGATCCAGCAGAGAAATCAGAGTATAATTATCTCTGCTCGCAGAGGACATGATTTTAGACACTCACAGATTTCACAATAAGAACAAAAATTTAAAGTACATATGAATAAATTAGCTAACAAGATAAAGGGCTTTCACACTGATAATTGCAAAACACTAAAGAGGAAAACTGAAGAAGACATGTTTCGAAGACAACTCACAATTGCAGACTAAAAGAATGAATACTGTTTAAATGTCCACAGTACCCAAGAAATTCTGTAGATTCCATACAATTCAGAAAAACCGGATGGTATTTGTGCTTTTCTTTTACTTTTTCTTTTCTTTTTGGGAGATGGGATGGGGAATAATTTTGTTTGGGATTTGTTGTTGTCATTTTTTGTTTGTTGTGTTTTGTTTTTGAGACTCTACCCTAAGTCAGCCTGGATGGAACTCACTGTGTAGCCCAGGGTGGCCCTCATCTTCTTTCACCAACTCCCACATGTTCACATACAGGCAGGAGCCACTATGCCCAGCTCCTAGTAGCATTCTTCGAAGAAATAGAAAACAATCCTAAAATTCAGAGGGAACCACAGATCTTGAACAATCACAGCAATATTGATGAGCACAAAGAACAAATCATAATTCCTGAATTCAAGACACATTACAAAGCCACAATAGTCAAAACAGTATGGTTGGTTCCTTCACAAAACGGAACAGTGCATGTTTATTGGGAGAACTGGATGTTCACACACAGAAGAACAAAATCAGACTCCTACCTCACATCATACGCAGGAACTCACTCAAAATGGACTCAAGACTTAATCCTAGGATACAAAAGCACAGAACTTCTTTGAGAAAACAGAAGGGAAACTCTCTGAAAACTGGTCTGGGGAAGAGTCTCTCAGGTCTAATATCAAATCATAATCCACAGTCATAATGAGACAAGTGGGTGGCATCAAATTAAAAGACTTCTGCAAACAAGGGTAGTAGAGTTCAAAGACAACCATGCATTTGACGAAAGATTAATGCCCCAAATACATAAACTACCTAAACAACTAAATAGCAGAAAATACAACTCATCAGATTTGATCAGAACCAAAGGAAGCACTAGAGCTTCTAAAAAGATACACAAATGAACAAGAAGTACATGAATATATATATATATATATATATATATATATATATATATATATCCATCCACAGGGAAGTATCACCTCTACCCATGAGAGTAACTGATATCAATTCTTCTCAAGAATATGGAGGAAGGGGGGGCTACAACAGGGCTCAGCAGGCAATGGTGATTGCCACCAAGTCTGACAACCTGAGTTCAAACCCCAGGACCCTCATGGTGGCAAGAGAGAATCAATTCCCACAAGTTGTCTTCTGATCTCTACACACACATGCTTACACATGTACATACATTCTCTCTCTCTCTCTCTCCCTCCATCCGCCCTCCCTCTCTTTTATAATTTTTAATTTTAAGAATATGGAGGAAATGGAACCTGGATACTCGGTTAGTGGAGATGTAAATTGGTCACTAAGGAAACCAGTAGGGAGGTAAATCAATGCATTAAAGGGGGAACTAGCAGGGGCTGGGGAGGTGACTCTGCAAACAGGAAGACTTAAATACCCGCATAAAGCTGGGCACAGCAACACTGCCTCTGATCTCCAACCCACTGGGCGGATAAAACAGAAGGGGCTTGTTACCCAGATAGTACAACTCAGCAACTGAGAGCCGCCATCATGAATGAATGAATGGATGGATGAATGAATAAGTGAATGAATGATGGAGAACAGTAGAGGATGACACCCCATATCAACCTGTGGCCTCCGTATACATGATCAGGTCCATACATCTCTGGGGGGGAGGGGGTGGCGGGTGGGGGGAGGGGAGAACTAGCTGTAATCCCATCCTTGAATATCCCAAAGAAATGAAATCAGTAGCTTCAATCTATAACTATACCTCCATGTCACTGCAGCATTATATACAATAGCCAAATTAAATTATCAGACTTACAGAAAAAATTAGAAGATGGTTGCCAGGAGCTGGGGGTGGGAGATTATGGGGAGATGGTGGCCAAAGGATGCAATCACACAAAGAAAGTTCTGGAGATACAGCCAACAGTGAAGCATCAACAACTAGAAACACTACACTGCAGACTTGAAACTTAGATCTTAAATGGCCTCACCCCAAAAAGTAAGGACCTTAACAATGAGTGTGCTAACAAGCGTGACCATAATAATGATTTCACAGCACCTGTGCATAGCAAAACAGCATACACTTCATACGTGTTACTTCTATTTGTAAATCATGCCTGAATAAACCTGAAAAAGGCTTATCCAAGAAAGGAAGGAAGGAAGGAAGGAAGGGAGGGAGGGAGGGAGGGAGGGAGGGAGGGAGAAAAAAGAGGGAGAGGGGGAAGGAGGAGGGGAAGGGAGAAAGAAGAGGAGAAATAAAGGTAAAACCTCTGAGGAGAGGGGGAGGGAGGAGGAGGCATAGAGGAATGGGAAGAGGGACAGGGAGGGGGAGGGGGAAGGGATGGGGAGAGGAGAAATAAAAGTACAATTACTTAAGGCTGGAAATAGTTCAGCAGCTAAGAGAGCTTGTTGTTTGTTGGGGATATTCAATCACACTGCCAATCCCACGATTGTGTCATTTATTAGAAACACCTGTCTCTAGTTGACGTGGCTCAGCCCTAGCACACACCTTTAATCCAAGTCACATCCTGTCACCTTTAAAATACAAAAATGTTCACCTTTCAGGATTCTGTACCAACCTAGCATCTGATGTGCATAAGTAGTTGCTTTTTATAAAGATCCACAAAAAAAAAAAAAAAAAAAAAAAGGTTCCATCAGCTATTACACATTGACTACTGCATATTCTCTATGTGGTCAATACCGGGCATTATACAGTCTGGCCAAACTTTCACATGTTCACAATGATTACAAATCTGAATAGCAGAAGAACTAATGGGAAGCAACTCTCCAAAACAGCAAAATGACTAGACCTTAATTTCTAACAAATAAACAGTGACAATGGAAAGAATGTAAGTACCAATATTAAAGAGGAGAACGTCTTAGTAAAGCCACTGCTGTCCACCCCGCTCATGAGACACGGATATCTCATCTCCACCCTTGCTGTCAGTCACTGCCAGAAGAAGCTACTTTACCTTCAAGAAATGTCTTTGGGAGAGTGAGCGGTTCAGAATGGAGGCATAATGAAAACCATTATTTTTCAATTGTATATCAAAAGACGATTGGAGACACAAGAGTAAGTAGAACTGATGGGCATTCAGATCCTTCCTGTCGCAGAATTACTGAGCAAGAACTGAGTCTGGGGTATTGACTGGCTGGAAGAACAGTCACCTGAAGTAAATCAGAGCCCCATGTAAAGGACCAGTCTCCTAGAACCAGGTGAGCACCCTTAACAACCATGGATGAGGCATTTTTCTTTCCAGAAAGTCTTAACAGTTTGTCTCCTCAACTGCCAGACAAAAATTATGGTTGTTGTCTAATACAACATCGATACCTGAGTCACTCCAGTCACTCCCCAAATGTGGTGGAAAGGCTGAGGATGTGTGGAAGTCTCCTCAGAAACACATGGGAAAAGCCTACTAGCTCCCAGATGGGGTGCTCTGCTGGCCTTGGCAGCCCTGGTTCTTAGCTCTTGCAGGGCTCATTTTCTTTCTATTATTATCTCTGTGTTTCCTCTCTGAAACCTGTCCAAGCTACCCTCCCACTTCTCCTGCAGGTGGGTGATGAATAACATTCCAGGTTGACCCAGCCACTCTGTCTAAGAGGTCTCAGTTGTGCTTTATTCTCTGCCAAAACCAATCTCCAAACCCCCCACCACACCGCCATCTGGTTTTCTTCTTTCACTTACGGAATATTTCAAATATATACCCAAAAGTTCTTATAACTCAGTTCACGTAACAGTCACCATATACAAAGAACAGCTTGAGCGAATGTTAACCCTTTCGTCACACGTGCGTTATGAGTGCATGCCCGCTTATTCTCATCTCTAGTGCCTGTTTCCCACATAGCACAGAGCCTAGCACATAAGAGGATCAACATTTGTGCAATGAAGAAAAACAGTTTTTCCACAGCATTAAATGATGGTCATCACTAGAGTTATTAGACCAAGGGCAAACACTCCATCTTTACTAAAGTCTGAAGAGGAAGGAGAGGAAATATACCTTCCTAAGCATGGGCGTTAGCTGTTGGCTGGAGTAGTAAGCCGGGGAAAGTACACAACTTCCCTACTTCCCTTCCTAGAAGCTCGTCCTGGATATAGTGCCATCCAAGCATGACAACACAGGGTATGAGCTTGGAAAGTCTTTTCTAGCTTAAAGATGCCAAATCCAGGCTTAACAGAGGAAGAGGGGGAGGGAAGTGACAGACAAGACTGAAGAGAGATCAAGGGGAGGCATACACAGAGAAAAACCCAGTAACAAGACCACTGGTGATCAGTCATTGTTCATAGGTCAGGCCCAGAGCAGCACAGACCGGGTCCGGAAACACTTGGCATACGGTCCATTTCACTAGCAAAAGCCCGGGAAAGGTCCTGTTCACTCACCACACTCCCCAGTTTCTACCTGCACTGCATCCCTTCCCACCTAGGAAGTTACTGCCTGCCTGCGGGGGTGGGGGGCTGGGGGGTGTTCTCCCACCACAGCTCTCTCCCTGCTCTTAAATATCAAATACCCTTTTCTTTGTCTTTTATCACCACAGTCTGCCAGTTCTGCATTCTGTTTGTTTGAGCACCTTATCTTCCAGTGAATCACTGAAAAATACTGTGTACTACTTGAAAGACTATCCATGTCTGAAAATATGACTTCCCTGACTTTGGGGGGCATTGCGGACCTTTCATTAATTAACTGATTACTGTGTAAGGGGAGGTTCTGTCAGTAAGGTCTTGTTTCTCAATTAGTTCTTGACTTGTCAGTAAAGAAGGCCGGGGGCCAACTGCTGAACCGAAGCTATAGGTGGGACTTTTGGGTCCCAAGAGGAAGAGGAGACACAGGAAAAGAGAGAGGAGATTTTCTGCCATGCCTTTGGAATGAGAAGAAAGCAACAGTTACGTAAGGTCTCAGGACAGCTAGGGCCTGCAGCCTCCAGAGGAGCCAAGGATGTTGGTGGGGACTAGCTGATACAAGCCACTAAGTTTAGGGTGGAGGGAGAGACGTTGACAATTGATAAGGGCACGTTTTTTTCCTGGCAGGAGGTATCTGTGCCCAGCAATTGTGCCTTGAGGAAAGGTCTAAAGATAACAAGCTGTTTGTGTGTTTTGTATCCTAGGATTCAAGGGTCTTGGGAGTGGGCTCCTCCAGGAGCAAAGAAGGGTAGAAAAAGCTGCCAGGAATGGGCTGGTTACTACCAATCCCAGCAAAGCTGGGTGGAACAAAAGGAAGCTGGGAGGGGCCGGAGCTCCGGCAACAGCTCTGGAGCAAAGGCGGTAATGTGTTTTTAAAAGTACATGCAACAAACTAATTAATTCACAAACAAATTCACATGAAAACTTGCGGTGTGCTGTTTTAGTTGTTATCCATTCCCCCTTCTTTTCCTATCCTTGTCATGGTTTACTGAGATAAAATTATAATACTAAGATAAGCCACGTGATAGAACAGGAGACAGTTCTCAGCACACCATGATGAAGACTTTCTTAAACACAAATCTTACTCTGCAGATAAAGTATCATACAAGCACCGTTCCCTATCCGGCCAGTGTACTCCAGCATGAAGAACTATCCATACTCCTTCCCCATCACTTACAAGTGTGTAAGTTCAGGCACCACAATCTTGCTGTAACCATAATCTCCGTGCTTTGTTTCAGCGTTTCCTCAAGATCAAAACATGCTGTGTGTTCCTTGGAAACTGGTAGCACATGGTTGGCTTCTAGCTACAACGTTGTCACAAAGCCTTCACATTCCTCAGCTACCAAGACAGGCCAGAAGATAAAGATGTGAAGACAAAGATGTGCTAGCCATGCAAACACGGCAACCTGGGTTTGTTCTCTGGGATCCACAGAAAGGTAGAAGGAGAGAACTCACTTCACAAAGTTGTCCCCTAACTTCCATATGTGCACCACAATTTAGAGAGAGAGAGAGAGAGAGAGAGAGAGAGAGAGAGAGAGAGAGAGAGAGAGAGAGAGAAGCTCTTAAAGCTACCACATTCTTCTGTGTATCTAAACCAGTGTTCTAACCATTCTCCTCTGAAGCATCTTTTCTAATCTCATAAATGGCAGCTAACCAAAAGGAAAACCTCTCTTCCCTTAAAGCACAAGTTTTCAGTGATAAATAAACCAGGCATCACCAAGCACTCCTCCCTGAACTAACGCCAAAAGCTGATTCATTCTCCGCATGACATGGGTGTTTCACCCAACCATAGAGCAAATGTATCGGCTATCATGGACTTGGCTGTGATCACACTTCCTCACTGTGGTCCAGCGATCTGACACAGCAGCCAACCACATCACCTCACAAAGAAATGGCATTGAAAACCCTGGTTTCTAAGGAGAACGTCGGTCTTTAGCTTTCCAGCTGAGTTTCCAAGTGTCTCTTCAATGAGCGATCCATACTTGTTCTTGCCATAGAAGCGCTTTAATGAGACTTGTAGGGTGATGGTCTCTTTCCTGCCATTAGCAATGTAACACAGGAAAATTTGTGAGAGGCATTATTATGTGCCTGTCCTGGAAAACTTCAGTGGTGTAACAGAGAAGCCACTGTGCTTTGTTTGAAAATGACACAAAAACATCCATGGCTTCATGCCACTATTGGGCACAGTGTCGTAACAAGCTTTATTAAATGATTTGCTCCCAATAAGAATGAATGGAAGATGGACCTAGTTAAAAAATGCTTTCAGTTTATCATGTTTCCGTATGCATTACACAGATACCTCTGTTTAATACGCGGAGATTCATGTTTTATATTTCCATTGAGATTTGCTTTCCTATCCGTGCTGATGGCACACTGGACCATGGCATTTATATCATTACAGGCCAGACACCACTTCATAGTTAGAACTTTCCACTTGAAGAATCATGTGGTGCTCAAAATATTTTATATTTAAAGCATTTCAGATTTCAGAGTTCAAACTGGATATGTTCAACCTATCTTTTTTATCACTATGGCTATACTACCATGGACTATTCTTAAACAACCAGCCAAATTTTATGAAACAAAAATACAACTTAATAATAGCAATCTCAGGGACTTGGAATGCAACTCAGTGGTAGACTGTTTACCTAACATGCATGAAGTCCTAGCTATATACACACATGGAAGCAGGGCAGAGAGTAATAGTAAAACATACTTTAACAACTAAAAACTAAACAAATAATATAGAATATATATTAAACATGAAGTGGACCTTAACAAAATGTGGGTTATAGATACTGTCTTTGGACCACAAATGCAATCTTTATATTATAATGAGTTTTACAAAAATATAATAGGGGGCTGGAAAGATGGCTCCACAGTTAAAACCACGAGTTGATCTTCCAGAGGATCTGGGTCCTATTCCCAGGACACAGGTGTTGTCTCACAACCATTTCTAACTGCAGCCCTACGGGATCTAATCCCCTCTGATGGTCTCCAAAGGCACCGCATGCATGTGATGTACAGACGACGCGCAGGCAAAAGATCCATACACATGCAATAAAAATAAATGTTAAAAGTTTTGTTTAAAGAAAATAAAATTCCTGCTGAAGTCATAATTACTCTCCTATCTCAAGGCCCTACACAAACTCTGCCACTTCATGTCATTTCTCTGACCTCACTGCTCACCCTACCTACATCTCCTGGGTATCTACAATACATCAATACTGGTCTCCTTGTTGATTTCAGAACACATCAGAACACATCCTACCCTACAGACCAGACGTCTGCACTGACTGCTCCCTCTACCTGCAATTCATTCTCATTCTCTCTCTCTCTCTCTCTCTCTCTCTCTCTCTCTCTCTCTCTCTCTCTCTCTGTGTGTGTGTGTGTGTGTGTGTGTGTGTATATATATATATATATATATATACACGTATACATGCTCATGCACATACACATATCTTCATTTGCCTCCCTTTAAGTCTCTGTTTCAGGTCACCATGAAACATATTCTACTACATTTTTCCTGTTCTACCATGTTGCATAATTTTCTATTTGACTTACTATCTGTCTCAATAAGATGAAAACTCCACATGGTTAGCATTCGTTATTTGATTCACCGGTATACAGCCAGCACCAAGATCAGACACTAACTCATAAAAACCCAGTTGAATGAATAAGTGAGCAAATGAAACTCTTTTCTTTTGTAACCACCAATCTGCCCATGAATCTTTCTTTAAGACTTAAACAGAAAAATCAAAAACTGTCAAAAGTTTAAGCAAAAAACATTACACCAACAAATGTTGTTAAAACCAGCCAAGATCAAGAGTTGATTTAAAGTTTGGAGAGACTAGATTCAGAGAATCAGTTTAAAAGTCAAGCCATGAAAGAGATGAAGTATGTAACTTTCTAATGACCACACTTCTTAGGTTTGCTTTAGCCACACATATAGTGGGATACCTTCCCACTACATTTGTATAAAGCTCAGCGATTGGGCTGTATGAGAGGTAGTCGGAGTGAGGAGTCAGAAGGAGAAGGAAGAGGAGAGGAAGAGGAGGAGCTAGGAAGAAGAAGGAGAGGTAGGAGCCATGGAGAACCATGATTGTGTACAGGATGGTCTTGGGTAATGATTTATATCATAAGGTTAGATATTGGGTTACAACTCTAATTGTGTGAGCATCTTGTTTATTGAGCATTTCTAATTACATAAAGCCTTTGGATAATATTAAGCATTAGAGTCTCATTTCTACTGGGTACCTCGTGGATGGCGGGATGGTCTGGGCTCAGCCGAGCCTTGTGGAGACAGCATGGGAGATTGGCATCTTGTGGGTGCCAGGGCCAGTGTTCTGGTCCATCTGAGCTGGTGGCCTGAGCCAGCAGTAGCAGCAAGAACACACCACTCCTGGCTTCAGGCCTTGCCTTGTCGGGAGGGAACATGGCAGCACCATAAGAACAAGTAAGATTGGGTGCCGCCAATTCTAAATATTCTGCCAATATATGCAAGGACATACATAAACATACAAATTGAACAAATCCAGAAGAACCTAAGGATATTTTTCCATCACATGAGTTTTCTTCATATAGAAGCTAGCAGGTGTGGAGTCATATGCCTAGAATCCTAGCACTTGGAAGACCTCTAATTCTAGGCCAACCAATGCCACATAAAAGACCCAAGTTCATAATTTTTAAAGATTTAATTAATCTTTTTATGCATGTGTATATATGTGTGCTTATCTGGGTTTGTGTGCATCACAACGTATGTGTGTGTGTGAATTTACCTCTGAAGACCCAAAGATGATGTTGGATCCCCTAGAGCTAGTTATGATCTACCTGACTAGGTGCTGGGGACCAAATCCAGGTCATCTTCAAGAACAGTAAGCACTCATAACTGCTGAGACATCTGTCTCTCCAGCTCCCCAAGTTCATGATCTGGATCATAATTAGGATGACCTTTGAGGCTAGTTTCCCTGTTGTGATGTTTAATCTTGACTTTAAAGTTACTGGGATTTTAAATAAAATCACCATGGAAATGAATCTCAGGTCACTTCTGGGAGTGAATTTCTAGGCAGGCTTAAATGATATGGGGAAAATCACCCTACATATAGATGAACAACTTCATGAGCTGAGGTACCAGACTAAATATGAAAGAGAAAGTCAGACAAACAGAAGTATTCATCACTCTCTGCATCCTGGCTGTGGGCACAGTCTAACTATCCACTTCCCTTTAGCTATAAACATGATTATCTCCTCCTTCCTAAAGTCAGATATTTGATCATAGCACCAAGAAATATAACTTAGGAATCTGACCTCGTCCACTTGGTTGGCTTGGTTGTTCCTCCCAGTTCATCCCACATTTTACTCTCAAAGATGCCCTTGGCAAAAAAAGAAAAAAGAAAAAAACAAACAACAACAACAAAACCCTACTTAGTCATCCTATTTACAAAGGAGATAAATTTTATTCTCATTTGGACATGCTGACCAAGCTCTTGAGGACTTTGGTAGATTGCATGTTGGAAAGGAGACAGCCATAACTAATACCTACTGTCCAGCACTACAAGTGAACTGTTACAGACCCTTTTTTTTAGCAAAGGTCACAGAAGCAGGTACCACAAGCTTCTTCATATATACAAAGCCCAAATCCTCATTAGGTTGCCTGTACAATAAAATTCTATGGAATGTATAGATGCACCAAATATTTTTCTTATGTGCTCCCTGTGAAAAGCTGAGACCAAAATCCAACTGGAGACGGGAGAGACTACAGAAAACAAATCTCTCCTATTGTCTTCTTGTCCAAACTATAAGAATGTGGAGTCAAGACTATACAGATGCATTTGTGTTCTGGACTCTCAGTAAATACCCAAGAACTGTGTTTCACATTAAATGGTGAAACTCATTCATGTGAGTGAGCACCATGTAAACATTCAGTTTACAAGCAAATTTTGGTGCAACTGTCCTCCTAAATCACAGGCCATCCTAATTTGTGTCAGTCTTAAATAAAAGACAAGAGGTAATTCTTGTTATCTTGAAGACAGTAATGGGGCCTTAGAATCATGACAGACACTCCGTGACTTAGCACAGCTTCTCTTGACATGTGTAAACAGATCAAGCTATATTATGGTCCCTACTATGTCTTTTTCCTTATATATATTTGCAGGCTCAAATTTTTTTTATTTTCTCACTGTATATTTAAGAAATAAAAGAAATAAATGTCAACTGAGCAAGACGCAAAATGTGGTGTCAGCTGGGCATGGTGGTACACACCTGTAATCCCAGTATTTGGAGAACAAAACAAAAGGATCTTGAATTCAAGGCTAGCCTGGGCTACATAATGAGACCTTGTCATTGAGAAAGAAAGAGAAGAAGAGAGAGAAAAAGAAAGAAGAAGCTGGGACCAAGAGAGGGCTGCTAAACATAGCCAAGACTCCTTAATTTCAAGAGTGATCACGCAATGACACTTTTAAAAGTTTGTAGTGACAAACTGGCACCATCACAGGCAAACCAGAAGGTCTGGTCACCCCTGTAACCTCTTGTTCTGTATCATTCACATCCTGATACAGTTTCCTGTGCCTGAAGAAGCAACCCTGACCCTGCAATAGCAGCCAAACTTCATGCCTAACCCTAATAACAATAAAGTAACTTCACTGCTAGCCCCTGTCCAAGACTAGGAGAGGGCCCCACCACCTCCTCCACTCCTGAGGAAATGGGCAGCAATTCACAGAGCACTATAAGCTAGGCCAAGCCCAGGGCACGCCCCAAGCCACAAGCAAATTTTCTTTTAAAGAAGCAATTCATGACAGAAATGACCACCACATGAGGACACGGACATCAGACACAGACTTAATAGCAAGGATTTAAAGTATCAGATCATTGCATTGATGACCAAGTACACTCAACACCAGGCTGAGCCAAAAAAGCCATCTCTCTTACAAAACCCAGTCTCCAAGAAGAAAAGCCATTGTATCTGTCCTCAACTACAGTAACAACTTGCTTGGATTTCTTTTTCTTTTGCTAAGGTCAATGATGCAAAAGACTCAGAAGAGTAAGAATGAATGTTGTCCTCTTTAGGGTGCAATGCCCAAGTTCTTCAGAGTTGAGTTCAAGCCTCTTGTTCAACTCAGTGAAACTCTATTTGATCATTAAGTTTAATCACATTCATGACAAAGGAAAATGATTTTTTTAATCAGGTTGCAATCTAGAACATGAAATGTCCAATAGCAATAAAGGAAGAAGCCCTACAGCTAGATTGCCAAATGTTCAGGATAACTTCAAGTTCCTCAATGATATCACAGTGCTTAACAAAGACCCCCCCCCCCCCAAGAGGCACCCCAGCCTGTGACAGGGCCACAGAAAAAGCCAATGTCTAGGGCAGGTGAATCGACGTGGAAATCGGGGAACAGCCATAGATAAGAGTTTGGGCACCGTGCTAGACCACACACCAAGGAGACATGAAAGAAACAAATTCAGACTGATGCAAATAAAACTGAAGTCCTTGCAGCTGGGAGACATTATGAGCCCAAGGTGCCAAATACGTGCAAGAGCCAATAGAAGTGGAACTATTTTTTCCCAAAAAGTGGTAAGATACTTTTAAGTTCAAAGGCCTCCGTGTTGCTGTAACTGTTTAAACTGTCTTACCATAGCCAATGTAGAAATAAAACAAACAATTCAGTGACAAGGTTTTAAGGAAAAAAAAATGGTTTAGGCTGCTGTATAACAAACGTCTCCTTTAAGAGATCGAAATTATGTCTTTCTCGCCGTTCACCCACTCTGTTCCACCTCCCAATAATAAAGAGTACAATGCCCCTTTCTGCCTGGCTTCTCTTGTCTGCTAGGGACACCATCTGTCCCACACTATATAAACAATCTCTGCAGGAATCTTCTGATGACCAAACAGATTAGCAAGATCCAGATCTGTACACCATTAATAAGATCCCCATCCGATTCGGCCTCTTGTCCTCGTCACTCCACACACAAACTTCAGAACTAAGCCTGCTTTGTTTGTAAGTAATGTGAGTAACATTTTAAAGATAACCTCTTGGCACATAGAGCCATCTGTTGGGGGAGGGGGAAGAAACAGAGAGAGAGAGAGAGAGAGAGAGAGAGAGAGAGAGAGAGAGAGAGAGGCTGACTTACTCTCTAGGCAATAAAAGAAATGAGCCCTTCAGGGAATAGGAGAAGCAGTAAAAAGAAAATCATATTTACAAGGCAAACAAATACACCAAATTTTTATAATTTCTAATAAAAGGCTACTGGTTACTCTATTTTTCTTCTAAATGACAAATTAAAAAAAAACTATTCAAGAAAAGGGAAAAATAAGTTTTACACTTTGGCAAAGGCATACATACAAGAACTCCGAGTTTGCATGACTCTAGCAGAGCAAAGCAGAAATCTTATCCACAAAGGCTAAAGGCCGCGGTGAAGTTTGCCTCTTGTCCACCTCTGTCCATATGATCACCGACGCTGTCCTTTTCCAAGTTTTTTATTGACCGAACCCTTATAACTCTACTCGAGAGCTCTCTGTGCTGACTCCAAAGACTCCCAACTCTCAAAGAAATAACTGTGCCTGTGACGGCGTTCCTAAAATTAATCATAATAAACGAAAGGCAGCTGAGCACCGCTAACGGAGAAGACCAGGCATAAGGAGCCAGACCTCTGCAGCTGCACGTCCTCCCAAACGTCTACGTCTAAATCTGCAGCCCGGGTTTGCTCCAGGCCCCAAGCTCCAGCAGAGGATGCTCACCACACATTCCAAACAGAAAGCAAACGAAACCTCCTCCTCTCCCTCGAGTGATGCTCACAAGAGCCCCCAAGTCCCAGTTCCCGGGGATCACCGAATCAGCAGGCGCGTCCGGCGCCGGTCCCCGGCTCTTCGAGAGCAGAATGTCAAATGCATGACCGCGCCAGGGCGCAAGGGAGCGAGACAAAGCCACCGCCCGCTACCTGCGGCGCGGGCGCAGGGCGCCGGCCGCGCACTCACCTGGGCAGGCGGGCTGCGGGTGGGGACCCTGCCGAGGCGGGAGCGCGCCCCGCAGTCGCCGCGAGCCGCCAGCGCGCGCCGCGGGGAAGGCGGGCGGCCGCGCGTCACGGAGCCCACCCTGCGCCCCTGGCCGGCTAGCGTCTCAGCGGCCGTCCTCGGCTCACCTCCGAGCCGGCATGCTAGCACGGCGCGACCCTCGGCGCTCCCGTGGCGGCTCTGTGCCGCCGCCCACCCGCGGTTACGCCGCGCGATCCGCCGATTGTGTCGAGTCAGCGGCGGCGGCGGCGGGGACGCGCGGAGCCATGTCTCCCCGCGCTCGGGGCCCCAGGCCCCCGTTCCGCTCGCTCTCCAGGCGTCGCCCGCGAGCCGCGCACCAGCCGCCCGCGTCCCCTCACCGTCGCCTCCTCCCCCGCATCGCCACGGGTCCCCGGCCCGCTCACCTCCAGCCGCGCCGCCTCCTCCACCGCCTTATCCGCTAGACTCCGGGGCAGCATCTGCCCGCACCGCGCTGGGGGCGCTGGGCTGGGGGCCGCCTGCACGTCGGGTACTCGGGAGCCTGACGGAGCAGAGCCGGGGAGAAGCCGCCAGACCCGGGCCCGCGGGACCTCCCTGGGGACGGCGCTCCAGAGCCGGGCGGGTGGGGCTGGGCGGAAGACGAGTTAGGCTGCGGAGCGAAGGACACAAGCATTCCTATAGGCGTCGCGAAGGATGAAGGGGACCCGCTGAGGTCATGCAGACACGTCTGTTCCTAAATCCCATCGAAAAGCTGAGTCGAGGGTGTCATGCCTCAGTTTCCCCATCTGTACAAGACAGTAACACAGATGTCACCTACACGGGGTGTGGTGAAGATGAAAAATGTATTATTAAAATCGCATGTGACTTAGAGAGGACACTAAAAACTAAATTTTGCTGTACAGATACTTGGTGCTTTCCATGTATTTCTTCTGAAGCATCTTCTTTGAGTTAGTCTTATTTTGGGAGCGGGGAGGGAATGTGTAATGCTGATAAGACTGTGCCCCCACAGTACTTGAATGGTGTCTATAAAAACATGGGAAAAAATTACTTAGTTTTATAGCTTAACTATATTTATGCAGGAAGTAAAATAATAATATCTTCACCCCAAGTAATCAATATCCATGCTTTTTGAACGTGTGTGCTCAGTATTCTGTATCTTCCCAACTCTCCCTTTCTAGAAACAATGCTTCATACAGCTCCCTCACCCACAATGAATCTTTGTGGTTCCTGGATCCTGGCAGATCCCAAGACAAGCCAGTCATCATAGTCTAGACCACAATGTTTGGCTGTCGGTGGACTTATTAGTCCAAACATTCGTGTGTGACACTTTCCTAGGGACTATTCAGAAAATGTAAAGCTATTGAAACTAGTATAACTACATCTGGAAGACAAGAGCCAGGCAAGAAGGACCCCTGCAGTTTGCCAAAAAGCCAACTTCTGAAAGGTTGAGATGGAGAAGATGTGTCTGACCCTGGAAGGAGAGCCTCCCTTTTTATTTCAAGTCAGCTTCAGTTATCTTCTATTATGGGTCACAAAAGAGCCCTGATGTCTTCGTCCCTAGATCTATCATCACAGGCATCATTGATGAACCTCATCCAACCAAAGGTCCAATTCCAGTTTCTATGGACAGTATTGGGGTTAGTCTCGTCTATAATAGGAATCCCATGTTACGCCACGAGCCAGTCTCTTTGTACAGTTTAGGTCCAGCTAGCCCACACCTGCATCACTTAGCATCCATACTGACTAGCCACTGTCACAAATTTTTTAACCGAAGGGTATAAAAACAAATAGAGGATTGCTATGCATGCTCTGGATTGTCTTGTTTTCTTAGACTCAGAAAGGAGTCTCAACCTTCTAAAACTTCCAATACACAAACCACAGTGACAGAGATGACAAAATATATAGTAAAATCATACTAAAATTATAAGACTCCAAAACCCGATTGCTCACCACTGTTCAATGCGGGTCTCCCCCGATAAGGCCCCTGCCTTTGTTTGTCCCATTCATTCCAAGAAAAAACTCATAAACTAGTCAACCGGCTTAACATGGAAAAGCGTTTCTTTATTATTAATTGAAACACTTGTCCCATCTCGCAAGACTCCAACAGTTAATGGTCACTTTCTCAGAGTACTTACATGGCCCTTAACATCACATGGGACAGTGTCCTAACCTTTCATTGCCCTGTTATCTCCTTTTTCTGTGGATATGATTAAGTTTGTAAGTATTTATCCACCCACATGCATATTTCAAGAAATTTAGACTGCAGAGGCCTCCCAGACCCAGAGTTAGCTCTAAAGGCAGCCCCTATGGTCTTATACATTTATAAAAGTTTGAAACTTAAAATATTTTTATCTCAAGAAATATGTTGTGGAGTGAATGGTTAGGAAACCCCAAATTCAGAAGGGAAACCTAGGCCCAAAATAATAGTGTTAAAGAGCCTGAGGCCTTTAGGGGAGTAACAAATCACATAGGCAGCACCCTAATGAGTGTGACTAGGAAGATATCCTGAGACAGAGACCCTCGAGAGCTCTCTTACCCTCTTTTTATCATATGCGAATAAATAAAACCTAACAGTGTATGGATAATCTCGTGTGTGTATTGTGTGGAAGCATCACCTATCAATAAAAAGCCTATGCCTTATAGGAAAGGGTAGATTAGTGGGAGATCGGCAGAGAGAGAGAGAGAGAGAGAAACCCTGAAAAAGAGTCAGGCACCACAGGATTCCCTGCACGGACCCAGAGGACCTATGAAACTGAGGAGAAGTAACTAGCCATGTGGCAGACATAGAGTTACAAGCTAGTTGGGGAACAAGCCTAGCTTGACCTAGGCATGTATTCACAAACAAAATATGGCCTCCCCGCCATTATTTGGGAACTGGGCACATGAGTGGAAAAGCCTGAGGTTACATAACGGTTTGCAACCCACCAGAACCCAGCCTTGCTAGCCCCTTGATCTTGGACTGGGTACCTTTAGAACCATGAAAAGTGAATTTCTGTTGCACATAATCCACCCCAGTCTATGCAGATGTACTAATTCAAGTCTTGTCTCTCTTTAGTCTCACTTCCCTTCATCATAAGTCTCCTCAGGTCTGGTGAAACAGAATAATTTGAGAGCGTTTTAAGACTCTGATGGCAGGGGAGTCAACTTCCTTCACTTCAGTAAAGAGAAGTACTCCTGATATATCCTACACTTTCATTCTTTACATCTCAAAGAAAGTGCACACACTTTCCAAGTTTAAAAAAAAAATAAATCAAACAATATATGTGACATTCTCAGTAGTGGTGCTTGCATTGGAAAGAAACTTTTAAACTGGAAGATAGGAACAAATTTGAACATATGAAAAGGAAACCCAAGAGTATAATCCCAAAGTGTAAAGAAAAGAGTATCAGTGAGGTCTATTGGAGATTAAATAAATTTACAATATTGTGAGGTTTTGAAATGTGTGAGGTTCATTTTAAATTTAAATAAAATATTCCTCCTGTATTTACAATATCTTTTTTCCTAAAGATTGCTCTGAATTGTGTAATAGTTAGTTCCCACAAAGCTATTCCTAATTGTCCCTCTGTCTACATAACTGTAATCATTCAAAGTGGACATTTTAAATTAAAGAAATTAATAATCTAAACACAATATGGCCTTAGAACGTCTATTTATGTAGCAGCTCATATATCAACTAAAATAACAAAATAAATAAGTAGTTGTAATTAAAGGGCTGGGCCACTTAAATACCTATATGTATTTTTACCATATATACAATAGCATATATAATAACATTGTGTGGGTTCATATGCACATGTGTGTTTGTACACATGTGCACCTATGTAGACATGCAGGTTGTATCATGGCACTTGTGTGAAGGTCAGAAGACAACTGTGGAGTTTTTGGTTATTGTTTAAAAGATTTGTGTGCATGTCTGTGTGCCTTCATGAGTTTATATGCGTCATGAGTTTTGTATGTCTGTGTGCCTTCGTGAGTTTGTATGCATCAGGAACATGCAGGTGCCCGTGAAGTCAGAGGACAGCATAAACCTTGGAACTAGAGTTACAGGAGGCTGTGAGCTTTCTGTTCTGGGTCCTGGATACTGAACCTAGGTCCTCTGCAAGAACAGTAATCGTTCTTAACCTTTGACCTATCTTACCTCTTTATCCAAAATATTGACAGTAAATTTAGAATGTGTGCCTGGGTGCATGTGTGTGCCTGTGTGTGCCTGTGTGTGTGTGGCTGTGTGTGTGTGTGCCTGTGTGCCTGTGTGTGTGTGTGTGCCTGTGTGCGTGTTTTCTACTTTTTGAGATAGTCTCTACAGTAGACCTGCCTACCCTGGAACTAGGTATATAGACCAGGCTGGCCTCAAACTCACAGAGATGCTGCCTCCCAAGGGACAGGATTAAAGGCATACAACACCATGCCCAGCTAACCTCTGGTTCCTCTACTTACTTTCTACCATGTTTGAGACAAGATCTAACTTCCCTATACTACAGGCTAGATGGCTCAGGATCTTCTGGGGATGCTCCTGTCTCTGTCTCCTGTTTCCCAGTAGAACTAGAGGAATTACAGATGTTTGTTTATTTTCTTTTTTTTCCCCTCCCCTTCTCCCTCTCGCTCTGGCCCTGTTCACTCCAGCCCTGCTATGTTTGTATTTTTATCATAGCAGCTATGATTAACTTACCATGACATGATTCATGGATGCTTGAAAGAGGTTATAAGGATGAGGGGTTTTCCCCTAATCTATAGTCTCAGACCACAATACTTTTCTATTAGTCGGTTAGCTGGTTTTTTTGAGACACAGTCTTATA
The DNA here is from genome assembly GCF_011762505.2 of Arvicanthis niloticus. NCBI lineage: Eukaryota > Metazoa > Chordata > Mammalia > Rodentia > Muridae > Arvicanthis > Arvicanthis niloticus. The sequence goes on along the minus strand of NC_047660.1, from coordinate 128,026,846 downwards.
ATCTATCACAAGCAAACCTCAAATTTGTACTAATCCTCCTGCATCTGCCTCCTGAGTGGTAAGATTATTCATATGTACCACCACCCCCACTTGTTGTTATGTTAAAAGTAACTTCCTTTGTCTGAAGACTTTTTTGTTTTTAATGTATTATTTTTATAAACCTCATTCGTTCATTTATTCAAACAAGTTAAGTGTTTCAGAGTTGACCTCAAAGACATGACTACACTGTGGATAAATCTGTTATTTCACTGCAATGGCATCATCATTATTAATACTTCTGCGGGTGTGGTACTTTTTGTTATTCTTGATTCTAACTGATCTTTCCTTTTTGTTAACAAAACATTTTTTTAATCTAAAAGAAAAGCTAAAATAGTAAAATTAATCTAATAGTTTAAAGAAACTTTAAAAATTAATTAGCAACTCTTTTTCATTTAAAAATGTTTAGAGTCCCACATTTTCTCCTGACTCCAAGCAAACCATTGGTGGCAGCTGAGATTCCATGGTGGCAGCTGTTTGGCTGCTTTACCCGGATGGTCTTGGTAGCTGCCAGCATACCTCCTCCATGAAGAGTAGCTATCTGGGCTGCCTAAACTGAAGAAAGTAGTCTGGAGCTCACTTCACAAAGCCTGTCGTTGTGGAGACTCTACCTTTGAGTCCCCAGCTTGCAAGAGGCTCAGAGTTGTTCCTGGCTAGCCTGGCTTCCTCTGACTAGCACTGTTGCTACTGACTCCTCTAAACTTCACCTGAGTCTGTGCCATGCCCATGTTCTGTAGCCTAGCTCAACAGAGCTAAGTACAGGGGCTCTCATCACCTAGCTACCTCTTCGATTTATCTTGAGACAGCTGACCTCAGAGATATGCCTGTAGTACCCTTTACTACCCTTTGAATATAATCAGTGCAAGAATCCCACATTAGCACGTCCATCCATCCCTGTAAGGGTGGAAGAAGGAGGTCTGATAGGAGACGGAATTAGAGGAGCTTTTCAAAATATCATCCTCACATTACTGACAAAATATATTGAATTTCTCAATAAGTCCAATATACAGTTTCTCATTTAAATAGCTAACTTCACTTTTATTACAGCCTAGTGGGAGAGAGAACTAAGACATCAAAGACTAAAATGTTTGCCAGTCAGTCATGCCTCTGACTCTTTTGTCTTAGTCCCTGTTCTGTTACTGTGAAAAGACACCATGACCAAGGTAACTATTATAAAAGGGAACATTTAATTAGGAACTTGCTTCCAGTTTCAGAAGTATAGTCTATTATCATGGTGGGGAGCATGCTGGGACCGTGGCATCAGTCATGGCCCTGGACCAGTAACTGGGAGCCATATCCCAATCTGCAGACCAAAAAAGAAACTGGGACTGATATGGGCTTTTGAAACCTCAAAGCCCACCCTGAGGTGACACATTTCTTCCAACAGGACCACACCTAATCTTCTTAAACAGTAGTCTCTGTGACTACTAAACATTCAAATATATAAGCCTGTCAGAGACATTCTTACTCAAACCACCACATCCTCAGTGTAGTTTGCAGCATGGTATGTTATCTCTGTGTTATAGTAATATAATTTTTAAATTTGCTTTCCAGCTTGTACTTCCTTAAGACACCTAAAATCAGTCCCACTCTCATTCATATTGCCCACTTTCTTGGATTTCTCTTGTGTAGTTTCCTTCTGCCTGGCCTTGTAATATAGGTCTTGAGTCCCAGTCTTGAGAGTCTGAAGCAAGAGGATTGGAATTATGACCTAATATGTGTTACATAGCGAGACCCATCTAAAATTAAAATATATATATATTATTAGTCTCAAAAAGTCTTATTTTTTATCCTTTCTGCTATAACTTTGTACCAGCAAGTTTTATATCAGCTTGACACAAGATAAAGTCATTAGAAAAGAGGGAGCCCCAGTTAAGAAAATGCCACAATTTTAAGGCATTTTTGAATCAGTGATTACTGGGGGGATGGCCTAGCCCATTGTGGGTGGAGCTGCACCTGGGCTGGTGGTCCTGGGTTCTATAAGAAAGCAGACTGAGCAAAGCCAGGTAGCAGCACCTCTCCATGGCCTCTACATCAGTTTTACCTCCAGGTTCTTACCCTGCTTGAGTAATTGTCCTGACTTCCTTTGATGCTAGACAGCAAGATGGAAGGGTAAACCAAATAAACCCTTACCTCCTGTCTTAATTAGGGTTTCATTACTGTGAAGAGACACCATAACCAAAGCAACTCTTATAAAGGTAGACACTTCATTGGGGCTGACTTACAGCTCCAGAGGTTCAGTCCATTATCATCATTGGTAAGAAGCATGGCAGCATGCAGGCAGACATGGTGCTGGGGAAGCACCAAGAGTTCTACATCTGGACCAGAAAGCAACCAGGAGAAACTGTCTTCTGCAGGCAGCCAGAAGGAAGTGCTCTCTCCAGCCCTGGGCAGAGCTTGAGCATAGGCCATCAAAGCCCGCCCCTACCTTGACACACTTCCTCCTACAAGACCACACCTACTCCAAGAAGTCCACATCTCCTAATAGTGCCACTTCCCATGGGTCAAGCCTATTCAAACCACCACACTGTTCAAGTTGCTTTGATCATGGTGTGTCATTATAGCAATAGAAACCCTAACAGTTTCTTATAGCATCTTCAGTAATATAGGAAGACCCCAACATCTCTTGCTAACTGATTGATTATATTTTGACAATTTCTAAAGATAAGAAGAAAAGAAATTAAGGTATAAAAAGTTATCACCAGGGGCTGGAGAGATAAATCATTAGTTAAGAGCACTGACTGCTCTTCCAGAGGTCCTGAGTTCAATTCCCAACAACTATCTATAAGAGAATCTGATGCCCTCTTCTGGTGAATCTGAAGACAGCTATGGTGTACTCATGTAAATTAAATAAATCTTTTTTTTAAAAAAGGTTATCACAAGAAGAGAGTATTTTCATTATATATCTAAAATATATCATGAGTGAATTGAAAATAAAGTATGTACAATATAATCTGCATAGCATATTTTTCTTATTGGTGGACAAATACTTCAGAATGACCTAGTTTTTTCAAACTTGGTTTAAAATTAACCCAAGACACGATTCTGTTTACTGGGAAGACAGTGACCGTGACCGATGCTTTAGCCTTTGGCCAAAGAAAGGACACTTTTCCCAGAAGCTGTGTCATTACTGACAGTTGTGCCAAGAAGTTTGTGTTGTGCCTTAGTTCAAGGTCACACAAAGGTGATGCAGCAATTAATCTAAGAAGACTCAATGTGAAATGGAAGCATAGAGTGCATTGTGAAATTGGAAGCAAAGATGAAATAACATCAAATACAAGAAGTTTGATTATGGTGTCCTTTTAAGTATTGTTCTTCACATATGTCCAGGGCCAGTGTGACACCACATCAGACTTATCTTCTGACCCTGGTATTATCTATAAGTCAAGCCAGTCCTCAGACTCAGGTTTCACCATTCTTTGACCTGCTTTGTGTCCTGGGAGGCTTACCATATGTCTACACAGAGTCTCCTTCATTCACTGGCCCTGGAGATCAGAGTGTCCCTCCCACCTATCCCTCCTTATTCCCTCCTCAGGGAGTCCACCCTCTACTGCTGCAGCCCCTCCTGCACTCCAGGGACATGCCTTCCCTTGTCCCCCTTTGCTCATGGATAACATTGTTCCACCGCTGCTTGGGCGCCTCAGTAATCATTGGTTTCCTAACTCTGCCCAAGCCTCTGTGAAGGGACTTTTATGACATTCCACACAGTATTCCAGCCCAGCGGGACTTTTATGTTCTACAGGGCATTCTGGCAGACATTTCCAGGATAGTCACACTCTGAGAAATAATATAGTCACAGAAGGGCATCTGGACTAGACAGTCTTCATGGTTCAGATCAGTAGATTTCAAGTCAATAGAACCTGAATCAATTGCCATTAGGTAATCTTAGCTCTACCTTCACTGAGTCTTTAACCTCTGTTTTGATCCTGAATTACTGATGCTGTTTACATTTCTGTTAATTCGCCTGTAGAATTTTGGTATTAGAACTGTTAAGTCATTAGTTCAAGGTTCTGCCATCTGGTAGAAATAACACGGAAGATTTTGCAGACCAGATATTTGTATCATGTTATTGTTGTGGTATCACACTCAGAACCAGACATTGGATATTTTATGGATTTTTTTGTATTATTTGCTTTTGTGTTATTCTTACGTGTGTTTGTTTTTTTAAAAAGCAGGTAAAAAGAGGACTTAGATGAGATGGCTCAGTAAGCAAAGGCGCCCAACCTGTCACCAAATGTAAGCACCTCAGCTCAATCCCCAAAGCCTCCGTGGTAAAAAGAAAGAAATGGCTACTGTAAGTTGTCCTCTAACTTCCATATACACAAGCTATGGAACACACACACAAGCACACACACAAGCACACATACATGTGCAAAGCACACTTGTACACACACTATCAATCACTTTAATAAATATAAAATTATAAAACTCACATGGAATGCTATACAAATAATGAGAATAAGCAAATAACAACTAAATAACAATATTGGTGATGGTCGCAAGCAAGTTTTGAATAAAAACAACAGATGCAAAAGGATGTATGTGGAGGCTTGGGATGTAACTGAATCGGTAAAGTGCTTCCCCAACATGCACAAGACTCTGGATTTTAACAAAGAGCTTCCACAGATGTCTTTTTAATTGTTATTTAAACCCTATTTCCTTCTTGGTACACCAGAGCAATGATTTGTAACTGGAAATGTGCTAGTGTTTTGGAATTGTGCACTTACCAACTCAAAGCCTCACTACATGTGGAGTTTCTACTGTGACTTCAGTGTTTATACCTCTTCCATTAGTATGTTGATTCCTGATTCCTAATGTGATATATCAGGAAGCAGGCCTGTGGGAGGCAATCAGACCATGAGCAAACAATCTTGTGAAAAACTCAGTGGCGCTAAGAAGCTTGTTTAATTTTTTACTCTGTAAAGATGGAGTTAGAAGGCGTCATCCAAGAAGGAGATAGACCTTCACCAGATACCCAGCTTCATCTTGGACTCTTCAGTCACTGGAAATGTGAAAACTAAATCTATGTTGTCTATATGCTACTGAGCTTATGGTATGTTATTACAGCACACCAAACAGGCTAAGAAAGTCTGCTGGTATCTTGTCATCCAATTTTGGGGACCATGTCCATATCTGCCTTGTCTTCTATTTAAACAGACATGTACACTAGTGCATACAGCAGCTTTATTCACAAGAGCCAAAATGTGGAAACAATTCAATGTTCAGAAAAAATGAAATGGATAAACGAATATGGTATATACATGCAGTGAATATTGTGCAGCCCTAAAAAGGAGGACTCTTGAAGACAGTAGACTACAGTAAGGTGGACACAACTGGACAAATAGGAGGGCTCTTGGTTAATCAGATTCAAAGACACTAAGTAGAATAGCCATAGCCCCTGGGAAGGGGACATGTGAAGCAACTGGTTAACAGGAACTGGGGTTCAGATTGTAAAGATAAAAAGACTCTGAAAATAGATGGTTGTACCAGTGTGAGTGCATATTAGCTGTACACTGAAAACTATTAATATGGCAAAATTTTTATGTTTTCTGAAGTCTTATTCATCTTTTCATGCAAAAATAAGGTAAAGAGTCACTCTGCAAGGCAGAGAACATAAAATCAAAGTGAACACCCTCCAAAAACCATGACACCAATAGCCCCCAACTTGTGGTTAACGTTACCCTCATTTCTGCATTTGGAGATGGAGTTCACTGATCTCCTTACTGGTCCTTATTCACTGTGTCTGAATAGAGGCTGTGAGACCAAGCTTTACATGCTCATCCTACAGGCCACACAGGGTTCCTCAGCTGCTTAGTTCAAAGCAGCCTCTTCCCTGTGAACTCCTTAGGAACCTGGGACCTACCTGGCAACAGTTGCCATGCGGAAGAGACTCTGTTTAAACAGCACTCAGATGCAACACTAATGAGCACTAAAGAGAACCCATGCAACAAGGAATGGGGGATGGGGGAGCTTCATTCTACTTTACCTTGACCCTTCTAAAAGAAAATATTGTTTTCTCTAAGTAGCATCATGTAATTGTTTCTGCTGATAGTTTGAGTTTATTAGTTTAGGCATTTGATCGTTTTTGGTTTAGTTTGTTCATAATAAACTAGATTTACCTCATGACCTAGCTATCACATGAAACAGAAACACCACATAGATTCCTTCTTTTAAGGAAGAATTCTAGCTATTATATTTCTTTCATGAGTGTACAATAGACAAAAATTTCCAAAACACTTAGTGTCAACATTACAAAGTTAGAAAATTACACTATGATTAAGAGTGTCCAAATATCCTCTTTATAACTATTGTATTCATGACTTTTAGTGCTAAGTTTTCTAATATAAATAAAAAGTCTCTGATCTACCCTTTGGAATCCAGTTGTAAATACATTTTTCCCACTGTTAACTAAAGCTGCTATGGCAACACCTTGATGCTACTCTGCTACCACTACCCAAAGATTGTCTTCCCTGAGAGCTGAAGAAATGGCACCCTGTGGCCTTCACAGTTAGCCAGAGTTTACATTTAAAGTCATTAATCTAAGACAAGCCTCTTCTTAGGTGAGCTATACTTTTATGATTGGAAGAATATAATACTGATGGCCTTGGAAACTGGCTGTTCCCAAGCAATGAGAGGTCTGGAGATCATATGCCGTTCCTTCTACTGCAGAAGAAACCAACAGAGTTATTTATCTTCCAGTTCTAGAAGTCAAAAGTCTGGAGTTGGTTTCAGTGAGCTCAGGTGAGGGTCCATCAGGCCTGTCCTCTGCAGATGTTAAATAAGAATTAATTAGTTTTTATTTCCTTGTCCTTTCCAAACCTTCTAGAGGTTGCCTATATTCTGTGGCTTGTGACTTTCAAAGCTACTGTCTTCATTCTCATCAGCAAACCCCTTTTTATAGTTAGTATAACATTCTCAGGCACCAGGAATTAGAGTAGATTCTCCTCTACAAATAGCCATATCTCCAGAAAAAAAAAAAAAACACTTATAAGATGATTCCAGATATAGTTATAATATTAAATTTTCATTTAATTCATGTATGTATTATATGTGTGTGTTTGTACATGCAACTACACATAAACATGTGTGAACATCCGTGACATGAAAGGTCAATGAGGTACCTTCCTCTCTCACTCTCTGTATTACTTTTAGTCTCTCACTGAACTTAGAGCTCATTGACAAGCTAAACTGGCTGACCAGTGAGTTCTGAGGATCCATTTGTCTCGGTCCCCAACCCAGCACTGGGGCACTGATGTTGCCAAGCTTTTCTGTGGGTTTTCTTGTACAGCAAGCACTTTCACCATCTGATCCATCTCCACAAGCCTATTAAAATATGGCTAAGTGATTTGTTAAGTGGGGAGTCTCTTCTGAGAAGAGTGGTTTCGAGATGTGGATTGAGCTACAACGTAATTGTGTTTTCCTTTTTGCTTCAAACTCTTCTGCCTCAAAAAATTTGCAAATCATCATACCTGAGGAAGGTAACATACCTGAGGAGTGTAATTCATGTCTACGGGAGTGAAGCAAAAAGTAGCCTTTGCAAACCATGGTATAAAACCTAAACTGCCAAGCTCTGGATTTATTATACATGACAGAATAAAGTCTGAGACATAAGCCACTATTCTCATCTATGTTACTATAGGCCAAAACAATTCTTACCTAACTGAAACTGACAGCTTTGTTTGGCACCAGTTGTTCTAAGACTATTTGTTGAGAATCCCAGTGCATTATGCATATACAGTGCCTCTGTATTTCTTGTGATGTCAACTAGATTTAGCAGGGATGGGGTGAACCCTTTGTCTTAGTTAGGGTTTCATTGCTGTGAAGAGACACAATGACCACGGCAACTCTTATAAAAGCAAACATTTAATTGGAGCTTGCTTACAAGTTCAGAGGTTTAGTCCCTTATCATTATGGTGGGAAGCATGGCAGTGTCTAGGCAGGCATGCACCGGAGGAGCTAAGAGTTCTACCTCTTGTTCCAAAGGCTGCTAGGAGAAGACTGACTTCCAGGATGCTAGGAGGAAGGTCTCAAGTCCTCCAATAATGCCACACCCACTCCAACATGGCCACACCTATGTACCACTCCCTGGGCCAAGCATATTCAAACCACCACACTTCTTTTTTTTTAAAGACACATTTTAATTTTTTTTATATATTTTACTTACATTTCAGATGCCATCCCCTTTCCCCACTTCCCCTCCCTAGACAACCCTTATCCCATGCCCCCTTTTCCTTTTTGCTTTTATACATTTTTTAAAATGTTAATCAAAGGCTTTATAAGTTTGGTAATGCTCACTCAGAAGTGTAACCCAATACCCAACCTAGATATATAAACTATCTTTAACTGGTGGAGACACGTGAACATCTGCCTCCATGCCCCCTCTTCTTTTTCTCTCTTTCTTTCTCTCATCACCTAGCTTCACCCTTCCTGTTAAAATAAAACTTTTCTCTCAAAATGCATTTAGAGCATAATTATTCCTAATTGTACCAGTGAGGTACAAGATAGTCCTAATACACAGTCCATCATTTTGTTGACTAACCAGAATCTCTGTCATCTCTCCTAACTAAAACACTTAGTTTCAAACCTGGCTTTTTTCTTGGCTTTAGAATGAATGTCAGCTGAAAACCATCCACTCAGATCTTTTCTCTCAAAGTAAATAGCCAGAATTGGCTATGAGACTATAGGTCTTCAACGCCGTCAGAAATCCAGAATGACTGAATTAACTGAAATTATGGGAAGCACTAAGCATAGCTTCTAAAACTTAGCAATTTATAGAGACCACTGAACACCTGGAAAGCCCCTATACTACAGAACGTTGGAGCATCCAATCTTCAGCCTTCTGGCCCAAAATCATCTGACAGACCTTAGTGATGCAGAATTATTAAGGGCTGATTATTCTGTCGTGGCAGATATAATCAGTTGACTATTCTGCAAGTGTGTCCTTTTCTGGACAGTAATTTGTCTGTAGATGGAAAGAGGCAATTCTTGCCTAGTGGCTGTCACCGCACAACTGGAGTAACTCCAAGGATGCTCAATTTCTTCTTAGAATCCACGAAAGGAAGCTGTCAGGAGCAGACAGGTCTCTAATCAAAATGAACATTAATATAGAAATATTTGTAACGTCAATTCTATGGACTTCTGATGTTTTGAAAACCAACTATCCATGTAAGGTAACCTGGACTGTTGTCTGTTAACTCCTCTCAGCTATTTCTAAAGAAAATATAGAAAACACCCTAACAATACTCTCAAAGCTTTGAATTTCCTATAGTCCCTTAACTCATAGGCTAATTGTCCCAAATCAGTTAAAAAAGTTAGAGAAGGACTGGGTCTAAGCCTTGTATTCCTAAATGTGTTATACAGGCACAATGCCCATGAGAGTATCAATATTCATCTCACTTTTATATCAATAAGAAGCTCATACCAATGAAAACCTTAAATTTGAAATCAAAGTAAATTTTGCACCATTTAAGAAATTATAACTTCATCTTGATATTAATTATACAGATTTCTACCAATAGGTTATGGCTATGCAATAAGTCCTAGCTAATCCTCCCTGTTCCAACAAAACCACTACTTTTCCCTAGAAAGACAGACCAATAACCACCTTAGTCCCCAAGCCCAGGGAATAGGGGCACTGACTCTTCTTTAACTTCTTCAAGCTGATTATAGGCATTGAGATATTAGAAGAGGGGTGAGGGGAAGAGTAAATTGATAAACCTGTGATGCTGTGTCTTCACTGCATCCAGATGAAATTCCAGGACATCGGAGGTTTGGGCAGGTCTGCTCAGTATGCTTGATGAGTAAATACACCAAGGCTGTGTATTCTGCAATATACAATTATCAGAACAAGTTTTAGTATCAAAAAAAAAATTTTTTTTTCCCTAGACGGCTGACATTTTTTTAAAAGATTTTGGTTCTAACAACTTTTCTTTTTTTCCCCCTTTTAAAAATTGGTTGTAATATTTACATTTCAAATTTTATCCCTTTATCCCATTCCCCCCACCACCTAGGAACCCCTTATCCCATCCCCCCTCCTTGTGCTTCCATGAGGGTGTGATTTTCCAGTTTCTGTGATGCTGTTTCCATTAACATAAATTGCCTCCTAAATTTCTAAATCCTTCCCTTTGTGTTATTAACTCTCCTGTTTTTCTTTTTCTTCCTTTCTTTTTTTTCTCTTTTTTCTCCTTTTTCCCCTTTTTTTCATCTCTCTTTTTTAAATTGGGTATTATATTTACCTTTCAGATTTTATCCCCTTACCCCACTTGCTCCCACCACACAGAAACCTCCTATCCCATCCACCCTCCTCATGCTTCTATGAGGCAGTGCCTGCACCTACCTCCCACCACTACCCCCTCCCCTCCCTCACATTCCCCCCCCCCCGTGTGTATTTTTTATGGGACCAAGAAACTCCTCTCCCACCTATGCCCAACAAGGCCATCCTCCCCTACATATACTGCTGGAGTCATGAGTCCTTCCCTATATGCTCCCAGGCTGGTGGTTTAGACCCTGGGGGGCTCTGGTTGGTTGGTATTGTTGCTTTCCTCCTGGGGTCACAAACCCTTTCTGCTCTTTCAGTCTTCTCTCTAACTTCTCCATTGGGAAACCCTTGATCATATCAGTGGTTAGCTGTGAGCATCATCCTCTGAATGTGTTAGTCGTTGGCAGACCTCTAAGTAGACAGCTATATCATATTCTTGACAGCATGCACTTCCAGCCATCCACATCAGTGTCTAGCTTAGGTGACTGTACATGGGATGGATACCCAGGTGGAATGGTCTCCTGATGGCCCCTCCTTCAGTTTCTGTCCCATGTTTTGTTTCTATATTTGCTCCCTTGAGTATTTTTGTTACTCGTTCTAAGTAGAACTGAGGCATCCCCACTTGGTCTTCCTTCTTCATGAGCTTCATGTTGTCTTCGGGTTGAGTCTTTGTTATTCCAAGCTTTTGGGCTAACATCCGCTTAACAGTGAGTAAATACCTTGTGTGTTCTTTTGTGATTGGGTTAACTCACTCACGATGATAATTTCTAGATCCATCCATTTACCTAAAAATTTCTCGAATTCATTATTTTTAATAGCTGAGTAATACTCCATTGTGTAGATGTACCACATTTTTTGTATCCATTCTTCTGTTGAGGGACATCTTGGTTCTTTCCAGCTTCTGGCTATTATAAATAAGGCTGCTATGAACATAGTGGAGCATATGTCCTTATTATATGTTGGAGCATCTTCTGGGTATATGCCCAGGAGTGGTATAGCTGGATCCTCAGGTAATGCTATGTCCAGTTTTCAGAGGAACCGCCAGACTGATTTCCAGAGTGGTTGTACCAGCTTGCAATCCCACCAACAATGGAAGAGTGTTCCTCTTTCTCCGAATCCTCGCCAGCATCTACTATCACCTGAATTTTTGATCTTAGCCATTCTGACGGTGTGAGGTGTTATCTCAGGATTGTTTTGATTTGCATTTCCCTGATGACTAAGGATGTTGAGCATTTTTTAAGGTGCTTCTCAGCCATTCGAGTTTCCTCAGTTGAGAATTCTTTGTTTAGCTCTGTACCCCATTTTTAATAGGGTTATTTGGTTATCTGGAGTATAATTTTTTGATTTCTTTGTATATCTTGGATATTAGCCCTTTATCAGATGTAGGATTGGTTAAGATCTTTTCCCAATCTGTTGGTTGCCGTTTTGTCTTATTGACAATGTCCTTTGCAATTTTATGAGATCTCATTTGTCAGTTCTTGATCTTAGAGCATAAGCTGTTCCACCACACTTCTATAACTGAAGTTCTTGTGTTTCATCAACTGCCAAGCAAGATGACTACAGTAATACTACCTTCCTCATACCCAATGTCCTTAGGTACAGAGTGATAAGAAGGAAAACCTCTTTTCCTGAGGTACCTATAAGGTCTTCTTAGGTTGCACTGATTCTAACCAGGTTATGTGCACCTTATGGTTTAGATATAAAATGGCCCTGATGGTTTCTGCCTTAAAGGTTTGGTTGACAACTAGATCCAGAGAGAGGTAATTGAATCACAAAGGCTCTGGCCAAGGCCATTTGTGAATTCACTAGTGGGATCATAACTCAATGGCATTATTGGAAAATGAGAGAAATGTTTGGAAGTGGGGCATAGTTAAATGAAACCAGTCACTCAAAGTATGTTATTAAGGGCTGTATCTTTCTCTAGCCCTTCCCAGTTTTCCTGCTTCCCCTTCTACTGTAACATTCTGTCTTACCATAGACCCAGAAACAATGAGGTCAGCCAATTATGAACCATGAACCAAGATAAAGCTTGCCTTTCATGAGTTGCTTGGCATTTTTTTTTAAAGAAAATTGAAGTCTAAGTAACACAGTAACGAGTGGGCCATGGAGCAATGTTCCAAGCCCCTCCATGTCCCCTTCGCCCGTGAAAGAGACACGTGAGGCGGTGTTTGGTGGTTACCGCAACGAAGTTTTATTATTGTATAAGCAGAAGCAGAAAGATGGAAAGCTGGGAAAAGGCACTGCTTATATACACCCTAGAGTGACGTGTTCACTTCTGATTGGCTGTTCACTCATTACCCATAATACGCCCCGGGATGGGCAGTGACTTTGGCGTGCTTTTTGCCTTTTGCACCTGCGCAGTCAGTTGTTTACTAGTGGGAGGACAGGATGCCCGCGCCATCTTGTAATGGCGAATGTTGTCACGCTCACGCAGCTCCCAACATCTCCCCCATCTATATATTTAAGATGGAACAGCCTATTGCCTATCAAGCGCGGCACCAACTCAGTGAGGGAAAGCAGAGGCCTGATCCCCTGTGCAAAATGAGATATTATAATGGGTTTCTTCTCTCGTTGTCATGCAATGAGTAATACTTCCCATACCCATCTCGATGACTTTTGACGGGGAAAGGGAGCCTCCACCCTGGGGCGCCACCAGGGGAGGTTTCTTGGCATCAAACCTTTGTGCAATCAGGTATACTTTCGGGAAATCTATCCACACTTGTGGAACATTCCCTGTCGAGTACCCACTCGCAAACACCTCTAAATATTCAGGTACCACAGTTATTCAGGCAAGGGCTGGCTAGACTTAGACCTCTCATCGACCCAGTGCAATGGGCTGAACCCTTGGGGTGCATCGACTGAGGGTCTCAGTCATCGGCTACTTTCTTAGCCTAGATAGCCAAATTTCAGGGGGAGATGCTTGCTCAAGGCTACGAGTGCTTGGGCAATAGCGACCTTGTCACGTTTTTGTTGGGCTCTGAGCTTACAAACCAATCATAACATGAACACTAATCCACAACATAGGGCTGCACCAAACAGGCCTATCCCCAACCTTTAAGAAAGAAGGAAAATAAATGTAAAACAATTAACCATTTTCTGAAGCAATTATTTCTAACAAATATCGCTTCATGGGCTCTTAAAAATTATGAATAAATTTACTGACTGTAAACCTCTCACCTTTACCAGAAATGTAAAGGGATGGTATAAAAACATCTTTTATATCTATAATAATTCTATAAGCATTTACTGAAATGGCAGCTGGAGTAGGCCAGTTAGGCTGTATAAATCTTAAATTTGAACTTTATTTTGGATTAATTTAATAACCAATCTTTTTTTGTCCAATGAGAATATCGGATAAAAGCCAACCTTATTCTCTAATAATTGTTACATATATTAGAGGAATCCAAAGCATCTCATTTTTAACAACTTTGAATATAAAGGAATTAAAACAATTTGAACGATATTTTATCAGCAGGTACAGTTATACTCATGGAGGGAAGTAGGCATAATTTTAATGTCTCCAGCATAATCATAACTTTTAGCCCACAGACTGTTGTAAAGTCTTTGGGTCTTAGATTTATCCCTCTTCTCACAAGAAACAATGAAGACAAAAGACGAATTCCGGTAAACACATTTCTAGGACCAGGTGGTGAAGACCCAGAACAAAAGGGATGCTTAGCACCTGGGCTTCTGAAGCTCAGTCTGCATTGTCTTAATTCAAATGTAAATGCTCTTAACCTCCCTCCGGCCTGTTCTCTGAGGCTTGGCTAGGCCTGAACTGTGCGACTTTGACTTTAACTTTAACTTTAAACCTTAAATTTAAACTGTAAACTTTAAAAGACGCGTGTTGTATCTTTTCTCTATAAACATAGGCAAATCAAAAATTTTCAAACTCTCGGTTGAACTACCAACTGTAGCCAATGGAATATTGGCAGTTTAACTATGTTTTTAAGCCTCTTTTGTAATATTAGAGTATAACCATATTTTTGAGAAACAAAACCAATCTTTAACGATGTAAGCAATCTATTTTCTCTAAAATCAACACCAAGTAGATTACCTTTATGCTATAAAGTTTTGCTGCCACAAAACAAAGTGTAAAATTTAATGGAAAACTTGTAGCATTATATAACTCAGGCTGCTGGCGGGTGCGCTGTGAGGACGGGGCAACCAAGTAACACTCAGTAGCTGTAATCAACGGCAGCACTGCAGAATTTGAATGTACTGGCATGGGAACAGGCCAAGATCTAACTATGGCCCATAGTGGTATACTTATCCCCAAATCAAACACCAGTATCAGGAGAATCAGAGCCGTCATCTTGCAATCTAGCTTCATTCTTCACAATCTGCACCAGCCGCGTAGGGACCCAAATTGGATTGTCTTCACCTGTGGAATAAACACAAACAGCTCCCCTCCCCGGCCATGGCGGGGGGCCTATCGCGTCCCTGACCTTGGAGAAGGGCTGAAGCCATTTCTAAGTTTGCTGCTGCAAGTCCTGCCTTAGTGAGGAGGCCTCCCAGGCCGCAACAGGCTCTCAGCAAGTCTTGTAGCCCCTTGTTCCTACGAGGGACAATGGCTGCACGGCATTCAGCTGTGGCATTTTCAAAGATCATCTGTTCTATCACTGGCATTGCTTGCTCTGGTTCCCCAAAGATTCTGCCATAAAAGAGGGTCCTTTTGTCCTCCACTCTCTCTCCATCAACCGGTGGACGGTCCTTAACCTTAACAGGCTCTGCAGTAGCCCTTGTTTCTTTTGAGTACTCTCTCTTTTTACCAGACTCCTGGGTCTGCTTCTTTTGTCCAGGTCCTGCTTCCCCTTTCCAGGCTCCTTGGCCTGATCTTTTTCTCCAGGCTCTTTGGCCTGATCTCCAGGCTCCTTGGCCTGATGCCGGCTAACACGCTCTGTTTCTGGTATGCTAGGGTGGCCCTCTCCTGGAACCTCTTGACTTGCACTAATAGCTGAAAGCAAAAGCAACGCAAACAAGAGGCTAGCTAGTGGAGCAGCGGTGGTGAGTGAAAGTCCGCTCGCAACGAAGGCTTCCACCCCAGGCATATCTCTCACAGACGTACCTCGTTCCTGTAGTCTTTTAACCCGCCCCAAAACTTGGGGGGTCTCCGCTGCGCCTTGAAATTCCTGGGTTTTGACACCAGATGTTCCGAGCCCCTCCATGTCCCCTTCGCCCGCGAAAGAGACACATGAGACGGTGTTCGGGTGGTTACCACAACGAGGCTTTATTCTTGTATAAGCAGAAGCGGAAAGACGGAAAGCCGGGAAAAGGCACTGCTTATATACACCCTAGAGTGATGTGTTCACTTCTGATTGGCTGTTCACTCATTACCCATAATACGCCCCGGGATGGGCAGTGACTTTGGCGTGCTTTTTGCCTTTTTCACCTGCACAGTCAGTTGTTTACTAGTGGGAGGACAGGATGCCCACGCCATCTTGTAATGGCGAATGTTGTCACGCTCACGCAGCTCCCAACAGAGCAAGGCTGCTATCTGGGGCATGGAAATGAGCTTCTTGCCTCAGCTCTCCTCTATCTCCTGTCTTCCGAGAGGTGATACCCCAAGCCATCATATCTCTGTGACACGATGCTCTGCTTCACCAGTAACTAGACCAGAAGCAATTTCACAACAAAAGCTCTGCAATCATGACCCTAAAAAACCCTCTCTTCCAAGTTGTTTTCCTTGCATATTTTGACATAGCAACAGAAATCTAACTAACACAGAGCATATTTCTGAACCAATTAGCTCAGGAACAGGAGATTAAAATTTAGTGATTTTTTTTTTCTCAAGCCAATAGGAATCCATCCCTACAAGTAGGCACGGGGCTCATCCCACACAAACCACATGTCTGAGAATTCACAAGAGTGTAATATAGTGGCAAAGTTAATCCTGTAAAGACTTGATACCCCATGGTGAGGGGAGGGAGGGTACCATCTCAGAGGCAAAGGGGAAGGGGAGGGGGAAGAATTCTGTGAGGGGAGAACAGGGAGGGAGGCAACATTTGGGATGTAAATAGATAAAATAATTAATTAATAAAAAAGTGGCAAAATACATAACTTCAGAAAAAGTCTATAAAGTTTAAAGTGTCAGCACCCATAATATCTCTCTCTCTCTCTCTCTCTCTCTCTCTCTCTCTCTCTCTCTCTCTCTCTCTTTGATTTTTTTCTATCTCCTTCCAGCTTCCATTAAGGGTCCCACTGTGTAGCCCTGACTAGGCTGGAACTCACGATGTAAGCTAGATTGGCCTTGAACTCACAGAGATCTGCCTGCCTCTCTGCCTCTACCCATTGAGTGCTGGAATTAAAGGCTTAAAGGTGTGTGGCATATGGCCAGCTACTGCACTGTTCCTTAAGACACTTTGTTCAGAAGCCTGGAAATGGAATCTGAGCTATCTAATGGGAGTAGTAGATTTTCTTTGTTGATCTCTATAACTCCCTCTGAATTTTGTTTCTGTGCAACTAGGCTACAACTAAAGGTGTTTGGCTATGTTCCCTCTCCTTGGTCATGATACCAGTTTCACACTCATTTCTATATATGCTCTACATATTCAGAGTATTTTTTTATTTAAAATACTTTTTTGTTTAATATATTTTGATTGTATTCTTTTCCCTCTCCCAATTTCTCCCAGGTCATCTCCATCTCCCTACCCAGCAAGGTAGGTTCTCATTTAACCCCAAACACAGTATATTTTATTTCTTAACTTCTTGAAATTACAGGAGAGACATTCATATATCTATGACTGATATTCAATAAGCACTAACTACTTGGTATACATGTTTTAGAGCTTATCTTTTTAAGTTAAATGTTAGTCTCAAATTAAACAGTGCAGATATATTCAAAAAGCCTGATTTGTTTAAAGAAAATCCTCAAAGTACAAGTTAAATCCTATCCCAAGACCTTCTCTCTTCTTGCATGGTTAAAAGCTATACCAAAGTCAACTAGGAATGCACTTTCTTCAGAGCAATCCATAGTCAAGGCCCAGGAAAGATCATATATACAGTGGGAACAACTAGAAGGGTATGGAACATAAACAAGTCATAACGAAACCAGGCACATATCAAGAACATTGTTGATCATTTGTGTTTTTCGTTAGATTTACAGGATCAGGACATCCACTGAACCTCAGGAAACCAAGATTAATCAATAGCCCTGGTATTTCCCATTTGACACTGGCATATCTTTCCTTCCAAAACTCAAAGAAAAAGGAAAACAGCTCATGATTGAGGCACATGAGAAGATCATGCAGAGGGTTGGATTTGCCTTTTTGTTCGTTGTGGATAACATTCTTCTATCACTCTGTCTCAGACCATAAGTAATATTGAATAGCAGCAGAATTGAGACTATTTCTTAGTTATCAACTGATTTTTGTTTTACTTTTTCTCAGAAAGAGCCACCACTCTAAAGAGGGTGTGTAGCAGTCCCTCCCTAAAGCAAGATTTGTTGTGCTTTATTTTGTTAATGTTCTTGTTCATTTATATACCCAGACATAAGACATACTATGGTTCAATCAAGTAAGTTCTGAACAAATCAAAAATCCACTGTACAATGAAGGGGGAAAATCATGGAGAAGGTTCAAAGAGGGTCGTGAAGAGGCTGATGTCAAGGAATGAGGACTTCCAAAGAACAACTCATAGGATAAAATGGGGAGCCCTCTCCCTCTCTACCTAGAGTCAAGAGGAGGGAGTAATGTTTCTGAGCCTGCTGTGAGGGTGTCTATGGGAGACAGAACTGATGGTCTCCAGAGAAGGAGTCAAGGGATCTTGGTTGTAACCCGAACCAAGGCATGAGAGAAAGCAAATTCTAAACTCTCTTCAGTCTTCTGTCTGTGCTTTCTACTGGCCAAACTGCTGTATCCATTCAGGGAGTATTGACAAACACCCAAAGACCACCGAAGAGCCGATTCCAATGCAATCGCACTAGGGTCTCTTTTATTCAAGCTTGAGTTGGGCTCACCACCAACACTGACACAGCAGGACAGGAGGGTGCAGCCCTGAGCCCTCCATGGGACATGGTTTTATAGGAAACGGCAAGTAAGCAAAGGGGTCTCCAGTGTGGCAGCAACTAATTGAAAAAACATGAACAATCACAAAGGGTCTGAAAGTACATCTGGAACTATCAGAATAATCCTGATTGGCTGTTGCTAGGGAGTACCTAGGGAATAACTTTGAGGTATGGGCCAGGGACAAACTATGTAGTTCTTCCTGGAACTTGGGTGCAGCTTGGGTTCAGCTGCAGGCCAAGTTCTCAGGTTCTTTTTCTTTTAAAATGGAGGCCAGTCCCAAAATGGAGTAGGCTTGGCCTCTTAAAAACCAAGCCTTGGGCAGCCTGGGACAGGATCCTTCCGGTTTCTGCCTTCGCCCGAAGCTGATACTGTGCCACAGTGCTCCATACCCAAATACAGCTGGGAGAGAGCTTGTCTCCCAGGAGTGCAGGCACAGGCAAGACCACTACTTCAGCTGAAATTCCTGGCCCAAGAGGGGCCAACCCAGTGTCATCAAGACACAGGAACCAAGGAACATCCAGGGAAAAGATACTTCAGGTTTCTGTCTGCACCCCAGAGCTGACCCTCTGCCATAGCACTCCATGCCCAAATTCATCCTGGAGAGAACTGGTCTCCCAAGAGTACTGACACACGGGCTTGCAGGAGGGACAAGCCACAGTCAGAGATAGCAAGACAAGCTAACACCAGAGATGACGATGGCAAGAGACAAGGGAAAGAACATAAGCAACAGAAACCAAGGTTACCTGGCATCATCAGAACCCAGTTCTCCCACCACAGTAAGCCCTGGATACCCAACACACCTGAAAAGCAAAACTCTGATTTAAAGTCACGTCTTAAAATGATGATAGAGGACTTTAAGAAGGACATAAATAAATTTCCCTTAAAGAAATGCAGGAGAACACAGGTAAACAGGTAGTGTAGAGTGAAAAATTATAAAGACCATTTTATGAAATATATAGACTTTTTCTTTGCCCTTAGACCTGGGCAGAAAAAGTGCAGGTTCCAGAATGTGGAACTGAAAATAAGATTTCAGGCGTTCACTGCCCCAGGACACATTCCGGGTGGAGGACATTATCCCTGAATCAGAGGACACTTACTGGATTACATTCCTCAAGCCTCAGGGAATAGATGCCACCTATGGGTGGAAAAAGCCCAAGGCAGGAAGACACATTCCTGACCACAGAGAAAGATGCAAGCCATCTAGGTGGGGCTATAGCCAGAAGAAGTGAAAAATAGTTTACCTGAAATAGTTGGTAATGATCATTTAGGGTAGGTTCCTCTGAAATGTTCCACTGTTCTGGGTCCTCCCCCTGCTTTGGTCTTTCCAGTGTTACAACCTGTTGGTGTTCAAACTTTGTAAAGCAACCAATCATTTGTAACCGCGCAAAAATTCCTCCCTTTCCCTATAAAAGAAACCCCTCAGCTTGCTAGCCTTTTGTCAAAATTCTGTTCCTGCGTGGACAAGCAGTTTTGACCTTGGTTAGCCAACTCCCCAATAAACCTCTGCTGATTGCATCCAGGTATGGTTTCTTGTGATTCTTGGGTGGTTGTGATTTCATGAGACTTGAGGAAGGGTCTCCCGAGTATGGGGGTCTTCAGTAGAAGCTCTTAAAGAGGAAACACAAAAATCCCTTAAAGAATTACAGGAAAATGCAACCAAACAGGTGAAGGAATTGAACAAAACCATCCAGGATCTAAAAACGGAAATAGAATCAATAAAGAAATCACAAAGAAAGAACAACCCTGGAGATAGAAAACTAGGAAAGAGATCAGAAGTCATAGACTCAAGCACCACCAACAAAATACAAGAGCCAGAAGAGAGAATCTCAGGTACAGAAGTTAACATAGAAAACATTGACATAACAATCAAAGGAAATGCAAAATGCAAAAAGCTCCTAACCCAAAACATTCAGGAAATCCAAGACACAATGAGAAGACCAAACCTAAGGATAATAGGTAAAGATGAGAGTGAAGATTCCCAACTTAAAGGGCCAATAAATATCATCAATAAAATTATAGAAGAAAACTTCCCTAACCTAAAGAAAGAGATGCCCATAAACATACAAGAAGCCTACAGAACTCCAAATAGACTAGACCAGAAAAGAAATTCCTCCTGTCACATAATAGTTAAACAGTAAATGCATAAAACAAAGAAAGAATATTAAAAGTAGTAAGGGAAAAAGGCCAAGTAACATATAAAGGCAGACCTATCAGAATTACACTAGACTTCTCACCAGAGACTATGAAAGCTAGAAGATCCTGAGCAGATGTCATACAGACCTTAAGAAAACACAAATACCAACCCAGCAAAACTCTCAATTACTATAGATGGAGAAACCAAGATATTCCATGACAAAAACAAATTTATACAAAATATTTCCACAAATCCAGCCCTACAAAGAATATTAGATAGAAAACTTCAATACAAGGAGGGAAGCTACACCCTAGAAAAAGCAAGAAAGTAGTCTTCTTCCAACAAACCCAAAAGAAGATAGCCATACAAACATAATTCTACCTCTAACAACAAAAATAACAGGAAACAACAATCACTTTTCCTAAATATCTTTTAACATCAATGGACTCAATTCCCCAATACAAAGATATAGACTAAACGACTGAATATGTAAACAAGAACCAGCATTTTGCTGCATAGAAGAAACACACTTCAGTGACAAAGACAGACACTACCTCAGAGTAAAGGGCTGGAAAACAATTTTCCAAGCAAATGGTCCCAAGAAACAGGCTGCAGTAGCCATTCTAATATGGAATAAAATTTACTTTCAACCAAAAGCTATCAAAAAAAGATAAGGAAGGACACTTCATACTTGTCAAAGGAAAAATATACCAGATAAACTGTCAATTCTGAACATCTATGCTCCAAATGCAAGGACACCCACATTCATAAAAGAAACCTTACTAAAGCTCAAAGCACACATTGCAATGTACACAATAATAGTGGGAGACTTCAACACCCCACTCTCAGCAACAGACAGATCATGAAAACAGAAACTAAACAGAGACACAGTAAAACTAACAGAAGTGATGGACCTAATAGTTTTAACAGCTATCTATAGAACATTTCATCCTAAAACAAAAGAATATACCTTCTTCTCAGCACCTCATGGTACCTTCTCCAAAACTGACCATATAATTGGTCACAAAACAGGCCTCAACTGATACAAGTAGATTGAAATAATCCCATGCATCCTATCAGATCTCCACAGACTAAGGCTGGTCTTCAATAACAACAAAAACAACAGAAAGCCCACATATGAAAGCTGAACAACACCCTACTCAATGATAATTTGGTCAAGGAAGAAATAAAGAAAGAAATTAAAGACTTTTTAGAATTTAATCAAAATGAAGGGACAACATACCTAAACTTATGGGACACAAAGCAGTGCTAAAAGGAAAACTCATAGCTCTGAGTGTCTCTAAAAAGAATCTGGAAAGAGCATATACTAGCAGCTTAACAGTACATCTGAAAGCTCTAGAACAAAAAGAAGCAAATACACCCAAGAGGAGTAGAAGGCAGGAAATAATCAAACTCAGGGCTGAAATCAACCAAGTAGAAATAAAAAGTACTATACAAAGAATCAACAAAACCAGGAGCTGGTTCTTTGGAAAAATCTTTCTTTTTTCCTTTCTCTCTCTCTCTCTCTCTCTCTCTCTCTCTCTCTCTCTCTCTCTCTCTCTCTCTCTCTGTGTGTGTGTGTGTCTCTCTCTGTGTCTCTCTCTGTCTTTCTTTATTTCTTTCTTTCTTTGTTTCTTTCTTTCTTTCTGTCTTTCTTTCTGTTCTTTGTTTTTTATCAAATATAGTCTAATAGGAGTCAAGCCGACAAAGGAAACTTCAGTTGAGAAAATGTCTCCATCAGATTGTCTAGTAGGCAAAAGATCATTGAGTATTTTCTTGACTGATGATTTACTATTGCAAGTCCCATCCCTGAACAACTTGCATAAGAAATCTGTTTGCACAAGACAGTAATTCTATTCCTTCATGACCTCTTCTTCAGTAACTTCCTCCAAGTTCATGTTTGATTTCCTGACTACCATTCATAATGCACGGTAAGATATAAGATGAAATAAACTCTTCCCCTCCACACACACACCCCCAAAAAACAACCCAAGCCTGGAGAGCCTGTATGAAAATGTCCATAAGGTGTTTCTTGTGATAAAGACATGGAAAGGATGAATAGAAAATGGTTCTCTTGAGCAGAGAGCTGGAAAGAAGGTTTTTCTGGTGTTTTAGAGATTATAAGGAATATGAAAGAAGAAAGAAGTGGAGAAAATTCCAGTCTTAGTTATCTTTTGTTACTATGATAAAATATCTGGGAGGGAAAAACAACTTTTCCCACCATTAGTTTATTTATTCACTTTACATCTCTGTTTCTGTCCCTTCCTTCATCCCAATCCCCCACTCTTAGAATCCCTCCTCTTCTCCTCTGAAAGGGCGGAAGGCTCCCTGGTTTCTCCCACCCTGACATATCAAGTTCATGGAGGTCTACATGCATCCCCTTCCACTGGGGCCAGATAAGGCAGCCCAGTTAAGGTATAGGAAACACTTTTAGAGACAGCCCCCACTCTAGTTGTTGGGGTACCCACACAAAGATGGAGCTGCACATCTGCTGCATATGTGTGGGGGCCTAGTATAACGCGCGCCTCCCGTGTGGCCCCACACCCGTGGAAGTGAAACACGAGAGACAGTATTCGGGTAGTTACTGCAAAACGAGGACTTTACTTCTTGTCACAGTAAAGCGGAAAGACGCGGAAGGGCTGAGACGCGGAAGGGGCCTAGCTTAAATACACCCTAGAGTGACGTATTCACTTCTGATTGGCTGTTCGCTCACCACCCAATATTATGCCTCGGGATTGGCCAGTGACTTTGGCGCGCCTTTTGCCTTTTGCAACTGCGCAGTCAGTTGTTTACAAGTGGGAGGACAGGATGTCCACACCATCTTGGAATGGCAAATCACTGCGGCTCCCAACATCTCTCCCTGTTTAAATTATTAATATGAAACAGCTTTTTGCCTATCAAACGCAGTACCAATCAAGATTCGAACTCAAGCCCGATCAAGCAAACTCCATCTTGGGGGAATAAGCGATCAAGAGCTTATATAGCCCAAAGATTCTCCCTTACCCTTCCAGGTGCAATGGAAACAAGTCCTCTGGGTGCAAGGGCTAAGGGGATGTAAAGAGGAATTGACACCCATCCCTGTGCAATGGAGTATAGCTCCCAGGAGTGCAAGGGCTGTCAACCTACTATTCAGGTACCACAGCTATTTAGGCAAGGGCTGGCTGGACTTAGACCTCTCATTGACCCAGTGCGATGGGCTGAACACTTGGGGTGCATCTACTGAGGGTCTCAGTCATCGGCTACTTTCTTAGCCTAGATAGTCAAATTTCAGGGAGAGATGCTTGCTCCAAGGCTGCGAGTGCTTGGGCTTTAGCTACCTTGTCATGTTTTTGTTGGGCTTTGAGCTTACAGACCAACCATCCATGAACACTAATCCACAACATAGGGCTGTACTAAACAGGCCTATTCCCGCTCTTTAGAAAGAAAGAAAGAAAAGGCAGAAGAAATTCAAGAAGTAAAATCTCCAGGGGTAACGGGGTCCATCTGTGCTCCATCAAGGCTCGAAATCCGGATCTGCGATTGTTGCTGCACCTGGTCCAGCTTCCCATTCCAATTCTCTTTTAAATAAGCAGAAAGATTATGGCTTTAAATAAATGTATCATTCACAAATCTCAGAGGTGTAATTCCTAGATGTGGGGTTGCTGACACACAGCTATTTGAACCACATCCGTGAGCTGCTCCACATGGGCTTGGAGCCAATCAACTCTCTGATTGACTAACAAAATATCTGATATGCATCCACTTTCTGTGGAATGGTCAAAGCCTCAGAAGTCTTTTCTGAGATTTGATTAACAACAGTAGCTGCTGTAACTTGATTAACCATAGCTAAGTCTAGTGATCCATTCCAGCCTTGTGCTAAAAGGCATGTAACATTCTTATAATCTAAGATATCAGAATTATTCTGAAAGTTGGATAAGATAAAGAAAAATGGAGGGTCTACACACACCGACACCGGTTGTGTAGATGCATTCTTAAACACCTTATTAATGTTAATGTTATTCAAATGGCTAGAGATATTAAATCGTGTAGCTGAAACATTCTGAACTTCATGAAATATACCATTTAACAAAACAAAGGCAGATACACCCTTTTTTAACATTTTAAACAGTGGCTACAACACATAATTTAATTGTGTCGAAGCAGGGTAAATTCAAGAAAATACACATATGATTTAATTTAGGACTTGCATCCCTTTGAAAACATTAAACAGAGGTTTAAATCCTCCTATGGTAAGCTTAAAATGAGGTTTTAGCCAAATAATATCTCTTAACAACTTTTAAAAATCACTAAGAGCAAATCAAGATTAAAAGTAAACCATTTTTCTTTTGTATGTACACGCACAAGCCAGAAGATGGCGTTACATCCCCACCACAAATGGTTGTGAGCTACCATGTGGTTGCTGGGAGTTCAGCTTTTATATTTTAAATTAAGTCCAGCCTTTAATGGCTGAGCCCTTTTTCTAGCCCTAGCCTGTCTCCAATATTGAAAGACACTATCTTTGAATCTTTTTTTTGGAGTAACACGTACTCTAAAAATTTTTAAAAGCTCGTTATATTGGAGCAATGGCTTGCAGAAAAAATTTCTTTTGGAGAAATCCACTAGTAAAGTATCACACAATGAATAATATACACTAAAAGATTTAACCTCTTAATTTTTTGTATTAAAGCAACAACAATATTTATATATATAAAATGTAAAACAACCATTTTCTGAAGCAATTATTTCTAACAAATATCGCTTCATGGGCTTTTAAAAATTATGAATAAATTTATTAACTGTAAATCTCACCTTTACCAGAAACGTAAAGGGATGGTATAAAAACATTTTTTATATCTATAAAATTCTATAAGCATTTATTAAAATGGCAGCTGGATTAGGCAAGTTAGGCTGTGTAAATCTTAAATTTGAACTTTATTTTGGATTAATTTAATAACCAATCTTTTTAGTCCCATGAGAATATCGGATAAAAGCCAACTTTATCTTCTAATAATTGTTACAAACATTAGAGGAATCTAAAGCATCTCATTTTTAACAACTTTGAATATAAAGGAATTAAAATCATAACTTTTAACCCACAGACTGTTGTAAAATCTTTGAGTCTTAGATTTATCTCTCTTCTCACAAGAAACACAGAAATCCCGGTAAGCACATTTCTAGGATCTGGTCTGAAGACTCAGAACAAAAGGGAATGCTTTGCACCTGGGCTTCTGTAGTTCAGTCTGCATGTCTTAATTCAAATGTAAATGCACTTAACCTCCCTCAGGCCTGTTCTCTGAGGCTTGGCTAAGCCGAATTGTGCATTTTGGCTTTAGCTTAAAACTTTAAATTTAAACTGTAAACCTTAAAAGACACGTGTTGTATCCTTTTTCTATAAACATAGGCAAATCAAAAAATTTCAAACTCTCGGCTGAGCTACCAACTGTAGCCAATGGAATATTGGCAGTTTAACTATGTTTTAAAGCCTCTTTTGTAAGTAACACTCAAATAGCTGTAATCAAAAGGTAGTACTTCAGCATTTGAATGCACTGGCAAGAGAACAGTTCAAGATCTGACTATGGCCCACAGCGGTATACTTATTGCCAAATGGAACTTCAGTATCAGGAGAATCAGAACTGTAATCTTGCAACCTAGCTTCATTCTTCACAATCTGCACCAGCCTCGTAGGGACCCAAATTGAATTGTTTTCACCTGTGGAATAAGCACAAACAGCCTCCTTTCCTGGGCCACAGCAAGCCCTTAGTCAATCTTGTAGCCTCTTGTTCTTACGAGGGACAATGGCTGCACGGCATTTAGCTGTGGCATTTTCAAAAATCATCTGTTCTATCACTGGCATTGCTTGCCCTGAGCTCGCGGGGCACTCCCCGTGTGCCCGCTGCGCTTTCCAGGGCAGACTATCTCCCTCCTCTATCTGCCTGTATGTCTGCTCTGCCTGCCACAGGTAGCAGAGCGCAGACGCTTCCCCAAAGATTCTGTCATAAAGGAGGATCTTTTTTTCCTCCGACCTCTCTCCACCCGCCGATGGAGGTTTCTCAAGCTTAATGGACTCTGCAGCAGTCCTTGTTCCCTTTGGATATCCTATCCTATGACCAGGCCTTTTTCCCTGTTGCCAGCTAACACACCCTGGTTCTGGTATGCTAGAGTGGCCCCTTTTCTCACAACACACATAAGTTAAAAACAAATGCAAATGTAAGCAAGAGGCTAGCTAGTGGAGCGGCAGCGGTGAGTTTAAATCTGCTTGCCACAAACGCCACCCCAGGCATATCTTCCAAAGGTGTACCTCGAAACCTGCAGTCTTTTAACCCTCCTCGAGTCTCGGGGGCCTTCCGCAACACCTTGAAATTCCCGGGTTCTCAGCGCCAGATATTATGCGCACCTCCCGTGTCGCCCCACGCCCGTGGAAGAGAAACACGAGAGACAGTATTCGGGTAGTTACTGCAAAACGAGGACTTTACTTCTTGTCACAGTAAAGTGGAAAGATGCGGAAGGGCTGAGACGCAGAAGGGGCCTAGCTTAAATACACCCTAGAGTGACGTATTCACTTCTGATTGGCTGTTCGCTCACCACCCAATATTATGCCTCGGGATTGGCCAGTGACTTTGGCGCGCCTTTTGCCTTTTGCAACTGCGCAGTCAGTTGTTTACAAGTGGGAGGACAGGATGTCCACGCCATCTTGGAATGGCAAATCACTGCGGCTCCCAACAGCCTAGGTCCAGCCCATGTATGTTGTTTGATTTGGTGAGTCAGTCTCTGAGAGCCCCCAAGGGTCCAGGTCAGTTGACTCTGTTGGTTTTCCTGTAGAGTTCCTGTCCTCTCTGGGGCCCTTAATCCTTCCCTCAACTCCAAAACACTCTCCAATCTCTGTCCAATGTGTGGCTGTGGGTGTCTGCATCTGTTCAACTAACTGCTGGGAGGAACCTCTCAGAAGCCAGTTGTGCTAGGCTCCTGTCTGCAAGCATAATGAGTATCATTAATAGTGTCAGGGATTGGTGCTTGCCCACGGAATGGGTTTCTAGTTGTGCCAGTTATCAGCTGCCATTTCCTCGGTCTCTGCTCCATCTTTGTCCCTGCATTTCTTGAAGACAGGACAAATTTGGGGTTTAAAGTTTTGTGAGTGGATTGGTGTCCTTATTCCTCAACTAGGCATCTTGCATGGCTATACAGGAGGTAGCTACTTCAGGTTCCAAATCTCTACTGCTATGGTTCTCGAGAAGGTTACCTGAATTGACTCCTGAGAGCTTCCCCCATTCCCAGGTCTCTGGCAAGTCCTAAAAAATGCCACCACCCTCAACTCTTCACCCTAGCTATCCACTGATTTCCAGTCAATCTCCTGGGTTCTGGTCCTCTCTGCTGCCTGAGTCCCCCCCCCCCCCCGCCCCCCATTCCTTTCCTCATCTCCTCTCTTACCCAGTTCCCTCCCTCCATCTGCCTCCTATGACTATTAAAAACCCAACTTAAATGAGGGAAGGCTCACCTTTTCAAGAAAAGGCAGCAGGAACCAGAGGAAGCTGGTGCATAGTCAGGAAACAGAATACACTGAATTTCTGTGCTTGGCTCACTTTCTTTTTTTTTTCTCCAGTTGAGGATCCTGACCCATGGAATTACCTCAATTAACATAATCTAGATAATTCCCAAAGGAATGCTGAAACTAAATAACAGGTCACAGATTTAACCAGAGGCTTATACCCTTGGTGACTCCTGGGCCTGCTGAGTTGCCAGTGAGAACTCCCAAGCACATCCCCTAATACAGTTCCAGGCTGGCTTCTGAGTGATGCTTACAGGGGTAAATGCAAAGCAGCTTAGCTCAGGGAATCTGAGGTATCTCGTGAGGTGTGAAACTACTTCTGGTTTATTGTTAAAACAAAACTGAGCAGTGTTTCTGAAACAACTTTAACAAGGTCTAAAGTCCCATCAAATAACACCCTTAATGTCCTAGATGAATCCAAAATTAGCCAACATACAAACCACAAAAAATATGATCAGTTCTTAAGACAAAAAGCACCCAACAGATGCAGAGACTGAGATAACCCAGATGCAGAGGAAGGCTTTTCTGTAAACAGCCAAATGGAAGGGGTATTTTAGGGTACGTGGGACATATGCTCTCTGTCACAACGACTTAGCTGTTACTGCAGTTCAAAATGTCATACATTACATGTAAATAAACAATCATGGCTATATTTTTAATAGGATTCCATTTATGGAAACAAAATTCTGAATTGCATGCATCACAAAATATTCAAACTTTTTCCTATTTATTTATTTATTTATTTATTTATTGCTATCCCCCAAACCTGGCACATCCAAATCTCTGCAGGGCTAGGTGCATCCTCTTTCACTGAGGCCAGACAAGGCAGCCTAGTTACAGAAATGAGATATACAGTCAGGGAACAGATTTAGGGGCAGCCCCCACACCAGTTGTTAGGGGATACACATGAAGACCAAGCTACACATCTGCTACATATGTATGAGGGACAGGGTCTAGGTCCAGCCCATGTATGCTCGCTCTTTGGCTAGTGGTTCAGTCTCTGAGAGCCCTAAGGGTCCAGGTTAGTTGACTGTGGAGCTCCTATCCCCTCCAGGGCCCTCAATCCTTCCCCAACTCTCCCCTAAGACTCCCAATTTCTGTCCAGTGTTTGGCTATGGGTCTGCATCTGTTTCAGTCAGCTGTCGGGTGGAACCTCTCAGAGAACAGTGATACTAGGCTCCTCTTTGCAAGCACAACAGAGTAATATTAATAGTATCAGGAATTGGTGCTTGCCCGTGGGATTTCCTAACTCTTTTAATTGTGGGGGAAATTCCTTTTTTGCAAGCTATTCAAAAACAGATTGCAGGTTGGATCTGACTCATAGGCTCATAGTTAGTTTCTAATCTGATTATTGGAAAAAAAAACATATAGAAACTCTGAAAACAGCAATTATAGCCACAATCCATGAAATAAAGGTGAACATACTTGAGTTGAGTAGAAACATAGAAGTTACCAGATGAGAAATAGAAACTACTGAAAGTGACAAAATGGAAATTTTGTTTCATTTTGTTGGGGTGTGTGTTCCTGGGGTGTCTCCTGTAGCCCAGATGGCCAAAAATAACTGTTTAGCTGAGGAGGATTTAAAGCCTGATCCTCCTGCCTCCCCACCTCCCAGGTGTTTAGAGGCATATGCCACCACACCTAAACGCAAAGGAGAAACTTTACCACGGAAAACACCACATCTAAACTCCATGCTAAGACACCAGAAAACCATCAAACACCATAGGAATATTTTTACCCAGCCAACATACACAGGCGGATTCGGCATTTGCCTGCAGTCCAGAGTACAGGGAAAGAAGCAGATCACTTCGGAAGCAGAATAAAGCTTTGAAGTGACAGATCTTGAACTGACTGAGTCATGAACTCCACAGTGCCTGCAGAATAAACACAGCACTGCCATTTTAAAGTATTTGGGTTTTTTTTAAAAATGATTTTTCTTTATTTATTTAGGTTTTAATATAATTGCATCATGTCTCCCTTCCCTTTTATCCATCTAAACCTTCCCATATACTACTGCTCCTTGTTGTCTTTCAAATTCATGGGCTTTATTTTCATTACTTGTCATAACATGCATATATGTATATACAGATACATATATATTCCTAAATGCATAAATACAATCTTCTGAGTCTGTATAGTGTGTGTGTATGTGTGTGTGTGTGTGTGTGTGTGTGTGTGTGTGTGTGTCTTTATGGCAGACCATTTGCATTGGAGAACCAGTTGGTGTGCCTTTCCTTGCTAAGACTTGTTTTTAGCAAGACATAAGTGTTAGTATTCTTGCTAAAAACCCTTAGATTACATTCCTAAAGCTATCCATTCCTAAAGGTCTGTTCCCTTATTTGGCCTTTTCTTCCTCCTGAGGCTAACAAGGTCCAACTACCAAAGTATTGATGTCTAACAATCAAAAGTCCCTTTGTGGCTACCCTAATTAACATGTTTAATCAATATTAAATACCTCATCCTAACTCAGGGTTTCCCCTTTTACTTTTATAGACCGCTGTTTGCCTAAGGGTCATGCCTGTTTCTATCCAGAGGCAGCCCTTTGTCCCCCAGGAACAAATATTCCTTTTCTCTTGTTCCTTTCCTCTTTCTCCTTCATCTTCTATCTTCTGTCTTGGTCTTTTATTCCCTGACCATTGTTCCTTTGGGGAAAATAAGTCTCCTTTGTGTTGAAAACTTGGACTTGGCGTGTCTTGTGCCAATACTGTGCTTCACTGATAGGTTAAAAACATATCTCAGACCTTTTATAATTCTTGTCCTATATAAAGGACACAGAGTCTGGATATATATGAAACTAATGAAATATTATTTTCTATGACTATCCACATTATTTTCTTGTAATTTGATTACACTTTTCCGGTAATGCAAAAGTACATAATATATAAGATGGTATTTATTACTCTACAAGTTGAGTTCTGGGAGATACCATCTACTGTCCATGTATTTATCTTTGCACTGCCTATCTAAAATACATGTACTCAGATGTCTTCCTTTTAGACGAAGTAGATCATCATGTTATCACTTGTTCTTTTCATTCATGTGTTGTGATTTTTAGATCAGACACCTCTTTTTGATGGCTGCTTAAGTGTGAATTATAAGTAGCTCACCAGCTTCTTATTGATGTTTATGGAATATTTACTTATCCATTCTAATTTATTATATCCTATGATGTATCTTATACTCTTACCATAGCTTATGCGTGGTCTCAATATTATTATTCTGTGCTCTATGGCAATGTGAAGGTCTCATTCAATGTGATACAAACATGTTTGAATTCTGCCTGTGAGTTCTGGCTTCTCTTATTGCTTTCCTATTGCTGCTAGGAGATGTTTGCCTCATGAAAGTTACTCCCTCCTTTTCTTGGACACAGATAGGATAACATGTTATATGACAATTTTTTTTTTGGGTGGGGGAAGATTACTCACCCAGATAGGGAGCTCAAAACAGACCAAAGTACTGATACCACTAAAGTTCAAATTGGTGAACAAATGAGTTTTATGGGTGAGGGGTTACTTACAGGCATAGAAATGACTCAATACAGCTGCATCACCAACACCCTCCCCCACACCCCAAGCATGAGTAACAGCTCACAAAAGCTTCCTGCACAGCTTTCAGGCAGCTCTGCTGGTCTCTCCTTCCAGATTTCAGAATCTTCTTTGCATCTTGGCTCTATCATCTCTGAGATGGATGCTCAGTTATTTTTTTATTCACTCTGGCAAAGAGTAGCCTAGTGAATCTGGTCAGTTTCAGGGATTTCCTGAAGCACTTTTGTTTACCTTCCTGCTTAAGGAGTTTCTGTACAGGATAGAATACTTCAACCTCAGAGGAAAGTGTTACTTAAGAAAATGGAGCAAGGAAAGCCTATTCCAGCTGATCTGTAGACATTGTATAAGAATAAATGCTGTGTATAACACTGTTAGAGTAATTTTTGAAGAGACTCTGTCCAGCTTGAGCTGCTTTCCAAACATGGCTCTGGAAGGCCTCACTCATCTCCCCTATTACCTATGCCTTGCCAAAACTTAGATTATATTCCTGAAGCTAGCCATCAAGTTCTAGTCCATTATTTGGCTACTTCCTCCTCCTGAGGCTATTAATGTCCAGCTATCAGAGTATTGGAGTCCAGAAATCAATAGTCCCTTTTGGCTCACCTAATCAACATTCCCAATTAAAATTAAGTACCTCATCCTAACACAGGGTTTTCCCCTCTACCTTTATAAACTGCCATTTTCTTTTGTGCCATGTCTGCTTCCTTTCTATCCAGAAGCAGTCCTTTGTCCCCTCTGGAACAAATATCCCTCCTCCCTCTTTCCCATGTTCCCTTTCCCTTCTCTTTCATCGTCTATCTTCTGTCTTTGTCTTTTATTCCCTGCCATTTGTTCCTCTGAGGAAAATAAATCTCCTCTGTGCTGAGAATTTGGTCTTGGGGGGTTCTGAGCCAATACTGATCTCTTATAATTTTGCCAGAATTATTGTGAGGATTAATTCCATAATTATTCAGATTGATTCCAATTTTTATTATTATAAACAATGGTCCAACTAGCAGTCAGCTTTCCCAACAAACTTTCTGATTTTCAATGATATATTTATTCCTAGAAGTATAACCAATTTTTGAAGCTGAATAGATAATATTGATAGTGATAGACAACATCAATATTTAGCAGACATCTCTATGTAAATTTTTGTCTTTTATATAAGAACTGTATTATAAGGTTTGAGATTTTTACACAAACTGCAAGATAACAACTTATCCTGACATAATTATATGGTAGTACAGCAACCAGCATAAACATTAACACTAATTCTTCTGTCCCCACAAGTACAGGAGGACACCACTCATTAGTTCAGGTAGATAATTACATGTGTGATGGAATGTATTTTAGGCATGGCTCTCTGATCCTAGAGAATACAAATGTTTTATAACTGGTAAACAAGCCTGCCAAAGGCAGGAACTGCCTCTATTTTTCCCAAGGTTGCTCTCAGAACAGAAGAAAGGCATCCAGTGCTTTTTTTTTTTCACAAGTCATATAGACATGGATGTTTTCTTATGGATAATTGCCAAAGATTTTATTAATTTACTCAGTCCTTTAAACAGTACTTTTTACTTAGCTATTGCAGGCATCAGAACACTCATACCGTTATTAGCCTCATGGAGAAATCAGAGGACAATAAGTTGAAATTAGATAATTTTCTTCTACTGAGTCCCAGGGATTCAGGCTTGGATGGCAAGCAACTTTAACAGGTAAGCAGGCCCTATTTAATACTTTGTGTTGCAAATATGGAAATCAAGACACAAAAGGTTTAATGAGCTTGCTGTATCAGATAGCTATTCATTGCTATGACCAAACACCCCACCCCCTGAGGGAAAAAAAAAAAAAACTTAAAGGAATGATTTAGATTCACAACTTTAGAATTTTCAGTTCATCAAGATGGGAAGAGTATAACTGACCAGAGTGGTTCACATCTTGGAGCAGAGAGGCAAAGTGGGAGGGGGAACAAAGAGAAAAACTGCCTGTAGCAGTGGGGTTTCTCCTTATTTCCCCAGGGCTCCTATCCTTTAGGGGATGGGACCACCTACATTTGGTGGTAGTGTCTTGTCTTCTCCTTTGATAATGAATACGCTCTAGAAGTGTCCTCCTGGATACACCTCGATGTGTACAGTATTAGTATCCCTGAAGCATTTTTCAATCTAACTCAAGATGGAAAATCAAGGTTAATCATCACATCTGACCAAAAGAATACAACTAAAAGTAGTAGAGCCTGGACTATTCTTTCATAATAATGTGTGTTTATAGTCCATAACTCTGCAATTTAGAGTAAGGAATATAAGAACCTGTTTTGCTTTGTTTTTCATTGTAGTATGAGAGTATTCCATCTGAACTTGTCCAAATGCTTTTTTTAAATCAAGAATAGTTTTTCCAGGTAGTACCATAGTTAGAAAGACAGTTTTCCATGAACAGTTGTTGTCAGCCAAGGTGCTTTCCAGGAAGTATATGTGGGTATTGAAAATGAAGCCAACCAACTTTCACACATTTCAAGAGACAACATACACTTCAGAGATAATGTAGAAATTTGATTTTATTGTTAATATGCTTTGTTAGTTCACTATACTATTGAATCTTCTGTGCACCTTGATATGGGAAATGAACATAATAATGTGAATGTGAACATTTTGTAATTGCTGAGGCAAAGAGGAAAAATGATTCCACTTTTTAATATAATGTTATTAAAGGGTTTCCCAAGATTTCAGTAATCTGTAATTCTTTCATCAAGCTAAACAAGTCACATCTCCAATTCAATGTAAATATTTTAGGGATATATGTACATATATATGTACATATATCCCTAAAATATATATATTATATTATGTGCATGTATTACTAATGACATACACTAAGGTACTATATAAACTAGATGAGATCTAAACAGGAATCAAAGAACCTTTAAAATGAAAGGACATATTCCAAGATAAACGAATTGTTTTAAATTTAATGTCAAGGAGAAATATTTTCATTTCCCATTTTTTCACCCACCTATAATTTTTTACATTTTTGATGAGGCATTATTTTTTAACAGAGCCTCATGTAGCCCAGGTTGGTCTTAAATTTTCTACATAACAAAAGATGTCTGGGAACTTCTGACCCTTTCTCTCTCAGCCTCCTGAGTGCTGAGTGCCTTGCCACACACAGTGGATGAGACACATTCCCATAGCATTGGTCCGTAGTTTATATTGGAATCTTGACTTTTGAAGAGCTGGATTAATCTTTTAGCTCATTTTAATTCAGGAATACTTTGCTCATTTCACTAGCTACAATTAACTTATCAAACCAATTATTCAAGATACATATGAACGTTCGAATAATTTCATGTGATTTTGAGAGAGACATAGTTGGGAGTGATGGCACATGCCTTTAATATCAGCATTCAGGAAACAGAGGCAGGTGGATCTCTGTGTGTTCAAGGAGAGCTTGATTAACATAGAGAGCTCCACACTAACAGAAGTTACATGGTGAAACTATATCAAAGAAAACAAACCAACAAAACAAAATCAAAAGTTAAAACAAAATAATCAGCCAACCAAAAATAATCCAACCATCAAGAGAAACACAGAAGACCTGCAGGGTTGAACTGTAACAGTTTTTTTAATTATTAATATTATTTCACAAAGAAGACAATTTAATTTTACAAATAAATCATATTGCAGATATGATAAAATTTACTCAAGCATTGAATTCTAAATAACGATTTTATCAATATTATATTTCAACACTTGTACCATTATTTGATATAACCCATGTATTACACCAGCGTGTTGGGAGGCAGAAACAGAAGGTTCTTAAGTGCAAACCAGCCTGGGCAACTCATGAAGAGCTGGTCCAAAAACCTAGCATATGAAGGGGCTTAGTGGTAGAGGACTGACTAGCTTGCATGAGGCCAGGATTAGTGCCTGGAAGGACAAAAACCATTTCAACTAACATTGTAGTTACTACTATGATGCACTTAAAAAAAAATTTACATACTGTTTTTTTGTTGTTGTTGTTGCTTTAAGTGTTTAATACTCTATCAGTTCTCAATTTGACCCAGCCAGCCACTCCCCCACCCCAATAATTGAGACTGAGACCTACTGCATTTATTTAATCAGCTTCAGTATAATTACTGGGCAAATTATCCTTAATCTATTTTTCTGCATTAAACTGTCTATTCCCTGCTGAGTTCCCCAAGTATTTGCTGTGTGAGGTTATTTCTACTCCAGCAGTTTGTCCTTAGAGGGCATTTTTCTCCACCATGTACTCCTGGTTCATCATGTCTAATAGAGACCTCCTGTTCTCTTAGACTTCTTTCTTCTTTCTCTCCTTCTTCCTCCTTCTTCCTCTCTCCTCACGGTCCCTACCTGCGACCCCCAGCCTGGTCTGCCTACCTCTTTTCTCCCCAGCAATTGGCTATAGTTTATTTATTTATTTATTTATTTATTTATTTATTTTTAATTTAACCAGTCAGAGAAGATTGGCAAGCAAAGTTTACACAGCATCACTTCTTGTACATGAGAATGTGCTCCTGGGACTGCAAGCAGATCTTGGGGGCCAGTATTTAGCATTTGAATACATAGCAGCACCAGACCAACCCCCAACAATTTTCATTTATTCTTTGAGAATTTCGTATAATATATCTTTATTCTTTATTTTATTTTTTGAGATTGTAATTATTACATCATTTCTCACTCCAAACTGTCCCATATACTCATCCTTGTTCTCTTTCAAAATCATGGCTCCTTTTCTCATTTACTTGTTGTTCTGCACATATATGGATATAAATAAGAAGATAAACAAGATTGACAGATCCTTGGCCCAATTAACCAAAAGAAAGAAAGGAATGACCAAAATTAATGAAATCAGAAATGAACAGAGAAACATTACAACAGACGCCAAAGAAATTTAGACTATTATATGGAAATGCTTTTTAAAAATCTGTTCTTCATTAAGCTGTGAAACCTAAAAGACAAAGTTGAATTGCTATATTCAGCCAGACCACCAAATTTAAACCAACAGGCCAACAAGCCAGCTTAGCCACTTAGTGAGAGTTGGTCTCAAAATAGACATATACATGAGAGAATGTAAATAGTTTATATAAAAGTATAACAGTGACTTGGTATACAATATAACAGGGACTTGAACATTTTTGTGTTTTTGATATCTGTGAGGGTCTGGGAACTGCTTGATCTCTCATGAATAAATATATACTTTTTCTCATTATTTAGTAGGTGATGAAGCATAACAATGATAGATAGACCCCTAATCAGACCAGTGACAAATAAGATTTGTAGTAAAAAATATTAAAAATCCGGGCCTGTAGTTTCTACCTGCCTTAGACCATGTATGCTCCTGGATAAAAGACACACACAGCCTTTATATTTTTAAATAGCCTAGGCAGCACAATAGCTGGGCAGCTGCCTACCCTCCATGCTGTTAGAATCTTCTTTCCTATCAATAACTCCAAGTTATCACTTACTATTTATTATATTTCATCTGGGCTGCTCTTAACCCAGTCGGGCAGTCCTCTGGACCATGTTCTTCTGTCCATTAACCCATGGCAGCTCTCCTTCTTCCCTCTGCATATTGCTCTTCTTCATTGAAGGTTTCTCTCTCCCTTTTTCTCCAATTCCCCAAACCTCAACCCCACCTATAGCTCTTCTGCCCAACTATTGGCTGTCAGCATCTTTATTCACCAATCAGAATTAACTTGGGATAGGGTCCCAGGAGCCACATGTAAATACAAAACATTCCTGCAAAAGAATCTTTCCATTGCTGTTTTTCAGCAACACAGCCAAGATCCTAGCTGGCTCACTAAATCCTTGCACTTGGGAAAGGGGAGCGGGGGTGGGAATAAAATACAAGCAGAAGAGAATAGCTGCATATTACAAAATTCTATAACATAGAAAATCCCAAAGAATATAAAATCCCTAATACTGGTAAAGGAGTTTGGGAAAGCCACAAAGCAAAAAGTTATAAAATATGTTGCTTTTTCTCTGATTAGCAACCATTGAATTAGAAATGAAAAAATGCTTTAAAATAAAAGTTTAGATATAAATCTAAGAGAAGAGAGTATATGTTGAAAACTAAAAATCACTGATTTTAGAATTCAAAGATGACTTCAAGAGGACAGGTATATCATGCACATGATGGAAAAATTCAATGTTAAGATTAAATTCTTCTCAATTTGGTATATAGATGTAACATAATCACTACCAAAGTTCTAGGGAATTTTTGTAGGCATCAACCAATTGTTTGAAAATTTCTTGAGAGTGATAAAGAAACTAACACAGGTGACCAAGCCCATTCAGTCAGTCAACAGGGTCTCAAGGGAAGGAGTGATGATGAAAGAAAACAGACAATTAGACAACACTATAGCATGATTCCAGCAAGCACTGAAGCAAGTTCATTTTTTCCCAAGCTGCTTTTATACCATTCTAAGTATATGGAAAGAATAGGGTCAGTTCTTGGTCAAGGAACAAACAAGGCATAAAAGTCCATATTCAGGGACTTATCAAGATGATCAAGTCACAAGAAATACATTCCTCAGCTGTATTTTCCTTGAGCCTATTTCTTTGTCCCAGACCAATGTCAAATATTCTTGCCAATTTCCTAGAAGCAACACCAAAAGCTCTCTACATCTCCCCCTTTTTAATCTCATAAACAAGCCTGTGTATGTCTTAGGTTGTTCTAACAAGAATGCCTTCCTTTAATACCATCATTAAAAATGTATTATCCAAAGCAATGCACTATGTCTTAGGTTGGTAAGGCTCTGTGCAGAATCTTACCCGTCATTGACTGTCAGCCTGTTAAATTAATGGCTTTTGTCTGGGGGTCCATTTTAAGTTTCAAGCCATGTATTTTGGCTGCCAACATGTTGATGTTGTTAAAGGCAATTTTATCAAAATGGGCAGGAATAAAGTAGTCCCAGGACAAGAAGGGCCAGCCTGATCAAACTATCTAAGTCATTTTTGAAGCTTGACCAAGATGAAATAACTGACCTTAAGCCATGAATAATTTTTATCAGCAGTATCCACTGATAAAATAACACAGGCACATAAATTGGAAAAGAACAAAGCTAAAAGATTATATATTTGGCCTTCTGCATGGCCAATGGAACAATGAAATGGGTTCCACACCTACAGATTTAGAAATATACCTGGAATAAATATTTATAGACCTTGTGTCATTATTTCCTGAATAATCTAGCACAACAATGATTTACACAGCATTCAGTTACATGTGGTATTATAGGTAGTCTAAAGAAGACTTACAATATATGGGAAAGTATGGACATGTTATCTATAACAGGTACTTGAACACTATGTTTTGATATTTGTCAGGGTCTGGGACCACGTCTCTCATGAATACTAGGAACGATGTTTATGCACATCCTTATTTCAAAATCAACTTTGCTCCATGCTAACCAGAAGCACTGTAGTTCTGGCAGAGATGAACACAACCAGTGATCCTAAAGGAGGAATAAAAAAAACAAAGCATATAGCTATGTTCAACTGACATATTAAGGTACAAAGAAATCGAATAGAGAAAAAAAATATCTTTCCAGTAATAAAATAATTAAATATCATATGCAAACAACCAAAAGACTTCACAATGACACTGTGTTTTATTTATTCAGAAATATTAGGCAGTTGATGTATATGAGTACCTCCCTTTTTAATACATTTATTAATTGATCTTCTTTAAATACAGGGAAGGGTCACATATGAACTACAGTGTGCATGTGGACATCAGAAGACAACTTGCTGGAGTTGGTTCTTTCCTTCCACTGAGTGGGGCCTGGGGTTTGAACTCAGGTCATCAGGCTTTGCAGAAGGCATTTTGACCTGCTGAGTCATTTCACAAAACCCTGGTTTCTTCCTTTAAGTTACTATGTGTCAATCTACTGAGACTAAGGAAGTACTTCAGTCTCAGAAAATGTAAAAAAGCTGGAGCAATGTTACTATAACCATAATTTTAAGAACAAAATGAAAACCTCCCTGACCACAAACTTAATTGGTGGAACTAGGGGACAAAGCCCTTGTAAGGATCACTATTACTGTTGGCCAGTTCAACTAACTGATCTATATTTGTAGTCTAGGGCTGATTCACTGGTTTATTAAGTCAAGGGTTCCTCCAAGTCCTAATGTCTCTCTACACCCAGTGTTGATACTCACCAAAAAAATCTAGATAGCCTGTATGAATGATGACTGACAGATGAGTTTGCCATTCTTGTTCTTCCACGGTCTCAATTTCTTTGTCCAAAGAATACAACTCAACCTGAAGAAAGTGTGGCAGGGAGCCTTGCTGCCATTTTTGTGACTGCAATGATGCCAGATCAGTATCTCTGGAAGAAAGCAGATGGCTTCTCATGACCTACAAGAAAAGATTATGTAGTCAAAAGAACAGAACGGTAGTTTCATTCCATTGTGAAACTGTTGTTAGGAAAACTCACCAGGTTATCCACTCACTTTAAGGAACTTTCCACGCCTGCATGTACCAGGCATTGTACCTAGTCAGGGTTAGCTAGATGGCTCAGCACTTTGGCTGCAAAGCCCAATGACTTGAGTTCAATTCTCAGGTCCCAGGTGGTTGAAGGAAAGGATTGACTTGTCCTCTGATTTCTCTATAAGAAAACACCACTTCCTGCCCCTCACACACAAAGTGGGGGGTAATAAATAATTTTTCCAAACCTTTAATGTGGCAAGATTCCTGTATTCAAATAGCTTAAGTCCATTTAATCCATTTCTATGACTTTGCAATTGTTTCACTTAAATTCTTACTTGCCAGGTGATAGACACAAGACGTGAAAGGCACCAAATTTCTTTAATTTAGCTCTTTGACTACTGCCTAATAGGGAGACTTGAGAATGTGAATTTTCTCATCTCAGCAAAGCCTAAGGGTTTTCTGTGGGGTGTATACATGTGTCCTTCATCTGTTTCACAGAAAAAAAATCTTGGTGACTGGAAGAGAAATCAAATATACACTGAAAATTACCAGCTTTTTTTTTTTTTTTTTTTTTGCACTGATGCTTTAAAAATGCGTTTTTATTTTTATTTTTAAAGTTTTATTTGAACTAAGGCATTTCTTTTCATGGGTCATTCACAGCCTTATGTCTTCACAGCTGTGACTTGATGGGCAAGCATTCTCCCCAGCTCAGGAGGCCTCAGTCATGACAAGATTCAGAATAGTGTTTCTGTCAAGACTAAGTAAGTGAGAACTCTCAGACTTGACTAGGTTTATTAGAGAGCTGACACCTGCAGCCAGAAGGAAGAGCTTTAATTGCCAAGTGAAGTTGAATATCAAGTTCTTCACTCTAGTTAAGGCAAAACTGAGAAACATGACACCTTTTATTCACCTTCCCTTCCTTCCTCCCTCTCCTCCGTCTTCATTTACCTGTCAACAAGGTGTCATAAATTATGCTGAAGAGACTAGAGAGTAGCTTTTGTGTGGCTTACTCTCTACCTGATCATCATGAAAGAGGATCGAGTGGATTCTTTTGACAAGAACGAGCTGATTTTTACATTCTTGTGCTCATTAACAAAAATTTGTTAGTTTCTCATAGTTCAGACGTTATTTGATCCTCTGGTCCTCCAAGAACTGAAAACATCTGATCTTGGTCTCTTCTCGCTTCCTGCACGGTGCGCTTAGTAATCAAGGCA
The DNA here is from genome assembly GCF_011762505.2 of Arvicanthis niloticus. NCBI lineage: Eukaryota > Metazoa > Chordata > Mammalia > Rodentia > Muridae > Arvicanthis > Arvicanthis niloticus. The sequence continues at coordinate 127,985,704 of NC_047660.1, read as the reverse complement.
AAGCCAACACGAGTGAGGAGAGGACAGCAACTACGTTTCCCAGCGTGCTCTGCTGGGAGCACAATGGAGCTTGGCGTCATCCGGGTCACGTGCCCTCGCGTTTTCCGGAGCTCTGAGGGATTCCGGCCAGGGTCCCTCCCCATGAGGAGGGCCCTGCTGGGCCGGGAAAACTACACTTCCCGGCATGCCTCACCTCGGTGCGCCTGCGTACGGGAGCAACCCCGCTGGCGAGCGGGTTGGTTTAAAGAGCTGTTTTAGTTCCTTGGAAACAAACTTGCTAGCCGCAGAACAGAGCTACGGGCTGGTGGACGGCTTAGGGGTGAGGCTGCCGGGCCCAGACAGGAAGCTGAGGTGGGCGGTGTGGTGGGCGGTTTAGGGGAGAGACCACGCCTCAGAACAAGGTTCCTTTCCCTCCCAGCCCGAGTCCAGTCCCGACCTGGAGACCTCTAGAGTCTCGGTTTACCTCGCTTCTGTCATCTGCCTGGCTATGAAAACGGCCCCAAGTAAAGTTGGCTTTGGTTGGACCACAGCTGCAGAAGGATGGCCAGTCGCTGAGACCTCTACTTTAGCTGCTGTGCCCTATTTAGGTATACAGTTAGTTGAAGGTTCCTGGGAAAGGCTTTTTCAACATTAAGGCTTGGTTTTCTGCCACTGGTTATCCTCCCTGCCTGGCTTCCTAGATGCGACGCGTTTTCATTTGTACATTGTTTCTTGCTTGGGCTGGGATAGATCTTTGTTAAATATTATCGTGTTTGTTTGGCACCCACAAAAGCCAAGGTACTATGCTAGACTCAACAACAACAACAACAACAAAAGGATTGTAACCCTACTTGAATCAACATGGAACACACACAGATTCTTGGTTTTTGTGGACTTCCCCGGTAATAGGCAGAGAGAAATAAAGGGCCATTTCATACCAGCTGCTTTGCAGGCACCATTTGGGACATAGCACATACTTTTTTCCTTCCTCTGATAGAAACTGCATGCTCCGTAAGATCCATTCTGATGCCTACAGCAGATATCTGGAAACCCTTTAGAGACATGAATACAAATTGGTGGTGTCAGCCTATGCTACAAATGCCATGGTACGGTTAATTGTAGCTGCCAGCGGCTACGGGTACTGGGTTCACCTGAGAGGAAGGCTGGGAATGAAAGGGGAATGGAGGCCAAGACAAAGTTCTCTGATCAAGGCCCCAAGTTTAATATTTTGCTTTCACATATATAGGGTAAGCCCCATCCCCCAGAGTCTCTTCTCAGTTCAGCCCAAGGGTTGGGCAAGGAGATATCAGGTGTGTGTGTGCAATCGCCTGCACATATGTATGTCTTTGTGTTTGTATTTGCTTGTTTCTACATGTGGGCCTTTTCCAATCATTTGTTACCTTACTGTTTTGAGAAAGGACCTCTCACTGAGTCTGGAGTTTACCAATTCGGCCTGCATAAGGCAGGGCATACTGAAACCACCAGACTAGTCCACTTTGTGGCAATAAATAAATGAATAAATAAATAAATATTGATGGAATAAACCGTCGGATGAAGTTGGCTGCTTCCTTTCTGTTATTGCTCATATCTAACTCACCAGCAAAACAGAAACATGTCTGGATCTGATCTTGTGTTACAATTCCAGCTACTACCTGTTTCCAGGCGGCTGCAGAGGCTTTTGTCGAGATTATCAAATAGCCTCCCAAACTGGTCTTCCTACTTTTAGCCCAGTACTTGTATCATCTGGGATAGGGTGGCTAGCCCAATCAAGTTAAAGTTATGTCACAGCAATCTCTGATGCTGTGAGTGGTCACTTGGGAAAACCAGGACTGTTACAGTGGTGCTCACATGGTGTTCACTTGGTGTTCCTGGCCTTCGTAACTTGCTCCCATTTTCATCCCCCCCCCCCTTTTTTTTGAACAAACTGAATTTTACTTACTGTCTTTGTTTAGCTGACAGACAAGCTCCATACGGTCAGGGAGTTTTGTCTGTTCCCTGTGTCCTCCTAATGCTTATAGCAGATCTCATTGGCAATGAACACTCAGGAAATATTTGTTAAATATGTGAGGCAATTATGTGTATTTAACAAAGCCACTTTCTGTTGGTTATGATAACATCAGATGATATCTTTTATTTGAACGGGTAGAAAATAGATACACCTGTTATTCAGTGTGGCAATGGAACCTCTGTTCACAGAAGCAAGAGTTCCTCTTTCAAAGGCATTTAGCTTTTGCTAATACATTGCTTATGATATTGGGCTCTGTGTGTGTGTGTGTGTTTCCTGGAAGTTACTGGCCTAGAATATCTTTCTTTTATTTTTTATTGGATATTTTATTTACATTTCAGATGTGATCTTCTTTCCCCATTTTCCCCCACCTAGAAACCCTCTATCCCATGCCCCCTCCTCCTGTTTCATTGAGGATGTGCCCCCACCCACCCACTCCCACCTGCCCACCCATGAATTGCCCCACACTGGGGCATCCAGCCTTCACTAGACCAAGGATTTCCTCTCCCACCTATGCCCAACAAGGCCATCCTTCCCTACATATACAGCTGGAGCCTTGGGTCTCTCCCTATGTGCTTCCAGGCTGGTGGTTTAGACTCTGGGAGCTCTGGTTGGTTGGTATTGTTGCTCTCCCCATGGGGCCACAAACCCTTTCAGCTTCTTCAGTCTTCTCTCATTCCTCCATTGGGAGCCCCATGATCAGTTCAATGGTTACCTGTGAGCATCCACCTCTGTATATGTCAGGTTCTGACAGACCTCTAAGGAGACAGCTATATCAGGCTCCTGTCAACATGCACTTCCTGGCATCCACATCAGTGTCTACTTTTGGTGACTGCACATGGGATGGGTACCCTGGTGAGACAGTCTTCAGACGACCCCTTCTTCAGTTTCTGTCCCACACTTTGTCTCCATATTTGCTCCCATAAATATTTTGTTACTCTTTCTAAGAAGGACTGAAGCACCCACACTTTAGTCTTCCTTCTTCTTGAGCTTCATGTGGTCTGTGAGTTGTATCTTTGGAATCTTCACTCTCATCTATACCTATTATCCTTAGGTTTGGTCTTCTCATTGTGTCCTGGATTTCCTGGATGTTTTGGGTTAGGAGCTTTTTGCATTTTGCATTTTTTGACAGTTGTGTCAATGTTTTCCATGGTATCTTCTGCACCTGAGATTCTCTCTTCTATCTCTTGTATTCTGTTGGTGATGCTTGCGTTTATGACTCCTGATCTCTTTCCTAGGTTTTCTATCTCCAGGGTTGTCTCCCTTTGAGATTTCTTTATTGTTTCTACTTCCATTTTTAGATCCTGAATGGTTTTGTTTAATTCCTTTACCTGTTTGGTTGTGTTTTCTTAGAATTCTTTAAGGGATTTTTGTGTTTCCTCTTTAAGGGCTTCTACCTGTTTACCTGTGTTCTCTTGTACTTCTTTAAGGGAGTTATTTATGTCCTTCTTAATGTCCTCTATCATTATTGTGAGAAGTGATTTTAATTCTGAATCCTGCTTTTCCAGTGTGATCGGGTGTCCAGGACTTGCTATGGTGGGAGAACTGGGTTGTGATGATGCCAGGTAACGTTGGTTTCTCTTCCTTATGTTCTCGTACTTGCCTTTCACCATCTGACTAACTCTAGTGCTACCTGCACTCACTGTCTCTGACTGGAGCCTGTGTTTCCAGTTCTCTTGCTTGTGTTAGAACTTCTCAGAGTCCAAATGTCTCTGTGATACTGTGATCCTGAGCTCCTGGGTGGAAGAACTCCTGATACTCAGGCTGCCTCTGGGATCCTGAAATCCTGCTGCTCTGAGTGCAGTGGTTCCTGTAGGATGGCTCAGGATATTGTGTTGTCACAGGAGCAGACCAGCAGGAGTCTGCCTCAGCCAAAAGAGCCTAGAATGTCTTTCAAAATATTTTCCCTAAGAATAAAATGATACTTATTTGATAATTGTGAAATAATTTTTACTTCCATTCATTTTATTGTCATAATTTTTAAAGCTGTTGTCTTAGTTAAGATTACTATCATTGTGTCAAAACACCATGACCAGAAGCAATGTAAGGAGGAAAAGGGTTATTTCTGTCACACTTTTATGTAACAGTTCATATTAAAAGCCATGACAGCAGGAACTTAAGCAAGGTAGGAACCTGGAGGCAAGAGCTGATACAGAGGCCATGGAGGGGTGCTGCTTACTGGCTTGCACCTCATGGCTTGCTCAGCCTGGTTGTAGAGCCCAGGATGACTAAGCAGGACAGTACCATCCACCATGGGCTGGGCCCTTCCACATTAATCATGAATTAAGAAAATGATGTACAGGCTTGCCTACAGCCTGATTTTATGGAGGCATTTTCTCAATTGTGGTTGCCCCCTCTCAGATGACTATAGTGTCAAGTTGACAAAGCAAAACCAAGGTAGAACAGCTATAAATACAAACAGAAAAAAGTAATACACACACACACACACACACACACACACACACACACACACGCACATACACACAAATTTGAATGACCACCACAAGTGTAGGCATCTCTCAAGAAATAGAATATTGACTGGTTATTGAATAGATGGTTTAGCAGTTAAGAGCACTGACTGTTCCTTTGGAGGACCCGAATCCAGTTCCCAACATTGACAGTGATAGGTTCAGGTCTAACTTCATGCTTGCACTGTTTGTTGAAGATGCTTGCTTTTCCCCAGCATATACTTTTAGCATCTTTGTAAACTATTAAGTGCCTGAAATGCTGTGTACTCATGTTTGGTTCTTCTGTGTCAGTTTTTATACCAGTATCATATTGTTTTTGTTACCACAGCTGTGTAATATATCTTAACATCTGGAACTGTTACCCTCCAGCATTGTTCTTTTTTTCTTAGGATTGTTTTGGTTCTCTGGGATCATTTGTGGTTCCATATGAATTTTAGGATCTTTTATTTATTTATTTTTCCATCTTCTATTTTTGTGAAGAATGAGATGGGGATTTTGGTTGGGATTTCATTGAATCTGTAAATAGCTTTCTGAGAAATGGTCATTTTCACAATGTTAATTTTACTGACCAATGAGCATGGGTTGTCTTTCCTTTGTGTGTGTGTGTGTGTGTGTGTGTGTGTGTGTGTGTGTATGTGTGTTTGTGTGTGTGTGTGTCTTTATCTCTTTGTTTACAGGTTTAAAGTTTCATCATATATAGCTCCTTCACTTCTTTTTAGTTAGAGTTTTATTGCTGTGAAGAGAGACACCATGACCATGGCAATTCTTATAAAGGAAAACATTTAATTGGGATCTGGCTTACAGTTTCATGATGCCCATTATCATGGTAGGAAGCATGGCAGCATCCAGGCAGACATGGTGCTGGGAGCATTATCATGGTAGGAAGCATGGCAGCATCCAGGCAGACATGGTGCTGGGAGATGGAGCTGAGAGTGCTACATCTTGATCTCAGGCAACAGAAGGAGAGTGTGTGCCACACTTGGCATAGCTTGAGCAGATGAGACCTCAAAGCCTGCCCCCACAGTGACACACTTCTTCCCACATGCTTCAGCAAGGCCACACTTCTTTGTAGTGCTACTTCCTATGGGCCAAGCATTCAAACACATGAATTTACGGGGGCATACCTATTCAAACCATTATAACTTCCTTGGTTAGGTTTATTTCTACATACATTATTTTCTTTGTGTACATTGTGAATGAGAACGTATTGGTGATCATCTCTGTATGTTGATGTAATATAGAAAAGCTATTTATTTGTGAGAGTAGATTCTGTATTCTGTCATGTTGCTGAATTTCTTTATGGTTTCTACAAGTTTTCTGGTAGAATTTTTGAGATCTCTAATGTATAATATCATGTCATCTGCAAATAGGGATAGTTTGAGCACATTTTCCCTATTTGTTCTCCTTTCCTTGCGTGTTTTGTCTTGTTTCTCCAGCTAGTCCTTTGAGCACAGTGTGGGGATGGTGGACATCCCTGTTTCATTCCTGACTTCAGGGTGATATCTTCAAGATTTTCTTCATTTAAAGATCACACTGGCTGTATGTTTCTTGTATGTAGCTTGTGTGTATGTGTGTGTGTGTGTGTGTGTGTGTGTGTGTGTGTTGAGATGTGTTCTCTCTAGCCCTATATTCTCTAGAACTTTTTTTCTTGATAGCATTTTGGATTTTGTCAAAGGTTTTTTGTTTTTGTTTTGTTTTGTTTTTGCACGTGGATCATGTGGATTTTTGCCTTTAAGGCCATTATGTGGTTTATTACATTTATTGACTTGTATATGTTGAAACATCCCTGCATTTCAGGGATAAAGCCAACTTGGTCATGATTTATATTTTTTTTTGATGTATTATGTCCATATTCTCTTTAAAGTATTTTATTGTGTAATTTAGAGTAAATGTTCATAAAAGAATATTAGCTTTCTTTCTTTCTTTCTTTCTTTCTTTCTTTCTTTCTTTCTTTCTCATCTTCTTACTCTTTGTCCTCCTTTTTTTATTATTGTGTCTTTACCTTCATCTGGTTTAATTATTAGAACAACACTGACTTTGTGGGAGTCCCTTCCTTCCTTCCTTCCTTCCTTCCTTCCTTCCTTCCTTCCTTCCTTCTCTTTCTTTTTTGACAAGTTTAAGAAGGACCAGCTGTATATATGTTCTTTGAGTATCTTCTAGAATTCTGAGAATCCTTCTGGCTCTCAACTTTTTTTTTTTAAGCTAAAAGTCTTTATTATTTAATTTTCATTTGTTAACGGTCTGTTTAGGTTTTTGTTTTCTTCTTCATTTAATTTTGGTGGTTTGGCTGAATCTAGAAACACATCTTTCCCCCCAAGCTTAATAAAGTACACATTTTTCTTATAGTATTATGAATTTCTTGATGTCATTTGAAATGTTTCCCTATTCGTTTCTGACTTTGTTCATTTGGATCCGGTCTTTCTTTTGGTTAGTTGGGCGAAGGGTCTGTCAATCTTGTTTACCCTTACAATAGCATGAGCTCTTAGGTCAGTTGATTTTTTGTATTTTGTTGTTGTTGCTTCTATTTCCTTGATTTCTACTCTAATTTTTATTTCTTGCTATTGGCTGTGTTTGGATTTGGTTTGTTCTTGTTTTTCTAACTTTTTGAATTGCATCATTAGTCATTTACTTGTGTTCTTTATGATTTTTTTTTTTAATGTAAGCACTTTGAGGTATAAATTTCTCTCGTAGGACCTCTTTCATGGTGTCCCAGAGATTTTATCGTTCTGTGTTTTTATTGTCATTTAGTTCTGAAGGAATCTCATGTCTCAGCCTAAACTTAAAAATTAACTCCTCCAGAGACATGTTCTGGGAGAAGCTCATTCTAAAGACTCAAACACACATTCCAGGAGAAGGGCCCAAGATAAGAGAATTAAAAGGTTATCAGGAAGCTGGGACCTTAGCGCCATAAACCTGGGTAAACAGAAGCTAAGATCGACTTAGCTAACACTCATTGTTACAAGATAATATGCAAATACGAGTTACCAGGAAACCAGGCATGGGAGCTGTGGTTTGTGGCCAGCCTTTGTAATTATCATTGTCTAAGAGGTGATTGTAAAACTGCCTTTGTGAGCCCTGTGAAAACTGTATAAAAACTGCTCTTAGCTTTAGCTCAGGGGTTCCTTTAGCCTGCTTTCCAGGAGACCCCAGTGCACTGGATCAATAAACCTTGTGCTTGCTTGTAGTGATCTGCCGACCGGCTAGGTTCTTTCAGTTCCAGAAAGTGTCTCTTTCTTGATTTCTTTGGCCATTTCATCATTCTTTAATGAGTTATTTCATCCCTAATGAGTTTTTATATTTACTAGAAATCTCTTTTTTGCTGTTAAATTTAAGTTTTATTGTATTACAGTCAGATAAGATACAGAGAGATTTATTTTTCATCTTTTTTTTCAAATCAATATAGAAGTCCTTTATTGCCCTCAAAGAGCCAAAATTGTACTTGTGATCAGGATCTTGTTTCTGGAGCTAGGAATCTGAGGCCTCACTCATCAGCCTGTTGCACGGTTCCCTTCTCAGACACATAGATGCCATCCAAAAACTTTCTGATATCTTTGTTTTAAACTGTTGTAGCTTGCTGAATCAGAGCTGCTGAATTTGAAACAAGTTCAATATCATTTCCTTCAAGGATTAATTCATCCTTCTGGGCTTAGGAGACAAAACAAGCAACACTGTTCCTCATCCGAACCCTGTGGATATATTTTTCACCCAAGAAATTTCGGATTTCAACCAAAGACCCATTCTCCTGAATAATGACATTGGTGGGGAAGTGAGCATACACAGACCTCATCTTGTAATGGAAGCCCAGTGATCATGTTCTGAACATGACAACAGACGGTTCTGACAGTGGCCAGTTCCTTTCTGTTACCCCACTATTTGATGTGATTGAAGTCCCTCGCAGAGTTCCCCTGGGGCCCTTCACAATGACTGTGCACCCCTTCAGATTCATTTTCTGGAATGTTGACAGTCTGATTGCTGAGAAGTAGATGGGGCAAAGAGCTCTTTTTCATCTTCTTTTCTTTTCTCTTCTTTTCTTTCCTTTCCTTTTCTTTTTTTGTAATGTGAAAGGACCAGAGCCCCTACAGGACATGCCAGGACTAGTTCTCAGCACAAAGCAGATTTATTTGCCTCTCCTTTCTCCCCCCTATCCTCACCCCCACCCCCAGTGAGGAAGGGCAAAGGATAAGAGACAAAGATGGGAGACAGAGGAGGGAGACAGAAGGGAACAAGAGAGAAGGGGTGGGAGATGTGTACCTTGGAGGGACAAAGGGCTGCCTCTGCATAGAAAGGAGACAGACTTGGCCCATAGGCAATGGCAGTTTTTATAGGGAAGAAAGATAACCTTGCATTAGGATGAGTAGGTTTGTTTTGGTTGGACATGTTAATTAGGTGAGTCAAATAGGGGCTTTTGATTGCTGGACTTCAGTACTTTAATAGATGGACCTTGGAATCAGCCTCAGGAGAAGGAAGTGGCCAAATAGGGGAATAGAGCTTGGTGACTGGCTTTAGGAATGTAATGTAATGGTTTTTAGCAAGGGGGAGAGGGACACGTGAAGGGCAAACCCCGTAGGTGTCCTGCTTGCATGCTTGTGATGCTGGCTGTACTGCCCCTGCTTGCTGTGCTTGCCATGTTCACCGTGCTCCCATGCTAGAGTGCTTCATAAAGATTTGTTGATGAATCCTAAGATGTCGTCTATTTTAGAAAAGCTCCTAAATGCTATGGAATAAAATGTGCATTGTTTGTTGTTTGACTAGAGTACACTGTTAGATATTAAGTCCATTTGATATGTGTTCAGTTAATTCTGATGTTTTTCTGTTTATTTTTTGTCAGATGAATTGTCTATTGGACAAAGTGGGATATTGAAGTCACTTACTAATCATGCTAATCTGTATCTTTAAATCCAGAAGTAAATTTTGTTCCTTTTAACAAATTTAAGTGTCCTGAAATTTGGTGCATGTATGTTTAGGATAGTAATATCTTCTTGGTTAATTCTTCCCTTGATTGAAATGAAGTGTCCCTTTTTATCTCTTCTGATTAATTTCAGTTTGAAGTCTATTTTTGTCAGATGTTAGGGCAGCAACACTTGCTTAAGTTCTTTCACCTTAACTTCATTGAGCTGTTTCTGGGTGCTTTATTTAAATTCCTTGAATTACCTGTTGAAGTCGAAATTATGATTGTTCTTCTAAGTTCTGTGTCCTGGAGTTCATCTAGGTGGTTCTCTTTGGGTTGATGGATTTTTAGAGAATATGCTGGCTCGATCCTTCACATTGTTTGTATTCTTTGGAGATCTGAGCATATGGATTGTTCTGAGTTTGTTGTGGACAGTACAGGTTGGGGAAGCAGTGTAGGTGTAGGGGCATATTGGGTCTAGAGGTTGGAAATGGCTTGGGGTGGAAGGAAGTCTGGTAGATAGAAAGGATTAGACAGTATACAAGCCTAGATCTGTCTGGACAGAAAGGTTGAATGTGTGAGAAGTCCTACGTCTCTGCTTGTGTGTAAGTACTGAATGGTGAGCCATGTCTCTCTGCTTGTGTGTAAGTACTTCATGGTGAGCCATGTCTCTCTGCTTGTATATAAGTACTTCATGGTGAGCCACATCTCTCTGCTTGTGTGTAAGTACTGAATGGTGAGCCATGTCTCTCTGCTTGTGTGTAAGTACTGAATGGTGAGCCACATCTCTCTGCTTGTGTGTAAGCACTTCATGGTGAGACATATCTCTGCTTGTATGTAATGTGTAAACTTCATGGTGAGACATATCTCTGCTTGTATGTAAGTGCTGCATGGTGAGACATGTTTTTGCTTATATATAGTATGTACTGTACGAATGGTTGTCTTAGTTATTTTACAACTGTGACAAAATACCAACAACTTAAGGAAGAAAATATTTAACCTGGGAGTTAGAGATCATGAGCCTTCTGTTGGGGAACATGAGAGGCATGCAAGCATGATACTGGAACAGTAACTGAAAGCTCACATCTTCATCCACAAGCAGGAGAGAGCCCACTGCAGTGACATCTAACAAAGCTAGACCTTTTAATATTTCCTAAATAGTTCCACGAGCTGGAGACCAAGCTTTCAGACACATGAGCCTACAGGGGCCATTCTCATTCAATCCTCTACAATGGCTGACTGCAGGAGAGCCTTGAAAACTTGGCCTTACATGGGAGAAGGAAATGATGGCAGCTATTACTTCTGTTTTTCATCAGAAAGCTAAAAGTCTTCCCAGACTCTCCTTTGTTCATTTCTGCCTGGTGCCTTGTTGGCTAGTATGCATCTCCTAGATGTGCCATCTGCAAAGGATGCTGGACATGTGGTCTTTCCTCTCTGGCGTCTTTTGTAGAGAAGACAAAAAAAATCAGTGGTGTCTGCACAAGCCTCATTAAGCACTTGTTCTCTATTTTTCTCCTCCCCTACCTCCAACCTTGCAAACACAAGATTAGCAGTTGACACAAATAGAATGGGAGTAACTGTGTTATTTATCCACTGCACTGCTCCATTTTCTCTCCATGTAGCTTAGACTGCTCTAGACCTGTATTTTGGTAGCAGAACCAGTTCTGCAGGGTTAGTTTGAGGGCTTTCCTTCTTGTTACACAAGAAATGCCATACTGAGTAATACAGTATCATGACCAGGAATCTCTTTATACTGTTGATGTTGTTTTGTTTTGTTTTGTTTTCCTTCTTTCAGGAATACATGTTATGGTGGATGGACTGAGAATGGTTCACAGAGGCCCATGTATTTGAATGCTTGCTTCTTCTCAGTTGGTGGAACTGCTTGAGAAGGATTAGGAGGTGTGACCTTATTTGAGGAGGTATGTCACCGAGGGCAGCTTTGAGATTTCAAAAGCCCACACCATCTTTTATTTAGCTTGCTCTCTGTATCTTATAGTTGTTGTCTCATAATGTAAATTCTCAGCTACAGCTCACATGTTCTGCCTGCCTGCCTTCCTGCCTGCCTGTTGCCACATTGCCTACCGTTATGGTTGTGGATTCTAACCCTCTGAAACTATAAGCCCCAAATAAACTCTTCTATAAATTGCCTTGCTCATGGTGTTTTTCACAGCAATGGAAAAGTAAGACATATGTCCAGATTTTTTCTTTTTTCTTTCTTTCTTTTTTTTTTTTTTTTGCTTTACAAATTGAAGGCATGAAAAAGAATCAGTAGATGTGAACTTCTTTACTTTGTGCCACTGGTCCAGACTGGACAGTAGATAGTGATTAAGTCTTCCTTCTAAGGTCCTGGTGTTCTCTGTACTGTGCAGTGACTGCCACATCTCCACTCATTTACTCCTACAAACGTTTCAGTGGGTTTTTTTTATTGTTATTGTTGTGTGCTTATTGTAACAGGGTCTCATGAAGGACAGGCTAGCCTTAGATGTATTATGTAGCCAAGTGTGGCCTTGAACTTCTGATCATCCTGCCTTTACCTTCCAAGTCTTGGCGTGGCGTGCACTGCCAAGCCAAGTTTATGCAGTGCTGGTGAATGAACAGGGCTACCAACTAAACTATGTCTTCACCCCTCAAACATTCTAGTAGCACACCAGCTCTTTACACGCATTTTTGGAGCTTGGTCAAGGGAGGAAAACAGAAAGCCCGCTAGTACACACATGTCTTTCTCCACTGGCTGGCCGCTGTGTTATGAGCTGCTCTGCTCCACAGCACCCTTCTCACGATGCTGCACTGAAGCCTCTTAGTTTGTGAGCCAGAGTACCACCTTTTAAGTTTTTCTCAGTTATTTATTGTAGCAACAAAAAGTCTAATAGAACCACTTAGGGTTGAAGGATTTATTGTATCTCCTGTTTTCGTAGTTTTGGGTCTATGGTCACGTGGCCCAGTTACTGTTGTCCCATGGCAGACTATCAGAGTACCACTACTGGCTGGTAAACAGCAGGAGTCTAGGAAAGCAATGCCCTTCACAAATGTGCACACAATGTTGTACTACTGCCTCTAATGAGGTTTTACCCCCAACTAGCTCATTCAGTGTAAATTCATCAGGCATTAGTCCTGTGATAAAGTTAATATAGCCAAGATCAACCACTTCTTAATAATTGGATCCACCATGCTGGGTACCAAAACTTCAACATCAGTCTTTTGGAGTATACTTAATAAACTATGATGTTATAAAGGGAATAGGTGGTATAATACTGCCTCAGAAGTCTTAGGTCCCTGTGATGTGACTACAAATAGCAAATAGGACAGACTAGATTATAATGTGATAACAAATTACTCAGTAATCCCCAATAACTTACCATGCTACATAGTAATGTACATGACATACATGTTTACTCTACTGTATGTCATAGATGTTGCATGCCATTGTCACTCTGGGACCCTGACCTGTGGAACAGATCTATCTGGAATGTCATTTATCTCACAGAAGAGGGGGGAAAGGAGACGAAGAATGAGACATTAGATTTTAAAGCTTCTGCCTATATTAGAGCAAAACAGGACCTACATCCATTCCCTAGTAAATAAGAAAGGATGTGTAATCCTCTCAAAGGAAGGGTCAGTGACTGTTTTGAACAATATGAAAACCTCCTATGCTAATATTGTAACCTTCTGATCTTAGGTACATATGGAAACTACAGTGTATAGACCAGTCCTGTCTCCAACCCACATCAACGCAACTGCTTCTGAAACGTTCACAGTGCTTCAGCAGAAGATGAGAATAGTTGAGGAACAGACAAGTTCTCTGAAAGATGACCTAATAATGCTAGGATATGGTGACAGACGGTAACAAAGAAAACTTAACTAGAATGCTGCAGTTTGCAGAATTTTAATTTAATGCTAGTAAAAAGCAGATGAGATAGATACTTTTGGAAAATATGTTTCCATATGAACTTTGACACAAGTGTATTTTTAGATAGAGTTGTGGTTCTGTGACAGAGTATGTGGCTTAATTACATTTTTGTTTTGATAAAACACTATGACAGAGGCAACTTATAAGGGCTTATTTGGGGTTTACGGTTCTAAGGGATATGAGTTCATGATGGTGGGGTGGACATAGAAGGAAGCAGATATCTGGAACAGCAGTTGGGAGCTCACACCTTGATCAGCAACCAAGAAACAGAAGATAATAGGAGTAGCAGGAGTCTCTTGAGATCTCAGAGCCTACCCTCAGTGACACACTTCCTCCAACAAGTCTATACCTGCTAATCTCCCCAAACAGGGCTATCAACTGGGGATCAAGTACTCAAATGCCTGAGACTTGTGGGGATACCTCATTCAAACCACTACTGTAAGTTAGTCAGGTCTTTGTTGCTACTACAAAAATACCCTTGAGGACATCTTAAGGGAGGAAGGATTTATATCTGGTTCTCCATTTCAGAAGTTGGGTTCTTGGTCCTGTGGACCTGAAGTGAAGCATCATGGCAGAGGAGACTTAGTGGAGCAGATCTGCTTCCTCATGGCAGCCATAAAGAGCAGGGTTAGGAGAGTGGGGGAAGACATCTTCAATATCTGAGCCTTTGAGGAACACTTTATATACAAACCATAGCACATAGCCATGGCCGCCATTTTAGATCTTATTTGGAAATCAGTCAAAGGAAAAATTGAAATGATTCATGCCATTAATTTGTTCTTGATCTTCCCTATCATATTTATTATAAATTAAGAGGCAGGTTTGAAGTCCTTAAGTATTTCACAATTTAGAATCAGACACTAAAACCGAACTGTTTTTCCCACCTATATCATGAAAGAATTTTTTTTTGTTGTTTTAAAGTTTGTTGGCTCAAAAACAAACAAACAAACAAAAAAAGTTTGTTGGCTTGTTAATGATAAGGGAAATACATGTTTATGCAGCCAATATGGAATTTGTTGGTGTGGTTTGTTTTAGAAATGTCTTATATATTTTTTAAGTGTCTCACATTAAAACATTATAGTAGTATAGTTGCTGTTACAGGGCCGATAAGTTACTTTTAAGCATTCAAAGATTAAACTTGGTATAAATGCTGAGTATTTTGATAAAATAATGAGAATTTTAATTATTTTGTTTAAAATTTTATTAAAATCTGGATTATATTACTTCTATGCTAACTTTAATTCCTACATTGCTATTTAAAATTAATATTTACCATGTTTTATGTATCATGTTTTGTGTTAATAGACATAAAAGGTTTTTATTTTTTAATTTCAGATTAAAAAATAACTAAAGGGATGGGAAATGGCTCAGTATAAACTGCTTGCCATGCAGGTCTGAGGTCCTGAGTTCAGATCTCAAGGACCAACACCCATATACACACTATGCAACCCTTACAAAGCCGGGCATATCAGTGCTTGCAACTCTAGTACTGGGGGGAGGGGTGGAGGCAGGAAGATTACTGGCCAGTTAGTCTAGCTTAATTGATGAGATAAAATTTTAGTGAGAGATCTTGTCTCAAAAACTGAGGTAGAGCTTGAGGAAGTTAGCCAGTGTCAACCCCTAGCCTGTGCACACATGCACAGCTAGTGCCTCTCCACCCCCATTGGGGTTATAGATGCATGTTGCTGCTTTTTGTGGGGGTGTTGGGGATTTGAACTCAGCACTTGAGTTCTTCTGCTTACATGGCAACACTTGGCTGACTGAGCCATTTCCCTAGACCTTTCTTTACTGTCTTCTATACATAAGTATCTCTAGCAAAACTGGACAGTTACATTTCTTTTCTAATGTCAATGCCTTTTATTTTTGTTGTTTCCTAGTTTCTCTGGCTAGGGCTTCTACAATTCTCGGTTCAATGCTCCTTATGAAATTAGACATTTTAGCCTTTACTTCATACCTTAGAGGAAAGTCTTCAACTTTTTGCAGTTATGATATTAACTTTGGTCCTGTTGTGTGTGTCCTTTACTGTGTTGAGGAACATTCCTCCTATATGTAGTTTGTTGGCAGCTTAATGAAAGGATGTTGGATTTGTCATTTTTTTCTGCATTTATTGGAACAGTCATATGACTTTTGCTTTTCAGTGCTTTGCAGTAATAAAGGACAGGCTGTCTAGATGCATATGGAAAGGTTGGGATGTTAGGTTCCTGTTTCAGTTCCTCTGTCCTCAGGATGAAGCTGAGAGCAGACATTTTATTGTCTGTTGTCTGTACTAACTGGCAAGAGGATCTGTGTCTAAAGTGTCTGCTCTCATTTACACTGCACCTCTGACCCTGGAAAATAGCTGTTGGAGGTGGGCTTGTAATGCCTTCCTCTTTATTATTGGTTGTTTAGGGACATTCAGAAATGCAGAACCTCATCAAGCCCAGAGCTAGGTGGTTAAAGAGCTAGCCCTTCATGTAGAATCTATAGAAGACAGGGCATTCAACTTTAGAAGCATTTCAGAAAGAATCTGCAGACCTGGAGTTGTCACCACAATGAGGCTGGAGAACACTCTGAAAGTGCTATGCTTCCTCCAGGCACTGGAGTTCTATTATTGTGATCTACAAAGACTCTCAAGTGTCCCTTCCTTTCCATGGAGAGAGCTACGAGAATTTGAATGCAGTCCTTCTTCAGTTTAGTTCAGTTAGTTGGTAGCTGTAGGATAGGCTGGAGAGAAGGAAGGCTTGGGGATGCTGAGCTCCTTTCTAAGCTGCTAGAACCCCACTTGCTGGTCTACTTGACTTGTCAGCAGCAATGAGCGAGGACATAGGGAGAAACTGACAGCTTTTGAATTTAAGTCTGTATCTTTCTTCTCTCTGGGAATCAAGTGTTTGCATATTTATACAGCTGCCACTTTGTTCTGTGGTCTAGAGGCATGTATACCCCTGCTCCCTTTTGTTCAGATGGCCAGGAGATTTAAGAACCCAAACCTTTGGCTGCAGTCAAGGTGATGTACTTCACCTGCTTCTCTCCTCAGGGAAAATTCAGAAGCTGGAGATTTTGTCCTAGTTGTTCAGTGCATTCCCTGAGTAGAGATTGAACCTGACTGTGCCTCAGTTTTGCCCATAAATTAAGCATGGATGTTTTCAGTTGCATAGTGGAAGAGTCTCACCTTGTTTTGGACACTCTCTCAGAAAGGACCGATCTGTGTTCTGGGGCTTATTTGGTGCATTCCTGTCTAGAGGAGTCAGGAGCCTTGTGTCCCACCATGTTGTTGGTGTCACTGCTATTCTAATTAAAAAAGTGACATTGGCTCAAAGGCTAGGTTACCACAGTAGACATTTCATTATGTAATATTGGTTTTGGGTGCTTTTCCAGAGGTCAATTAGAAACTTCAAACTATTTAGAAGACCCTGCCAGCCAGAAAGCCATTAGTCCTATCCCAAATGAAGTAATTTGTCCAGAAAGCCCAGGTATTTTATGGAAGAACTATGAATTTCTGGTAAATCGAATGTGCTATTTGGAGAACCTCATCCAGTCCTTGAAGATGAACATCTTTCACCTACAAACTGAAAAGGAATTGAATCCACAGAAAACAGGTGTGCACGGAGAGCTTGTGGAGAATCTACTTCTGTGTGGGTGCTTGATGGGTCTGTGAATCTGTGCTTCCTTCACCTTTCTGCTGCTATCTTCTGTGTTATCTGTAGCTTTTCTGAATGATCAGCTAAATATAATACAGGGGGAGCATTCCAAGGACCTAAAGCTGTTGCAACTTGAAGTGATGAATTTGCGCCAGCAATTGAAAATTGTCAAGGAGGAGGAAGACAGGGCACAGAATGAAATGCAGAGATTGACTGCCACTCTGGAAATCGCCACGGAGACAAAGGTTTGTGGTCCATGTTCTGTAGTGCATTGTCCCTGATCTATCTCCACTAGAAGAGACAACAGCCCCATAAACCTGAGTCACAGATGGGTGATGTTGATATTAGATTCTTGACATTTGAAACTTGTCTGCACTGATAACCTTTACTAGTGTGTGTTGTCAGTGGTAGTTCACAGACTCCTTGCTGTGTATAAAGGATAGTGAGCATCTAGACTCTGCCCTCTTTAAGAGCTACACTGTAGTTGGGAGGTCAAGGCATACCATCAGTTAAAGAGGAAAAAGCCAAAGTAGAAAGCAGAGAAAGAACAGTTAGTGCCCAGGAAGAGTGGTCAGGCAGGGTTGAGAAGAGAAGAACCCTCGGCCAGTGTAGATCTGAAGGTGGAGTCCCTAAGGGCATTTCAGGGAGTACACTCACAGGCTGCAAAGAAGCCATATTGCTTAGAAAGCAAACCAGCAGCATTGTTGTGTTGCCACAGACCAGGCAAGGTGATAGATGATCAGGTTATCTTGAAAGTACTTAAGAAGTAACACAATATTAAAACAGTCTATTTTAATAAGAATAATGGAGCTGAGAAGTTTCTTGTCCAAGATCATCACATGCTTGTCTTCTTCATGTAACTCAGATTTTTCTGCTAGGTAACATTGGGTTAAAATGGGTAAACTCCAGCTTTATTGGAGTGAGAGTTAAGTTTTGGGAAATAAGCTGAGTATTAGCTTATTTAATAACATCTAAAAAAAAATCGAGAATAATCAATACCTTGGACCACTCAGTAGGTGTTTTAACTACAGAATGACAAGAAGGAAAACTAACTAGATGTTACTGTATATTAGCTATGGGGAAGAGGAGATTAGAAACAAAGAAACCAATTAGGGATCTTTGTGCTGAGTTATGATTCTGCATGGGTCAGAACTAGAATTGTAGCTATTGAAAGGTAAAAGAATATTCTAGATATTCTTTTATTGATATTCTAGAATCTGGTATAGGATATAAACTGAAGGTAGGAAAGAAGGCAACCATAACTCGAGTCTTTATATCTAGGATTGTGGTGCCATTAATAATAATTAAAAAGAGTAAATAATGAAAGCTGTAGTCTTCATTCTGATTTCCTAAGCATGAATAGTGTTTGAAACTGGTAGTGGTGCTACATGCCTTCTTAGGTACATCCCAGCACTTAAGAAGCAGCCATATATCTCTGTGCCTGGTTTTCATAGTAAGTTCCAGACCAGCCAAGGCTACATAGTGAGACACCACACACACACACACACACACACACACACACACACACACACACACACACACGAGATGGCTCAGTGGTTAAGGGTCCTGGTGCTTTTGCAGAGGACCCAGGTTTGATCTCCAGAACACACATGGCAGTTCACAACTGTTTATAACTCCAGTTGTAGAGGATCTGATACCTTCTTCAGGCCTCCATGGATACCATACATGTACACAGTATATATATATATATATATATATATATATATATATATATATATGCCAAACACTCATACACATAGAAATAAATCTTTAAAAAAATAGGAATATGGACTGTGCAAATGTGAGGACTGGAGTTTGAATCCCTACGACCCACATGAATTCTAAGCAAGCAAGGCATCCCAAACCTTCAGAACATGATCTGTGGAGCAAGCAGATTAACTAGACTAGCAGGTCAAAGTTTGTCTGAGTTCAGGTGAGAGGCCCTTAATGTATAAGGTAGAATGTGATACAGGAAGACACCAATTATCAACTTCTGGCTTCTATGTGCATATGGACACATGTACACACATACATGTGATGTGTGTGTGTGTGTATGTGTGTGTGTCTGTGTATCCATGGGTGTGTGTGCGCATGTGTATGCACATGCAAGAAAAAATAGCATTTATATACTGCCAGGAAAAAAAGACTATGACAGGATCTACCTAGAGACAGTTTCTTCCTGTCACTTCAGGTTATTAGATCTTTCCTCCTTTTCTTTTTAGAAGAATGCCGCTGTTATTGAGGAGGAGCTAAAGACCACAAAGCGTAAAATGAACCTTAAAATTCAAGAGGTAAGAAAAAAGACAGGAGATGTTGAAGGAGGTGTTGGAATTGCAGAGGGAAGTCAAGAAAGAATGAATCCTTTGAAAAGCAAATTGTGTCATTGTATAAACACTTAAACCATGGCACTTGTAACTAAAGTAAGAGTAAGGCCCTCAGTTGCTAAAGGTGTCAAAACTGCCATAAAACTGGAAAAAAAAATCCAACCACAACAGTAAAATAAACAACAACAAAATAAACCCTGCTGAGCCAGTAAAGAAACAGTTAACCCATACTGTGGCCCATAGGCCATTGTTAAGTGAGCACCTTCATCTTTGTGTGACATTTTATTATAAAGGCATGTTAAAATGGAAAACTCTACACTTCTTATTTTACCTTGAAACCTTCATGTCAACTTAAATGTTTGGAATTCTGAAAGGAGTGGCTACTAAAAGCTGTCAAATTAGTTATGGGTCTGTGTTAACTGTCATCTCTAGAAAGAAGCTTCTCTGATGAAGTTTTAGAGATGCCCTGGTCTGTCAGTTTAATACTTTGCCCCTTTATCTCCAGGTAAAAGTAGTTCTTCATTATGACCTGACTAGCCTCAGGTTCTTGGTCCCAGTGATGGTGCCAAACATGGGTTCCATCTTGTATAGTGGGCCTTTAATACAATCAGAAAGTGATTGGTTATTCCTGTGACATTCCTGTTACTCTTTCACTGGTGAGTGCATCTTCACAAGCAGACCATTGCTGTAGCTCACAGGTTTACAGCTGGCTGAGCCTGATCTCCTCAGGTAGACTGTGTAGTACCTTCCAGCACTAACCTATGGCAGCTAGCCAAAAGGGAGGAAGCTTCGACATCAGTCCCTGTTTTATTTCTTCATGTTCTATTAGTCAAGCATGAGGTGTCTTCATCAATAAGTTCTTACCATGAAGTCTGGAGAGTTGTCAAGAACAATGGTAATAGCCTAAAATATTTGATGTGGGAGGTATATCTATAGGACATCACTGGCCAACAATTCCAAATAGAGGTAACTCATTCCTGACACTGAACTCTTTGTTAGCCTACGGTATCTAGTATATCACTGTTGCCCTGTTATAGGGTAATTCCATTTAAGTTCCTTTGATCCAAGTGTATGTGTTCTGTGAAATAGTAAAAAAGGGAACCCACACTAACGCTGGCTAGGCACGGAGCCTGGTCCTGTTTGTCTCTCCTGAGCTCCAAAACAGCTCTCTCCTCCCTGTGGCTGGCTGCTGCCAAACCCAGTCAACACTCCCTAATTTCCAGGGCTAGCTAAAGTACACTTCTACAAACTCATGCTTTGCTGCCCCCTATGGTTAGCTGTCTCAAATCCCCTGTAACCCAGTAATACCAAAACTCTAGAGGCTTGTAATTTATCAGTCAGATTTTTATCAGGAAATTCCCAACCCACAAAATGTCTACATAATGAACTCAGAGCCAGTTGATATTGATATAAACTGCCCACCTAGATTAGACAAACTGTCCTGTAATTAACCATCCCTTATATGATATTCATATATCCGTGATATTATAAATAACCTATGCCTATTTAAAGCCACTCAGATCTGGTTCATTTTTCTCTTCCTCCATCTTCCTTCTTTTTCCTTGTGTCCCCCTATCTCTCTAAAACTCTCAACCCGCCTTTTTTATCCACTGCCCAGTCACAGGCTCTAGCCTTATCTTGTGCCTGTCCTCACCTGCATATAGACAGCAATCCACATGTATGCTTATATTTTAAGAGATTTCTGCAGTAGTTGTTTTTCTTATGATGTTTTTTTTCCAGAAAGTCTTTAGTGTGGTAGAGGGTATTTAACACAGAGACCTGCAACTAATCAAGGTACAGTGAATAGAAAATACTTCTACACTGTAGTCATCTACTGCCTCTGGCTCTTAGGATCCCTTTACCCACTTTTGTGTGATGAACTCTGAAGTTCTGGAGGAGGTTTGTCCTATGCAGACCCTTACAGGTTTATATGGACATAAGATTTCCACTCATTTGGGCAAATAACCTCAGAGTATGATTGCTGGGTTGTAATACAAGCTACATTTAGCTTTATTAGTAACTACCAACCCATCTTACAAGCTAAAAAGACTATCTGTGCATTTTTACCATTGGAGAGTAAGAGTCTTTGTTGCTGCATATTCTCTTCAGCATTTGGTGTCAGTGTCTTGAATTTTTGCCATTCTAATAGGTGTGTAGTTTACCTTGTTCTACTTTGGATGCCTTAATGATACATAATGTGAGAATCTTTCCATATACTTATTTTTCTTGTATATATCTTCTTTGATGAAGTGTATTTTAGATTATTTTCTAGTAATTGGGTCTTTTTAGTTTTGAGTTTATTACTTTGTATATTTTGGGTCTGATTTGAAGGTTTCACATAAAGATTCATGTGCTAACAGCTAGATCCCCAGTGGTCTTAGAAGGTGGTCAGAATTTTTAAGAGGTGGGAGGCCTACTGGAAGGTTCTGATTCATTCAGGATGATTACCCTTAGAAGGGATTGGTGTAGCTCACCTGGAACCAGTTAGTTCCTATGAAAACAGAGTTGTTACAAAAAGGAGTAAGTCTGGCCCCTGGGTGTGTGGCTTCTCGTTTTACCTGGGCAGTACTGCCACTGCGATGCTTCCATCATGAGACCTTAAGGAGAGCTGAACATGTGTGCTTAGCCAGACTGTTTTTCCTAAAACTGTGAGGTAAGTCAACCTCAATTCCTTGTACATTTTCCAGCCTCAGATATTTTATAAAAGCGACAGATAACACACTAAGAGACGATACCTGTCTTCCATCAAAGTGTGACTTATTCAAACATTTTCTGCCAATCTATAGTTTTGTCTTTTCATTTTCTTAGCAGTATCTTTCAGAGAGCAGAAATTCCTACATAAATGAGATCCAATTAAAAATTTTGTTTCACAGATAATAACTTTGGTATTGTATCTAAAAAGTCATCAACAAAACCTGAGTCCCTTTGGTATTTTCATGCTGCTTGCTTGTCCTTGTGACTTGGTGTCCACTGAGTCATCTCTATGCTGTTTATTTTCTATAAGATGCTTCTAAGTTACTAGAGGGTCTTGACCCCCAATTTGAAAAACAGATTCCAACAACAAAAAATGAGGGTGACAAACTAGACTTCACTTTTAGGAAGAAACAAGCATGTTTCAGAGTCATCAGTGAAGGTGTGGGGGTGGGCTGGTCTACCTTGTGAACTGCCCAGCTGACTTAATCTTTGTTAAACTGCAATGGCGTCCACTGGTCTCCCTAACTGCAATGTTGCTCTTTAGCTACGGCAACAACTGGCTCAGGAGAAGGATGTCAGGGAGTCTCTTGAGAAGTCTGCATCATCCATGCTCCTCAAAGTACAAGAGATGGGCTCAGTGGTGGAGGCAGAACGGCAGCAGGTAGATTTGCCTTCCCTTCTGTTAGAGTCACCAAAGGAGAGGCTGACATTGTGTCTGTGAACTTGTCATTTTGTTTATTCCCTCTAGCTTTGTTAAGGCCCTTTCCTTAGTAGCCTATTAGCATTTTCACTACAGTCTTTAAAATACAGTACAAAATAAGAAAAGACTTTGCTATCCAACCCAGTGTTCTTAATTTATAAATGAGAAAGCCGAGACCTGGAGAAGTGAGTCTGTCTCAGGTTTTATAGAGGCAGATTATGTTGGTACAGGATCCTCCTGTACATGAAGTCTCTGCTGTAAGCATTGGTTTTGGAACTCACTGTCTTAGCTAATGCTATATGTATGTGATCTGGATAAAAAATAGACTAAATGGAACTAACCCTTGAAACAAATAAGTAAAATAACCAGGAACATATTTAGTTGCTGCTTTTCATTATTATATTCATATTAACATGATATTTTTGCCTTTGTTATACTTAATATTTGAAGTACCTTTATGTATTTAGAATATTTTAAATTCATATTTTAGTATTTATTACTTGAACATAATCTATCATTTTTCCCAATATGTCACAAGTGAATTATAAAAGGAGTGTATTTTACTTAAGGAATTTATGAAAGATTCTATTTAAGTCAAAGTTAGTTAAGTGTAAATAACACTAAAGGTGCAATTCTTCATTTGCTCTGGCTGCCCTCCATGTGCTCAGTATCCTCTTGTGCCTACTGATTGTTGTGTTAAAGTGCACACAAAATGCTGTATTGGACAGCACTTCAAGTAAGAAACTCTAGTCTGATGAGATTTCAGCTGTGACATACAGGCATGTCCCTTCCCTCTCAGTGACAATAAGGTTGAAAATTCTACCTTCCATGTGTTCTGTTCAGTCATGCATCATTGTCCACAAATTGAGTTTTCCTTACACAATTTTAGGTGCACACTTTGCAGCAGAAGTGCATTGCCCTACACAGCTCTATGAAAACAACCCAAGAACTGCTGGCCCAGGAGCAGCGGAAGAATGAAGACTTGGAGATGACTGCCTCGCAGCTCAAGTCTGATCTGAGTATGCAAAACCTCCTAAGAGCCAGAATTGTTTAGTTGGCCAGGGTTGGTGGTACTTCCTACAACTGAGAGTGAAAAAATTGCCGGTCATCTTTCTGTATATAGTACCAAAACCAAGATAAATATTGGTAATAAATTTTATCCTAATCTTTTGTGGTTGTGTAGGACCTTACTCATATTAGGCAAACTGAGTTCTCTCTCTCTCTCTCTCTCTCTCTCTCTCTCTCTCTCTCTCTCTCTCTCTCTCTCTCTCTGGGGTTGATTTGTTTGTATGTTTATTTGTTGAGATAGTTTTCACTAAGTTGGCCAGGTTGCCCTTGAACTTGTGATCTTCTTGTCTAAGCCTTACAAATGTCTAAGATGCATCTAGGTCTGCCTGAGCCTCTTATTTATAAATCATTCTTTTTCTCCTTCTTGATCACTTCAGTATAGACTAGTGGGAACATATAGACAGTAAATTGAAGACTGGAGATGAACTATTACTCAGGAAGTGAGGCTGTTACTAAGTTACCGCAGCCAGGCTCACCACTCATCCAGTTGCGCCAATCTGCACCTGGAAGAAGAGCTTAGAGTGACCCCTCATTTTATAGAAAAATTCTCAAAGACTTGGGAATACAGAGTCTTGCCCCAAGTCTAAGTGCATGGTTATGAACCTGTTGGTTCCTGCTGTTGTCAGTGTGCCCTCTGAATCAGTGTTAGGCAATCTCCAGTGTAGACACTATGAGTGTTCTCACATGTGTAAGACTTTATGGTTTATATAGAGCTTTCACATTGATTGTATCACTGAAATATTCAAAGCTGTCTATAGCAATTCAAAGTTCTAAAACACAGTGGAGAAGAAAAACTTAATCCTTCTCATTGTAAGCCAAGTGTTTCCTTCGTGTAGTCCTTCTGTGGTAAGAGCCCAGCATCCACGCTGCTGTCTTGTCTGCACTCTGCATGCTCACCCACATCCTGACTGTCCTCTCTCCTTATGGTTTTAGTCAGTGTGGAAAACAGCTCTACTGTTTTATGTGCATGTCCCTGCTTTTGTTAAATCTTGATTGCAGTAATTAAAAATGTTGATCATATCCCTCCCAGAGTCATCTGTGCATTAGGTAAAATGTGACCTTATATACCATTACAAATGACTATAGACCAGGTTCTTTCATTTATTTATTTATTGTCTGATTCATTTTAGCTTTTTAAAGACAAGTTTGCCATGTAGCCCAGACTGGCCCTGAATTCATGACTCCCCTGCCTCAGCCTCGCAAATGCTGAAATTATAGACATGCTGTGTTGGTAATTGTGTATCTTAGCATCTAGTCTATATGTGTTATTTACACAAAATAATGACTAAATAAAATAAAGCTTCTAGGAAAAAGTGCTGTGTGACACAGTCTAGTAAGTTCTCATCATCATGATTTGGACTTTTTGTTTTTAGATTCCAGAGATAACCTCATTTGCAAGTTGGTTGAAGAAAATAAGGTATGTGTTCATGTGGCAGGATACAGAGGTGGCTTCTCTCTCATTATTAAGTCTTGGCCATTCATCATGCTGGCACATAAACTTCTGATTCTTCTAAAAACCTTTAGGGAAAAAGTTTCATGTAAATAAGCTGTATATTCAGGCAGTGCTGCATATTAGGAACTAAGTGATCATCTTTTGCAGGCTACCATGTTTTGAAAAGGTAAATTGGCAAAAATGAGAATTTTGTGAATTTTGCCAATTTTAAAATAATGTCTAAATATATATACGTGGTTGGTGGTTGCACAGCAATGTAAGTGCATCTAATACTACAAACTATGCTCTTAACATGGGCAGAACCATGAACTTTATTTTACATAAGTTTAGAAAAATATTTTTATATCTTGTTACACAATGGGGAACACTCATTTGGAATAGCGTCTCTGTTGCTGTCTCAGCCTGTGTTTCATGATGTTTATCTTCCCACTTCTGGGAAATCTGGGAAGTAGTTTTCTCAGGAGAGGAAGAAGCTACACTCTGTTCTTCTACCAAAAAGCTTTTAAGGACACTTAAACCAAACTTTACGTCTCTCCCCTCCTCCCAGTCTCAGAGGGAATAGTCTGTCTGTCAGAGCACAGGTGCTTATCTTCACCGTTCTGAGGACTTCAGGGTGAAACATCTTGTAACTTTTAAAGGTATTTCTTTGAACTCACAAAATCTTACTGGTAATAAAAATGTGTATGTCATATAAAGATTTATTCTTGGAGAGAACTTACTTGATATAAGAGTGTAACTGAGCACTTATGGAATGGTTTCAGGTCAGTTTTTTTTTTTTCTAATCAGAATCCTAATATAAAATTCTATATATTTTAAAATGTTTATTAAATTTATTTCTTTATTCACTTCACATCTCATTATCAGCCCCCTTCTCTTCCCAGCCCCTTCATGCAGATCCTCCCCCATTCCTCTCCCCTCTTCTCCTTTGAGAAGGTGGAGCACCCTCCCATTCGCCGACCCCCAGCACATCAAGTCACTGAAGGACTAGGTGCATCGTTTCCCACTGAAGTCAGGCAAGGTGGCCCAGTTAGGGGAACAGGATTTATAGGTAGGCAGGCCACAGAGTCAGGGACAGCCCCTGTTTCTGTTGTTGAGTGACCCACATGCAGATCAAGCTGCTCATCGGCTACATAGGTACAGGGGCCTAGGTCCAGCCTATGCTCACTCTTTGGTTGGTGGTTCAGTCTCTGAGAGTTCCTAAGGGTCTGGGTTAGTTGACTCTGTTGGTCTTCCTGTGGAGTTCCTGTCCTCCTCAGGTCCCTCAGTCCTTCTCCCAACTCTTTAATAAGACTCCCTGAGCTCCATCTAATGTTTGGCTGTGGGTCTCTGCATCTCTTTCCATTGGCTACTGGGTAGAACCTCTCTGAGGACAGTTATGCTAGGCTCTTGTCTGCACTCATAACAGAGTATCTTTACTAGTGTCAGGGTTCTTGCCCATGGGATGGGTCTCAATTTGGGGCAATCATTGGTTAGCCATTCCCCTCTTTAACTGCTGTCTTGAAACTCTATTTAATAAAGTCTTATTAAAAATTGTTTTATTTATTTACATTGCACATTGCCAGTCCTACCTCCAAGAGTTCTTCCCTTTGCCTCTGAGAGGGTGCTTACCCACCTGTCCCCATCTCATTCCACCACATTCCTCTTCCCTGAGGCATCAAGTCTGTATAGGATTAGGTGTATCCCCTCCCACTGAGGCCAGACAAGGCAGTTCTTTGCTACATATGTGCTAGAGGCCACAAACCAGTCTGTGTATGCTCTTTGGTTAGTGGCTCTGTCTCTGGGTAGTTGGGGTCCAGGTTATTGACACTGTTGGTCTTCCTATGGGGTTGCCATCTCCTTCAGCTTCTTCAGCTTTTCCCCTAACTCTTCCATAGGGTTCCCTGACCTCAGTTCAGTGGTTGGCTATAAGTTATCTGCATCTGTCTCAGTCAGCTGTTGGTAGAGCCTCTCAGAGAACAGCCATACTAGGCTCCTGTCCGCAAGCACAACATGGCATCAATAATAGTGTCAGGGTTTGGAGCCCACCTATGGGATGGATCCCAAGTTGGGCAGGAAACTGGATAGCTTTTCCTTCAATCTCTGCTCTATTTTTGTCCCTGCAGTTCTTTAAAAAGAAATCATAACTTTTAGAGCAGTTTTAGATTCACTGCAACACAGAACATGAAGTGTGGAGATTTATTTCCTAGGTAGCTCCTGCCTCTACATGCTTCGCCTATCTACTCATGTATAGCCTCCCTGGCTATCAGTATTTCTGACTGGAATAGCAGGAGTACTCTAGATGAATCTACATTAATGTATCATTTTAGTAAATTATTAGCATACATTAGGGTTTATTCTTGGATAGTTGTTCATTCTTTGGACTTAGATAAATGTATATTCTTATATTTATAGGAATATATATATATACATACATATATATAAATATATATATGGATATATATAGGGATACACACACACACACACATATAGAGAGAGTGATTCACTTCCCTAAATCCCTTTTCCTATTTATTCCTTTCTTTCCCTTGGTAACCATTGTGCTATAGATCTGCCTTTCCCAGAATGCCATATGGCTAAAATCATATATGTAAACTTTTAAATTGGCTTCTTCAGTTTAATAAATATTTAAATTTCCTTTGTATGTTTTGATGGTTTGATAGCTTATGTCTAGTGTTAAATAATATTAAATTACATGAATGTTGGGAGGGAAGAAAATGGAAGGGGAAATGATGTAATTATAATCTCAAAAAATATAAGAGAAATAGCTTTTAAGAGAAGGATTTTTTCTTTAATAGAGTAATTTTTCTTCTCATAAGTTTCCTGATAGAGTTATGTATTTTATGAGCAGTTCACTTGAGCAAGTGTACAGCCTCCAACTCTTGCTATGGGGACTAGAGTGTAGCAGCAGTGAGTGTTCTGCTGAAAAAATAGACAAGTGCTTGAGCCAGGGGACTTTAGGAAGTGGAGTTGAGTGAGATTCTGAAGGACATCTTGGGTGCTTTCGAGTTCAGCAAGTAAGAATGAGGCTAATGCCAACCCTGCAAGGGGCTTTGTGCACTAAACTGTTACCTGATTGAGCAACCTATCTTCCGAGGGAGACCCTGGAAGATAGGCTGCTCAGTCATGTAACAGCTTTAGTTTGTAAGAATTTGCCAAATTATGTAACAAAGTGCTCCACCAGTTTTCACTCCCACCAGCAGCCAAAGAGAGTGCTCTGCATTCATATAGGCTTAGTAAGCCCTGCGAGAAATGAAAGGGTGTCTTAAAGTCAAAGATATCAAGACACCACACACACACGCGTGTGTGCCTGTGCACAAGCACACACACATACACACATGTGCACACACATGCATGTACATGCGCACATGCACAGGTGGACACATACACATGCACACACATGCATACATGCACAACATGCACACCTTAAACTGATAGTGGTCGGAATACAGACATTTTAATAGAGATATGCATAATATCTTGCACATGTGATAAAGAAAACAACTGTCTTTTTCCTCCAATAGCGTACACAAATGTCTCTCAAGAAGGAACATGAAGAAAATACATATTTAAAATCTGAAATACTATCCCTTCAAGATGTATCAGGAAAAGCACAGGTGAATCTTTTGCTTTCTTTGTCTTAAGATGTTAATATTTGTTTTATTAAAGAACCAAGATTAATAGCCTGATTATATAAATTCATATCTCTTTCATCTAGCTTTTTATCTGCAAGGTGGGCTTCATCTATGAACCACTCTCAAATTAGGTACATTTGGATTTCCCTCACCCAAATTCCTTTGCCTCTGTGGTGCACAAGGTATAAGGCTAAATGAGTCACAAGTTATACTTTACTCCGTAATTTAGTCATTATATCAGGCCTTTTTTCTATGATAAAATACCTGACAGAGGTAATGTAGGCAGGGGCTTAGTGTGGCTCACAGACTAAGGTGAGCAAATCATGACCGCAGAAGCTCAAGGTCACATCACACCTATATTGGGAAGGGGGTGAGAAGTGTTGTCCTCAGTTCACTTCTCCCTCTTACCCAGTTTGGGACCTCAGCCATGGGATGGTGTCACCCACATTTAATGTGGGCCTCAGTTAACCTCGTCCTGAAAATCTCTCACAGGTATGTCTAGAAGTTTGCTTCCATGGTAATTCGAAGGCCCATCAGGTCAGCAACAAGATTATCCATTGGCGGGATTTCCCTTCCCTCACTCAGCGAATTTCTAGAGAGCTCCACAGCAAAGGCCATACATTAAAGTGGTTGTTCTGTTGAATGCTCTGTATCAGATAGCACAGTAGGAACGTAATAAATGTTTGTTAGATATGAGATTTTGTATGATCATTTTCTATAAGGAGTTGTGCCCAAATGTAACTTGTGCTTTATATTATTACATGAATGTATATTGAAAACAGTAATGGAACACACAGGCAAACTGTTTCACGGAGCCCAGGGAAGTGTTTATCACTGAAAGCAGCTTTTCTGTTGGCACAATTTGATTGCAATAGTGTTAGTGTCATTGTGCTGCTGTGCTTTATAATAAAACGGAATTAAAGAATATCCTCTTATAATCACTACTATTCCTATCCTAATACTAGTTAACACTTTCCAGACAATTCTAAGCAGCTTGAATTACTAACAAATTATAATCCTTTTAAGTGCAAGATTAGAAATGATCACTCATGTTTATAAGATAAGGAATATCTTTAGAAAGGTTTGCCAGCTCAGCTAGCAAAGTGCCAGAGGTTTTTAGGAGGGGTTGTTTTGATTTGTTTTGATTTAGATAATTTGGTTATAAATTCCTTAGCTATTTTTTTTTTCAGAAATGCACCCTTATCCTCAGTGAAATTTCTCACTAAAATATATGCATGCCCCAAACCAGGTATGAAAGTGCTCACCTGTGACCCCCATACTCTGCAATCAGAGGGCTAGATGTTCAAGATCCTCTTTAGCCACCAAAAAGTGTGGCCAGCCAATCTCAGCAACAAATAAACAAAACCCCATAAAATGCCTGCCCATTTTACCTTAAAAAACAATTTGAATGTACATCTGCTACAAAAATGTGGATTTATGAGGCTGAAGGCAGGGGTGTAGCACAGTGTGGGGCAAGCAATTTATGTATTTACAGCCCTGGGCTTAATCCCGAACCTCAAAAAATACAAATTTCAGTATAAAAGAATTATTATCTACCTACTGGTATGTTACAGGGGTTTTGTTTTGTCCTGAAGGATTAATCTTAAAAGAGTAAAATCCATATTTTGCTTTTGTAAGTATTATTATTGGTGGTGAAAGAACATGGATATTTTATGTTATTGGGTAAGTAATTCTCCATGTTGATGATAAAATACTGAAAAACACACTGAATGTCTGTATTATTAGCTAGACACTTGCACTGAAATTTTATTCTTTGAAAGTCTTACTCTGCTTGTCTTGTATTCAGAATTGTGAAATGAGTAAATTAACAAATGCCTGCGGTGGCCCAGAAATAAAACCAGTTAATTGGTATTGATCCCTTCCTCCCTCTCTACATGACTTCTACTTCTGGCAATAGCATCCAAAATGATTTTTTTAATTTTAAAAATATTTTCCCTGCACCCTTAAAATATTTCCTATTTGTTGGAAATTTCAATTTTTTATGATAGCATATTTTTAAAAGTCATGTGGATTTCTTATTTTTTAATTGCATATTTTCTTTATTTGCATTTCAAATGTCATCCCCTTTCCCGGTTCCCCTCTCACCCCCAAAACCCCTTATCCCACCTTCTACCCTGCTTCTATGAGGGAGTTCCCCTACCCACCCACTCCCTCCTCCCTGCCCTCGAATTCCCCTACACTGGGGCATCACACCTTCACAGGACCAAGAGCCTCTCCTCCCACTGATGTCCAACAAGGCCATCCTCTGCTACATATGCAGCTGGAGACATGGGTCCCTGCATGTGTACTCCTTGGTTGGTTTATTCCCTGGGAGCTCTGGGGGTTGCGGGGTCTGGTTGGTTGATATTATTGTTCTTCCTATGGGTTGCAAACCACTTCAGCTCCTTCAGTCCTTTCCCCTCCAATGGGGACCCCATAGGGAACCCTGAGCTCAGTCCAATGGTTGGCTGGGAGCATCCATCTCTGTATTTGTCAGGCTTTGGCAGAGCCTCTCAGGAGACAGCTATATCAGGCTCCTGTCAGCATGCACTCCTTGGCATCCACAATAGTGTCTGGGTTTGATGACTGTATACAGGATGGATCCCCAGGTGGGGCAGTCATTGGATGGCCTTTTCTTCAGTCTCTGCTCCACACTTTGTCTCCGTATTTGCTCACATGAGTATTTTGTTCCCCTCACTTTGGTCTTCCTTCTTCTTGAGCTTCATGTGGTCTGTGAATTGGACCTTGGGTATTTTAAGCATTTGGGCTAATATCCAAATGCTTGTGAGTGCATACCATGTGTGTTCTTTTGTGATTGGATTACCTCACTCAGGATGATAGTTTCCAGTTCCATCCATTTGCCTAAGAATGTCACGAAGTCATCGTTTTTTAATAGCTGAGTAGTACTCCATTGTGTAAATGTACCACATTTTCTGTATCCATTCCTCTGTTGAAGGACATCTGGGTTCTTTCCAGCTTCTGGCTATTATAAATAAGGCTGCTATGAACATAGTGGAGCATATGTCCTTGTTATATGTTGGAGCATCTTCTGGGTATATGCCCAGGAGTGGTATAGCTGGGTCCTCAGGTAATGCTATGTCCAATTTTCTGAGGAACCGACAGACTGATTTCCAGAGTGGTTGTACCAGCTTGCAATCCCACCAACAATGGAGAGTGTTCCTCTTTCTCCACATTCTTGCCAGTATCTGCTGTCACCTGAGTTTTTGATCTTAGCCATTCTGACTGGTGTGAGGTGGAATCCTAGAGTTGTTTTGATTTGCATTTCCCTGATGACTAAGGATGTTGAATATTTCCTTAGGCGCTTCTTGGCCATTCAGTATTCCTCAGTTGAGAATTCTTTATTTCTGTACCCCATTTTTAATAGGGTTGTTTGATTCTCTGGAGTCTAACTTCTTGAGTTCTTTGTATATCTTGGATATTAGCCCTCTATCAGAAGTAGGATTGGTAAAGAACTTTTCCCAATCTGTTGGTTGCCGTTTTTGTCCTATTGACAGTGCCCTTTGTTTTACAGAAGCTTTGCAATTTTATGAGGTCCCATTTGTAGATTTTTGATCTCAGAGCATAAGCCATTGGTATTCTCTTCAGGAATCTTCCCCTGTGCCCATGTGTTCAAGGCTCTTCCCCTATTTTCTCCTCTGTTAGTTTCAGTGTATCTGCTTTTATGTGGAGGTCCTTGATCCACTTGGACTTGAGGCTTATACAAGGAGATAAGAATGAGTCAATTTGCATTCTTCTTCAAGCTGACCTCTAGTTGAACCAGCACCATTTGGTGAAAATGCTGTCTTTTTCCCACTGTTGATTTTAGCTCGTTTGTCAAAGATCAAGTGACCATAGGTGTGTGGGTTCATTTCAAGTCTATTCCATTGATCTACCTGCCTGCATTGATCACAACCATTTACCACAACCTCATGCCTTTTCTGCTTGTGCCCCACACCATCTCCCTTACAACTTAATGTCCTCCTTTTTAAAATTCTTATTACCACAAATCCAATTAGTGCTGTCCTTTGCATGTGGGTATGTGGCTATTTACTGGGACAGGGGAAACCTACCAGCAGCCCCATTTCCCAAAGAAAGTGACTGCTTCTCCTTCAGTAGCCATCAGCTTCCAATAGCTCCTGACTGGCTTTATCCTGTGCAGTTTATGAGCAGATAAACACAATCCTGGGAGTTGTGTGACAGTCCTGCATGTCCTGATGTCAGCAACTCACACCGATCCTTCACATCTGCTACTGGCTCTTCTTTTCTTCCCTCTGCAAAGTTCTGTGAGCTGTAGATAGTGGAAGTTGGTATAGATGATCGTTCCACAGCTGAGCACTCCGAGTTATTTACACTTAGTACTTTGATACGTTACAGTTCTCTGTATTACCCACTAGTTATTGTGAAAAGAGGCTTTCCTGACCAAATCTGAGGGCTGCACAAATCTCCAGGTATAAACATAAATATGTAGAACGAAATTTGACTGTATGAGCAGTTAGCAAAGCAACAGCAGTAGCTTTCCTCCTAGGGCCCATTATTTCGCCAGTCAGGAGCTTTAAACCAGGCTTACAGCTCCAGCCTGTAGAACAAACAGCCAATCAGAAAGCAGTTGGTTACTTTAGTAACAATAAGCCCCTGTTGCACCAGTGGGCATGTAGCATATCTTGCTAGCAGGTCATTATTGTAGCCTGCAGGATCCAGTGCTGGGAAGACCATTGCTATCTTTTCTCTCCTAGCTGTCAGTTCAGCATCTTCTGAAACTCTGAAAGCTAGCTAGCAGTGAGAGAGTTTCCTGTTCAGTTCAGGGTTGATTTTGCTGTTTTACATCCAAAGTGAGCACTGTCCTCAGCAGCAGGGTCTTACCATCTAGTTACAGCAGGCAACTAAGAACAGAGGCAGTAGTGTATGTCATTTGCATTACCTCTGGGGCTTCCCTGATCAATAACTCATAGGAAAGTTTTGAAAGGAGTTTAAACTAATGAAATATTAATTGGTAATATGTTATCTAAATTAGGCTTACATATAGTGGGTTACTGTGAAATCATTAAAAATAATATGTAAGTAAACATAATTATTAGAAAGACTTGTGACTTGCTGTATATTTTGCCTTAGGTTTTGAATGACCAGCTTTCCAAAAAGTGTTCAGAGCTAACCAGCATGCTTCAGGTTGTTAAAATGGAAAATTCCAGAATTATTGCTGAACATCATGCTATTTTGAAGGTATTCTTTTGACACTCAAATTTATTTTATTTATTTATTTATTTATTTATTTATTCCTTTGTTTTCCTTCCTTCCTTCCTTCCTTCCTTCCTTCCTTCCTTCCTTCCTTCCTTCCTTCCTTCCTTCCTTCCTTCTTTCCAAAACAGTTTTATTTATCCCACACTGAACTCAGATTCATTATGGAGCTAAAAATGACCTAGACTTTTGATCTGCTACCTCACCCCTCCACCCTTCTGCCCCTTCACCCCTCAGCCTCTGCCTGACTTACGTACCCCAGCAGGCTTGTCTGAAATTCACAATCCTTCTGCCTCAGCCTATAAAATGGTGGGATCACAGGCTGTTATTATAACCCAGTTGTTATTTTTTTACCCCCACCCCCTTAGTCGTTATTTTTTGATTAGTAGTTTCTTCCTTTTTTGAAAGGGGTGATTTGGCTTTACAATTCTATGGTTTTTAATGCTTTCCACACAAATATCACTTTAGGAAAAGTAATGACCTATTCTAGTATTTATGTAATAATGATATATACTTTAGACTTATTTTATGTATATGAGTGTTTTTCTTGTATGTATGTTTGTATGTATGTATGTATGTATGTATGTATGATGTATATATATGCACCATGTGCCTGCCTGGTGCCAGAGGCCATCAGAAGAAGACATTGGAGCCCCTCAAACTGGAGTTATGGATGGTTGTCAACCACTATGTAGGTGCTGGGAACCAAACCTAGGTCCTCTGCAAGAGCAGCAAGTGTTCTTCTTGATCACATAAGCCATCTCTCTAGCCCTTAATGTTGGTATACTTACAATTGCATCTCAAATACTTAATTTCCCACAAAACATCTGTGACTTGCCAGTTTCCTTATAGTATGCTAAGAATACTCTTGACTTTGACTCTAGCTATTTTGAAATTCTGTTCCTTTATTAAGACTGACTGACTTTCACCACAAAACTCGATCATCCCAATAAACACAGATAATTTTACAAATTCTGGTCCTTGGACACTAAGAAGTAGTGGCTTGTATGTGAGATACTGCAGCATTGTTATTTGCTTGCTTGCTTTCTTTGTAAATACTAATAATGATATTAAGGATTTTACATATGTTACAGCCTCTAATTGTTATAGCTCCTACATGTTATCCTTATTTTTCCAATAATAAGTTAAATAAAAGCTAATTATGTAGTTATTATGTTACAAGGCTTGAAAAAGTATTATGGATTGTAGGTAGAAGTGTTGCTAATTAGAAAATAGTGAGCCAGAAAGATGGTGAAAGCAATGAATACTCCTGTTAGCACAGCATATCTGAGGGCAGCACAGGTGACCTCAAAGGAATCCACACCAAACTGCTGAAAACACTTCTCCCCAAGACAGTTTGGAGGAAAGGAGAAAAGAGAGATGAAAGGTCTTTGCATGTAGTGTTTGGATGAGTTTCTATTATTTTCATATTTTAAAGTAAAGTCATATTGAGCTTTTAAGATACTAAAATATTTTAATATAAATTTTATTTTTGAAAACATGTTGTCTTTTATAGTTTCACAAAATATATTCAAGGCTGGTAAATAATACTTCCTCATCTTGTCTAGTAGAACTATAAAAATGACAGAATTGTAGCCGAAGAGAAGTCTGGGTACTCAAACTATAAAGGCTTATGAAAATGAAACAGCTTTTGAACAGTTACTTTGAATATCAACTTATCAACTTGCAAATCAGCATTTCCTACTATTCTCTCAGGTGGAGCAGAAAATGATAACAGAGACATTTCAAGAGCAAAATTTACTGTTAGACGCAGCCCATACCAGCATCACAGGCGAGCTCCAAACTGTGCAGAATGATAAAGCGCAACTCCAGACACACCTGTAAGTAAGCGGTGTCATACGTGTGCACCTGTAAGTAAGCGGTGTCATACGTGTACATCTGTAAGTAAGCGGTGTCCCACGTGTGCACCTGTAAGTAAGCCATGTCATACGTGTGCACCTGTAAGTAAGCGACGTCACACACGCATAGCTCTCTGTTCATTCACAGTAGTTCTCACATTTGTGAGTCTGTAGGGATAAAGAATTTTGCTCTTGAGGAATTAGTTTGCTAGAACATTCTAGTAACTGTTGTCAGGCAGACGTCATGTTAAGAACATTTACATGGCCTAGTAGGCCTCTACTAGTATCCTCTGGCCTAGTAGGACTTGGCTAATTTGATGACTCTTTCTTCTTCTCCTCCAGAGACCATTTAATCCTTGAGCACAATCAGTGTCTCCAGAAAGCACAGGAGGCTGAGAAGAGGACAATGGTGCAAAAAGAACTTCTGGAATCAACTATTGCAAGACTACGAGGTGAACTGGAAGCATCAGTGCAGGAGAAGAAGTCTCTGCTGGAGAAGAATGAATGGTTTCAGAGGGAGGTAGGTGGGAGCAGGTTTCCCTTCTAGTTGAGATATAGAATGATGTTTCAAGGTTGTGCTCTAGTGGAAAAGATGAAAACAGAAGCAAACTGCCTTTTAGTAGTTTGTCATAGATGCCACTAAAGAAGTATGTATTCTCCAGCATGTAAAGTAGTCTAGGCCAAATAGTAACAGTGTGTTCTTCCCACATCACTAGTGTCAATGGATAACTTACACATCCTCCTATTAATTACAGGGTCAGAATTTAAAGACCCATTTGCTGTAAAGGAGCAGGAGAGCAAGAGTTAACAGGACACAGCCCTACCTTAGAAGTCAGAGGAAAGTGGCAGAATCTGACATGTGGGCGTGTCTTTCTAATTGCAGGGCTATTTGTGAAGTCTGTTCTGCCTCAGAGATTCCCTGTTGACCCCTTTTCTGAGAGGATGTACTTTCTCTGCAGTGTGGGTATTAATTGACATGTAGGGTATTGTCATCTGCTATAGTAGAACCTGTATCTTCTAAAAGTTGATGCGTTTCTTTTTTTTTCCTACCTCGGCAGGTTTATAAGACAGAAAAAGAAGTAGCCAAAGAAAAATGCAATTTGGAAAAAGAATTAGCTGAAAGCAAGGTATCCATTCCATTTCACTTTTGATGTTCATTTTATTTTGTTTGTTCTCTATTGCTGCCTACTGCATCTGCTTATTTTACTGAGTACAGTATTTACCCATGGTCCAGATAGGGCACAAAGCTGCTGTCACTTAGGCCTTCTAGGGCTTTTGGGAGAAGTTGCTCATTGAGCCATTTGGGGTTTGCCTCTGTAAGCCATCACTGTCTCTGGCCCTAGAGTTCACTGAGTACTTTGGCCATATGTCCCCTGAGACTGGGTTAATGGGTCCAGAAGAGGCAAAGGAGTAGTTTCTGACTCTGCCTATTTTAGATATAACAGCAGGCTGGCTTTTGTATCATAAGTGCCTGTGAACACCTGCCACTTCATCTTACATTTTTTCTTTAGTTGATTACATTATATTTGTCCGTCCTTACAGACTAGCTCACAAGTAATTTGATATGTGCACGGAATGTATAACAAACAAGGGTAGCGAGTACTTCCACATCTCATGTTAGTGGTTCTGTAAGCTGTAGACTCCATCTCTAGACAGCTTGAAGAACCTCACATACTGTACTCAGCAGCGCTTACCCTACTCTGCTGTCAAACACTAGGATCAGCCCCTCCCTCCCCACACGCCTGTGTTGTGATAACTCTTATTTACCTCTGTGCTATTCCTGCTTCTCATCTCTCTTTAGTCTTTAATGATCACTAGTCTATTCAGTTCTTCTGTAAGATCAACTCTAGTTTTTATGAATGAGTACAGACAAGTAATCTGTGTCTGGCTTATCTCAATTAACATTTATGACTTGCATTGATCTTCTTGCCTGTCCTCATGATAATATGAGTCTTAATAACAATAGTTTGGACATTAAGATTCATGAGTCTAATTTTTAAATGGTTTTGATTGTTTTGAGCCTGCATTTCCATATGATCTTTTAGGATGAACATTTCTGGTTCTGTAAGAAAGGACAAGTGCAATTTTTATAGACTGTGCAGTATACAGTCTATAAAAATGTATAACTCTATATATTTTGGGGGAGCACTGCAGTTTTAATACATTTTTTTCTTTGTCGTGTATAAGTTGACTAGAACTTGTGCTGCAGTGTTGAGGTGGGGACAGACACCTTGTGCTGTAGAATTCTGGTAAGCTCCCCTCATGAAAATGAGAAAATGCCCTTCTACATTTAGTTTTGGAGAAATTTTTGTTATGATACTATTTTAAATTTTGTCAAATGTTTTATCTGGAAATATTGAAATGATCTTAAGGATCATGTTCTTTATTTTACTATTCTGTATTACATTTTTTGATTTCAAATGCTTTTTTTTTTTTCAAAAGTTGGCTTACAGCCCATAGATACATTTCACTTGGTCATGTGATATACACCTCTTTGTATGTTGTGGGTTGCTTAGTTGAGTTTTTAAAATCCATATTCATAAGATATCTTGTTCTATAGTTTTGTGTGTGTGTGTGTGTGTGTGTGTGTGTGTTAACTGTGTGTTAACTTTGGTTTTCATGCCATATTAGCCTCTTAAAATGATTTGGTAAATATTTTTGGCTAAGATTTTTTGAGGGGTTTGTATTAGTTCTTCGTTAAGTGTTCTTGTAGTATTTACTAGTGAAGCCATCTTG
This sequence comes from Arvicanthis niloticus, assembly GCF_011762505.2. Lineage (NCBI taxonomy): Eukaryota > Metazoa > Chordata > Mammalia > Rodentia > Muridae > Arvicanthis > Arvicanthis niloticus. The sequence continues at coordinate 127,947,145 of NC_047660.1, read as the reverse complement.
TTACAGTCTTTGCTTTGTGGGAAGGGTTTCTTGTTGATTTTCTGCTTTATATTACTACTGATTCAACCTTCAACCTTCTGTTGTTGATCTCTTTAGAGTTCCATAATATCTCTCCCCCCCCCCATGTGTGTGTGTGTGTGTGTGTGTGTGTTTTCTTCTGTTTGAATTTGTTTCAACAGATATGTTCTTTCAAGGAATGTGTCCATTCCATCTAGGGGGCCTAGCTTGTTGGCATACATGTGTTCTGAGCTCATAGATGTTTACTTCATAAGGTCAGCAGGAATGTCCTCTATTTCACTACTATTCGGTAATTTGTATCTTCTCTATTTTTCCTTAGTTAGTCCAGCTATCTGCCTTTTGCTTTCAGTTATTTTCCTGTACTTTAATTTGTGCTCTGTTTGCTTTGTATTTAACTTGTTTGTTGATTTCTAGTTTAAGTTTTAGCTTTATTAATTTTAATGTTATTATTTTGTAGTTGAGAACATATGTTAGATGATTTTGGCCCTTTTCAATTTATTGAGAGTTGCTTTAGGACCTAACATATCATAGAGATTGTTCCATGTGTACTTGAGAAAAATCTGTAGTCTGCTCTTTGGAGGAATTGTTTTCTTCAGTCTCTAGGTTAACAGTATCTCAAGTCTTCTGTTTGCTCATGTGTCTCTTGTCTAGTTGCCCTGTTGAGTATTATGACTAGGAAATTTGAAATCCCTGTCTACTGTTTATTTCTCTATTTAATTCTGTTCTTTTCTGGCTTCATATATATTTTGTTATATGAATATATAACTATATAAATATCAAAGTACATTTTGATGGTTAATATTATTTTCATTGGTGTATTCTTTATCTCACCAATGTTTATCCTTTTTTGTCTAATATTAATGTAGCCAGCTTAGCTCTTTGCAGACTGTTTATATGGCAAGTATTTTTCTATCCTCTAACTTGCCCCTTCTATATGAATCTAAAATCCATCTTTCAAAAATTGTTGGATTTCTAAAAAAAATTTTATTCTGCCTTTCTGCTTCTTAAAGAAAGATTTTATGTGTATTTATATTTCACCTGCATGTGCTACATGCATAGAGTGCTGTAGAGCCCAGAAAGAGGGCATCAGATCTCCTGGCACTGGACTTACAGATGCTTGTGAGCTACCATGTCAGTGCTGGGAATCGAATTTGGGTCCTCTGGAAGAGCAGTCAGTCAAATTGTTAACTGTTGAACCTCTCTTCAGCCAAATATGATACATAGGCTATATATAAGTATCACATAAAATGATATAGTTTATTTACAAATGTTGTGCCATTTGTCATATGAGACAAGAATAGCCACATATTTGTGTATATGAAAAGGTCCTAGAACCAATCCACACAGATCCTATGAATATTTTTTTGTAAAAATGCAGTCAATTTGATCTTGCATATTTTAATGTTGACAAACTCATTTTTCTAGTGTCTGTTGTATACATTTTTGGAAATTCCTAAGTCAACAATCTCTGTTGTGAATAGAGAGAGTTTTCTCTCTCAAATCTAGTATCCCCCTCCTTTTCATCCTTTATTACAGCAGCTATGAGGCTGAGTAGGGATGATGACAGAAGGAACTCTTGTCTTTTCCCCTAGCTTAGGAGGAAAATGCTTAATCTTAAGCATTACAATTCCTATTAGCTTAGGATATTTTAATTAATTTTTCTATTTTTGACGTTAAAACACAATGATATCATTTTCTCCCTCCTTTACCTTCAACACTTCCACTAAATTCCTCCTGTTCTCTCTCAAATTCATGATCTTATCAATTGTTGTTACATATGTGTAACAGCTACTTATATAACTATATGAATACTACTTGCTCAGCTCATATAATGTCACTTGTATGTATATATGTATATAATTTCAATGCTGACTACTTAGCATTGGGTAAACAGTTGGGAGTGTGGGGCTCCTTTCTATGGGAGACTGTTTCTCCCACTCCTGACTTTGCTTAATTACAGTAGCTATCATGATAACAGAAGGAGACATGTAAGTGTCCAAGGGAAGAAGGCAACCAGTAGTTCTACCTAGCTGTAATAGCAGTGCAATGTAATACAATGGAATATAACAGCAACACGCGGGTCACGATACCCCTAAGGGTACAGCAGAGGCATACATATTCTGCTAGTGACCAACAGCTCTCTTACTGAACTTAAGGCCAACACAAAATGAACTCAATGGTATTTTTGTACTTTTTGTCTCATGATGCTTTGTTTGGGCATTTATTGTCTTACTGGTCTTCTGCTTGTATATTCTGGCTTGTGTCTTTATGGATCGTTTTTGTGTGTGTTTCTTTTTTTATTTTATTTTTTTAAAGAGAGACGGGACTGGAGTTGGATGGGTGGGGAGGTGGAGAAGATCTGGGAGAAGTTGAGGAAGGGGAAAAGCATAATCAGAATATAATGCGTGAGAAATTTTTTTTTCAATAAGGTAAAAGTTGAAAGAAAATAAAAATAACTAGTTTTGAACATTCTAAAGCCATCAAACAAGACTCATGAAAACCCCACTCTTTGAGACAAGAAACATGAGCATAGGTACCCTTCCAGTTTTCAATTCAACTGTTACTTTAAGATTTATTTTGTTTAAAATAATTTCTTCTCTCTTTTTGTTTTCAAAGGAAGACATTAATGTGTTGAATCAAAACCTGCAGACTCTAGTGCAAGAAAATAAACATCTGACAGATAAAATGGCTTCCCTTGAACATCACAAAGCCACTTCCGACTACCACGGGGTGGGTATAAAAAGGTCAGTCTAGAGGAGGCAACTGGGACAGTTCTAAGTGATTGCCACCAGGGATCAGTGACACCGAGAAGCACAAATGAACTTGATGTTTAAAAATACTTCCTATTACATAAATTATGAGGAAGAAACTTATATTTCTTACCTGTTTTCCTCCCATTAAGCAATCAGTAGTAAGTGTGGTTTCTAAAAACTGTTCGATAAGGTCAGTGCATTACAAATATATGGTGTTCGTTCTTACAGCATCTTCAGGTGAAGAGGGCTTACAGATGACCATTCTCTAAGCTAATAATTTTCTTATATGTTTGAATTTCTGGAGAATGATTAATACTGTTTTAGAACATGTAAGAGATTCTTTAGATTTCACAGAATACCCTAATGTCTTTTTAAATCTAAGATTAGCTTTTACTAAACCCTGTCATAAACTGCTTATTATTTCAACTCTGAAGAATTACATGGTCTAAATCTTTTTGTTTTCATGGCTTTTGAGTCCAACTTTCTTGCTACCCATTTTGCCTATGAGAGAGATGACATTTAATCTCTTAGAGCCTCAGTTTGTTAATCTATCAAAATGAGGATAATGATACCATTGCTATAAAAGTATTTGAGGATTAAGTTAATGTGGAGAGCTGCACCCAGAAGATGGTGCCTGGCAGGCAGCCAGGCAAAAGCTTGCACCTGTAAACACAAGCCTAATAAGGAATATATAAACAATTTGCAGCTTTCTCTAGTAGAGTACCCATAGTCTTATGCCACATGGCAGAGAATTGTTGGCTGGCCTTAAGGGGATATAAGCCGGATGTAGAAGGGGAGAGTGTGCTATTTTTGTATCAAAAGCCTGAATAAACTACTTGAGGAAGAAACTCAGGAGTTGCGTTCACTTTCTGCTGGTCAGAGAGGAGTAACAGCGACAAGTTAATACATGTACAGCATGTAGCAGATAGTTTTAAATTCTTAGTTTCTGGGGTGTCATGGGCAGTGGGAAGTCTGGCAGTGCCTGTTGGGATAACAAGACCCATTGATTATAATTCCTGCTATGATCTTGCTCTAAGATTAAATATTCAGTCATGTCCTTTGCTTATTGTCCAGGCCTCTGCTTGGTTTGTCTGTCTGTAAGGCTACATCTGCCTGCCCAATTTCCTGAAGCCACTGCCACTGCCAAGTCTATGGTCTCTTTCTACTAGTGATTGTGATTCATCTTATCAGTCATTTACTTAGTATTAATTCTTTCCTGTTCTTCCTGCTCTCTGTTGTTTAATGGCTCATAGTGATAACTTATACCTCAGTTATGGCTTGAGTTTTGTCTCTACCTAGAAGCTTTTCCATCAAACCATCACAGAGTGTTTCAGTGGAACATACGAGTCTGAGCTGTGAAGCCGGGCTGTCAGGATTTGTTTTCAGCACTTTCATTAAAATTATTGCTAGCCAATGTTGGCAACACGAGTTTTGTTTGTTGGGACTTAAAACTTAAAATTGTTAAGAAGGGGTAACTTGTAGTATGATTTCTCACTGGTGTTTAGAGATACAACTTTAGAGTATGTTGCATCACATCACAGACTTGAAATTAAAGCCTGATCTTGCCAGGTTCTTGGGATTGCAGGATTCAGTGCTAAGTGCCCATCACAAAGTTTAGCATGCAATGTGCATGAATAAATACTGTTATTTTCCTGCATGTTACCTAGTTTTATGTTGCCCTGGTTTGCTTTTCTATTGCTGTGACAAAACAGTATGACCAAAAGCAACTTGAGGAAAAAAGGAGTTTATTTCACTTTAAATTACAGTCCACTATGAAAGGAAGTCAGGGTAGGAACCAGGAGGTGGGAACTGAAGCAGAGACCAAGGAGTGCTGCTTACAGACTTGCTCAGTTTGATTCCTCCCACAACCCAGGGGACTGAGCCTTCCCACCTCAATCATTAATCAAGAAATGCCTATGCCTTCAGTCTAGCCATACAGAAGCGTTTTCTCAATTAAGCGTCTTTCTTCCTCGATGTCATGTTGATTAAAAACAAAACAAAACAAAACAAAGCAAAAAAAAAAAAAAAAAACCCCTAAATGCCACAGGGGTTTATTTCTGCCATTTCTGTCTTTAGCAATATCGGAATTAAGCCAATTACTATAGGTGCTTACTTACAGAGGAACCACAGTGAGAAAGGGGCCACAGGTGAGAAGGTTGCCGTTCCTGAGACCAGCTTGAGTGATGGTTTCCCCCACTTCCCTTTGGATTTTTTTTTTTTTTTTTTTTTTTTTTTTTTTTTTTTTTTGAGACAGGGTTTCTCTGTATAGCCTTGGCTGTCCTGGAACTCACTCGGTAGACCAGGCTGGCCTTGAACTCAGAAATCCGCCTGCCTCTGCCTCCCAAGTGCTGGGATTAAAGGTGTGTGCCACCACCACCCAACTCCCTTTGGATTTTTAACATACATTTCTAAATAGAAGCACCAAATATAAATAAAGTTACATATGTATGTAGGACTTTGATGAAATAAAATTAAATAATTAATCAAATATATTATGCCTTTTCATTTTTTTTTTTACTGAAAATAGATTCTTCTGTCACAGAATATATCCTGATTTTCTCTTCCCTTTACTCCTCCCAGTTCCTCCCCAACCTCTCCTCACATCATGATCCACTCACTTTCTGTCTTTCATTATATATATATATATATATATATATATATATATATATATGTATGTATATATATATGCATGCCTCTAAGAGCTAATATTAAAATAAAACAAAATATAATAAGATAAAGTAAAAATTATCACATCAAAGTTGGACAGAACAAACCAACAGAAAAAAAAGAGCCCAAGAGAAGGTACAAGAATCATAGATTCACTTGTTTGCAAAATCAGGAATTCCATAAAAATGCTAAACTGGAAGCCGTAATACATATGCACAGAACCTGGTGCAGACCTGTGCAGGCCTGCGGCATGCCGGTTCAATCTTTGTGAGTTCATATGAGCTTTGCTCATGTTGATTTAAACGGCTTTGGTTTGGTTTGTGTGTGTGTGTGTGTGTGTGTGTGTGTGTGTGTGTGTCCTCCATGACTTCTGGGTCTTACACTCTTCTGCCTCCTCTTCAGAAGGGTTTCCTGAACTTGAGGGTAGAGATTTGATAATGACATCCCATTTAGGGCTGATTGTTCCAAGGTCTCTCACTCTCTACATAATGTGTGTCTGTGGATCTCTATATGTGTTCCCATTTGCTGCAGGGGGACATTTCAAGGACGCTATTCAACCATGTATATACCTTTGTTTCCAAGTCTAATATTTTACTTTCAATTTGTATCACGTTTTAAATAAATGTATACTTATAAAACAACCTTATAAGAGTCTAATATTTCTGGTTTTTAAATTCTTTAATATCTTTTGTTAGCTTTCTATGTCAAAAGATGACTTTTGGGCTGAGATGCAACTCAATGGGTAGAACTCTTGCCTAGCGTGTTCAAGGCTCTAGGTTTAGTTTCCAGGACTGTAAGAAAATATCCTAGAAAACAATTTCTAGGTGTTTGTATCTTTCTACCATTGTGTCACATGCCATAGAATATTGTCAATATAAAGAATTATTTGGGTTCATAGTTTTGGCTGTTTCCCTGATTAGTTGGATTGTGGCTTTTGAGCCTTCGTAAGGCAGAACAACCTTGTAGGGTGTGTGTGGCAGAGGAGCTGCTCTCCTCTGAAAAGAGACAGAAAGGCTCCATGACATTGTTCAAAGGGCACACCCAGTGGTCTGAAACACCTCCACTTGGCCTCATCTCTACAAGGTTCTGATGCCTGTGGCTAGTAACCATGCCTTACACATTCTTTGTGGGGCACACTGCAGATCTGAGCTGTGGGACTGGTTATCCTTGCTAACTTATCTTTCTTAAGGTAATTTTTTAAAAGATAACTTCTTGATTATCTAAGTATTGCTTGCTGATTTTGTGTGTCAAAAACTATATTCTAACAGACTAAAAAATTTAATATTCTTAAACTATATATTCTAACAGACTAAAAACTAATATTCTAAAAACTTTTGTAAGTCAAAAACTCTATATTGTTACAGAAACTATCATTTCTTCTTTGTATGCTATTTGTCAAGTAATTCTCCAGTTTTTGTTTTGATCTGTTAGTAGTCTTTATAATAATGCCAAGGTTATCTAAGCAAATGCTAATTTCATTTGTATTCTCCACATGGCAAAGTCTGAGGTGTTGATTCATTTGGGTAATGTCTAATTTATGTTCTTCTATTATTTAAAGTGCAGGGACAATTTAGTAACCTATAAATGGGAATTTAAATAAGCACCTAGCATCTTTTATTAATTTTTAAAAATTAAAATGTAATTACATCATTCCTCCATGTCCCCTTTTTCCCTTCGAACCCCTTCCATGTGCCCTCTATTAGACTCTGCACATCCTCTCAAATTGATGGCCTTTTTCCTGTTGATTATTATTGTTTCATCAGTCTGTTTGTCTGTCTATGTAGGTAAATAGATATCCACAAATATTTAAATTTAGCCCACTTCTTTTTAATATGTCTTGTGTGTATTTGATTTATGGCTGACCATCATGTATTGGATGACTGATTAGAGACTCATTTCTGGGTAATTCTCCTTTTGTTGGCAGTCATCAATTATTGCAGTTCTTTGTCTAGGGGTGAGACCCTATGAGATGACTCCCTGCTGAGTTAACACCTCTATTGATATTGTCATTGTTCAGGTCTCTATTAGACAACCATATTTTTTGAGGTATACTAGGTATCATTTCCCTGTCATTTCCAGGAGATACAATCTCACAACAAGCTTCCATGTTCTCTGGTTCTACAACCTTTCTCCCCTCGTCTGTGATGTTTTCTGAGACTTCAGGTGTAGGAGCTGTGTTTGTATAGATGTGTCTGGGATTGTGTCCATTGTAGCTGGGATCCTCTAAATCCATTGATCTCTACTTAGAGCCAATTGTAGGGTTTTTTTTGTAACAGTCTCCATTTGCTGTAAAGAGAAGCTTCTTTGATGAAGAATGAGAATTGCACTTATTTGTGGGTATAGAGAATATAGTTAGAAATTTTGCTGATATAATAAAGTGATAGTGATGCTTTTAAAATTCATGACCTCACTAGATCTGAAAGTTGGCTAGGTTTCTAGGATCAGGCGTAATTTTCCTCCCATTTTATTGGTCCATGAGTCTAATTAAACAGTTGTTGGTTACCACTATGATATGGGTGCCATGGTTGTACTTTTCGTGATATCTTGCCATGCTTGTTTTAGTTCATAGGAATCACATCAGGATATGACTGTTCATTGCTTCTCTTTCTTGGTAGCTTACATAGTGCTTTTTGGTACTAAGAAAGCCAAACCACAGGAAAGAAGATGTTCATGTTTAGATCCAGCTCAGATCTTTCCAGTCAGTCATGTGTATAAAGGGTATGGTATCTTCAAGATAGTACTTACCTTCAACTTCTGAGAGGTGATTTTTTAAAGCCATGATAACTAAAGGGTCTTTTCCTGCCAGAGGTTATGGTCATTGTTCCTAAAAACCTGTATGGTCCTCTTCAAGCAGCTTACAACAATCACTATTACAAACTCTACTACATCTAGGGGAACATATTTACCAAAGATTAACAAGTCAGAAACAAACAAACAAAAGAAAAATGCAGGTACAAAGCACACCACACTCTGATACTCCTACAGCTTTGTATCTTCATTGGCAATCTCTGTACAATGTTTCCTGTCAGCAAAATGATTTATTGTCCAGGGGAAGGTCTTATAGGCTGCAGTACGTTGCAAGTAAATTTTGATATTATTTCTGTAGAAATAGCAACAATATTAATCCTGTTTTACAGGGAGGTGATATTCATGTTGAATGTAAATGGTAACGATATGTGTGTTTGATTTATCAGTTTGCTCAACAGAAAGTGGAAAAGGCCTTGGAAAAAATTACTGATAGTAAAAATAAGCTCGCCTATGAAAAGGGGAAACTCCAGGTATGAGATCTATCTTCCAATTTTTGTCTGATGGTTAAAATTGTAATTGTTAGATGGATTAAATATACAGAATTTTAGAAAATCTCTGTCATTTAGTAACTCTGTAGCCTCTGATCTTCCTTCACTTCATTTCTTTATTATCAGCCAAGTGACATCTGCTTATAGACCAATGGTGTAATAGTGAGACCACAACCCGTTCTCTGTCTGAAGCTTTGTAACAGCCATCTTGTACATGACCATGCTGTCAGAGCATAGAAGGAAATCCCTGACAGATTTGAGTCTGTAGTACTGAGTAGTGTGGTGGGATGCGAGTGAATGGGAAGGTACTGAGCTATGGTTGCCACCAGTTTTGCTCCCATGGAACCCACACTGCAGGAAGCTTGCCACTGATGTGGCTGAGCCTGACTGGGACCAACCTTAACCGAAACACTAATCTCTAATATCTCTAATTTTCGAGTTCTAAGACTTAGGTACACATTAGAATTCAGTGGGATTTAAAAATAAAAATAAAAATAGAAAAGTAAAAGGTCCCAGCAGTAGGAAATGTATATTTACCATTTCTTTTGAAACATATTCAATAAGGAAAAGAAGATTGGAACATGGCTTGATGGGTTTTTAAAAATGAGATAAGGGTAACTATGTAATCAATGCTCTCACACCAGGAAGTAGACTATTCATAGCACCAGGACCTCCTTTCAGGGACTGTCCCCACAAGTCATTACCATTCTGAGTTCTGACACCTCTGGTTGGTTACCTGGACTTTGATTTTGGATAAGCACACACTATGTGTTTTCTCCTTGTCTTTTTTCTCTTCTCAATAGCAGAAATGCAAACTTCGATGTACTGCTTATGGTGGGTCTGTGGTGGAAACTGCTGGGTGGTATGTTGTATGACTATTAGGCAAGGGCCATAGAAATAAAAACGACCAGACTGAATTGAAATCACCATAGCTGCCTGAATGTATTTCTTATTTGTAGTCAAAATGTATTTGGAGTTGGGGCTTAGGACAGTGGTAGAATACTTGCCCAACATGCCAAAAAGTTAACAGCTGGACTAAACAATGTAAAATGAAGCCCACTTAGGCTCCGGACTGGACAGCTGAAATGTTGCATAATCTCACAATAGGCTTGCCAAACATGTCAGCATTCATTCTTCCCTCATATTAAAGTTAGCAGACAAATGAGGTTCAGAGCTGGAAGGCAAAATGAAAGGTAGTTGATATGAGTTATGCATATAGAATGATTCTGGTTTACTCTCAGGGCCACAAAACCAAAGTGGAATTTTTAAATTTGTCTATTTGGGTTATTTCTAACTCTAAATCGCATTTCAATTTATAAATGAACTACCATTATAGATATGTTCTACTTTATTTCAATTTTTCAGTGTATACTAAAATTATCTGGGAAATGTAATGAATCAATATTTACATTACAGTGTAAACAGGTTAAAAGGGGGCTCTTTTAATTTTTTGGCTGTTTCATAATGTATGTACCTATAGGTACCAATATATATTGCTATATATATGTATATATATATATATATACACATATATATATATATATATATATATAGAGAGAGAGAGAGAGAGAGAGAGAGAGAGAGAGTGTGTATCTATTCAGACCAATAGAACAGTATGAGCATCTGACTATGGCCTAAGTTAGTCATGTTCCCAGACTTACTGATAAGCTGAAATGACATTAAAAACCATAGAGTGGTTTTTAATGCTCATCAAATCACCAGACTTGAAGGAGCAGGGCTCATTTGCTTCTGACCAGTGCTTCGGTGTTCCTTCCCATCTTAAACATCTTGAGTAAGATTCCTTCCAAATGACAAAAGATAAAGTACCTTAGCTGATGGTATGCTGCACTTTATTGTTCCTCAGTGGTTACAATATGGTGAGTCCTAAGAATGAAGTAAAACTTATTTTTATTCCATAAAAGGTAATCTTATTTAATAACTCATAATAATCCTTCTGCCTCTGCTTCCCAAGGACTGAGATAACAGGTTTGTACCACAATGCCTTTAGGAGGTAACTTTAATATACAGTGCAACATATAAGCACTCTATTTAACTTTCCTAGTTTTCTTTGAGCAAAACACCTCTCCTTCTCTCCCGTCCTTTCTCCCTCCCTCCCTCCCTCCCTCCCTCCCCCTCTAGACTTCTAATTGTCCACATTTAGGAAATGTTCTGAATACTGGTGCCACAGCTCACTCGAATTTGAGATCTATCTACAGGACAGTCTCATGGAATTATTCATGATAATGTCCATTTGGACTTTCCTTGGGCCACAGAAGGTAGAAGCGTTGTCTCAGCTCCTTTTCACAGCAGTAGCCTGCTTGTAGCAATGAGTTAAGACAGAATTATTTGCAACATTAGAAGAATGTAGAATTTGCTTTTCAAGTTTCGTGTGTTCTGTAATTTCTTTTAACAAAACGTATGACATCTTCCTCCACTCATTATTTATTTTCCTTGTAGATAAAAGTTGAACAGCTAGAAGAACAGCTGCACTCATTTACTGAAACCAGGCTGCAGAACGACCATCTACACAAACTGAATAAGGCTTTAGAGATCAAATATGCTCAGGTATGACTAGTGTCTGCAGAAGGTGATCGTCTGAGGTAGTTACGATGGTGCAGGTTTGAGGCATTGCTTGGTGCCTCTCCCCTCCCCTATGCAATCCTGCAAAGGTGAATATCTTCTCTTGACTCAGCTTAAACCTCTGCTATGTGTAAGATTCTGCTGAGTCATAGGAGTTATAAAGATGCATTCACCAGAATCAGAATGTTCAGCATGCTTCACCTGTATAAATGTAACATTCATGAAAGCTTGTTGAACAGGAAGCTCTGCCTTTCAGGAAAAAAATATGTTGTTTTCATGACCACTCACAAGGATCATTGTTATGAAATATTTGTATGGGTTTCATAAGCTCAATGCTTTTTGAGTTCGAGCCTTAACTTTTTTTTCTGAAAATGTGAGGAACAAGTATCTTTGTTTTTTGAATTGTAGGCAAACTCAGAGCTGAGTGCCAGCAAGGCATATCTGCAGCAGACAGAAGCTCACCTGAAAGAGGTATTACTAGTGAAGCAGCTTAGCACAATGGCTGGAGAGGCTGACACCTGTTGTAGGTCACGTAACATTTCAGTAAATGAGGTGTTAAACAAGCCAAGCATAGAAAGGGCTTAGTAAGGGATTGACCCATGAATATTTTACTGAAAGAAAGCAATTCAGTTCATTGATTACAAATTTGGCATATTTGTATCTATGCTACAAATAGATAGCATATTTTACAATGATTGTAAAAATCTTTAACTCATTATAAGCTGGAACCTCTGTCTGTGACTTTGTGTTCAAATACCACCATTACCATGGTTCTAGAGTGTGTCTTCAAATGGAATGCCCAGGGGGTTCTAACCAACTGCCTCTGCTGATGGGTGGTGAGGTCACAAAGCTCTAAGAGACTGTCATTAGCAATAGTGTCCTGGGGAAGCTCAGGTTGCCGCCTGCCTCTTCACTAGGTCATAGAAAGCAGTGTGATCTTTTTTCATTCTTGAAGCCAAGGAATATATTTTCTAGCTTCTTTCCAAACTTTCTGCTATTTTTCCTACTAAAGTGGGTGTTCCTTGAAAACCAAGCCTTAGGTTTACTTGATACTGTTACTTGTAACTAGTAATGCCTCCAAGAAGAAGGAAATCTCCAGAGAGGCCCACATCTTCTAAATCCCTTGAAGGCTCTCGGGTTTACACCAGTAATGTAAAGGAAAGGGTTGCAACAGTCACCTTGCCCAGTGTTATTCCAACTGTGACACGCCGAGTGAGCTTTGCACCTACCTTGCCTTCTGTGAGAATGTCTCATGGGATGGGAGACTCCAGAATCTCTCTAAAGACTCTTTTAAATGCTATTAAAACCATGGAGGGAAGGCTAGAAGGCAAAATAGAAATTCTTGCCTCAAGACCCTTGCTAAGTGAGGAATCATCAAATTTTCTTAAACAGGATTCGGTAAGTGAAGATCACACATTGAATCTTTTGTTTTTGATTGGTTATTTTATTTATTTACATTTCAAATGTTGTCTCCCTTCCTGGTTTCCTCTCCACAACACCTCTCCCCTTTGCCTCTATGAGAATGCTTCTTCCACCCACTCACCCACTCCAGCCTGACCACTCTAGCATCCCCCAACACTAGGACATCAAGCCTCCACTGGACCATGGGCCTTCCCTCCCATTGATGTCAGATAAGGCCATTCTTGTTACATATGTAGCTAGAGCCATGCATCTCTCCATATATACTCTTTGGTTGATGGTTTAGACTCTGGGAGCTCTGGGTAGTCTGGTTAGTTGACACTGTACTTCTATGGGATTGCAATCCCCTTCAGCTCCTTCAGTCCTTCCCCTAGCTTTTTCAATTGGGTCCCCGGACTCAGTCTGATGGTTAGCTGTATCTGCATCTGTGTTCATCAGGTGCTGGCAGAGCCTATCAGGGGACAGCCATACCAGGTTCCTGTCAGCAAGTGCTTCTTGTCATCAGCAATAGTGTCAGGGTTTGGTTCTGCAGATGGGATGGATCCCTAGGTGGGGTGGTCTCTGGATGGCCTTTCCTTCAGTCTCTGCTCTATATTTTTTGTCTCTGCTTTTCCTTTAAACAGGAACAATTCTAGGTTAAAATTTTTGAGATGCGTGGGTGGCCCCATACCTCAACTGGGGGCCATACCTATCCACTGGAGATGGTCTCTACAGGTTCTATCTCCCCCTTTTTAGGTATTTTGGCTAATGTCATCCTGTTGGGTCCTGGGAGCCTCCTGCTTCCCTGCCATCTGGGACTTTCTGGTGGCTACCCCCAGTTTTCCATCCCTCACTGCTACATATTTCTATTCAATTTCGTGACCCTCTGTACTTCTCTCCTGTCCCTTCCCATACCTGATCCTGTCCCGATTTTTTTCTCCTCTTCCTCCTGTCTCCTTCCCAGGTCCCTCCCTCCCTCCCTCCCTTCTTTCCTCCCTCACTCCCTCCCTCTACCTCCTGTGATCTTAGAGAAATTTCAGACTTTTAATAATTTAGAATACAGTAACAATCTAGAAACATGTTTGACTAGATGACTAACAAGGATTTCACCAATAATAAAAACTAATTATGTAAATTAAACAATCAGTTTTGCTGTCACATAATTTCATTTGGGTCATAGAAAAGTTGGTTTAATAACAACTGACTTTTCCAAAACAAGCTTTGATATTTTAAAATTCAAAATTTATGCATAATCATAATTTGAATTGAAATGATTGGACAAAGATTGCTGTTAAACTAGAAATATATTGATCTAAGAAGTCCCATAGTGTTGAACATTTAGAAATATTTTGGAGTAAACTTGTTAAAGCATCAACCTTTGCTTCATAGTTACAAACAGTAACTATCATAGCTTATCTTCCAAAGGAGATGTGTATATGTACTTTCAGGATTTTTGCTGGTGGAAATACATATAAAAATAATTAGGGAAATAAAAATAAAACCAGAATGAAATAGTACCAAGCATTATTGGAAATGTTCAATCTCTTTGTATTGGTTTAAGGGCTTATGCAGATGTCAGAAGCTGCCAGCTTGTGCACCTTATGTATATGCAGCTTTCTTATGTTCATTACATGTTAGTAAAGTGCTGTAGAAAGAATTATATGAATTATTATGCTAAAAAGATTGACCTATTAAGATGGTCACCATTTTTGAAAGGAAAGAAGCAGAAAGAGCAGATGAATGTATGTTGGGGAATGGCTGGGATCTCAGGGAGCAAATATAAAAAGGTGTAAGTGCTGATGGAGCAGCTCTGCAGCCTACTTATCCAGGACACTCAGATACTCACATGGGATCAAACTGCACAGAACTCTACCTGCACCTATGTGTGCATGCTCACACACATGCACACACACACACAAATGAAAGTTGGGAAGAAACCAATTGAGTTCTGTAACCTGGGTGGTGGTAACATGACAGTTTGAACCTCAGGACATTCTTTGTACTATTTTATAAAGTTCTGGAACCCTACAGTCATTTTGAGATAAAGTTTTAGGAAGAGTAGCATGAAAAATAGTATGCTAATCTGAAGTTATTGTGCAGATGTATGAAAACTGTCTCAAACTTATAAAGTTCTAGTGTCCATGCCTTCTGGGTTTTATTATATCAATTATCCATTTACATTTTATTTTTCTTTTCTCCTTTACCCTTGTTTATTCCACCTTCCACATTTTAGGCCCCTTCATTCTGTATACTATTTACACATTTGTATATACACTTAAGTTTAGACTTCACATATCATAGAAAGTGTAATATTTTCCTTTCTCTTTGGCTTATTTCACTTAATATGATGACATCCACCCCCATCAAGTTACTGCAAATAGCACAATTCCATTCTTCTCTATGGCTGAACAGAATACACTATGAATATATACACCACATTTTCTTTAGTCATTCATCTTTATGGGAGTGTGGCCTGGTTCCTTATCTGAACTATTGTGAATAATTCTTCAGTATAATGGATGAGCCAGTGTCTCTGGTTTGCTTAGATTCCTTTATGTGTACACTCAGTAGTTTTAGTTCTTTCAGAAACATGGTGCCACCTTCCATAACAGGTGTACATGTTTATGTTCCCATTAGCAGCGAGAAAGGTTTTCATTTTGCTACATCCTCACAAATGCTTACGGCCGCTTTCCCTTGGTGACAGCCATTCCGAGTGGGGTGAGATATACTCTTCAGGACACTTCACCTTGGCTTTCTCTGGTGACTACGGGTATTGAGTACGTTTTCACATATTTATTGCCACATATATTTCTTCTTTTGAGAACTACATGTTCAATGCATTTGCCTATATATTGATCAGATGACTTGGGGGTTTTTGTTTAAGTCTTTGAATCCTTTATACATTTTTAAGTGTTAACCCCCATCATCACTATAGCTGGCACAGGTCTTCTCTCCTTTTGTATGCTGTTGCTTCTCTCTGGTGCTTGGTTCCTTTGTTGTGCAGAAGCATCTTAATTTCTTACAGTCCCATTTGTCAGTTCCTGGAATTAATCCTGAGCTATCAAAGTGAGTCCTTTTCATAAAGTCTTATATCTTTTTATGACACCTATTTATTTTGTGTATGTAGAGGGTGTGCAGCTATAATACACATGTGAAAGTCAGAGGACGAATTATAGGGGTGGGCTCTCTTTTACCATGTGGATCCTAGGTTCTAACTCAGGTCATAGGGCTTGTTAGCATTGCAGGTCTTTCACGGACCCACTTGAAGTATAAATAATGACACGAGACTTCTCTTATAGTTTAAAGCTTAGGCTTTTGCTGGAGCAGTCTCCCAGTTACTATTTTTTAAGAGAAAGGGACTTTATTTTGTTTCAGTTTCACTGGGTTGCAGTTCATCAAGGAGGAAATGAAAGGTGACAGGAACAGGTGGTAGTGGGTCTTCATGTGGCAAGGACCAATGAAGTAGAACAAAATTAGGAGCTACTGTGATTCTCACAGCTTAATCCCCGTGGCTTAGTGTACTATAAGTACCTGTCAGGTCCTGTGTCTTAAGTGTCAGTCGCCTCTAAATGAGCTGCATCTCCCAGAATCTGACTCAGTAGCACAGCAGTGACTCTTTTCACACACATGGAAATGTTACAGTAAAAATCGGTATTTTGTAAAATAATGCATTTATAGTTGAAACTAAAAAGACAGTTCATTGAATATTAGGAATTACATGAACACTTTGTCCTATAATACATTGAATCAATATTTTCCCCTTAACATATTATTCATTTGACTTTACTGAGGGAGGGACTCCAGAGCCTCCTTGCATCATAACCACTTAACCAGTGATGGAAGCCATAAATTCTGTTTAAATAACTGGTTATTTTAGCCTACAACCTACCACATGGATAGTTCTCTGTTCCAGTCCCTGTTTGCCCTTTTCATGCCCACTCTCAATTTACCATCTTCTGCTCTCTTCTCTCTGCATCACTCCTCTGCCCCACATGTTAGGAAGTAATTTCACCTGCTGAGCCAGCATGACAATCCTATTCCCATGTTTTGGGTAGTTGTATTTGCATGTTACATGTGTGTGTTAAGTCTTTTGTTTTATATATATGTTGGTAATCTGTGCTGAGTATTGATTACATCATTTTACCCCTCCCTCTCCTTTTCCCACTTCTTTCATGCCTCCACTACCACTTTTAGAATTCATGATCTCTTCATTAATTATCATTATGACATGTGTACATAAACAGAGCCTGCTGAGTTCACTTGATGTGGCTTGTATGTACCACGTGTTTGGAGATGACTGCTTAGGATTGCATAGCTTTTCAGAGGGGTCTTCTCTTGAGAAGACTGAATCTCCCTTCTTAACAGCCATAATCGCTTTTCATCTAGGAGTGGAGTCCCATGAGATTCCCCATCTATGTTGGAATGTCAACTAGTGTTGTCATCATACAGGTCTTTTTTAGGCGACTACATTGTTCAGGTTTAGTGTCAAATTTACAAGACTGTTTCTACAGCAGATGCTGAAGCTCTTAGACTCTTTCTGCCTCTTGTGTGATGGTCTCTGAGTTTTAGGTGTAGGAGTTTGTTGTCGGTGTATCAGTTGGCACTGTTGTTATATGCATTTTGACCAGCTGTGGGTTTCTATAGTGGTCTCTGTAAAGAAAGACTCCTTGATGAGAGTTGAGGTCTCCACTTATCTGTGGGTATAACACAGTGAGACAGTATTTAGAATGTAATTAGAAACTGTTCTGGTTGGTGATGGTGGTAGTTTCTCCTCAAGAGTCCATGACCTCATCAGTCATGATGTGCTTTCCCATGTTTTCCTCAAGCAGTTTCAAAGTTCTCATTTTAAACTAAAGCCATTTGAGTTGACTGTGCAGGTGGAGAGATTTGGATCTACTTTCATTCTTCAGTGTATGTGTATCCAGCTTTCCTGCAGTCATTGGTTGATTGTCTTGAGTTTTTGTCAGTGTATGTTTGTCACTTTTGTTGAAAATCGGTGATCATCTGTGTTAATTTCTTGGTCCTCTGCTTTATTTAATTGATCTGTATGTCTGTTTTGTGACAGCTGCATGCTATTTACATCACTGTAGCTGTAGTATAATTGAAAGCAGGTACTGTGATATCTCCAGTGGCTTTGTTTTCTCCAGGACGGCTTTGCTACTTGGAATCTTATGGATTTACATATGAATTCTTATATTTTTTAGTTCTGCAGAAAATGCTGCTAGAATTTTGGTGGATATTGTGGGAATCTGCAGATTGCCTCTGGTTAGATAGCTGCTTTTATAATATTACTGCTCTGTCAACATGAACAACTTTTCTTCCAGTGTTTACTTCTAATTTTTTAAAAAAGTCAATCTGTTTTATTTGATTGATTGATTGATTGATTGACTTTTTTCAAACAGGGTATCAGTGTATAGAACTAGCTATATGTACCAGACTGGTCTTGAACTCACAAAGATCTGCTTCCCTCTGCTTCCATGTGCTTGGATAGCAGGCAATACACCATGACACCCAACTCAATTTCTTTGTTAAGTCTCATAAAGTTCTCATTGTAAGAGTCTTCCTTCCTTATTAAGTTTATTTCTAGGTATTACTTTAAGATATTCTAAGCAGGAATTTTTTTTCCTAATTTTTTCCTCAGGATGTGCTTATTACTAACACATAGAAAAGTCACTGGTTTTTATAGGTTGATTCTACATTCTGGTATCATGTCATATGAGTTTGTCAGATCTGAGACTTTTCAAGGAGGTATTTTTAGGGTCTTTAGGGTAGAGGATCACTATTGGTTTCTCACATGCTGTGAAGAAAAAGAATGTCTAAATGAAGGTTTTATTTTGGTCCTTAGGTTCAGGGTATAGTTCATTTTGGCAAGGAAGGCATGACAGAGTTCCTTACAACAGGAAGATACAACAGGACTCCTAGGAGACCAGGAAGAAGAGAGCAGATGATGCTGGTTCCTGTTGTGGCCTGAGCTGCCTCACATTTGGGGGCCAAAAATGTTGAGAACCGCACTACCCCATGTTTGGGGGCCAAAATGTCTCGGACCACTCTGTCAGTGTTGGAACCTGCACTGCCAAAAGCCTTGGGGGCTAAATTGTTAGAGCTTGCACTGCCCCAAGCTGCTCCAGTCCGCCGTTCATGGTTCAGCGAGAGGGAGTGAGGACAGACTCATAGAATGGAGACCAGACAGAGTGTGATTCAATCCCGTTTATTCTTCAGTCTCTCTTCCTAGTCCAAATCCCAAGTCTTGAGTTCCTAGTCCCTAGTTCCTAGTCCCTAGTGCCTCCAAGTTCTTTCTCCAACTGCTAAGTGCCTACTACTAATAATTATAATTTTTCCGAGTTCTCTAGTCCAAGTGTCTTCTTCCTCAATGCCTAATTCCTACTCCAAGTTGTACTCTAAGTTGTACTCTCTACCTAATTCCTAGTTTCAAGTTGTACTGAACTCTTCTGTCTGCCTCTCGCCTTTTATATGTCTCACTTCTAAGCCATGCCTCTAAGTCACGCCTTTAAGCCATGCCCTTAGGTCTTGTCTCTAAATCTGATCTCTAAGTCACGCCCTTAAGTCACACACCTTTAAGTCTCACACACCCAAGGAAAGATCCTGGGTATCTAAAGCAAAATGTTATCAGAGTGTGCTCAGCTGTTGTAGGCTAATGTAATCAAATCTCTTGTCAGAATATATGGCTCAAGATGGCTGCAAGGATGATAGCCGCCTTCTGTAGGCTCCCCACAGGTTCCCATTCTCCTTTTTCATGAATCTTGCACCCCAGTGCTTAGGATGGTGTTGACCACATTCAGGGTGGGTTTTCCCTCAGCCAAATGTCTCTCCAAACACCTTCACAGACACGCCTGAGTTACGTCTAATAAGTGTGTGCAAGTGCATGTATGTGTGCATGTACATGTAGAGACCAAAGATTGATATCTAGTAGCTTCTTCAATCTTTATCCATCATAGTTTTTGAGACAGAATTTTATGGAACCTAGAACACATGGATAGCTAAGCTAGCCGCTAAACCCATAAACTTCTCTAGTGTCTGCCTACCCAGCCTTGGGATTTACAGGTATATGCTGCTGCACCTTGATTTTATGTGGGTGCTTGGGACCAAACCATATGCTTGTGTGGCAGACACTTGCTAACTATACTATCTCCCCAACCCCATGAGTCTAAATTCAGCCAAGTTAAAAGTGAAGGTTAATTATGTCATAGGATTTATCATATTTGTATAGGCAGGAATTATTTGACTGCTTCTTGTCCTATTTTTATTTCCTTCTCTCCTCTTATTACTCTAGCTAAAACTCCAAGCATTATCTTAAAAAATAATAGAGTATGGTCACCTATAAAGTTTTCAAGAAATCTGTTCAATTTTTCTTCATTTAATCTAATGTTTACTATAAACTTACTATATATAGTCTTTATTATGTTGACATTTATTCTTTCTATACATAGGTCTTCAGAGTTTTGATCATGAAGGAATATTGAACTTTGTCCAAAGTCTTTATCTGAGCCTGTGTGTTGTGTTACATTTATTAATAATGCATGTCTAACCATCCTTGTATCTCTGGAGTCAGAAACTAACTTGATTATTGTGTATGGTGTTTTTCATGTGTTACTGAATTTGATTTGCAAGTGTTTTATGAAGAACTTCTGTGTCTGTGTTGTTAGGAAAATTGGTCTTTTTATTGCTGTTGTTATGTTTGGCTTTTTTGTTGCTATTTGCTACAGTCTGCCATTATATAGAACAGGCTGGTCTCAAATCACAGAAATCACCCTGTCTCTGCCTCCCAAGTGCTGAGATTAAAGTCAGGGACCACGATGCCCAGCTTTTGTGTATTCCTATCTACCTTTATATTAGGGTAATAACTGGCATTGTAGAGTGATTTTGATGTTATTTCCATTTCTGTTGTATGCGACAACTTGAAGAACGTTGGTATTATTTTTTCTTAAAAGCTGACATAGAATTTGACAGTAATTCTTCCCGTCTGTGTTTCTCTTGCTAGGAATCTCTTTTTTATATAATTTTTTCTTTTTACTTTTTATTGATTCTTTGTGAATTTCAAATCATGCACCACAATCCCACTCATCTCCCGTTCCTCTCATACATGCCCTCCACCCTTCCCTTCCTCCAACAGAAGAAAAGAAACTCTCATTGTGGAAGCTGCAGTATGTCACAGTGTGTCCCACCATATAGCCTTTTGTCCACACTTCTTTGCTTGCAAATGTTCCTTGCAAGTGGGTGATTGGTTTGGTAAGAGGCCCCTGGCTTTTGCTATATTATCAATACTGGAACCTCACTGGGACACCTGTTGGATATCCTGTTGTTGCCCTGTCATCTAGTAGTTTTGGATCTGTAAGAGTGGCTCCTTCATGAGACTCCAGGAGTTTATTTATGGGGTAGATGTTGGGTGAGTCAATTCAAAGCCCTGGGACCCAGGCCTAAAAAGTATCTGAGCTAAGCATTTCTCTCTCTCTCTCTCTCTCTCTCTCTCTCTCTCTCTCTCTCTCTCTCTCTCTCTTGCCAGCTCTCCTGCTTCCATGTTTGCTGCTACCTCATCTGGGCCCACACCATCAAGGCCAGCTTTACTGTGCTGCCAAGTAAGGGGCTAAGCCAGCTCTCCTGGTCTTCATCCCTTGAGGCTGATTCTCCTGCACACACACACACACACACACACACACACACACACACACACACACACAGAGCCCAGCCAGTGCAAGCTCTCCTGCTGCCCAGATGAGGCACAGGCCCACCTACTCTCCCAAGTATTGCAGATGGTAAGAGACAGGACCAGTTCCCCCACTCTTATGGCCCCAGAGCCCTCTCTTCCGTCTGACTTAAGTGGTGAGGGATGAGAGAGGAGAGGAGGGCATCTCTCCCCTGTCCATGCCACCACACAGCAGATAACAGGCAGGATCAGCTCTCTCACACCCAGGCTGGCTCCCCGTAATTCTGTGTCCAGGGCCAGCTCTACTGTGATGCCCAGGCAAGGTACAGGGCCTGCTCTTGCTCGAGAATCTTTATTACTGCTTCAATCTCATTGTTCACTAGAGATCTATTTGTTTTGTTTTATCTTAAATTACTTTTTACATTTTTAGAAATTTATCCATTTGCTTATCTCTGAATTCTTTATACAGCTTTTTAAAATATAAATTTCCCAAATATTTCCTAATAATCCTCAGGATCTTATTGGTATTTGTTGTAATCTCGCTATTTTAACTCTTTATATAATTAATTTGATTCATTCTCTCTCTCTCTCTCTCTCTCTCTCTCTCTCTCTCTCTCTCTCTCTCCTGTTTTGTTTAAGGAATTGTGCATTTTATCTTTTGCCAAGAACCAACTGTTTCATTAATTGTTTGCATTGTTCTTTATTTTAGTGTCCCATTTCATTAATTTATTATTTCTTTGCACCTGTTACTTCTAGACTTGACTCATTTTGCTCTTATAAGACTTTGAGTGTATCACTAGATTATTTGAGAGCACTCTGATTTCTTACTGCAAGCACTCATGAGATATATTGTCTTTTCAATTCATTTGATTCTGGGGTTTTAAACTTTTTTCTCCTGATTTTTTAAATCACCCATTGGTTATTGAAGAGTAACTGTTCAGTCTCAATATATTTGAAGTTTCTGTAGCTTCTCCAGCTATCAATTTCTAATTTTGTTCTATATGTTATGCTAAGATACAAAAATTATTTTGATAGTTTTGTTTAAGACTCATTTTATCACCTAAAATGTCACTGACTCTTGGAGAGGGCTGTATAGGATTCTGTTATAGTAATTTTTTCCTTGGCATATAACATGCCTACCTCATCCCCTTCCTGGAACAAAGATACCTTTTCCTGGTAGTCATAACAATGAAATGAGCAGAAGAATACTGATAGCTGGCTCCATGGAAATGATCATAGTGGAGCTATTACTATTCTCCAGTAGAAGAGGCAGGGAGCATCAAAGGCCCACGGCTGCAACACAGCCATCATTCCTTTCTGCTTCCCAACTGCGTGTGACCTTGGGAAGGTCCTAGACTGGAGTACATAGTGTGGAAGAATAACTGAAGACAGAACTCTGGTGCTGCTTCAGTGGGGTTGTTATGAAAGTTGGACTTTCCAGTGACACAGATGTGTTTCTGTAAGCCCAAACTCAAGTTGGACCCTATTAGGTAGAATAATCATTTTGGTTTTCCATTGGCTTCAAAAAAATAGATATTTGTACATATCTCCCCAGTAAAAGTTTTGCAACAACTGCTGAGACGAATGTGCATTATACTTCTGATAAATGGAATATTCTGTATATGTCTGTTTAGTGTGTTCGGTGTATGGTCCACTTCAACTATTTTTTTTCAGATATATATATATTAAAGCCTGTCTATCCCTTCATGCTCAGTAATGTTCGGTTTATGAAACTGACTGCTTCAATATAATTGTTATATCTTCCTGATAGATTGGTTCCTATATTGATATCTCATGGCCACTTTTCTTCTATTTTGACTTGAGGTCTACTTTATGTACGAATAGCTATGTCAGTCTCTTTTGGCTTTGATTTGCTTGCTGTGTTGACTTCCATTGTTCTACTTTTGGTCTGTGTGTGTGCCTCAGTAGATATGTTCCTTAGCTACAGAAAATACTTGCATCACATGTTTATTCAATCAACTGGGCCACAAATTTTAAGTGTAGAGTGAACATGACTCACATTAATTTTTTCCCTTATTTTTGAGAGGCTTACTGACTACTTTGATTTTGTTGGTTGTTTTCCTAGTTGGTTTGGTTACTGTTGATTCTTCTTTTATTCCCTTTTTTCTTAGGGTATTGCTGGCTAGCTGATTTAGATATAGCTGATTTTTTTTTTCTATTTCACCTTTGTTTCTTGCTCTTATGGAATTGATTCTTTCCTTTGCTATCGTGATTGAGAGCCTTCAGATCCTTTATGGTTAGGATTCCTTTAGATACTGTTTGTGTGGCTGGCTTGATGCCCATGTTTTATTTTGGTCTTGTCTTGGAATGTCTTTATTTCCTCCATCAATTTTAAAATATAGCTTTATTGGCTATAGTAATCTTGGTTGGCAGTTACATATTTTGAAAGCCTCAAATAAATCATTTCATGCTTTCCTGGGTTTGGGGATTTCTGTTAAGAGTTCTGATTTTATCCTATATATTTATATAAATGAGCTGCTGTTTTGTGTTATAATTTTTAATTTATTTTGACCTTAGACGTTTTTATTGGATATTTTCTTTATTTACATTTCAAATGTTATCCCTTTTCTCAGTTTCCCCCCAAAATCCCTATCCCAACTCCCTCCCCCTGCTTCTATGAGGGTATTCCAACACCCACCCACCCACTCCCACCTCCCCATCCTGGCATTCCCCTACTCTGGGGTATCCAGCCTTCACAGAACCAAACCTCTCTTTCCATTGATGCACAACAAGGCCATCCTCTGCTACAGATGTGGCTGGAGCCATGGGTCCCTCCATGTGTACTCTTTGGTTGGTGGTTTAAACCCTGGGAGCTCTGGGGGGGTCTGGTTGTTTTGATATTGTTGTTCTTCCTATGGGGTTGCAAATCCCTTCAGCTCCTTCAGCCCTTTCTCTAACTCCTTCACTGGGGACCCTGTGCTCAGTCCAGTGGCTGGCTGGAGCATCCACCTCTGTATTTGTCAGGCTCTGTCAGATCCTCTCAGGAGACAGCTATATCAGGCTCCTGGCAGCAAGCACTTCTTGGCATCCACAGTAAGTGTCTGGGTTTGATGACTGTATACAGGATGGATCCCCAGGTGGGGCAGTCTCTGAATGGCCTTTCCTTCAGTCTCTGCTCCACATTTTTTGTCTCTGTATTTCCTCCCATGAGTATTTTATTCCCCTTTCTAAGATGGACCTAAGTACCTACACTTTGGTCTTCCTTCTTCCTGAGCTTCATGTGGTCTGTGAATTGTACCTTGGGTATTCTGAGCTTTTAGGCTGATATCCACTTATGAGTAAGTGCATAATATATGTGTTCTTTTGTGATTGGGTTACCTCACTCAGGATAATATTTTCTAGTTCCATCTATTTGCCTAAGAATATCATGAAGTCATTGTTTTTAATAGCTGAGTAGTACTCCGTTGTGTAAATGTACCACATTTTCTATATCCATTCCTCTGTTGAAGGACATCTGGGTTCTTTCCAGCTTCTAGCTATTATAACTAAGGCTGCTGTAAACATAGTGAGCATGTGTCCTTGTTATATGTTGAAGCATCTTCTGGGTATATGCCCAGGAGTGGTCCTCAGGTAATACTATGTCCAATTTTCTAAGGAAAATGAATGGTTGTACCAGCTTGCAATCCCACCAACAATGGAGGAATGTTCCTAATTCTCCCCATCCTCGCCAGCATCTGCTATCACCTGAGTTTTTGATCTTAGCCATTCTGACTGGTGTGACATGGAATCTCAGGGTTGTTTTGATTTGCATTTCCCTGATGACTAAGGATGTTGAACATTTCTTTAGGTGTTTCTAGGCCATTCAGTATTCCTCGGTTGAGAATTCTTTGTTTAGCTCTGTACCCCATTTTTCCTGGTATTTTAATTTATTAGCATCTAGTTCTTCATGTTTCAAAATCTCTTTGGAAAATTACTATTGAACTTTTAAAACCAGATTCAAGGTATTGGGTTTTCATAGTGATGATCTTGAAGGATAATTTTGAAATGAGTCAATGACTCTCAAAAAGTAGTTCATTGTTTCACTCTTCATGTTTATGCATTCTTTTCTTTTTTTAATTAATTTATTTTATTGTTTGAGAATTTTATGCAAACATACAATGCATTTTGATAAAACATTCCCATCACTTTTTTCCTCTATAATTTCTTCCCTCCCTCTCACCAGTTTCTTCTCTCTCTCTCTCTCTCTCTCTCTCTCTCTCTCTCTCTCTCTCCATCTGCTTTTGTACCATTTTAATTACATGCAAATATTAAGGTCAGTTCTAGGTTGAGGAACTAGAATACAATAGATGCAAATAGTTAAGGAACAAGCAAGGCAATAAAGAAAGTCCCGTGAACACTCCTGTGATCACTGTTTCTAAGGGCTTATCAGGATGATCAAAATATCTGAGCCTACTTCCCTGTCCTAGCCCAAAGTAATTTTCATGCCTGAAACCTACTTCTTTGTTCTAGCCTAAGATTTAGATTTCTTCCTGAAATTACTTCTGTACCCTATTTTTAATAGGATTATTTGATTCTCTGGAGTCTAACTTCTTGAGTTCTTTGTATATATTGGACATTAGTCCTATATCAATCTATGGTTGATAAAAACATCTTTTCCCAATCTGTTGGCTGCCATATTGTCCTTTTAACAGTGTCCTTTACCTTACAGAAGCTTTGCAATTTCATGAGGTCCCATTTGTCTATTGTTGATCTTAGAGCATAAGCCATTGGTGTTCTGTTTAGGAAAATTTCCCCTGTACCCATGTGTTCCAGGCTCTTCCCCAGTTTCTCCTCTATTAGTTTCAGTGTATCTGCTTTTATGTGGAGGTCCTTGATCCACTTGGACTTGAAGTTTTTACAAGGAGATAAGAATGGATTGATTTGCATTCTTCTACATGCTGACCTCCAGTTGAACCAGCATCATTTGTTGAAAATGCTCTTTTATCCACTAGATGTTTTTTAGCTCCTTTGTTAAAGATCAAGTGACCATAGGTATGTAGGTTCATTTCTGGGTCTTCAATTCTATTCCATTGACCTACCTTCCTGTCTCTGTACCAATACAATACAATTTTTATCAATATTGCTCTGTAATACAGCTTGAGTTCAGGGATGGTGATTCCCCCAGTTCTTTTATTGTTGAGAATAGTTTTCGCTATCCTGGGCTTTTTGTTATTTCAAATGAATTTTCAAATTGCTCTTTCTAACACTATGAAGAATTGAGTTGCAATTTTGATGGGGATTGCATTAAATCTGTAGATAGCTTTTGGCAAGATGGCCATTCTTACTGTATTAATCCTACCAATCCATGAGCATGGGAGATCTTTCTATCTTCTGAGATCTTCTTTGATTTCTTTCTTCAGAGACTTGAAGTTCTTGTCATACTGATCTTTCACTTGCTAGGATAACCACATCAAAGTATTTTATATTATTTGTGACTATTGTGACTATTATGTGATTTCCCTAATTTCTTTCTCAGCCTGTGTATCCTTTGAGTAGAGGAAGGCTACTGATTTGTTTGAGTAAATTTTATATCCAGCCACTTTGCTGAAGTTATCAGGTATAGGAGTTCTCTGGTGGACACTTTGGGGTCACTTAAGTATACTATCATATCATCTGCAAACAGTGATATTTTGACTTCTTCCTTTCCTATTTGTATCCCTTTGACCTCTGTTGTAATAATTATTTTAAAATGTCATCTGTTCAATCCGACTATCTAGGCTGCAGCGGCTCTGGCCAGCTCAGCCGCCATGTTCAGTGGCCGGAGGCCACGTAGGCACTGCAGTTAGAAACGGCCAGCCAGAGACACCAGCCCTGCCAACCAGGAGACGACAGCATGGGAGATGGCTCTGCCAGTCTTCCATGCTGTCTCTGCAAGGCTGGGCATTGCTCAAACTATCCCACCAACCACACGGGCTTGGTACAGATGAGACTCTAATGCTTAGATTATCCAAAGGCTTATATATTTGGTGATGATCACTAATGAGATACCCATACAATCAGAAATATAACCCAATACCCAACCTAGACATACCAACTACCTTTGACTGGTGGAGACACGTGAACATCTGCCTCCATGTTTACCTCTCTCGTTCCCCTCCCTCTCCTTGTCTCCCTAGCTCCTCCTCTTCCTTCTCTTCCTCTCCTTCCTCCTCCTCTTCCTCTTTTTACTCTTCCCACCTTAGCTTTTCTTACAGACCTTCTTTTGTTGTCTAATTGCTCTGGCTAGGACTTCCAGTACTATATTGAATAGATAGGGAGAGAGTGGGCAGCCTTGTCTAGTCCCTGATTTTAGTGGGATTGTTTCAAGTTTCTCTCCATTTAGTTTGATGTTGGCTACTGATTTGTTGTATATTGCTTTTACTGTGTTTAGGTATGGGCCTTGAATTTCTGATCTTTCCAAGACTTTTACCATGAAGGGGTGTTGAACTTTGTCAAATGCTTTCTTAGCATCTAATGAGATGATCATATCATTTTTTCCTTTGAGTTTGTTTATATAGTGGATTACATTGATGGATTTCTGAATATTGAACCATCCCTGCATTCCTGGAATAAAGCCTACTGGATCATGATGGATGATTATTTTGATGTGTTCTTGGATTCGGTTTGCGAGAATTTTATTGAGTATTTTTGCATCAATATTCATAAGGTAAATTGGTCTGAAGTTCTCTTACTTTGTTAGGTCTTTGTGAGGTTTAGGTATGAGCATAATTGTAGCTTCATAGAATGAATTGGGTAGTGTTCCTTCAGTTTCTATTTTATGGAATAGTTTGAAGAGTATTGATATTAAGTCTTCTTTGAAGGTCTGATAGAATTCTGCACTAAAATCATCTGGTCCTGGGCTTTCTTTTGGTTGGGAGACTTTTAATGACTGCTGCTGTCTCTTTAGGGATTATGGGACTGTTTAAATGGTTTATCTGATCCTGATTTAACTTTGGTACTTTTAATCTGTCTAGAAAATTGTCCATTTCATCCAGATTTTCCTGTTTTGTTGAGTGTGGGCTTTTGTAGTAGGATCTGATGATTTTTTGAATTTTCTTGGTTTCTGTTGTTATGTCTCCTTTATTTATTTCTGATTTTGTTAATTTGGATACTGTCTCTGTGCTCTCTGGTTAGTTTGGCTAAGAGTTTATCTATATTGTTGATCTTCTAAAAGAACTAGCTCCTGATTTTGTTGATTTTTTTTTTTGTATACTTCTTTTTGTTTCTACTTGGTTGATTTCAGCCCTGAGTTTGATTATTTTCTGCTGTCAATTTTCTGCTCTTGGGTGTGTTTGCTTCTTTTTGTTCTGGACCTTTCAAGTGTGCTGTCAAGCTGCTAGTGTATTCTCTCTCCAGTTTCTTTTTGTAGGCACTTAAAGCTATGAGTTTTCCTCTTAGCACTGTTTTCATTGTGTCCCATAAGTTTTGGTATATTATGCCTTCATTTTCATTAAATTCTAAAAGTCTTTAATTTCTTTTTGTTGTTGTTTTTTTCCTTGACCAAGTTATCATTGAGTACAGCATTGTTCAGCTCTCATGTGTGTGTGGGCTTTCTGTTGTTTTTGTTGTTATTGAAGACTAGCCTTAATCCATGGTGATCTGATAGGATGCATGGGATTATTTCAGTCTCCTTGTATCTGTTTAGGCCTATTTTGTGACCAATTATATGGTCAGTTTTGGAGTAGGTACCATGAGGTGCTGAGAGGAAGGTATATTCTTTTGTTTTAGGATGAAATGTTCTATAGACATCTGTTAAATCCATTTGGTTAATAACTTATGTTAGTTTCACTGCATCTGTTTAGTTTCTGTTTCCATGTTCTGTTCATTGCTGAGATTGGAGTGTTGAAGTCTCCCACTATTATTGTGTACAATGCAATGTGTGCTTTGAACATTAGTAAAGTTTCTTTTATGAATGTTTGTGCCCTTGCATTTGGAGCATAGATGTTCAGAATTGAAAGTTCATCTTGGTATATTTTTCCTTTGAGAAGTATGAAGTGTCTTTCCATATCTTTTTTGGTAGCTTTTGGTTGAAAGTCGATTTTATTCCATATTAGAATTGCTACTCCAGCTTGTTTCTTGGGACCATTTGCTTGGAAAATTGTTTTCCAGCCCTTTGCTCTGAGGTAGTGTCTGTCTTTGTCACTGAAGTGTGTTTCCTCTATGCAGCAAAATGCTGGGTTCGCTTTATGTATCCAGTCTGTTAGTGTATGTCTTTTTATTGGGGAATTGAGTCCATTGATAAAAAGAGATATTAAGGAAAAGTGTTTGTTGCTTCCTCTCATTTTTGTTGTTAGAGGTAGAATTATGTTTATGTGGCTATCTTCTTTTGGATTTGTTGAAAGAAGATTACCTTCTTCCCCGCACCCCGCACCCCCCCCCCAGGGTATAGTTTCCTTCCTTGTGTTGGAGTTTTCCATGTTTTATCCTTTGTAGGGCTGGATTTTTGTAAAGATATTGAGTAGGTTTGGTTTTGTCATAGAATATCTTGGTTTCTCCATCTATGGTAATTGAGAGTTTTGCTGAGTCTAGTAGCCTGGGCTGGCATGTGTGTTCTGTTAGGGTCTGGCTTTTATAGTCTCTGGTGAGAAGTCTGGTGTGATTCTGATATGTCTGCCTTTATGTTACTTGACCTATTTCCCTTATTGTATTTAATATTCTTTGTTTTGTGCATTTGATGTTTTGAATATTATGTGATTGGAGCAATTTCTTTTCTGGTTCAGTCTATGTGGAGTTCCATAGGCTTCTATTATGTTCATGGGCATCTCTTTCTTTAGAGTAGGGAAGTTTTCTTCTATAATTTTGTTGAAGATATTTACTGGCCATTTAAGTTGGGCCAGTACCCCTGAGGTTCTCTCTTCTATCTCTTGTATTCTGTTGGTGATGCTTGCATCTATGACTTATAATCCCTTCCCTAGGTTTTCTATCTCCAGGGTAGTCTCCCTTTGAGATTTCTTTATTGTTTCCATTTTTAGATCCTGGATGGTTTTGTTCAATTCCTTCACCTGTTTGGTTATGTTTTCTTTAAGGGATTTTTGTGTTTCCTCTTTAAGGGCTTCTGTTTACCTGCGTTCTTCTGTATTTATTTAAGGGAGTTATTTATGTCCTTCTTTAAGTCCTCTATCATCATCATGAGAAGGGATTTTAAATCCAAACCTTGCTTTTCTGGTGTGATGGGGTAGCTAGGACTTGCTATAGTGGGAGAACTGGGTTCTGATGATGCCAAGTAACCTTGGTTTCTGTTGCTTATGTTCTTGCACTTGCCTTTCACCATCTGGTTATCTCTAGTGCTACCTGACCTTGCTGTCTCTGACTGGAGCCTGTCCCTCCTGTGTTCCTGGTTGTATCAGAACTCCTCAGAGTCCATCTATCTCTGAGATCTTGTGATTCTGGGATCCTGTGATCCTGAGTTCCTGGGTGTGTCTAAGCTCCTTGAAGTCAAGCTGCCTCTGGGATCCCAAAATCCTGGTGTAACCAAGCTCCTGAGATCCTGTTGTGTCGGAGCTCCTGGGAGTCAAGCTTTCTCTGGGTGTTTCAGAGATGGATGGGGAGCCAGAGCCCTGGGTTTACTCCAGGCACAGGTGCAAGCTAGAAGGATCCCTTGCCTCTGGTTGGGCAAGGTAGGTTTTGTGTTTCCCTGGTTCCTATGGGGGTCCCAGTTACCCTGGATGTTGGGAAAGATGTTGTGGCTTTTGAGTATGTTGATCTTCTGGGAGCCAAGCTTCCTCTGTGATCCTGTGCTCCTGTGATCCTGTGATCCTGGGCATTTCAGAGCACCTGGGAGTCAGGTTCCCTCTGGGTATTTTAATAGTGCGTACAGAGCCAGCATCCCAGGTCTGCTCCAGGTGCAGGTTACGACTGGAAAGAACCTGTGCCAATGCCTGGGCAGGGGTTCCTGGGTCTCTGGATCCTGTGGGGTCCCAGTTAATCCAGGTGTTGGAGTTGATGTTGTGGCCTCCTCACCTATGATCCTGGGCATGTTAGAGCACCTGAGAGTCGAGCTGCCTCTGGGTGTTGTGGGACTGGGTGCGGAGCCAGTGCCCAAGGTCTGCCCAGGGCACTGGCTCAGACTGGAAGGACTTGTTACAACTTTTAATATGCTTTTTTTGGTGTGCTTTTGGCATATTAACTGAAAAGTGTCAGGGGAAGGTTGCTACCTGGCCACGTCTAATTGTTTTTGAATGTTATTTTTTTCCCTAGATTAGGAACATTTTACCTGTCATTTGTCTTTACTTTTTTAATTTGGGGGAAATGTCTTAATACATTTTCCCTTTTTTATTAAAATGTTTATTTCATACAATATATTTTAACAATATTTTTGCCCTCATCCAGCTTCTCCCAGAACTTCCACAACTCTCCATACCTACTCAATTTTATATTATTTCTCTCTCTCTTTAAATAATTTAAAAAAAAATCATTAAGATAAAAAACATCAAAGAGCCGGGCGGTGGTGGCGCACACCTTTAATCCCAGCACTTGGGAGGCAGAGACAGGCGGATTTCTGAGTTCGAGGCCAGCCTGGTCTACAGAGTGAGTTCCAGGACAGCCAGGGCTACACAGAGAAACCCTGTCTCAAAAAAAAAAAAAAAAAAAAAAAAAAAAAAAAAAAAAATCAAAGAAAGCTAAATTAAAAAAAAAATGTTCCCAACAAAAAAACCTTAGAGTTAATCTTGTGTAGACCAGCTAACTCCTGGGCATTGGGCCTGCCTTGATATGTGTTTGATATACCCCATGACCCTTTACTGGATCAGCTCTAATTTTTAAATAGATTTCTCTGCCATTAGTTTTTCTTCCCGCTCCTTTTATCTCAGTAGATTCTTACATTGGATCTGGAAAGTTACGGGCATGCTTAACTTCTCGTTCCTGAATGCAGTGTTTCC
This sequence comes from Arvicanthis niloticus, assembly GCF_011762505.2. Taxonomy (NCBI): domain Eukaryota; kingdom Metazoa; phylum Chordata; class Mammalia; order Rodentia; family Muridae; genus Arvicanthis; species Arvicanthis niloticus. The sequence continues at coordinate 127,914,915 of NC_047660.1, read as the reverse complement.
TCGCTCTTCCATCACTAACAGTCTTTCTTTACTTTCGTTTGTTGTGTTCTACATTACATGTGTGGTACATGTTAGCATATGTATATATGTACATGTGTGGGGATGTATGCATGCCCATGTATGTACATGCAGAACCCGGAGAAGGACATCCAGCAGTAGGTATCTTCCTCTACTTTTCTCTTCTTTATTCTGGTGAGGCAAGGTCTCTGTCTAAACCCGAAGCTCTCCCTTTCAGCTATGCTGCTTGGCCAGGATCTGCTTGTTTCTGCCTGCCAGTGCTGGAGTTACAGGCATATATAGTCGATAATGGGAGCCGAAACTCTGGTCCTGATGTTTATATAGCAAGTGTTCTTACCCACTGAGCTATCTCTCCAGCCCACTGGTCTTAATCAAATCTATTGCTTATGCTTCCTACTCTGCTTCATTTCTAACATTCTGTTCTCTTTTCCCCCTCAAATTATCAATTTTCTCGCTATGTTACTCAACCATGTTGCTAGCTTACTGAATTACCTGTGCTCTAAATGAACTCTCTTACTACCTTCTATGCTTTTTTTTTTTTTTTTGAAGTCGTTATCATTTTTGTAAAGTAGACTTTTGGATTTTTGGTTTCACATTTGAATCATGTCAGTCTCTTTGGATGTGGTAATTGATGAGCCATGGTCTTTGGAGGTATCTTGCTCCTTTTTCATGTATCACGTATTTCTGTGTTACAGTTTCTACATCTTAGGGTGGAATGTCTGCTCCTATTTCACTGTGACTCTTAGTAAGCAGTCTAATCTCTAGCTCCAGTACCACTCAGGAACACTCACTGTAACAGCAACAATTTCAAACAACAGGATATAGAAATACAATAAAAATTGATAAAATACCAGTAACCATGGAAATGGCAAAAAATAACTTGAGTATTGTGAGTATACTTTAAAGTAAAAATTTATTTATGGTAAAAGTAAAAATGATAAATGAGCAGCATAAAGAAGATGGCTCAGCATTGAAGGTACTTGCCTCACAAGCCTGACTGATGATCTGAGTTTGATCCCTGGAACCTTGGCAAGGTGAGAGGAGATAATTGTCTCAACAAGGCTGTCTTCTTGGCCTATGCATGTGTACTGGGGTGCACACAGCCATACATCACACATTGCATATAACAACACACACAATAACAACAATAAGAATACAATAACAAGTTTTAAAAAGCAAAGCAATGTGAAAAATACTACGAAAAGGATTTCTTTTGACTAGGGAATACACATAGCAGAAGGAAGACGAAGTACTGGAACAGCTTCTTTCTGGGTCCTACAAATTGTCTGCCAAGTAGAAAGAAGCAGTTAGTTAAAGTCTGTCTTTTCTACCATGTAGGGCAGTGCTGAACCAGAGCAGTCAGATGCTAAACAGTTTCCTTCAGGAATGTCCCCCCCCACCCCTGTGTACCAAAGGCTATGCTGACCACCATCAGCTTTGGATCTTGTCCCGGCAGAGTTTCCTGCACTCCTGAGGCTCCTGAGTTCCCTGGGTGTCTAGTGCTGTTGGCAAAGGGCGACCCCCCGACTGCCTTACCATTTGTAGCAAGCAAGCAAAAACACTGAAAAGAAACCTATATACGAGGTCTACTCTGTGTTCTTAAACCTTTAGGACTATAACCCCTAGCCAAAGGAATGAGGCTGAAGTGCAGTAACCCACTTGTCTACAAAGCAGTCAGTGCTAACAATAGTGAGCCCCAGTACAGATAAATGACTTCAAAAGATGAATTCATCTGTTTACCTCCAGCCCAAGGCTGTGAGACTCTTCATCTATCCTCAGGTGATGGACTAAGGTCCCAGGAAACAAGGGCAAACTCCCCATTCTCTGTGCCCTTAACTGCCCAAGTGGAGCCTTCTGTTACTTCAGCTCCTCTCCAGGTTCCTTGACTTGTGACTATGAAGTTTGCCCATGTGTCAGAAGCCATCTAGGAAAGGCTAAAAGCATACAAGTAACCTTCTGGAGATGAATTTAAAGACCATATTTATTGTATTGTCTGCAATAGATAATTTTGAATTGTGAGGCTTTCAGAAATCTCATCTGAGGATTGATTCTTGCAGCTGATATGTCTTTCCTGTCATTATTAAATCAATAATTTTATTAATGATCTAATCATTTTATTAATAATAAATAATAAATTATTAATTTAACATTAATATTAAAATAATACTAATATCTGGACATTAGCCCACCATATTGGGCAAATTTTCTGCAGATCAATGAAGATGTACTCTTTTGTAGCAATGTTATGTAGACAAATTGACGATTTCATAATTCCTAATAATGATTCTATAGAATTCCTAAATTTATACAGGTAATGTTGAGCCCTGTATAATATAAAGGCCTCAGTTAGCGTTCTGTAAACCTTCATGTGTTATGGGCTAATAGCACTAAAATAGAAAGCAGGTTTGAAGCAGATTTACAATCAGTGAGAGCATTCTTTCTGGGCTGGTTATGAAATCATTATGTGATAACTCAAGGTCATAAAACTGGGTACAGACAATTTATTGTAGGTGCAAGAACAAAAGACAAAATATTGTCTGGACTTAGCTATACAAAACTTTAATACTAATGAGACACAAGGTGCAGATGATTTGCCTCTAGACAAAACCATGCTAACTTAGATGTAAGAATTATTGTTTTAAATTCTTAATGACCTGTAGAGCTAGTGGCAGATAATGAGTGTTTAATTAGATAACTAGTCTTAATGGAAACACATGTAAACATCTCTGTTGTAACTCCTTATTCGATTTATGATTTGAATGTATGTTTGAGCTTGTGATTCTAAGAATTTTTTTAAAAAAATGCTTATAATACCATGTGATCATGTGTCCTGAAAAAGTACAAGAACTAGGAATGATGACAATAAGCACAAAAGCAGAATAGAAGCAGAGCAGGCCAGTGCAGAAGGAGAGCAGAGAGGGCAGGCAGGCTGCTTCTTACCATGAGATAGGTTTTTGCTTAACAGCAACTTTCTTCTTACTGACAAGGACAGGGCATTTTCCTCAATAAAAAGGTAGAAGTTTTTTCTTTCTCTAAGCCATAAAGGTTAGAGCTTATTTTTTATCCAGAATGCATGAGTTCTTTCTGCACTGACACTTGTTCAATGAAACCTGCTCGTGGGGGCTTTTGCTCCATCCACCAAATATATATGTGTGTATGTGTGTGTGTATTTGTAAGTATAAGTGTGTGTGTGTGTGTGTGTGTGTGTGTGTGTGTGTATGTGTGTGTGTGTGTGTAAGTTGATGAGACAGATGCTTGGGCCCAACAAAAAGGTGAATGTGTATATGATTGTGTGTGTATGCATATTTGCTTGAGTAAAAGTTTTTCTTTTTATGAGCATGACTTTGTTTTCCTGGTTCACTAAAAGTTAATTGCTCCAAACCCCCCTCTCACTTGGCCACTGAGAGGTAAGGCTTCGAGGCAAGAGAAAAAGGAGCCTTAGCAATGAATCTTCTACTGAATTCCATATGCCATATGCATATGGAATTAACATATGCCATAAAGCATACATTAATTGTCAGAGAAATATGAAGTAAGTTTATAAAGTGATGTTTTCCAGCGCTTACTGAAGCACAGAGAATTATAAAGTAGATAATAAGAGAGGTAAAGAGTTGTTTCCCCAGCATTTAGTAATGCACAGAACAGTAAGAAAAAGTAAAGTTTTTAGTACAGAACAGAGAGTTAAAAGGCTTGAGATACTCGGTCTTCTGGCCTGCATCTGATGCTGTGTTCCATTTCAACCCATTTCAGCCAGAACAGACTCCTGGCACCCCTGCTTATTTACTGATTTGGTTGTTAAAAATTTGTACTCTTTTGTAAAAGGATAAACAGCTAATGGAAGTGGGTTTATTTATTCAAGTGGATAGACATATTTAATTTTTCATGTTTGATTTATAAATTTTTGTGCCTTATTGCACTCACTGGTTTGTTGTGCTTTAGAATGTTATGCATTCTTTCCTTTTTCCTTCCAAGATGAAATCTATTCTTGGGAAAAATGAGGAAGAACTGGCCCAAGCAGTGATGTGTCGAGATGCTGCCCTGAAAGAGAGCCAGAAGTTGAAAGGGGACCTGGAGGCGCTGGAGGACAGGGAGATCAAGAAGGCAAGGCACCCTCTCTGAAATTCATATGCTCTCTGGCAGGGGCATATGAAATCTAACAGGCCACATTCACTAACTTCCTTTTCTCATTCATGAAAAGAGGAGATGTAATCAATGAAGGGTTAAAATAGTTCTAAATTTTCCTATGCCTACCAGGAGAGTCTGATTGTTTTCTGTTGATGTCCATCTGATGGATAGATGGATGATGTAACCACCTCTGAGGGTCCTCTGCTTACCTGTTTCTTTGAATTTCTCTTGGTTTTTGCAAAGGGTATGATCATGTATCCCAGTCTGATCTGAGAGTATCTTAGTCCCTGGCTATCCCCTGACCCTGAGGCTGAGATCATGGTTGTTACCATCCTGCCCAGCCTCCTCTTTGCATTTAATTTATGTGATACAGCCTTGCTGTGAGGCTTCACCTTAACAATGTTCCTGTGTAACTTAGCAGAAGCAGCAGTCCCCTCCCAAACATCTTTTAAAAATATGTTTAGACATTCCATTTGTGCATTATATGACATTTTAATAACATCTGTAATCTCAGTAAGATTCATACTGTACTCAGCATGTCTGTCAGCTCAAACGTTTATCAGTCATTCTTTATGCTAAGAACATTTGATATGTATATAACTAGCTACTTATACTGCTTGTATGTGAAACATTCAATTAATTCTTGGCAGATATGTTCTTATTGTACTCTTTTTGTACAAATATGAAAAATTAAATATGCTTATCTACTTGAATAAATAAACCCACTTCCATTAGCTGTTTATCTTTTCACAAAAGAGTATTTTAAAAACCATTAGAGTTTCCTCCTATCCAGTGGCACCACTGCACTGGGTAAGTATCACATATCCAATCCTCTATCACCTTTCCTAGGCTCTAGATATCACTCTTATCTACTTCATTGAAGTCAGGTGTTTAGCTTCCACATTTAAGTGAGCATATATACTATGTATCTTTCTATGCCTGAGTTATTTCAATAAAATCTAAAGTCTGCCACTTCCATCCATGTTGCTACAAATAACAGAATTCTGTTATGTCTGAATAATATCCAATTATGTATGTTGCCATATTTTTTATTTCTTCTATCCATACCTCAAACTTCATACACACACATACACACACATGCATATACACACATACACACACACACACACACACACACACATATAAAATTTGTTGCTGTGTGGATGTGTGTGGATGTATTGTGGAGATCAGAGGAAAATTTGCAGGAGTCAGTTTTCTCCTTCTATCATATGGATCCCAGAGAGGGAGCTCAGGTCATCATGCTTTGCAGCAGTACTTCCCACTCTAAACCATCTCACTGGCCCATCTCAAGCTTCTTGACAGCAATCTTCTCCAAGGGAGAGACCTATGGACACATGAGAGACCTGTGGACACATGAGAGACCTGTGGACACATGAGGGACCTATGGATACATGAGTCTTTAGCAACTTCACTTTTCTTCCAGTCTTTTATGCTCAGAAAATTTCAGATATGTTCTGTTTTTCTGAACCCATCAGAAGCCAGCTGAGCATACTTCTCCACGATCACCTCTGACCCATAGAAGTTGTTGGCCCAGTATGTTCACTTGATAGTGTGCTATGCTGTGGCGGCAGTCAGGAGGCTGCCACATGGGGTGACATTTCTTCTCCTCAAAACACAATAACTTAGGAAACAGAAGTGGACCGTACTTTTCTGTTTTCTGTCTTGTTTCATTTTCTTTTAGGTGGGGAACTTTCAGAAACAATTAGCAGAGGCTAAAGAAGACAACTGCAAAGTTACAATCATGCTGGAGAACGTGCTGGCTTCTCACAGTAAGATGCAGGGAGCCCTGGAGAAAGTCCAGATAGAGCTCGGGCGGAGGGACTCAGAGATCGCAGGCCTCAAGAAGGAAAGGTACTGCATTTGTTTTCAGCCATGTTGAGGAAGAACATGACGTCTCTTGAGTATCATTTACTTTGAGAAACTATTAAAATGGTGTTTGAAGAACTGGCAGGTTAGGTGCTAAGCCTGCAGTTGGGAAGCTTTTCAAACAGTCCGAGTTGGCCCTGCTAGAGTGGTACAGAGTAAACGTGTCCTTGAAGTTTGTGGGCTTTGAACCACGGCTCCTTTCTGCACCATTCAAGCTGAATTGAGAGATGAGTAATTATCTTAGGTCAATCAGCCTAAGATGAGGATTAATTTTAGCTGGGTTTAATTACTGGACTTTATTGAATATTTCAAAATTATATAAAATGATGAACAATTAAAAAATAAAGGAAAGTCACATTTAATATTTCTTTTGTGTTAAGAAAAAATGGTCTGAGGTTGATAGTGTCTCTGGAGTAATTATGTATATTCCAGTTCATATTCCTTCTGTGTCATGAAAACAAGTGAGTTGTATTTTCTCCACTGTACTTATCTTTTTGTGTATTATAAATGTGTTCTCTAGTACATTAGCTTTTTAAAAGGCAAGATAATAATATATCAAATATGTTTGCTTGTCACAATATATCTCAGAGTAGCTGTTATATTTAGAAGCAAAATTCTCAACCATAGGCCAAACTTTACCAAGCTGGTAAAACAGTACACTAAATTACCATGCCAGAAGTCAGTCAAAAACATGGGTTCACAGCCTAATAAGTAAGTGTGGTTGAGTCACACATGAGACAATGTTTTAATTCCCTAGGAGCCTTCGTTTCTTGCCCTGAAGATGAAGCATGTGTGACTGCTAATAATGCAGTCTGAGCTTCCAAAACACAGCGTCTTGGACCTTACACATGGTACCATCATTCCTGTTCCCTCCTTTACAGTCACCTCTTATGCTTTCTATTTGTAGATCTCTAAATCAACAAAGAGTACAGAAGCTTGAAGCAGAAGTGGACCAGTGGCAGGCCAGGATGCTGATTGTGGAAGCCCAGCACAGCAGTGAGGTAGAGCCAGGTGTTAGAGCTGGCCACACCTATCTGTTCAGTTCTATTGTGACCTTAGGTTTTAGGAAGATGAAATGAAACAGAGAAGGTTCCATTTCACTAAGAATTCTGGACAGTGACAGATTTATGAATAAGAAATGGGTAATTGCATAATTTTGACTGATTTTTTTGTCTTCTGTTATCCACATTCTTCACATTTACTAATGCACAGGTTATTTCAGGAGTTAAATGTTTTAGAAAACAATGTATACTCTCAGAGGTAGCTGGCAACCCTGTTAGTGAGAGGACATGTGCATACATGTGTGCCCATAAGTATCTTTCCACACATACATATTTATAGAAAGCATGAATAAGCCTTTTAATATTTGTTTATTTGGAGGCCAACGTACTCGTGTACTCTGCGTGGAGCACACGTGTGTGGTCATATGGCAAATTATGAGACGCCATTTTCTCCTCTGGGTACAACTGACTGAACTGGAGGCAGCAGGCTGGGTGGCAGGTGCCTTCTACTGACACTTCTTGTTAGCCCACAAAGAAGCCTGGTTTGGGAAGAGTAGATGAGGAATAGTTGCCGGTTTTTAAACTCCTAGGGCATGAGACCAGAAGATAGAATCAGTAAGAGAATAATTTAACTGGTGAAACTTGAAAATCAGGGTAATGTAAGCTAGCTCTATTTTCTCATGCTCTCTAATCTTCAATGGAACTGCCTTCTGAGAGTGGTGTTGGTAATGGAGTGTGTGTGTGTGTGTGTGTGTGTGTGTGTGTGTGTGTGTGTGATGGTTTGCCTACAGTGTTTGTTTCTGGTTCTGACTGATCATTTCAGTGGTACTTACAGCCAGAGTATAAGGAGTAAAGACTGGTAAAGACTGGCCTACTGACTGCCCTGGACTCATGGGCACTCTTCTCTCTTTCAGATGGAGCCACTACAGAAGTCTCTAGATATAACTAGAGAAGATAACAGGAAACTAGCCATGAGCCTAGAGCAAGCTCTCCAGACAAATGGCCATCTGCAGTCTAAACTTGATCACCTCCAAGAAAAACTGGAAAGCAAAGAGCGTGAGCGGCAGAGTCTGGAAGCCTTAAAGTAAGGACAGTAGACTCCTGGGATGGGGGAGTGCCTCTAGAGAGTGAGGGGCTGGTTTGGAGAAGCTAGTAAAGCTCTTTCTCTCGCATGAGCTAGTGCATCTAGCTCAGTCACCGACAGCACCCAGGCATCGCTGAACAGCAGCCAGTAATAGCTGGCTGGAGCATGCCCGTGTGGCTCTCCTTTTCAGTTCTTTGCCCGTTATCAAGCTTATTTTTTATGTGAAGTTAAACTAAACTTGAAGACTACTTCAAGAAACACTCATGTTTCTCTCAAGCTTAAGCTATCCTTTTAAAGCATTATTTGAGCCAGGTATAGAGGCACACACTGGTAGTTTCAGTATTTAGAAGGCTGAGGATGGAAGATCATGAGCTTGAAGCCAGCGTGAGTTACATAGTAAGATCCTATCTCAAGAAAACCAAAGGAAGGGCTGAGACAGATGGCTCAGTGGGCAGAGGCACATATGTGGGTCAGGTGACCTGAGTTCAATACCCAATCCTGCAAGGCAGCAAGAGAACCAACTCCCAAGAGTTGTCCCCAGACATGAGCATGTGGCACATGTACACACATGCACACATACATTATATATATATATTCTGCAAGGAATCCCAGAACTCTGGTATAACTCACCAGAAGTGGAACAACTACATCTAAGCAGATGATAGGCCAGGGATCATTTTTAGTTTTTGCCTAAACTTGGTTATATCAAACCATGAAAGTGTTGTTACAAACAGTATGGCAGTAAATATGATTTAGACACTAGTATGCTTATGGAAATACATATGGAACCTTATTCTTGTCACTAATTGTACATGTCAATGCAGGGTCAGGGCAGAAGCTAAGGCAAAAGAGGAGGGTACTTTCCATATATGCAGTCTGTGCAAGTTTTACTTTACATTTTACAAACTCTACTGCCACAAGGCTGTGCAGTATTGGCTAAAACAATATGGTGTTTGTATAGTGGCTGACATAATCATTTAAAAGCCTATCAAAGTCAGATAAACTGTTTGAGTTTACCTAGTGAGTCGTTCTTAACCCTGAATACCCTGGAAATTCTGCAGGTACTCTTTGTTTTCTATTCATTGGTTTGTTTTTTCCCTATTCAGGTTTGTTTGTTTTTATTTTATCTTTTTACATTTTTTTCTTTTTTAAATGACTTTGTTTTTAACAAGAGAGTACGAGAAAGGATGTAGACTTGGTTGGGTGGTGAAGTAGGCTGATATGGGAAGGATTGAGGGAGGGGAACCATAATCAGAATATATTGTATGAAAAGTATTTTCAGTCTTAAAAAACATAAAGTATAATCCCTCTCACTACAGCTAAAAGGATTATTGCAAGGGTCGATGACAAGGAAAGAATAAGGTGAGACTCATTTGCTTCAGAATGTTTCTTTACCTACTACTTATAGTTCATATTTTCATAAAGAGCAGTCCTACCTCACTGGAAGCTTGCCAGCCTCTTGACATTGTACAAATTTCTACCAATCTGGGTACACACTTAGGAAGAAAGATAAAACATAGGAGATTATATTTTAGACTCATTGGTTTTGAGGAGGAATTATGAGATGCAGAAATACAGGTTTAGTTCTGGAAAGAGGTCACAGTTTGGACTCATCTTTACAACGATGAGAGCTAATGTACTGAAGTGTGTTGTCTTCCATGCAAAAGTATAGGTAGAACTGAGGTCAGGGCATGGCACTGTGTCAAGAAGAAGGGAGAGGCTAGAGAAGGAGCCATTGGCGTTGCAGCTGCTATCTTCTGAGCATCTGTAGATGGTTCATTTCTGTGGCTCTAGATTACACAGAATAAGAATGGTCTAAATCTAGAAGATTCCTGATTGTATAGAAGTAGAACTTGGCTGATGATGAAAGGCAGGCAGGCAGGCAGTGAGAAGATGAAGGCTTGGGGCTGTGTAAAGGAGTGCTTCTGCTGCTTTCCTTCCTGGGTCTGTGGTGAGAGCTGAACTCTGCTCTTAGGGCATAGAGAAAGGCCACACTCAACTTGGAGAAAATCAAGAGAAGAAGGGTTGTCATTGAGTTTGAGATTAGGCGAGTGTAGCTCACTGAACCAGAAAACTGTCAGGAACTCTCAGTGGATGGTCTCCTCAGGAGAAAAGAGCAGGGTAAATAAGTTTTAAAGACTTTTATTCCAGGAGGCCCATAATTAACACTATGCTATGCATGCAAACCTCTGAATAGATGGCACATTGAGTGTTCCTTCTACAATAAAAAGGAAACTGAAGCTCATATCTATATAAGTGGCAGCAGAAAGGGAAGCCTGAAGGGAAGAATAAATTAAAAGTTAAGGGCTGGTGAGATGGCCCAATGGGTAAAGGCTCTTGCTGTCAAGCTTGACAACCTAAGTGTAATCCTTGGGACACAAATGGTAGAACAGAATGGAATCCTGCAAGTTATACTGTGGCCTCCACATCACACGCACACACATGCAAACATACACTTATTTATTAAATAAAGATTTAAAATTTTTAAATTGTTTTAAAATTAGTCTTAAACACAAATTAAATTTAAAATCAATTTAAAGTTAGGATTTGAACTTTAGACTTAAATGATGACAATGATAATGGCTGACACAGAGGCTAACATTTATTATGTTTTTACCTTGTACTGGGCATTATACTAAACACTTCCTTAATACCAACGAGGATCATATGATGGTGGACACTGTTGTCATTCCCATTTGTAGATAAGGAAATGACGTAGGAAGATGGCATTCTTAGCCAAGATCAGATATCATGTTGCTGGAGCTCAGGTTTGGATTCAGTCAGCGGCAGAAGACTGGAACTGATTATCTCAATCATATAACAAACAAAATAGAAAATCAAAATATAATATGTACTATATAAATAATAGTTTTCTTCCACATATGTGTATATATGTATATAAAAATATTTTGTGGTGAGTATGGGGTGGAAGGTGTGTATGGATGTAATAACAAAACATAATTATTTCACCAGTGACTTCAGAGTGTCCCATCCCTTTCTGTGATGTCATTGGGAAATTATCAGTGGGCAGTGAGATGGCTCACCAGGTAGAAGGGTTTGCCATAGAGGCTGATGACTTGAGAATCAATTCCTGCAGGTTGTCCTCTAACACTGCATGTGCATGCATGTGCACACACAAATATAAAAATAAATTTTTGAAATATATAATTTTTGAAAGAAAAGACATCAGCATGTTATTGAGATAAATGTAAAATTCTCTGTTAGGACTCCTGTGTGGGCCAGAGATGAGAGTGAAGTTCCAGTTACCAACTTCAGTTCTCCTTAGCACGCCAGCCAGGTGGACAAACAGAATTCATTAGCAGAGACTTTTCTAGAAGCACATAAGGAAATGGATACATCATCCAAACACACAGAAGAGATACTGAGAGAAAGAAGAAAGGATTTTGGGCAAGGCAGCCATGTACTGTTGTTGGTCACGCAGCAGAGCCACTCCCTGAGCCACCTCCACCTGATCAACCCACAGGGAGTCACGGGTTAAATCTATTGGTGTCCAACTTTTCGTTTGTCCTTGAAAGAGTAGAAATCTATAAATGCCGCACACATTCTGCTTATCATTTCAAGGAATTCCAGCATTTTCAGAAGCCTAATTGTTTATCTTGACCAAAGAACCCAAACTAAGAATGCTGATCAGTTGAAAGGCTCTCACTTCAAGAAAAGGAAATGATATAGTTTAAGCCTAGAGAGTAAGTAGCTGATATCAAGCATGACAGAACAAAGCAGTCATCTCGTAGGCGTGTTGTCCACTCCACTGTTTTTCTGAATGCTTTTTCCACTTAAAGTTGAATCCCTTTATTCAGAGTTGGTTTGGGTTTGCTGGTAATCCACCCTTTTTCCTTGGTTTTGAGCTTTATTGTTGAGGTTGAGAGGCTGCTGATGGCTGCTCATTTGTAAGTCACTGGTTGTTTAGAGGGCAGACATTGTTTTGAAAACCCTTCTTAACCCTTAAGATGATTTTTAAAGTGAATTTATCGTTTCCTTCACAACAGAGAGCAGGCTGCTGAGGAATCCAAACTGGAAGCAGAGCTGCACGCAGAGCGCATTGAGGCTCTGAGGAAGCAGTTTCAAACCGAGAGAGAGACTGCGAAGAAAGCGTCACAGAGGGAAGTGTCTGAGGTATGGGGCCATTTGAGAAAGAGGAGCACCTCCCAAGAGGGTCCCCAGCAGAGCAGGTGCAGAGGGCCTGCACTCGTCTTAGCTGTTCTGGTCCCTCTGCTCAGCAAGCCAGATGTGCTGCAGCTACCTCTCCTTGCACAGCAACACTGACAAGAAAGCAGTTTGTGACACACACAGTTCCCTGCCAGGCAGAGGGGTGCCTTAAGGAGAACTTTCCCATCAGAGGTATGAGATGCTTGCCTGCCTTCTGTCAGATCTAGTCACTGTCTCCTCAGCCTGTCTGTCTCCCCATCCTCTGCGTAGCCACCAGCTCCAGAGAGGCACACTCAACAGCAGGAGAAGGGTTGTGGATGGAGCTTAGCTGGTAGAATGCTTGCCCAGCTACACAGAGCTATGGCTTTCATCTCTAACAGCACACAATCCAAGCACTATGGTCAGAAGCTCAAGGTCAGCTTCAGCTAGATATTGAGGTCAAGGTCAGCCTAGGCTTTGTGAGACCTTGTGTTAAACAACAACAACAAAAAAACAAACAAAAACAAAAGCAAAGAGAGCTGTAAAAGACATGACTCCTGCCATGGGCATGAGCCAAATAATCCTTGTGTAGCTGCCACTGCCACTCTGGACATGAGGAAAAAATGCAAGACAGCAGAGAGGGTTTCTTGGATAACTGGAAGCAGTGTGCAGCTCTGAAGGAATTCAAAGTAAGAAAAAAGTTATTTTAGACTAGTTGAGGGCTAGAAGGCAGGAAACGATGAAAGCATAGCTCTGAGTCTCACAGAGATGCAGGTCCTCTTACGCAGCCTGGTCAAAGCTGAGCTACAAAAATGGGATTGTCAGGGAAAGACAAGTTATGTCAGAGGGACCTGTCTGATCCCGTGGCCTTGCCTTCTACATCACTGGAAGTGAACTCTCAGGAAAGGCTTGAGCGCTCTAGGTTCTAAACTGAGGATGATGCAGAACTTGTAATTGCAGTAGAAAGTAGGGGAGAATAAAGAGACACTAGATGAGGGTTAAAGGAAACCATAACAATCACCACAACATGGTTACTGAAAATCAGGGCCAAGTGAAGTGGTTGTTGAAAGGGGACAAGTAAGTCAAAAGGCTCTTTTAAAGGAGGAATAAACATATTAACTGTTATATCATGAACATTGTAGAGGAAGGTATTAATTTTTTGTGTGCTTTTCTTCAGTTACAGTTTTGGGGGTTATGGTTTTATTTTGTTTTCTTGGTTTTGAAGGATGTTGGGTTTTGTTGTGTAATGAATTTTTGTTTACAGAGAGAATTTAAAGTTGGGTGGATGGGAACAGAGAAGATTGGGAAGAACTTGAGGGAGGAGAAGACTATCAAAATATATTTAAATTTAAACATTTGTTTTAAATAATATAAATTATTCTAAAAATAGTAAATATACAATATGGCTTGAGATAGGCTGTATCTCACTTAGCTTATTACATACAGGAATTGTCACTGACAGATAAACTTGCGATGGATTATGACTTACTAAGTCTATTACATGCAGTAATTGTCATTGACAGATAAACTTTGCAAGTTAGCTTCAACTAATACTAATAACAAAAGCTTTGTGAACTCAAAGCCACTGTATAAATAGGTTATAAAAAGCAAGCAGGTGTCCTGAATGTAAAAATAAATCATTTAGTTAGAGCTCATTGCTCAGAACACATAGCAAACTGAAACCTGGGGCTGGAAAGATGGCACAGATGTTAAGAGTACTTGTTGATCTTGCAGAGGACCAGAAATAGGTTCCTGGTTTGCATATGATGGCTCACAGCCTCCCTGTAATTCCAGTTTCAGGAGCTCTAGTGCCCTCTCTGATCTTACTGGGAATGAGGCACACCCATGGTGTGCATACATACAGACAAACAAAATAACCATACACCTAAATAAATCTACATGTAAAAGCCTGAAGCCATAAAGGAAGTGTCTGTGATAATGATGAAAGTGTGAGGAAACCTGGCAACAGAGAGTGCCTGAGCGCTGCTGAGCCTCGCCCTGCTTGTATTAACCATGTATTCACTGTCTCTAAGTGACTTGACTTCCGGATCCATTTCCTCTGTTGTAAAAGCAAGGTCATCACAACTACCTTTCAGTTTGTTCAAAGAGTTAAATTGTAATAAGCATGTGGCCAAACATGCCTAGATAATAGTGTTGGTCTACACTGAGGGATCAGTGGAGAATCTCATGACCCTTAGTGATGCAGCAAAAGAGTGTGGGGACTGTTAAGATCTAAAGAAAGGACTCCTGTGTGAGAGCCAGGACAGAAAGCCTGTACTACATGTGCCTTTCCTCTGCTTGTCTCCCTCCCCAGCCACCTCTTTTTAACAAGCTGTGGAATTACCACAGAAATGTACATTGCACTTCATAGTCAAGAAACCTCAAAACATAAATTTTGGCAAATCCCTTAAGCCTCAACTCTTAAAAATAAATTCTATTCAGAGTTCTGCAGCAAATGATACAGAAAGGAAAACACTATGCTGGGGCGGGGGGGGGGGCAGGACAGTGTAAAACCACTCATTGTGATGGTGCTTTTGCATAAGACAAAGGTATTAAAATGCTTTCACAGCAAGAAGAAATACCATAAAATGCATGCAGTGGTAGTGAGCACTGGCCAAGTGTGTGTAGCCAAGCTTGTTTTCATTTCCTGAGCCATGGGCTGTGACAGCAAGGAAGTAGTTACAGCGTGGCAGTGACCACTGAGCAGTGGCAGTGCATTTTCAATTGACGAACCTGAGGCTTGAGGAGGTTAATTATATAAACCTACACATAGGTGGTGAAGCTGAGACTGGAAGTTACTATCTCTCCACAGCCTTGCTCAGAAAATGCAGCTCATGACTACAAGTTCACATTCTTTATCTAAAGTCTTATTTCCTCTCAAATATTACAAACTATGAAAACATATGAAAAACTATGTTGTTTTATAAATCTGCATACTCAGATATCATGCATTGTATCATTTTCTTCTTCTTTTTTTTTTTTTTTTTTTTTTTTATGTGTTTAAGCTACGGGTGCTCTCAACTGCTGAGCCACCCCCCAGGCCTCTTTTTCAATATAGGAACAAACCTAAATGTCTCTTCCTGAATAGTAGGTGAAAGTTGTTCCTTCTCTTCTATTCCTTTGTCATCTAAGCTGAAGAAAGCTCTTGACGAAGCCAACTTCAGGTCGGTGGAAGTGTCCCGGACAAACCGAGAGCTACGACACAAAGCTACAGAGCTGGAAAAGGTGGTGAACAGTAACAAGGAAAAGCTCAAGAACCAAAGGGCCCAGATAAGGATGCACTTGTCAGCCAAGGCAAATAACGCACAGAATCTGGAGAGGATGAAGGTTGTTTGAGAAGCCCAGCCCTCTCCTCACCCTTTTGGCGTACTGGGAGGGTCCAGGCTGTGTGATATCTGGGAGGGTCCGGGCTGTGTGATATCTGTGAGGGTCCTGGCTGTGTGATATCTGGGAGTTGTTTCAGTTCAGAGCACTGGCAGCTGCATGTCTTCTCTGGGAAGTGGGAGGTTACTTCTGTGGTGTCTCTGCTCTGGTGGAGATACTGCTATTACCCTTGGCTCTTTAGGGTCAGTGGGCTACATAGGAAGTAGAATCCAGCAGAAACTGAAGACTGTACGTCCCATCAGCCCAGATTCATCTACTGATCATCTCTTTATGTTATCTCTGCGTTTACTCTCAGCAAATAGAAATGGAATTGAGGCAAATGGAGTTAATTAAGGATCAATATCAGAAAAAGAACTATGAACAGGTAACATACAGTTCCCACAAAGTCTATGACCATTAATGTAAAATTCTAACTTACGTTCACCATGTTCCCCTCCTTTTCCTGTTAGTCACTGAGCATCCAGAGATTTGTATCTGAAATGAATACCCTGCAGAAGGAGATGGAGCTGCTGGCTAAAAGCCAGTATGAGACTTCAGTGAGAAATAAACAGCAGGAGCTGAGACTGGTGGCCGAGCGAAAAATGAGGCAAGAGTTAGAAAACCGGTGCAAGGTAAGGATGGTTTAAGATTCCTCTCAACAGTTATTAGCAAGTCTACGTGCCTAAATCCAGGGAAAAGGCACTTATATTTTCCTAGACTCTATAGAAAAAAATACATCCATAAGTGGTATGTGACTTACTTTCCTCATTATAGCGACAAAAATGCCTGGCACAAAGAAGGGTTTATGTTCCTAGATTTCAGCCAGCAGTTCCTGGCTCTGCTGATTCTGGACCCCAGGTGGGGCAGGACATCATGAGAATAGTGACATGTATAGGAAGAGAGTGTTCCAGAAGAGGGGACTGGGACCAGGTATGTCCTTCAAATACTCACCAGTAACCACCTAGCCCCCACTTACTAAAGTTTCTGTCACCTTCCAAAATAAAACTCCCAATTAAAGATTAAGCACCTAGCATTTTGAACGTTTTGAAGGACATTTCATACTGAAATCATGGTAGCTTGGGCTATGATGTTTGCGTTGACTAAACGGCTAGAGCTCACATGTGCACTGGACTCCTTAGTCGTCTGCATTTTCAGCTACTGGTTGTTCTCTGCAGAAAGAATGTACTTGTTGCTACTGCAGGAATCTTAGCTCTTCCCAACTAACAAAAAGTGTAAAACCAAAAATAAACTTCAGGACATCATTGAGCTCCCCCTACCTTCTAGTAGCCATGAAAGGGTCTTTTATTTAAGAGAGAGAAAGAGAGAAAGAGAGACAGAGAGAGACAGAGAGAGGACAGACAGACAGACAGATTAATTAATTTCTCTCAACAGAATCCATAAACCAAAACCAAACATTTTATATAGACCATAGATTACATTATATATGAAAATACAAAATAGAAGTTCAAAGGTGTCCTATCTTATTTTTTCATGATCTAATC
This sequence comes from Arvicanthis niloticus, assembly GCF_011762505.2. Classification (NCBI taxonomy): domain Eukaryota; kingdom Metazoa; phylum Chordata; class Mammalia; order Rodentia; family Muridae; genus Arvicanthis; species Arvicanthis niloticus. Next base: position 127,897,789 of record NC_047660.1, on the reverse strand, counting down.
ACCATATTAGAAATTTGAAGCATTTTGGTTCTATATGGTATATATTGGAAGTTTATTAAAAATGTACCTAAGGTCTGTCAGAGGATTCTGGGCCAGAAGGCTGAAGATTTGATGCTTGAACGTTCGGTAGTATAGGGGCTTCTCAGGTGTTCAGTGGTCTCTATAAATTGGCTAAGTTTTAGAAGCTACGTTTAGTGCTTCCCATAACTTCAGTTAACTCAGTCATTCTGGATTTCTGATGGGGTTGAAGACCCATAGTCTCATAGCCAATCCTGGCTATTTACTTTGAGAGAAACAATCTGAGTAGATAGTTTTCAGCTGACATTCATTCTAAAGCCAAAAAAAAAAAAAAAAAAGGCCGGGATCAAAAGTAAGTGTTTTAGTTAGAAGAGATGACAGAAGTTCTGGTTAGTCAACAAAATGATGGACTGGGTATTAGGACTATCTTGTACCTCACTGGTACAATTAGGAATAAGTATGCTCTAATTGTATTTTGAGAGAAAAGTTTTACTTTAACAGGAAGAGTGATATGTAGGAGGAGCTAAGTGGGAAGGAATATTGAGAGGAAGAGATGGAGTAAGGAGACAAGATGAAGAAGAGAAGCTAGGTGATGAGAGAGAGAAAGAGAGAGGGGGCATGGAGGCAAATGTTCACAGGTCTCCACCAGTCAAAGATAGTTTTTATATCTAGGTTGGGTATTGGGTTACGCTTCTGATTGAGCATTACCAAACTTATAAATCCTTTGATTAACATTTTTAAAATATTGTATAAAAGCAAAAAGGAAAGGGGGGCATGGGACAGGGGTTTTCTAGGGAGGGGAAATGGGGAAAGTGGATGGCATCTTAAATGTAAATAAAATAAAATAAGAAAAAAAATGTACCACATTTTCAGGAATTGGAAGAAACTGTCAGACACCTGAAGAGATGTAAAGAAGCGACAGAAAATAAACTAAAAGAAGCCAGTGTGGAGTCAGAACAGGTGAGCCAGGCCTAGGCACTTAGAGAAATACAGACAGCAACCCTGAAGCATAGAGCGCTGTGAAGTCTGCCACTGATATATTTGTCCAGAGTACAACAGGCAAGGGCCAGCAGTTTACTAAGCTTCATCTGTACCATCAAGAACTTTAGTTAGGATTCTATGTCCTGATGATAGTGAATGAATGCTAGAAGATTAATGACCTCTGAAGTTCAGGTTCACACTTCTACACAGAAGGGGAAAGCAGCAAGGCGTGGATCTAATGAATACTGTTTGGTGCCCCGTGAGTTCCCTGGCCCCCAGTTCTTGGCTAGATTTACAGTATCAGACATGAGTTTGCCTTCTGGAGAACAGGCCTCACGTCTAATCAGAAAGTGGCTGGTTATCACTGTATCATTCACGCCACTACTCTTGCCCATGTAGAACCCAGGAGCTGCAGTAACGACCAGCCTCACACATATGTTCATGGATGATATAGTGGCATGCAAAGGAGATTCTTAACACTACTGTCAATTTGTCATTTGTTCCTGTTATGTCGATTAAGTTACACGATAATATAACCTGACAACTATTAGAAAAAAAGGACTCTTAATCGCAAGTTTGAGTGCCAACTATGAAGCTTTCTGTATGCCCTTAGTAAAGTTATACTTTTGTTTTTGAGTGTGTGTATGCACATGCATGTATGTTCATGTATGGGGGGGTACATGTGCACAAGTGTGAACTATCTGTTGTCTACAAATTACGTCAATTAGTTAATGCCCAGTACTGTCTTATTCTAATCAATTTTTTAGTAAGTTTCAATGCCAGTTCCCTCTCATTTGCCATACAGTATGAGGTATGATTTATGAAGCCGTTTCAGCATCTTTCCCTGTACTTCTGTTTTTTAAAAGAAAAGCACCTGGAGAAAGGTTGGGTTGGGCTAGGTTGGGTTGGGTTTAGAGAGTGAGGTGGTTGTTGTTATCAGGTTGTATCAACATACCTGAAACTGTTTTTGTAGTTCCCAAAAGTTAAATTACATTATGTCAAAGAAGTCCAATCCTCTTATCTTACTGAGTGTGCCTACATGCTGGCCTTGGTGGCACACATTTGCTGAGACCTACTCTGCCAATGCTTCACTAGGTTTGGATAGACAGTGAGTTCTGACAAGGTGCAAGGATAGTCCTGCATACGTGCTTTACAGCTTCACCCAGAGAGTACTCCCTCAGACTGATGGCTGTTCAAACATATTGCAGGGAACCCATGTGAGAATTTGAATCTTCTGAAGTCTAGGTACAAATCTCTCAGACCCGAACACAAAAGAACTTGTGGCTGTTTCTATGTTCAGATAACAGCTAATCTGGAAGAAGCTCACCGCTGGTTTAAATGCAGGTTCGATGGATTACAACTTGAGCTGACAAAAAACCGGTTGCAGCGGCTTCCCCGGGAAGACAGGTGGCTGGAAGAGGTAAGGCTGATGTGCTTATAAAGAAATTTGAGATTCCCTTTCTCTGTTTCAAACTACAAAAGCCTTCTGTCTAGTTTGTCTTTACTCAACAACTTCTAGGAAACCAATAGACTAAGGTTTTCACCTTTCCAAACTGTCTAGATCAAAACTACCTGTCTGGATGTAGATGTGGTGTTAAAGAGCCCAACAGGCTCGAAACACTATGGGTTCATAGCAGACAAGAGTTGAGTATTATTTTTCTCTACAGAATCAAGATATGAGACGTAATGTTGTAAGCAGTCAATCTGTTCTACATCGATGGGAAACTAAACAGAACCTTGGGCTTATGCCCAAGAAATACCATTCTGATACAGAGCGGAAGAAGTGACCTTGACACGGAGTCTCCTCCAGAGAAGCTATTCCTCTGTGATTCTGCTGGCCAGCAAGTGGGGCTGGCCTGTCTCTACACTGTAAGAACATGATGTGTGCTGAAGGTTTTGAACTTTATCCTTTATGAACTCTTTTGTATTACTGCAGAGTCAACTCATCTCTTTGTCCCTTTCCCTATTTTCTTCCAAATAAATTTAAACTAGTTTGTTTTATGATAGTAGATGCTGTCACATGATATTTGTTGTTTTCAGAAAGAATTTAGTGTTGTGTGAAGTGGCCACAATAAGATGTTCTAGATGCATTTTGTAAAATGTTCTCTGGAAATTAAATTATTTGTAAAAATAGTAAGCACCCTTCTATACCTTCTAAACACACAGACACACACACACACACACACACACACACACACACACACACTTACTTCTGAGATACCACATGTCAAAGACTATATTTACAGCCGCATTGGACACTAAAAGGTTGTTCACTAAATACAGGAGTCTGCACTAGTCCCGTAGCCTGACTGGTATATGGCTCCTTTTCACACGAGTAAGGGGCAACTTGAGCGTTATATTTGTTATTTCAATATTAAATGGTGGGTTTTGTAATCTATACCTAACACATGTAATAGACTGGCAGAATATCTTGCTGCTTATGTTGGTATTACCACGCCCTAATGTAAGTGAACAATTATGATAATGCAAAGAGTAATGGCTATAAAACAGACCAGGGTTGGAGAGTCCAGCGCTCAATTTCTGATGTAAAGTAGCAAAATTCAATTTGCTATATTTGAAAAAAGAACCATATGGTTCAGGCATACTCCTGAGCACACTGCTGACCTTTTATTGAGGTCGAGGGGACAGGGAATTCAAGCATTAGAGGCTAACGTGATTTTGGAGACTTTCGTGGGTTGATATATGTATTAGAATTATATGGGTGAGACTGTTTATTGCCTGACATTCAAATCAACTGTTACTTTTCTGGCTTTCAGAAGTAGGTAATTCCCATTGCTTGGTGGGTTTAAATAAATCACATACACTAAAGGAAGCTGCAGTTGGTTTAATAGACAAGCTTGAAGACTTCTGAGACCTATTTGTTACCATGGCCTTAGAATATCCATTCTTAGAAGGGTGGTATTTTATTCTTTGTTTCATATTAGAACAGTGACTATATTCACATTTAAGATTGAACAGAACATAATAAATAACTATATTTCCAGCTTAGGAGGAGAAATTAACTTTCATTGCTCATAACTATTTTTGTGTTATATTTCAAATGTGTCTCCTCCAAAATTCTATGTTGAATTTATACCCATTATAGTGGTGTTTAAAGATTGGGGCCTTTGAGGATGTAGATGGTATCATGAGAGCCTTTAGGAATGGATTCATGTCTTTAAAGGGGGCTATCAGCAACTGGCCTTCAGCTCTTCTGACCCTTTGCCTCTTACCATGTGATGACAAAGCACCTAGCACCCCTAGAAGACACCAGCAATATGATGCTACCTGGAAGTTGGGAGGAGAGTTTCATCACACACCAACCCTGTCAGCAACTCCATCTTGGACTTCCTGGCTTCAGAAACTGTGAGAAATCATTTCTGCTCTTTATATTCTTCCTACCCATAGTTATTTTGTGTCAAGAAGCAAACACAAACTGAGACATTTGGTTAAGGAATTTAAACTCATAGGTGGTGTCTTTGAGTCTTTGAGGACACTATTGCTATTGGATTCTATTATTATCCATAGAAGTCTTTCCTCAGAAAGATATCTGTGCCTTAGGAGTATGTGTGTGTGTGTGTATGTATTTGACAAATATATATGTGGTATATATTTGAAAAATGTATATATATATATTAGAATTATATATACTTTCATATATATGTATATATATGAAAGTATTAGGGCTCCATAGTCTTGAATCAGCCAGGAGTCCTATAGATAATTAACCTTGGTCCTGGGTCAACGCTGAAAACCTGAATTCATATAAGAAGTTCACAATTACTACACATGGGATATGATCAACTTTGGTGGATAAACATATGCTGCCATAATTATTTATGACAGTCACAATTACATGCCAAAATATTCATGTCCTCCTGATCTAGAACAAGAACATATTTCTTCACTTAGGTATCACCATCAAAAAGTATTGTTATTGACATATTCATTTAGATTACCTATTTGAGTTTGGGAAAGGCGATTATAGTTAGATTGGTGACCATTTCTAGTAAGAATATAGTTATTAGTAAGGGAGATATGCAACTAAATCAGAACTGTAAAAGCCTAAACTACCAAAGAATATGGTAAGAGAATATGACCCAAGGAATGCATGGCATGAAACAAAAATATGCAAATCAGTAGTGCAGAAAAATCTTGATCTGATGATCTTAGGCACCTGCCTGTGCCGAAGCTCTGTTAGCTCGTTTGTGCTGGGAAGCTTTCTGAGGAAGTTGGGCGTCTAGTAGTTATAATCCAGTTCTGTAAGGCCTCTCTGGTTTTCTAGAAACTCAAAAATTATCTGAGCAATTACAGTACAAGACTTTTTTGCAGTACAGGTTTATTTGCACATTCAAATTATGAGTAATGCTGCTACCTTCATGTGTCCTCGCTTGTCAGATGAAATGTCTTTGTAGTACAAACAAAAGCTAATAACTTTTGTAGCCATTTTCAAGTGTGTGGCTTCTACAGAAGGCTCCATCCATGCAGAAAAACAATCCTATTATTAATACATAGCAATTTACTTCTAATTCATATTTTACAGTTTTTCCAGGGTATATTAACAAGCCACCTCTCTGCTGTTCTCAGTATTTTTCTTATGTGGCACATTTCCCTACACTATTAGATTATTTTAAAGGGGGTTTAGAAGTAGTTTTGCTGTTTTAGCTATTGCTGCTGAGTGTAATTTTAATAGAAATTCTCCTCACTATCTTCCTGGAACTTCTTGAATTTGATGAAAATGTTACATGAATTTAAAACCAACTTCTTGAACTTTTCCATGAATTTTCTATTTGTTTGTGTGTACATGTGTGTGTGCGTGTGTATATAGTATCTTTGTATAAGGGCTTTTTCTAGAAGACCCAGTTTCATGTGCTGATTTGCTTGAGTGTCTCTACAGTACTAAAGTGTTTAGAATGTCTCTTGTAGCACAGTGAAGTGACTAGGGTGGAGCCATCTTGTCCTGACTCTATTTCATGGCAGCCTAGATACTCCTCAGACTCTACCCCATCCCACCCTCAATAGCAAGCAACATCTGCCTTGGTAATATTTTGAGAGCGTTTGTGACTCTGACCATGGTCCAGACCTATCAACCATAATAAATGTTTCTGCAAGTTAAAACATAAAACTAAAATAACTGGAAGTATAGTATAAATCAAAAATACATGTCATGTGATATATGGAAAATACTGCTAAGCTCTGCAAAACAGACAAATTTTATAAGACTATCTTCAACCCACCTCAACACTGATCGAAGCTCGTCTTTAAAAACACCGCACCCTGAACTTCAGCACCTAGAGACATTTGGGAGGTATTAGCCTACTCTCGTTTTGGCCATTATTAAAGGATTCTTACACAATTAATTGGGATAATTAGAGTGGCTGTTGGTAACTATTCTAAATCATTTCAGCAGAAATGTGGGCCCTATGTGTCTGACAGTAGTGTCAGTATCCGAGTGCTGTCAAGGTGTCACACTGGTTCACTTTGATGCTGAGTTTTAAGGAATACTTGTTGGAATTAAATATAATCCCCAGTTTTTGTTGTTGTTGTTGTTTTTTTTTTTTTTTTTTTTTTTTTAAAGAGAGAGGTGCTTTCCTGTCAGGGACATTGGCCCATAGTTTTCTTTCCATGAGTCTTTACCTAGTTTTGGTATTAAGGTAACACTGGCTTTATAGAATGAGTGTTCCCTCTCTCCCTCCCTCCCTCTTCCCTTCCTTCCTCCCTTCCTTCTTTCTTTCTTTCTTTCTTTCTTTCTTTCTTTCTTTCTTTCTTTCTTTCTTTTGGATAATTAGAAAGTATTAGCTGTAAATCTTTGGAAATTTGGTTGAATTCTGCTGTAAGTACATCTAAAACCTGGGTTTGTACTGCGGAGTGGGGGTGGTCAGAAATCTTTTTATATTATTAGGATTTCCTTGTTTTAGTGTTTGGTTTGTTGATCTCTTTATAGTTTAACTTGGTGGTTTGGTTGAATTGAGAAATCCATCCATTTCTTTTATATATTCTTGTTTTGTTTAGGGAGATTTTATTTTGTTTGAGAAAAGGTCTCACTATGCATCCCTGGATGACCTATAACTGTATAGACCAGAATCCCCTCAGACTCGCAGAGGTCTTCCTCCCTTTGCCACTTGAGTACTAGGGCCAAAAGTAAACACTAATATTCCTGACTTTTTTAGATTGTGTAACTTAATGGATTTTAAAGTATTCTCTTTTGAGACCGGGCCAGCTCATAGGATGTGTGACTAGGTTTTGGGAGGATGCAGGCAGGCAAGTTTAGGGAATTTACCAGACTAGACCAGAACATGGCTCTGAGACCCAAAATAGACCTAATAATTGAATGTGGTGCAATAGGCTAGGTCCAGGCATTCTGATTACAGTCTACCAGCACACAGGATATGTGATGGAGCCGATCCTCAAGGCTGGGAGTAGTTCAGACAAGACTGTTCAGACTATGAACATTGATTTATATTTGAGAATACTAATTATTCTGAAGCAAGGGGATGACGCCTAATTTATTGGATTCAGGGATAGGCCGTGGTTCTTCTACACTGTCTATATTGTTGACACTCTTAGAGCATAGCCTAACCTTTTCATATTTGAAAAATCTTAAGAAGAATCTATATGAACTCTATATAAACTTTGCTCCCAGATTTAATATGCCTGTGTAATTGTTTAGTCTTAATAGATCCATCTATGGTGATTAAAAGTTTTGCTGGGTATAGTAATCTTGATTGGCATCTGTGGTCTCTTAGGGTCTGCAAGACATCTTCCTAGACCTTTTTGGCTTTTAGAGTCTGTGTTGAAAAGTCATGTTTAATTCTGATAGGTCTGTCTCTATGTGTTACTTGACCTTTTTCCCCTGCAACTTTTAAATTCTCTCTTTGTTCTGTACATTTACTGTTTTGGTTATTATGTAGAGAGGATTTTTCTGATCCAATCTGGTGTTCTGTAAAGCATCTTGTACTTTTATAAGCATGTCTTTCTTTAGGTTAGGGAAATTTTTTTCTATGATTTTGTTGAAAATATTATCAAGGCCTTGGAGCTAGGAATCTTCTCCTTCTTCCATTCTTATTACTCTTTAAGTTTGGTCTTTTCATGGTTTGGTCCCAAGTTTCCTGGATGTTTTGTGTCAGGAACTTTTTAGATTTAACACTTCTTTGATAGATGCATTGAGTTTTTTCTATGTCTTCTACACCTGAGATTCTCTCTTCCATCTCTTGTATTCTGTTGGTGATGCTTGCATCTGTAGTTCCTGTTCTCCTCCCTAGGTTATCTCCAGGGTTGCCTCAGTTTGTGTTTTCTTTATTCCATCTATTTCCATTTTTAGGTCTTAAGTAGTTTTATTCATTTCTTTCATCTGTTTGATTGTATTTTCCTGGATTTCTTTAAGGGATTTATTCATTTCCTCTTTAAAGGCATTTATCATCTTTATAAGATGGGATTTAAAGTCATTTTCTTGTGCTTCATCTATGCTAAAATATCCAGGGCTTGCTGTAGTAGGGTAGCTGAGCTCTAGTGGTGTCACGTTGCCCTGGCTCTTGTTGATAGTATTCTTTTGCTGGCCTTTAGCCATCTGGTTGTCCCTGGTTCTAGTATGTCTCTGTAAATGCCAGTAGAGTTGTAGGTCAGAAAATGGATCTCAGGGGACAGGGCATAGCTCACTGCTACTCTGTGTGCCCCAGGGGGATTGGGCAGGCAGAGCACTGTGGAGTTGGATATCCCTGGTGCCCACAGCCCTGTATGAATACAGGCAGAGCCATGGACAGTACAAAAGAGCTCTGAAGATAGTGCACAGTTCACAGCTGCTGGGTGTGTCCCAGGGGAACCCAGCAGGCAGGGGTCTTACCTGGGTGTGTTTCTGGTGCCTGTGCAGCCCTGAGATTAATTTCTTAATAATATTCTATAAATAGCCATTTGTATTTTAAGACAAAATTTTATCTCACTAAAAGTAAGTTTTTGTTTTTTAGACAGCTCTAAACTGTTGTTCTTCAGGGACTTCTATTCCACATGGGGTAGAATTAAATGTGGGTAACACTAATATGAATAAACATGCTCAAGATTATATTTTCTCATTCCAGCCATTTACTTGCAAAATTCCTAACATCCTTGCTTTTAATAGCTCTTTCTACATCATAACCAAAACCCTAAATGTACAGGACAAAGAAAGAATATTAAAAGTTGCAAGGGAAAAAGGCCAAGTAACATATAGAGGCAGACCTATCAGAATTAAACCTGACTTTTCAACATAGACTCTAAAAGCCAGAAAGGTCTGGTGAGACCCCTGCATGCTGGGTTCCCCTGAGACACATCCAGCAGCTGTGAACTGTGCCCTATTTCACTGTGTAAATGAACTACATTTTCTGTATTCATTCTTCAGTTGAGTGACATCTGGATTGCTTCCAGTTTCTGCTATTATGAATAAGACTTCTATGAACATAGTAGAGCAACATGTCCTTGTGATATGGTGGGGCATCTTTTGAGTATATGCCCAAGAGTCGTCTTCATGTAAAACTATTTCCAATTTTCTGAGGAACCAGCAGATTGATTTCCAGAGTGGCTGTACAGTGGTGGAGTGTTGCATCCTGAGTGAAATAATCCAAACCCAAAAGGATGTGCATGTGTGTACTCACTGATAAGTGGATATATTAGCCAGAAAGCACAAGACACCCATGATACACCCTACAAACCCTAAGTTAAACAAGAATGAAGACCCAAGTATGCTTACAAAATAATCATGGGGAGCAGAGGGAGGGAGGGACATGGTAAGAGGGAGAGGGGCAGGAGAAAGGAGGGTACAGGATAAGGAATGGGGGAAACAGGAGAGGTGGCCCAAAGGGCCAGGAGAATGAATAGTAAAATACAGATGCCAGGGGTGGTGAGATGGGAGGAACTTCTAGAAAGTCACAGAGATCTGAGATGGGGGAGGCTCCCAGGACTCAATGTGGGTGACCTTAGCTAAGATGCCCAACAGGATATGGAACCTGAAGCGTCCACCTCCAATAATCAGACAGCACCCCCAATGGAGGGATGGGAACACCAACCCACCTACAAAATTTTCTACCCAAAATTTCTCCTGTCTAAAAGAAATGGAGGGACAAAAATAGAGCAGAGACTGAAGGAATAGCTGACCAGTGACTGGCCCACCTTGGGATCCATCTCATGGGGGGTAGGGAGTACCAATCCCTGACACCATTACTAATGCTATGTTGTGCTTGCAGACAGGAGCCTGGTATGGCTGGACTCTGAGAGGCTCTACCAGCAGCTGACTGAGACAAATGCAGATACTTACAGCCAACCATTGGACTGATGTTGGAGACCATTATGGGAGAGTTAGGAGGAGGACTGAAGGAGCTGAAGTGGATGGCAACCCCATAGGAAGACCAACAATGTCAACTAACCTGGACCCCTAGGGGTTCCCAGAGACTGAGCCACCAACCAAAGAGCATGTTACACAGGGTGGTCCAAGGTCCCCAGCAAATATGTAGCAGAGGCCTCAGTGGAAGAGGATGCACCTAATCTGGTGAGACCTAATGCCCCAAAGTGGGGGGATACCCAAGAGGGGAATACCTCAGAGGTAAAGGGGAAGAGGATGGGTGAAGAACTTGGGGAGGGGGGCAACATGGGATGTAAATAAATAAAATAATAAAAAAAATATTGTCGCCTTCCAGTCTGGGCCCGAGCACTGAGCAGATCCCAGGTGGCAGCTCTGCCCCCAAACTCACAGAACCCAGAGGAAGTGGGCCTCTCAGGAGCTCTAACCCCACAGTATCTTAGGTAAGCAGACAGCAACACCCACCCCAAACAGAGAGTAACTGAGACCCACTAGGACCCAGAAAGTCACTCCTGGTCCGGAGCACTGGTTCCTTCCTGTCTGCACCTGAGCACTGAGTAGATCTTGGACCCCAGCTCTAACCCCAGTAGTAACACCCACCCCACACAGTTCTGATACGACCAAGATAATAGGAAAGACAGGCTCCAGTCAGAGACAGGGCAGGTAGCACTAAGGAGATACAGATGGTAAAAGGCAAGCACAAGAACATAAGCATCAGCAACCCAGGGTACTTGGCATCATTAGAACCTAGTTTTCCCACACTAGAAAGTCCTGAATTCCCCATATCACTAGGAAAGCAAGATTCAGATTTAAAATCACTTCTAATGAGGATGTTAGAGGACTTTAAGAAGGACATAAATAACACTCTCAAAGAATTTGAAGAGAACACAGGCAAACAGGTAGAAGCCCTTAAAGAGGAAACACAAAATCTCTTAAAGAATTACAAGAGAACACAACCAAACAGGTGAAGGAATTGAACAAAACCATCCAGGACATAAAAATGGAAGTAGAAACAATCAAGAAATCACAAAGGGAGACTACCCTGGAGATAGAAAACCTAGGAAAGAAATCAGGAGTCATAGATGCAAGCATCACCAACAGAATACAAGAGACAGAAGCGAGAATCTCAGGTGCAGAAGATACCATTGAAAATATTGACTCAACTGTCAAAGAAAATGCAAAATGTAAAAAGTTCTTAACAAAACATCCAGGAAATCCAGGACACAATGAGAAGACCAAACCTAAGAATAATAGGTATGGATGAGAGTGAAGATTCCCAACTTAAAGGGACAATAAATATCTTCAACAAAATTATAGAAGAAAACTTCCCTAATCTAAAGAACAAGATGCCCATAAACATACAAGAAGACTATAGAACACCAAATAGACTAGACTAGAAAAGAAATACTTCCTGTCACATAATAATGAAAACACCAAGTGCACCAAACTTAGAATATTAAATGCAATAAGGGAAAAAGGCCAAGTAACATATAAAGGCAGACCTATCAGAATTAAACCAGACTTCTCACCAGATATTATAAAAGCTAGAAGATGCTGGACAGATGTCATACAGACCCTAAGAGAACACAAATGCCAGCCCAGGCTACTATACCCAGCAAAACTCTCAATTACCATAGATGGAGAAACCAAGATATTCCACGACAAAATTAAATTTACAGAATATCTTTCCACAAACCTAGCATTACAAAGGATAATAGCAGGAAAGCTCCAATACAAGGAGGGAAATTATACCCTAGAAAGAGCAAGAAAGTAATCCTCTTCCAACAAATCCAAAAGAAGATAGCCACACAGAGATAATTCCACCTCTAATAACAAAAATAACAGGAAGCAACAATCACTGTTTCTTAATAACTCTTAACATCAGTGGACTCAATTCCCCAATTAAAAGACAAGCTAATTGACTGGATACATAAATAGGACCCAGCATTTTGCTGCATACAGGAAACCCACCTCAGTGACAAAGACAGACTTTACCTTAGAGTAAAAGGCTGGAAAACAATTTTTCAAGCAAATGGTCCTAAGAAACAAGCTGGAGTAGCCATTATAAAATCTCCAGCCCGAGAACACAAAGTGGCGGGACTCATGGCTCCACCTGTATAGGTAGTTGAGGGTGGCCTTGCCAGGCATCATTGGAAGTAGAAGGCCTTGGTGCCTGAAAGTTTGGATTCCCTAGTGTTGGGGAATTTGAGAGCAGGGAGGCAGAAATGGGAGGATAGTGGGAGCACACCCTCATAGAAACTCCCAAAATTATATGGATTAGACATGACAGACGCAGGTCACCAGAAGACTAGATTCCAGAATTCAAACAAAAAATTATCTTGATACTAAATTTTGTTTTGAGAATTGTATATTGCAAAATACACAGCCTTGGTATATCTACTCATCAAGCAAGTTGAGAAGACCTACTCGAACCTCTGATGCCCTGGAATTCCAGCTGGATGCAGTGAAGACACAGCGTCAGAGACTTATCAGTTTACTCTTTCCTCTGCCCCTCTTCTAATATCACAATGCTTGTAATCAGCTTGAAGAAGTTAATGAAAAGTTGGCGCCCCTATTTCCTGGGCTTGGGGACTGAGGTGGTTAATATTGGGCTGTCTTTCTAGTGAAAATAGTGGTTTTGTTGGAACAGGGAGGATTAGCTAGGACTTATTGCATAGCCATAATCTATTGGTAGAAATATGTATAATTGTTATTAAGATGAGGTTGTAATTTCTTAGATGGTACAAAATTTACTTTGATTTCAAATTTAAGGTTTTCATTGGTACAAGTTTCTTATTAATATAAAAGGGAGATGAATATTGATACTCTCATAGGCATTGTGCCTATATAACACATTTAGGAATACAAGGTTTAGACCCAGTCCTTCTTTAAGTTTTCTGATTTGAGATGGTTTAGCCTGTGAGTTAAGGGTCTATAGCAAATTCATGGCTCTGAGTTTATTGTTAGGGTATTTTCTATATGTTTATATATATTTAGAAATAGCTGAGAGGAGTTAACAGACAACAGTCCAGATTATCTTACATGGATAGTTGGTTTTCAAAATGTCAGAAGTCCACAGAATTGATGTTACAAACATTTCTGTATTGATGTTCATTTTGATTAGAGACCTGTCTGCTCCTGACAGCTTCCTGTCTTGACTTCTAAGAAGAAATTGAGCATCCTTGGAGTTAACTCCAATTGTGGTGAGACAGCCGCTAGGCAGGAATGTCCTCTTGTCATCTACAGACAAATTACTGTCCTGAAAAGGACACACATGTGGAATAGTCGACTAATTATATCTGCCAAGACAGAGTAATTAGCCCTTAATAATTCTGCATCACTAGGTCTGTCAGATGATCCTGGGCCAGAAGACTGAAGATTGGATGCTCCAATGTTTTGTAGTATAGGGACTGTCAAGGTGTTCTGTGGTCTCTATAAATTGGTTAAGTTTTAGAAGTTGTGCTTTGTGCTTCCCATAATTTCAGTTAACTCAGTCATTCTGGATTTCTGATGGGGTTGAAAACTTATAGTCTCATAGCCAATCTTTGAGAGAAAAGATCTGAGAGGATGGTTTTTAGCTGACATTCATTCTAAAGCCAAGAAAAAAAGCCCAGGTACAGAACTATGTCTTTTAGTTAGGAGGGATGACAGAGGTTCTGCTTAGTCAACAAAATGATGGACTAGGTATTAGGTCTATCTTGTACCTTACTGACACAAATTGTTCTAGTTATGCTCTAATTGTATTTTGAAAGAAAAGTTTTATTGTAACAGGAAGGGTGATATGTAGGAGGAACTAAGGTGGGAGGAGTATGGAGAGGAAGAGGAGTAAGGAAAGGAGGAGGAAGAGAAAGAGGAGAGATGGGGGAGCAGTGTATATGGAGGCAGATGTTTGCAAGTCTCTGCCAGTCAAAGATAGTTGATATATCTAGATTGGGTATTGGGTTACACTTCTGATTGTATGGACATCTTGATATTGAGCATTACCAAACTTATAAAGCCTTTGATTAACATTTAAAAAGTTGTATAAAAACAAAAAGGAGAAGGGGACATGGGATACGGGTTTTTTAGGGAGAAGAAATGGGGAAAGGAGATGACATCTGAAATGTAAATAAAATATCCAATAAAAAAAAAATAAATATTGTCTGGTTCTTTTCTTACACATTGGCCATAAGTTACATTGATTACTAGCTACTTACTTTCCAATGCTATATAGAGTAGGATAGAGTCTCCATATCAGAAGTCCGCTATACTATGCTTCTTGGAACATACTCCTAAGGAATAAGTGGGAATTAATGTACAAAAAGACAACAAGTCAATTATAGTCATGATGCAAAACCACTAAAATAATAAACAATGTAGCTTGTTTACCAGGAATGATGACTCGGGTTTGATCTTCAGCACCACAAAACAAAATGACATTTATATGATCTCTAGAGATTTCTGAAAAGGCCTTTAATAAAATTTTAAGCTATACAAAGGCAGCAAGTAAAATTCTATGGAAAGCTGCTTTGTGTGGTAGCCAGTTTGAGTTTGGTCTACTTTTGGGCACCTGAGTAAAAATCAGCATTATTACATCACATAGAAATGGCTACTCCCTCACATCTCCCCTCCACATGTCACACAGGCTCCCGGGTCATTTCTAGTATGAAAAGTACAGGGAGATAGACTCTGAGACACAGTTGCAGCTTAATCAGACTGTCGCAGTTCAGACTACATAAGTGAGCATCTGCAACCTACAGGAACACTGATGATGATGTCATCTTTCTTGGTTGGGATGGCAGTAATATATATGATACACACGTATGTATGTATGTATGTATGTATGTATTATGTAATGTATGTATGTATGTATGTATGTATGTATGTATGTATGTATGTAAAAAGTACTGAAGAGGCCATGAATTTGAGAGAGCAAGGAGGAGTATATGGGACAGTTTTGAGGGAAGAAAGAGAAGGATATAAATGATGTAATATAATTAATTATATTATAGTCTGAAAAATAAAAGAAATAAATGGAAAAAAATAATGCTGTCCCACCCCTATACCAGACAGGAAGTGTCCCAAAGCACTTGGAAAGTTCTATGGAGCCCATGTTCCCCCTAGTGGCCAATTACTTCCCTTGTCTCTTTTTTGTTGTTGATCAGTAAACCCTACACTTGAAATGGAGAAAATTCCTAATACCCAGTATTTCTGTGTAAATAATACAAAACTAGGCTGGGAAAGTACGTCATTAGAAAGTATGCTTAATTTGCTCCACTCAGACTCCTCTCTTTCTAAATAAATATTTTAAGTGTTTTTTAGGTTTCTTTTTATGTGTTTTGCCTGCATGTGTATCTGCAGCACGTATATGCAGTGCCTGCAAAAAGCCAGAAGAGGGTATCATATCTACTGAAACTGGGGATTAGATGGTTGTGAGCCAATATGGGTTCTAGTAATCAAATCCAGGTCCTCTGAAAAAGCAGATCGTGCTCTTAACCATCAAGTCACCTTTCTTGCCACCAAGTCTTAAATTAAGACTGCACACACTACTTTCTCCACACCATGTCTCCCTTTAGGTCCTCCAAGCTACCCTCCCCTGAGCCCCTCACATGTCCTTTTCACTCTCAAATTGATAGCCTTTACATTGTTACATAGTTGTGCATGTGTGTATGCATGTGTGTATTTGTGTATGCACACAAATACATGTAAATACAACCTGCTGGGTCCATTATGTTGGTGTGTGTATATGGTTTCGAGGCTGACTACTCTGCATTGGACAACCAATAGGGGTCTCATCCCTTGGAGGGCTCCTTCTCCTCCTCCCAGCACTCATTAATTGCCTGTATTTCTTTCCCAGAAGTGGGATGCTACACAATCCTCTTCTGAGTTAGCATGTCTATTGATATTGCCATTGTTCCAGTCTTGTTTGTGCAACCATTTCTAGGAGAGACTTCTTCCCAGCAAACTTCATGGTCCTCTGGCTCTTGCAACCTTTCTGCCCCCTTTCTTCTGTTATGTTCCCTGAGTCATAGTTACAGGAGCTATGATGTAGATTCATCTACTGTGAGTAGGCTTCCCACAATCCACTGCTCTCTGCAACATGTTCAGCTTTGTTTTCTAGAATGGTCTCCATTTGCTGTTCATAGAAGCTCCGTTGATGAGGGATGGTAGCTACACTTATCCATGAGTATGAGATGAATATAGTAAAGAATTATGCTAATCTGGCAAAGGGGCAGTAGTAGATTCTTTTCTAAGGCCCATTACCTCACTATCCCTGGGAAGCTGGTTAGGTTTCCAATACCAGGCATGATTTCCCTCCTGTTAAGTGGGCCTTAAATCCAACTGCAATATGAAGCCATTTATTGCTCCTTTGTGCGTATCTTGCCTTACTGGTCATTTCATGGCTCATAGGTCTTTCAGCTGGGTAGGATGTTTAATTGCTTCTCTCTCTTGGCAGCCTGCAGAGTATTTTCTGAAATCATGGAAGTTAGGCTGCAGGAAAGAGCTTTTCGTTGGCCTTCCTGCTTGGTTGTGAAGGTGTCCTGGGGCTTGGAAGCCCAGGAACCATGCACCTCTGAGGGGAGGATGTATCCCAATGGAAAGGCATCCTGAGAAACGGGAGCCCAAGAAGCACAGCTCTGAGGATGCCTCCTAGCAGAGGTGTGGCAGCTCCACATAAGGTTTCTTAGTGGGCAAGACTTTCTAGGGCAGAGATGTCCAGAGTGAGGATTTGTGGGATTTCAAGCCCTGAGCTTAGCAGAGCTCAGGGATTGGTGAATTTTCCTGTCCAGACTTTTCACCTAAAATTATCATAATGGGGGTGGGGTGTCCTATTAAGGGGCTGGAGATGACCTTTGTGACCGTTAGAGGGGTTGGAAGTGCCATTATGACAGTTAGGAAGGTCTTGAGGAAGGGCCTGGCTGCTAGAGCTTCTCAGGGGAGGGGAGGTGGCCACCTTCTTGCCTTCTGGGTTTACAAAGTATACACAATTTACAAAGGGAGTGGCCTGAGTGAAATGAACAGCCAACACCCTTCAGGTCAGATCCAGCTCATGAGTCCTGTGTCCAAAATGTATGATAATGAAGATATGGTAGAATAGCAGGGAGGGGCTCCCACTGCAAAGAAGGAAGGAAGAGGGTAAGGAGCAAGGAACGCCAAGGTTTTTGATTTTGCCTCAGGGATCATATTATTTTTACCTGAAATTATACACACTACATACACATGTATGTGTAGCCATACATAATTTTTTAAAGTTTTTTAACAAATTTTTCACACAATATATTTTTTATCATTCTTCTCCTCCTCCAACTCCTCCCAGATCTTCCCCATCTCCCTGTCCACCCAACTTAACGATCTTTTCCTTTCTTGCTCTAAAAACAAAAGCAAAACGAAATAAAAACAAAAATTCTAATTTTTATTTATTATTTATTTATTTATATGAGTGCACCATAGCTGTCTTAAGACACACCAGAAGAGGGCATCAGATCCCATTACAAATGGTTGTGAGCCACCATGTAGTTGCTGGGAATTGAACTCAGGACCTCAGGAAGAGCAGCCAGTGCTCTTAACCGCTGAGCCATCTTTCCAGCCCAAAATTTTAATTTCTTAAATATACTAAAACAAAGAATATACACAAAATAAGAAAAATGGGGTCCATTTTGTGTTGCCCAATTATTTCTGGGCATAGGGTCTGCCCTAAAATATGGTTAATATTCCCAATAACACCCCATTGGAAAAACTGACTTTCCCTTTCCTAGCAGGTATTAATTGCAGATAGTGTCTCAGTTAGAGGTGGGACTTTATATCCACTTCCTCTTCTCAGTACTGTGATTTTTGTCTGTTTTTTAACATAAGTCTTGTGCTTGCTACCAGTCACTGTGAATTCATATTATCAGTCCTGATGTTTCTTTGGTGTTACCCAGCACTTCTGGCATGCATGTAATATATATAATATTAAAAATTGATGTATAAATGTATACAAACAATGAAATTGTTAAGTTTAACTCTAAACAGATCGAAATGTACTGTCATTTGATACACATAAGAAAATACAAGATGGCATACCAACCTGGGGCAAAAAATTTCTATAAATTAATTGGAGATACTGAATGGAAAACAATCGCCATGTGATGTGAGATTAGGAAGTGGGGAGAATTAGTTTCTCAGCTGAATCACATGGTTCTTCCCCAAACTGCACAAGCCTTGAAACAAAGGCACACAGCACCTGCCCACCCTTAACAAATGCCTCTGGCTGACTCAGAGAGCATGAACTCAAAGGAGCTGGGAGCCCCTGCTGTGCCAATGGACAGGCTGCTCAGAAGGAAAACAGAGGCAAACAATTGAGACTGCTCTCCTTGAACAAGCAGGTAATCAAAGTATAAGGATGAATAAAATGTAATTTAATTGTTTTTAAGGACAGGTGGAGGTATAATGGTAATTGTTTAAGTGTTGTTAAGTATTAGAAGGGAAGTTAATTAAAGTTAAACACATAGGAAAGGATGTTAATTATATATATATATATAATTAAACTATATATATGTGTGTATATGTATATATACATATATATGCATATATACAGAGAGACAGAGAGGGGAGAGAGAGAGAGAGAGAGAGAGAGAGAGAGAGGAGAGAGAGAGAGAGAGAGAAACTAATCTCAATAGAATAGAATGAATGAGAAAAGTGCATCAGAAGAAATTTGAAAAGGTCTGTGGCAGGGCAGCACTAGGGATCTTTTAATGTGGTCTATATGGGGTTTCTTAGCCTGGTTTGAAAATTTAGAGCCTGGAAATAGGCTTATGTATAAGTAGAAGGGAATTTAATTGAAGCTGAACACATAGGAAAGGACAGGAAGTTAATAAATAAATTGAGGCATTTGATCTTAAATTGTAGGTCAAGAGCAAGGGATAAGTAGAGAAATCTTATTATCTCAGACAAAGTGGAGAAACATGTTAATTTAAGTTATATAAAGAGAGACAGTACATGTATATCCACAGAGATATTAATCTCCATAGAAGACAGAATTTAAGTATACAGATGAATAAATAACTTAGGCCTTGATCTCATAGGCCTAAGTTAGGTCGGCGCAGAAGATGGTAGAGGGACACTATCTCAACAGATATTTGTTTAGGCTGCTTTAATTGCTTTGAATTGTTTTATTTATCAAAATGCATGTGGTTATAAGTTTAGGAGTTATATTTAAAATCCTCTGGAAGAGAGGTCAAGCTATACCTTTGATGATTTCAGGATCCTGGACCAAGGACATGCTATTTTGGGAGAAAGGATCTGTATTTGTGTTAATAGAAAAGAAGAAAGGGCTTTGGACCCCTTCCAGAGTGATATGGATCAAATATGACAGACAGACCCCTGAAGTTCTTGGCTACAAAAAAGAAAAATGTGAAAATATCAAGCAGGACAGGTAACTTGATTTGCTGATTCTTATACATGGGGACAGACCAGTATCTGGCTTAGACATAAAAATATCTTTAGCTAAAACTTCAGCTAAAATTAGACAATAAATTTTGTTAGTTATGGAATCCTTAAGATTCTTCATGCCCTCCTTCATATGGCATGAATGAAGATTTATTGAATTGGTTATTGATCAAATTAACTCATAAAAAAGACAGTTGTCACCGGGCAGTGGTGGTGCACACCTTTAATCCCGGCACTTGGGAGGCAGAGGCAGGTGGATTTCTGAGTTTGAGGCCAGCCTGGTCTACAGAGTGAGTTCCAGGACAGCCAGGGCTACACAGAGAAACAGAGAAACCGTGTCTGGGGGGGGGGGGAAGGGGGGGAAATTGTCTTTCACCTGCTTTAACAGGAAGCAAAAAGTCATCCTTAACTGATCTGTGCATCTTGTACAATCCACTGCTTCCAAAACAGCTTCAGGGATAGATGGTGATTCTAGATGACCTCACTTTATCCAACCTTTCAGATGGAATCAATACTTTGGTCAAGCCCTGATCCTTCTAAGCATACAGAGACTGGATAACAGATACTAAAATAAAGCTAGCTTTCTTAAGTCTAATCAAGTTTTCTAATTTTCCTACCCCTCCCACTCCTTTAAAAAATAATTTGTCACCCAATTCATCAGGAAGAAGCCATGGAGAGTTGCCATCATGATTCCTTGAGTTTGGGAGTCTGGTTATGGTTATTTTATAAATTATAGGTAAGTTGTCATTTTAAGAGAAAATTTAGAAATGGTCATAATTTTGAACAGGGAGGAAATAGATGGGATGGATTATTAAATTTACTCTTGAACAAAGCATTGTGTAATCATAATCTTACATTGATAGAAATCTTTTTGACTGATGCACAATTGAAGTTATAATTTCTTACATTGGTATAGAATTTATAGTGATATAGATCTAAGGTTTTCATTGTTACAAATCTTTGTATATTGATACAAAATTTGAAATTAATATTGTTACTCTTAGATAGGCATTGTGTCTATGAAATTTATTTAAGAATACAAGGCTTTGACCCAGTACTTCTAATAGCTGCTATTACAAATTGTTTAGGATGATTAAGTAATGCAAGTTAGGGCCAGATAGCTAACTCATGGTTATATTAGGTTCTGATTTAATTGTAATAAAGTGTTTTCAATATTATTAAAATAGAAATAGCTTAGAGTAGTTAAGGTTTAACAGTTTGGATATACTTTACACATATGGTCTTTGAAAACATCAAATCCACAGAATATGACGTTTAATGTTATTTTATTGTTGACGATCATTTGACTAAGAGACCCGTCTGCTCCTGACAGTACCTGTTCTACAGTTCAAAGAAGATATTGAGCATCATGATCTCCAGACAGAGTTGCTTATTGTGGCAATGTAGCCACATGGCAGGAATGGCCCTAATTCATCTGCAGACAAAGAATACTGTCCAGGAAAGGACACACATGCAGGATAGTCAACAGCTTAGCTCTGCTAAGAGAAAGTAAACTAGTCCTTCATATTTCCTGCCTCACATAAGGTCTGCCACATGGATCTGGGCCAGAAAGCTCCAATGTTTTAAGAAATTAGGGGACTGTCCAGGTAGTCAGATGTCTCTGCAAATTGGTTAAGTTTTGGAAGCTATGTTTCTGTGCTTCCTATATATTCAGGTAATATTTAATTCATTCTTGAGTCTCTGATGTAGTTGAAGGCTACTTACAGTCTCATAATCAAACTTAAGTTCTTTAGCATTGAGGAAGATGATGTACATTTGAAAGGATGGTTTTCAGATGGTAATGCAAGTTAAAATCAAAACATAATTCAGGTACAGAATTGTAGACTCTTTCAATTAAGGATAGATAATAGAATATGTATCTAAATTGACAAAATTGATAGATTGGATGCTGTTAGTATATATCATACCTCATAGTTTACATGACTGTTATAATTATGATCAGCATATATTGAAAAGGACTTTTTAGTGGACAAAAAGGGGGGAAATGTAGCAGCTTGTGTTCTCATGTTAATTATGTTACCCAAAAACCTGTTTGCAGTGTCTCCCATGTAGGCTAAAGGAGGCTTGCCCCCAGTTGGCTCTGATTAGGAAATAAAGTTGCCAGTGGCCAATGGCTGAGCAGGAAGACAGAGGCGGACTTAGCAAGAAACACAGGAGAGGGAGAAGAAAGGACTCAGTCATAACAAGGGCATAGGACAGACCATGCTGGGAAGGTGGAGGGGGGTGAGAAGACCGAAATGTAGGTGCAAGGGGAAAATGGCCCCAAGAAGGGCTATCCAGAAGAGGTCCTTGGGCAGCAAAGACAACATATAGATTTAGTAAGTATTAACTCAGGAGTATTGGAGGGGAGTGTGTTGGCCACATAGACGTTCAGGAGTGGCCCAGCCATTAAGCTAGTTTAGAGCATATTAAAAATAAGACAGTGTGTGTGTGTCTTTTATTCGTGATTTCAGAGATCTTGGGTGGGTGCAGAGGAGGTGCATGCATCCGCTGGGAGCATAGAGGATCTTTAATAATTTATTGCTACAGGACAGCTGTCAAATGCAGAGCTGATGCTCTGAACACTTTTCCCTAGTCAATAAAAGTTTGTTTTAAAAAATATATTAAAAATTGATGTATTTAAACAATGAAACACTTAAGTATAACTCTAAATAGGTTGAAATGTATTGCCATTTAATGCACATAAGAAAATATAAGAGAATGTTTCTCCTGTAATTATTCATGAAATATAAATTATAAATGAAATATAAGAAATAGTAATTAACTGCTATAATGTCATAAGACGTGACATTTTACAGTGTTAAGTTCTCTGAAAATTTTTCAGCCCCTTTTCTATTTTGTTTTCTTAAATTGTTTTTTTTTTTTCTATTTCCTCATTGAATTCTGGCATTTAAATGTCTAACGCTGTAGCCTTTTGCTTTCTGAATTCATTCCTTCTTGTGGTACCCGTTTTGTGGTGTGCTTACAGTATTTTTGCATCCAGAGACATGTTGCCTTTATTGGCACTCCAGCCAGTGACTGAGCAAGACCAGAATACAGAACCCTCACTATGTCAGCCATATTTAGATTCCTCCAGCAGGCATCTTGTCCAGCTCAGCCATGGAGCTGGAGGTCTCCTGTACCACACCACCACCTCTTTTTATAAGTGTTACTCACCAGTATACTTTGTGGAACCCAGTTGAGTTTATGCAAGAATATATTGGAAAGTGGAGTTTTAGAGAATAAAATTACTTCATGTGAGCACAAGATGTGTCTCAGTACTAGAACATTTTCCTGGCATGCCAAACTAGTGAGCTGGTTCAGTGAGAGACCCTGCATGCATGTACACATGCATGCGCACGCGCGCACACACACACACACAAAACAGAGATACTATTTATTCTGACTATTCAATCAGATACTTCTTAATGCTGCTGCTAATGAAATGGGTGGCCTCATCATTTGAAATTCCTCTCAAGTTATAATAAGAATAAGCCATCAGCATGCATTCTTTGGGTCTGGTCATTGTACAAAGATGAAGTCACATTGGGTTTGTTTGTTTTGTTTTCAATTCAACCCTTATACCACAGCAGGTTTTCTCAAACATTCTACCTACCAGTATATTGGGCTTCAGGGTATCCTGAGCACTGGCCTACTGCCTTTTCAAGGCAGGAGTAAATCTACTAAGGAGGACTTCATTTCCATGTCCACCTCCATTGGTTAGAATCATGCTGGTGGACATGTCCTCAAGCAGCTTACAGAACTCATCTTTTACCCACTTCAAAATGTCAGCTCACTGATTTTTTTTCCCCTCTCTACTACCTCAAAAATTGTAATTCATAGTTTTATAACAAAATAACCTGTCTGAGACCTATGGACCCGCAGGCGGTGTCATTTTCTAGTTACTCCTTACCGTGTCTTCATTTGTCATAGCATTCACTCCTTTGCCTTCAAGGTTTGCGACCTTGTTTAAGTATTATGCTTACACATTGTATTTTGTCACCTTTGGGTCAGGTAACAAGGGGTCAAAACCTCCTGAACTGTGGGTCCAAATAAACCACTTCTCATTTTAAGTAGACTGCCCCAGGCATTTGTTTCAGTAATAGAAAGCTAGCATAGACCCTTGCAATATTATACTGCCATAGTATGGCAGAGCTGAGCACGCTTCACTGGTGACCAGTTATATATTCTCACATGTCTCTGGCTATTATACATGTCTCTTTGTGAAAATAGAACAATGTTAACTGAAAAAGTAGAGTTCAGTCAGATTTTGGTATAATCTACAGAATAAATTAAGCCACAGTAAGCATTAATAGAGAAGCAATAGAGGCAACGACATCACCAGAATGAACTCAGGACTGTGGCTAGCCTAAGAAAGAACTAAATACTGTGCCAATTAGGCTTTCTTACATTCTCTCTCCTTTCTCAGCAGAATGGCTGGCTGGCCACATACCCACGCAGTTTCAGCTTACACCCAAGGAAGAAGGAAAAATAAAATTCTTGTTTGGCCCAAGTAGGAGCAGAAAGAATCTCAACAGAGGTGAATATATTCAAGAAAGCAGAGAGCTGGGATGGAAAGAGAAGGGAGGAAGGAAGGAGAAGAAGGGGAGAAAAGAGGCCACACTCCTAATTTTGCTACTCTAAATGAGAACAAATGTTCCTCTGAAGGAATCTCTGCAGAGGAGTAATGAATCTTGGCCAGGGTTTTAAACCTGTGAGGAGAGAGTAACTATAAGAACTAGTAATGCCTGTCTGCCACAAAACCAGAGCCACATAACTATCTCAAGAAAACTTGAGAGTAGAACAATAACACTCAAAACATGGTAGCTGGTTTAAAATTATGTGATGCTGTTTTGTCTGTTTACAGGCACGCATGTGCCATGGCACACGTGGAGGTCAAAGGACAACTTTGGGGAATTAGTTCTCATCTTCCAGCTTGTTGAAGCAGGGTCTTTCTGGTTGTTCTCCGGCCCATAAGCTCCCACTTCTCATCTCTGCCTTCTTCAACACCATAAGAGAGACACCACCATCATGGGTAAGTGATTACGGCAAACACTTCCATGGACCATCTCCCTGGCCCTAGCTGTGATTTTCAAGGTTAAATAAACACACAATACAGATTTTTTTCCCTTAGAATACTGTTAAGACTTGTTTCTACTAATATTGTTTAGCAGATATGAGAAACCAGGCCTGTCTATGTCTATAGCTAAAGAAACAGAGAAGTGAACAGTAAAAGATTATATTACTTGTGTTCCTACCAATAACTGCTTTATTTCATTTTTAAAAAAAAATTTTTTTTTTGAGACAGGTAACTGACGTAACTAAGTTGGCTCTGAACTTACTGTGCTGCAGCCAAGCATGACCCTGAGGTTCTCCTCCACAGACTGTGTCCACAGCTGGTTTTGACTCCAGGCACCCTAGGTAGGCTCTGTCAACTGAGATGCAGCCGAGCTCACCCAACATCATTCTGTTAGATGCTGACTGCAGTAACTATGGACAAAGAGACCCCATCTGTCTTTCCTCCACTTTACTACCCAGAGAACTTAGTCCACAGGAAAAACTATACACAAAATGCTCACACAGGATTCCAAGACCTAAATTTATCAATCACAATTAGTTAGCTTTATCACAATTGCTTAATGGCATGAAATGAAAAGTTTAAAAGGTAATATCTTAATTATAAAAATAGGATTTATTTACATATAGAAACATACAGAATACAAGATGCATTTACTAACTACTTACAAATTCTGCTTTTCAACTGGGGAGTTGAGTATACAGTATAGTGGGAAGAACTCCTAGA
This sequence comes from Arvicanthis niloticus, assembly GCF_011762505.2. NCBI lineage: Eukaryota > Metazoa > Chordata > Mammalia > Rodentia > Muridae > Arvicanthis > Arvicanthis niloticus. The sequence goes on along the minus strand of NC_047660.1, from coordinate 127,872,254 downwards.
GTCTCATTTTATTTTGATCCTCAGTTTCACAGTTTCCCTTACAACTGGATCAGTCTTAGAATCAATCATACATTATAGCATTTATTTTCCAAGAAACAATCTATCTAGCAAATGGTAGTATTTCAATCTGAGATTCAAGAACACGTAATGAAGTAAAATATCTTTAAACTTTGTCAACACTTTATTCCATATATCCAACTTGCCCAGTCTTTAGTATTCTGATAGAACTAAACTTTCTTGGACTGGAAAGCACGACACATAACTGAACACGATCATCCCTTTTCTCCACCGAGAAGCCAAATGTACTGTTGTTTTGCCTTAGAACATTGGACTTTGAATTAAGCCTGATTCCAAGGCCTATACTCTAGAAATTAACATACCCACAGATGAATGACAAATGAATCAATTATTTGTCTTCCCACAGTAAAATCATCTTAAATAATTTTTGTTAGGTGCTGACTGTAAGTAATTATATTACCATAAGAGTCCACCTTACTTTGCTGTGTATTTGAACCTGCCTTACGGGACAGTAATGGCTATAAGAAATGGTGCCATATACATGGAACAAATATTTTTTTCAAAGAAATACATGTTCACACTTTATATTTAAGAACTGTGCAACTGGGTGGTAGTGGTGCATGCCTTTAATCCTAACACTTAGGAGCAGAGGCATGCCTGAGGTCAAGGCCAGCCCTGTCTACAGAGTAAGTTCCAGGATAGTCAAAACTACAAAGAGAAACCCTGTCTCAACAAACAAAACAAAATAAACAAAACAAAACTCTGCAGGCTGAGGCTGTAGCTCAGCGGTAATCACTTGCTTAGTAGTAGTACAAGGCCCTGGTTTCAATATATAGCACAAGAAAATAAATACATAAATAACTGTCCTCAGTGGTGACTATCTCAGTAGTGTACTCTGTAATGTCTGAAGGACAAACCACATTGTCTCCAATATTACCAGCATCTGTCAAAGCACCTGGTACACAGGAGTTTAGTAGATATTAAGTAGAAAAATAGTATGTTCAGTTCCAACTGACCCAGAAGCCAATATTGTCCATTTCAGTGTTAGGAATAATTTTATTGTAGAATGCTAACAAAAAAAGAACAATATGTACACTATCATAGGAATAGTAACTTTGCATATATTCCAGAAACGAAAGCAGTGTTTTGATTTTCCAAAGGCTTGAGTCTGGGGGGGCCTTGTACATATGAAGCAAGCAGGCAGTCTACAGCTGAGCTACACCCCTGCTTCAAAGCGGTTGTAATGATAGCAAGCAGTAATGACAGTACCATTTTTTCATCAAGAACTATGAGAATGAGGTCTCGATAGAAGATACTGGTCCACACATCATCTTATAAGTTACACTGCTTATATGACACAGTAGGTATACAAAAGCTTTTGAGCCATTGCAGTGTTCCCACTGCTCTGATAAATGAGAGACATGTTGTAGGCAATATCTCTTCGTAAATCTAACTGGTCAACTTCTATACCCTACAAGAGAAAGACAAATATTTTATTTCCATTTGTCAATCATGTCAATATTATGACAAACATCTATAATTTTCCAAAATGATTTAAATTCATATACTACTAAAAACATACCTTGGACCTAATTATCATAATCAGAATTTCATCAAATGTCTAACCAACAGGTTATATAAAAGTCTCATCAGCCAGAGCAGAAGAGATTTAATTCTGACTCACTGTGCAGCACTAGAAAGCAGCTGGTGCCCTCCAGTGAGGGCTTGATGACAGTTCCTTAGGAGGACCCTGACACTTGGGAAATTCCCTTGTTGTGATACTCACTTTCATAGATGGGGCCAAAACAGATGTTGCTACTCATAGTTGGCTCCAGGAATTAAAGTACCAATTAAACTTTAGAAACTACATTAATATTGTCCTCTGTCTATATACGGAGGCTGGGAAGGTGGCTGCATGTGTACAATACTTGCTGGACAAGCATGGTATGAGTTCAGATCTCCAGGGCTCAAGTAAAAGCTGGATGCAACAGCAGAACACATCTGTAACACCAGTGATCCTACGGTGAGACGGGACGTAAGAGATAGATGAGCCCAGAAGCTTATGGGCCAGCTAGCCTGGTATATGTAGCAGTGATCAAGAAAGCCTCTCAAACAAGGTGAAAGGCAAGGACCAACACCAAAGTTGTCCTAGGAACTCTATACAAGTGCCATGGTATATTATATACACTTACAATCACATGAAACCCTCCCCCCCATACATACAAAGTTTGGTTTTTGTTTTTTGATAAAACACGTTATTATTGAATTTGGAAATAAACAGTATACATTAGTCAGTATTCAGAAAGGCCCAGGAGCTCCCTTTGCATAACGAAATGAGGGTCAAAGGTCAAAGCCATATGTGCAGAGATTCAAATGGTTTTACTACACAAAAAGTATTTTTGAGATAAGATCTTTCGGGAGCTTGAGATGGCCTTCAGCTTGAGGTCCTCCTAGGAGTCCCATGAGATCATTGACATGTATCACTACACCAAGCCCCAGACAAAGTTTACTTTAAAAGTTATGCTTTACTTCACTGTCTAGACCATAATACATAACAGACCATACTTATCTACAGATAAAGGAAATGACATCAAAGTTTCTAAAGTTACCTCTACCACAAGTGGAGGGAGTGCCAGAGCCTTCTGGTAATAGTGGATTGCAAGGTGTGTCAGCCCCAGCTGATGAAGGCCACGGCCCAGATTGTAGAAAGATTCCTGGCAAGGCCCACGGATGCTGAGGTATCGATTAAGGAAGGAGAAGCCCTACCAAAGAGAAAAGAATGACTGAGTCTACTCAACTGACTCTACCCAACCACCAAGGACAGCACACTGGAAAAGGCCACACACATTCTAAGTTTGGCTACGTCAACCAGTAAATCATGAATCTGTTGAATGTAGTAGATCATAATGACAAGATTATATAATCTGTTTTTTGACCTCTTAAGAATTTGTAAGAATTCACTATATATCTCAATCTAGAATGAGCATCTTTTACCACCCTGAGTAGTCCACATCTGGCTGAGTTTATATTCATATTAGAATAAACTATATTTTAAAACAGAAAATTTCTCTCCTGCTTGCTTTCTCACACTCTTTCTCTGGCAGAGTTAGACATATTCATGGAACTAATGTTCTTGCAAAAAAAAATTATTCTAAATGGATCATAGTTAGACCTAAACCTCAAACACTGTAACTTCTAGAAGAAAACCTAGGCAGTACCCCACACAATATAGGTGAAGGAAAGAACTTCCAAAGTAGGACTCTATTTGTATAACAATTAAGGACAAAAATTAACATATGGGCCTTAATAAAACTAAAAAGCTTCTGCACAGTTAAACAACTGAGTGAAGAGAATCTTTGCTATCCAACTGACAGAGGATTAACATCCAGACTATACAAAGAATTCAAAAAAATCACCCAGTTGAAAAAAAAAATGAGTCTGGGACATAAATATCTCAAAAAATGTTCACCACCCCTAAAAATTATGGAAATGTAAATCAAAACAACATTGAGATTTTCATCTTACTCCAGTCAAAATGGCAAAGATCAATGAAACAACTGACTAAAAATTAGGGGTCGCAGGAAAAGAGAAAACCCTCATTCACTATTGGTGGTATGGTGGCATTGCCAACTGGTCCAGACACTATGGAAATCAGTATGGAGAATTCTCAAGCTAAAAATAGGTCTACTGTATGACCCAGCTGTACCACTTCTTGGCATATACTCAGAGAACATCCCACTCCACAGACACTTGCTCAGCCATGTTCACTGCTGCTCTTATCACAAAAGCTAGGAAATGGAAACAACCCAAATGTCCTACAACTGACAAATGGAGAATGAAAATGTAATATGCACTTATACAATACTATTGAGCTATAGAGGAAAATGAAATCATGAAATTTACAGTTAAATGTTTGGAACTAGACAAGATTACATTGATATGACCTGACCCAAAGACACACATTGCATGCTCTCCCTTACTAGAGGGTCCTGGCTCCGTATCTTCAGATTTGAGTATGCATAGCCTGTAGTGACTACAGAAATCAGAAAATAAAATGGGACCACTGCCAGAACGAAGGATGGTGGTGAGACACAGAGAAGGGAATAATCAGCAGGGTCAAGTAACTGGATCAGGAGACTGGGAAATGAGATACATATGCAAGGAGGGAGGAGAGGAAGAGGGAACAGCAAGGCACAAGTGACCTGAGAGGGAAAATGGGAAGGGAGGACTCTACAGAGCTGAAAGGGAGCTAAGTACAGAAGGAAGGTGGAGGAAGGTAAAATAACAAGACTGTCTGAAAAAAAAAAAAAACACAAGAAACATACTATTAACTATTTATCTGCCTTTAAAAAATAAAGCACATATAATTCTGTGTATAAATATACATATATAATTTTAATGAACTTTTCTCATCTGGTATTCCCTAAAAGAGCCAAAAATCAAAATCCTCAATAAAAAAATTGAGAAGCCCTTTCTTTTGAATTGTTGACTTGGGCTGCCCAAGAGACTCCCCAAACCTACAGCCTATTGTTACCCTTGGTTGTCCCCCATAAGTGGAAGGTAAGTCCCTATTGCTGAAGACACCATGAAACAGGGTCCAGAAACCTGAGTTTCAGAGCTGGAACCAATCTGAATGCCCACTCTTTGAGGACTAGCTTTCATGGTACTAAAAGGAGAAAGGTAACCAATATTCCTACCCAGCTATGACAGCTATGAACCACATTAACAACCAGCATGGCTCAATAACCTTAAGGGTTCAGTAGTGGCGTGCAAACTTCGGCAGTAGCCAACAGCTCTGTAATTAAACTTAAGACCCACACAACAAGAGGAAAACCATACCAGGTACTAGAAACCTAGCTAGCTTCTCAGTGCTAGTAAGTCGTAAAGTCACGGTTATTGGAAGAGAATCTACAAGCACTACTTTACTAAAAGCAATATAATCCCTAACAACAATCTATTAAACATTTGTCCTTATACCCACAGATACATGTGGTTCTCAAAGAACCTTTTCTTTGCAACAGAGACCACTACCAAAACAAAAAGCAAAACAAAAACAAACTAACCAACAAACAAAAAACAATCAAAATGCAGAGTCAAGGAGCTAAGTCCCAACAGATACATCTATAAAACACTTCCAAGACTCAGGGAACACTGTGGAAGAGGAGGGCTGAAAAATTTTAAGAGCCAAAGGATGGGGGAAATCTGCTGAGACTGTGTCTCCTAGTAATGTTAGAAGCTACACTCATAAAGTCCCAACAACATGACTGTCCAAATGTGAGCCCAACAAGGCATATGCCAAAGTAAACACGGGAGAAGCCCATGAGGTCTCTCTCAATTGTTGAGGAAAGTTGGGAGCTGGTTTAGTAAACCAAGCACACTAGATGGCTGTCCAGTGCCAAACAATCAGCCCTGGGCACATATAAGTAACATTCTATGAACTGGACAAACTGAACAGGTTGTATTTAGGAACATACACATATGCATCTTAACAACAATGAAGGAGTGTGGGGAGGGGTATTTTGGATGGTTTGGAGGGAGGAAAGGAAAGGATAAAACATAATCCCAGAAATTAAAAAAAATAACTAATTTTAAGTTTAATAAGAACTAAAAGAATTTTTTTTCTTTTTGGTAGAATAAGACAGACATTGAACCAATAATCTTGCATATGTTAGGCAAGTGTCCTACCATGGAGCAATACTTCTGAGCTAGTTTTAATTGTCAACTTGACATATAATCTAGAGTCACCTGAGAAGTCTCAATGAGGGACCATCCAAGTCAGACTGGCCTATGGGCATGTGTATGTGGGACTGCCTTGGCTACTTTGAGGTAGAAAGACCCAACCCACTGTGGGGACGCCATTCCTTAATCAGGGGATCTTGAACTATGGAAGAATAGAGAAAGCCAGCAGTCAAGCTTTCATTGTTTTTTTTTTTGTTGTTGTTGTTCTAACTGGGGATATAATATGACCAACTCCTTAAGTTCTTCCCACAGTGATTTTCCTGCTATGACTGACTGCAACTTGGAACTGTGATCTAAAATAAACACTTTTTCCCCTAAGTTGTTTTGTCAAGGTGTTTTATCATAGCAACAGAAAATGCAACTAGAATAATATCTCCTAATCTTTAAAAAAACCAACCAAACAAACAAATTTAGGTGATGATATAACACTCTCCTTAAATGTTAGATATTTTAAGCAATTTGTATTACTTTTAAGGGTGTGTGTGTGTGTGTTTGGTGGGGGTGGGATATGGGCACCTGCATACAAGTGCCAATGGAGGCCAGACACATTTGATCCTCTGAGAGCTGGACCTACAGATGACCGTGAACTACCTGACATTGTTGCTGTTAAGCACTGATTTCCGGCCCCTTATAACAGACTTTAAATCAATTAATTTAGGGGCTGGGGAGATGACTCAGCAGGTTAAACTCTTGTTGCACAAGCCTGAGGACTGCAGTTCACGCTAACACACGTATAAATGCCCGGTGGTCATAGCAGTCTGCCTTTAATCCCAGTGCTAAGATTGTAGAGACAAAACCCTTGGAGCAATGTGGCTAGTTAGACTAGATGAAGACTAGATGAATCAGAGTTCTTAAGGTACAAAACAATTCAGAAAGATTCTGAGTCCATTTCTGGCCCCTACATATGCAAGCCAATGTGTGTAGATGCACTTATACAGAAATGTGAATGAGTACACAAAACACTAATTAAATGAATCTTTAGATCTAAGATAATTGGAGCCCACAGAAAGTATAAAAGAAACTAATTTAAAATCCTGTAGAATCTACCTATGTCTTTACCTGCTATGATCTAACTGCATATGCTCATTACACTGCTATAAACCAGTCTTAATCTTCAGTATAACAATATGCTGAGTCCCATGAGTCTGGGACGTAGTAGTAAATATTGAATATTTTCAACATGTTTATCAAGCAGGCATTGCTTTTGCAACCAGGTTTTTAAAAAGACATTACATATATTCACTCACTTCCATGAACACAAGAAAGTTGGCAGAATCAAATGCATTACCTGCACAGTCAGGGCATGTCTCTTCAGCACATACTTCTGAGATGCCATGTGAATAAAGGTGAGGCCTATGCAGAGATTGTAGAGAGGCTCACTGGGACAGGCACGGAAGGCTTGGACATACTGTCCTGGGAGGGAAGCAAGACCAGACGGTGTGGTAAGAATACTGTTCCTTCTTTCCTCATCACGCACATATGTTCTAAAACCAAACATCATTGGTTTTAATGTATAAAGACTCTAGTATCAGGGCTGGAGAGATGGCTCTGGTTAAGAGCACTGACTTCTCTTCTGGAGGTCCTGAGTTCAATTCCTAGCAACCACATGGTGACTCACAACCATCTGTAATGGGATCTGATGCCCTCTTCTGATGTGTCTGAAGACAGAGACAGTGTACTCACATACATAAAATAAATTTATTAATTAATTTTTTAAAAGACCCTAGTATCTTAAATATCAATCACATACATACTTGTTTAAACGTAACAGCAATGTACAACAACACTATTAGAAGTATCCTTGTTAGGTGTATCCTGATGATAAAGAGTAACTTCGGTAGAGATAGACATTTATATATAGGATAATACTCTAAAGTAATTCAGCAACATGATCATAATTTATTTTATGACCGTAAGTCTGTTTTCGAAGTGAAGGGAGAATGTGTATGTGGTGTATGATGGTGTATGATGGTGTCCACGTGTACACGACCGTAAGTCCGTTTTCAAAGTGAAGGGAGAATGTGTATGTGGGGTATGATGGTGGCCATGTGTACACACAGTTGCCATTTGATGACTTTTAAACCAAAGCAGGAGTAACTGCTGACCTTTAACCTATTTAACCTCTAAAACCACATAACAAACAAAACATTATTCTTACCATTATTACTAGTACTTAAAACACTTATACAGCAGGCTCTGTTTTAAATACTTCATGTTAACTCATTTAATGTTCAAAACAGTCTATACTATAGATCCTGATATCACTGTTGAAGAGATAGTGAAGAGATATAGAGATATAGAGAAAAAGGCTCCTTTGCAATGGGACAGAGGCCATCTGAAGCCCAGGCAGCTGTGCTCCAGAGCAGAAGCCAGGCCCTGACCACTACAACAGTCAGGTGTCAGCACACTTACCAAGTGCATGTTTGAAACTACCAGATACAAACGCATTGTGTCCATTTAAAACGCACAGAGCATGATTATCTGGGTTTTTCAGCATCAGACGGAGACAGAAGCGATGATGTCTTACATCTTGGGAGTGCATGGTAACTTGATTGAAAATATTCCACAGCTGGGGCTTATTGACGTTTTCCATTACCATTACCCTAAAACAGCAGAAAGCGTATGAAGGGAAATAAACTTCCTGATTTGCAGCAAAGAAACTCTTCAGTGCTATTCCCCGACAAAGGAAAAGCAAAACCTCTCATACAATGAAAGGTCTTCTTTCCTAGAATATGCTGTTTAACTTAGTACTTCTTTATGTTATTCTTGGTTTTGAAAAACAAACAGCATCAAATGGCTGTTTTCCTTGTCTCTCAGCTTACTATAGCTACAGAACCATAAGCATTGAACAACTAATAGTGTGTCAGGCACTGTTAAAAGGCTTCATATGTGATGACATCATTTAACCCCAAGTATAAAAGTATGATGTCCTTTTACAAATGAGATACTGAGAAACAAGAGGTTAAGTAATGAGCCTGATGTCATGTAACGAGGAAGTGTCAGGGTGGGGACCTGAACCTGGGAAATGCAGCTCTAGAGTCCATCCCTAAGAACCACCAGTGAGCCAATGAGCCACATGAGCGTTAAAAACAACACCGCTCATTAACTCTTGACGGTGAGAGCCTAAGTCAAGTCACAAGTGCTACCAAAGAATGTAATTAAAGTATGACTGGAGGGCTAGAGCACCATTTGCAGATCCAGTTCCCAGCACCCAGATGGTGGCTTACAACCACGTATAAGTCCAGTTCCAGAGGATCCGATGCCCTCCTCTGACCTCCACAGGCTCCTGTACAGTGTACACATACATACATTCAGGCACAGACACACACACATAAATATTTCTAAAATATGATTTCTGATGGGAAAGTCACCTGATATAGTCATATGCCTTTCTGAAATTTTTGTCCAGAATTGCAGCAGAAAGACCAAAGTATTCTAGTTCCTTGCGTTTTTGTCTGTCATCATAAAATGAGTAATATTCCAGGGAAGAATCTACCAGTAATTCAGCTTCTTGGAATCGGGACAAATCACTCAGGGTGTATATGGCCTTTAAGAGAAGGTTCCACCAGTCATCTTTTGGCAAGACACTTGTGAGTACAGCAAATATTGCTAAAATGAGACAAATGAAAACCAGTCAGACATTGTTCCAGAAATAGCAGTAGTGGAAAGAAAATACACATGGTGTAGATACACAGTGCAGATAGCCTTCATAGTCTTTGTCCTAAGTTCTTGTTTGTAACCTGACAAAGATAAGAATCTTGTTGCTTATGTAGACTCCCTCAATCCTAGTCTTTCCACCCTGACTTCAACAACCTGGCATTCCAGTTAACTCTCACTCTGACTTGTCACTACAAAGCCAAACAGATCCTACTGGCCTTTGCTGGTCTGAGCTCAGACACATGCTGCTCTAACAAGTGTCCTCTCATGGGTGATCTTATGGACTTCTGCATGCACACAGCCTTCTGATGTTTGGAAACTGACTTCATTTCCACACTTTATAGATTTGGGTTTCCTTAGTCTTTTTCTAATCTCATTTTTCCTTTCTTTGTCTTAAATTTTCACTTTTCTTTAACACCCTTCTCATTCCTCCATAAGAAGCCCCCTTTTAAGAACTACACTAATAATAGCAAGTCAGACACAGCAGTAAACACCTATAAATCTCAGTACTCATGGTGAAGTGGGAGTGTGCTAAGAGTTTAAGGCCAGTCTGAGCTACATGGCAAGGTCAAGACAAGTCAAAGCAATTTAGAGGAAAAGGGAGGGAAAAGGAACAAGCAGGAAAGAGGGAAGGCAGACAGGAAAAGAAAAAGAGAGGGGGAAGGAAGAGGAGGGGAGGAACAGTGGGGAAGAGGAGGGAAGAAGAGAGGGACAGACACTTTGGCTGGAGACTGGAGCTCAGTAGCAGAGTGCTTGCCTAACATGAGTAAGTCCCCTCAGTTCAGTCCTAACACGGGAAGAGAAAAATGGAGGGAAGGAGATAAAATGGAAGTTAAGGAGAGAAGGAAAAAAGGCAAAAAGATTTGGATTGTCTGAGCCACCAATTACTGTTCTGGTAATCTACTTTAAACAATTAGAACACGGATAAAGCTATAGTATAAACTGTACTTATTTATAATGCTTACTCTGCATTACTATTCATACAACAAAATATAAAGACATAATAAACTATATAATCCAATGGAATATTACACATTCTTCAAATATAGCTGCGAATATAGAGACATAAACTGTTATGTGAAACTATCAGAATACAGAGTTGTATGTGGGATAGAGACCTAGCTCCAGGTAGAACACAGTCCGCATGTGCAAGGCCCTAAGGTTGAAGCCAGCCCTACACAGTTGCATGTAACATAAAGAAGCTTAGCTCATGAATTCAATCTGATTCCATCTCCACTAAGATGAAATCAATAACTTTACCAACCTAAGAAAAACCAATAGACATAAAATGAGGAAGAAAAATGGTAGGTTTTATAAGATGAAAAATAATTTAGGGAAACATGGTGCAAGCTGCATGGCTGGAATAAACCCAGAATCCGTGAAGAGACAGCCAGGCTCTGGAGCCATCTACAGCAGATCACAGGCAGCTGAGCGTTCCTGACTCAGTCTTCCTTAGACCCCAGTGCCTATCCTAGCAGTTATAAATGCTTGTTGAATGAGCTAACAATGAAGTAATTTTGCCAGACTGACATCTCTAGTCTCATTTCCAAAGATCTTTCTAACAACCTCACTCAAACATCCCCAAGGCCTTTTTGGCCCAAACTAGATGTCTTTTAAAGTCCTATGACTTTAGACTGGGTCACAGCAATTTATTTTCAGAGAGTTTCTATGACTGTTACATTTGTCAAAAAAAAAGAATTTAACAGAACAAAATCTATGTAATTGAAATAACTGCACATATAATCTGTAATGTCATCAATGTCATCTAACCTTCACAAATTAATTTTCTTCTTAAAAGGTCAAAATTATTTTACTCTATATTTTACAGAAAAAGATCCAATGGCTATTTCCCTTTTAATTTTTTAAAAAATTTACAGTTAAGCCTTCTAGCATTAAATAAGTTGGTTACACCTGACAGATTTAGATTGCCATTTTCATTTAATTTAGATTATTACCAGGTATTACTACATTAATCCTTTTCAATCCAATTCATAAAGCAAATAAAGCAATTACCTTTTGCATCATAATTGGATGTTTCTTGCTCATTGTTGTCTGATATTTTATCTCTTGACACTTTAATAAGGTAGAGATGTCTTTCTCCAGATTTGGAACTGGATATCAAACAAACTTGGGCTCTATTCATTGCAACCTGAATAAAAGACGATAAGAAGCTTTGGTCCATAATTTTTACAGTAAAACTGATGACCCACTGAGTAGCACGAACCAGACTGAAAACTCAACAGATTTCTCTCTATTCTAAATGCCTAAAAGTACAATGAATTGATTTACTTTTCTTATGAAAGGAATGGCAGTCATTACAGACACATTATGGTGGGAGCGTCATCAGTGCACAGTAGCTATGACGTGCAGAGTGAATCCTCGCCACCGCCCTGCAAAACAGACTAGAAATTGATGACAGACCTTTTTTTGCTCAACATTTTTGTAAAATGAACTGTTTTAATATACACTACTAGAAGGCTAATAACTGGTAATACTATTCTCATATTTCAAAATAAGTAGACTTAAGGTCTTATTTCACCTTTTCTATAATCAAGCTTATATTACCATGTAGAATGTCCAATCTGAGGGCTGGGATATAATTCAATAGTAGAACACTTGCCTAATGTGTGTGAAGCACTGGAGTTGATCCTCAAGCGTTACAAAGAAGTTTCAGTCATACATCACTAATTTCTAAATCTTCTGTATTTATCTGCTTCATTTTAAAATGTTGGAGCTTAATACAGTGGAGCAATTACAATTACCAAGCTATAGTGTGTTTAAATCAGAATTTAAACATAAAACTAAGCAAGGCTACTAGAAAGTCCCCACCCACCTTTAAAAGCATGGCGAGCATGGTGAGCAAGGTGTCCAGATAGCCGTACATCTTGCCTTGTGAGAACAACAGAGTAGAGCGATGGAGCAGTAACTTCAGTTCCTGAGTAAGCAAGCACATGACACACAGTAATAAAACATCTTTGCTATAATGGTTTTATTTGTAGAAATAATTTTTTTAGAAACCAGACTCTATGAACATTTGCTTTAAAAAAAAATTAACACTTTATAATAATAATTAAAATCTAACACTTTAGAAGCTAAAATGTGTAACTAATAAAAAGTGATTAAAACTTAAGACTAAATGGCTTTTCAAAGCCATTCAATTTGGAGGCTAGGAAAATGATCTGCCAAGAAAGCGTAAAGACGCGAGTCTAGACGCCTAGGACCCAGATAAAAGGCAAGGAAAATGGGCTTATCCCAGGACACAAGAGTCACTGCAGCTCACTGGCCAGCCAAATAGATGAGCTTCAAGTTCAGTGAGAAACTGTCTCAATAAATACATGTTATGTGGCAAGAAATCTAGGAAAGATACCCCATATCTGCCTCTGACATACAAATATGCACACGCTCACACTACCTAGTACATACAACACACATATCAAGACAAACAAAATGCCACTAAATTTAACACACTAACTTTAACAGCTTTGGCTGTAGCTATATAAACTTGAGGCAAACACTGGAACACTGTAGCAGATGAGAAGAAAGTTCTAGAAGACTCTACCCAGAGCAGCACCCATGTGACGTAGCCTACCTGCTGTGCAGCATTCGCATCTTGGGCTAAGGTGTCTGGGTCATACATGGGTTCCAGAGCTTCCAGAGCTTTCTCAGGACGGCCTAACTGCTGCTGAAGGATGGAAAGTGAAATCCTTGCATCCAAATGGAGTGGAGCCAGATCAACCACTTTACTGTAGCTTTCAGCAGCACGTTCCATGTAGCCCAAGGCCTTTAAACATTCTAAGATGTTAAAAGATATTTAACTCTCAAGTTGTAAATTGGCCAAAATATTCCTTTTCTAATTTAGTAATTTATTTTATTTGACTTTATGACACAGTCTCACTGATTTGCAATCAAGCCTGGGTTACCAGTTTATATTGCTTCATCTGGCAGTATTTTTCCCATTTTAAAGAAATATTAGAGCAATATAAGGAAATTATAATAACAAAGGAATGAATATATATTGTCAGTACTTTAAAACAACTATCCTATTCTCTATTAATTGATCAATCCAATGATCAGTCTACTGATCTTTTCCCCTAATGGTGCTGGAGATCAAACTCAGAGCCTTATGCATTCGATGGGTGAGCTAGATTCTCAGCCCCACCCTTCAGGATTAACCTTCAAAAGACTATAAATCAGTGTCTGTATTCAATTAGTGTGTCTTTATTCACTTAGTACTATATTATAAGCATTCCGCATGTCTACACTGGCATTTTTTGAATGTTATATAATAATCATTTAACCATACTAACACAGGGCCTGTTTCCAAATGTACACTCTGGTCATGCCACAGGAAACAGCTTAATGTATCCAAAGTTTATGACTGGGGACCTAACATAATCCATAGACATGTTTATTATGGCACAGTGGTTATTCAAAGTATTAACTGTCTACAAATTTTAAAATTAGTATTGTATAAAAGCTCGGGTACTGGCTTCTTCTGATTTGGCAACAGCGAGCTAGCTCCCTCCCCCATGTGGCACCCTGAGCCGCATAGGTGCGACTGACTCGCCAGTTCTCACGTCTCACTACTATCACATATCCGCCTAACTCACATTGTTACTGGGCTCCCCAGTTTTGCATCTCCCCAGTATCAAGTCACTCCCATTATCCCACTCCACGCCTCAAAATGAGTCCTCAGAAGTAAAATTCCTCCATTCTTCCACCAACCACTGGTTTCTTCTTTGGCAGCCCCAACACTGATCCAGCTCTTTCTACCTGGCCCTTTTCACTGCAATGACCCCCTAAATACTTTGCCTTAGACTGTTTCCTCAACTGTCTCCTTGCATGTGTGGCTCAAACCGCACTGAAAAGCACATGAACTATTTTCTCCCAAAATATAATTACATATGCATTGATAAAAATACTTTAAAAATAATTTTGTCCTATCTGATAATACAGTTCTATACTGTACGGTATGAGACATGAAAGATGGGTATTTACGGGACATATACATTATTACCTAGTTGTTTGCAACAAGGTCAACATCATTTGGTAAATGTAATGTCCTCTAGAGAGCACTGTGGCTTTGATCTTTGATCTTTTTAATGTCAATTACATCAGGAGAAGATCCTGGCCTTCCTTAAGTGAAGGGGCTGAAGGACATTGACATGTAAGGGCAAGCACTCAGTAGTCTGGCAAGACAATTTAAATACTGATCTTACACCAAAAACAGAAACACTGGCACCAATATCCTACTATGTTATAATGGCTACCGGGTTGGGAACATAGGCTCTTTCCTAACTTTATGATTAAAACTGTTTCTCTTCGAAACGATTTGAGTGGATGGTCGTCAGCTGACATTCATCCTAAAGCCAGGTTCAGAACTAAGTGTTTTAGTTAGGATAGATGACAGAGGTGCTGGTTAGTCAACAAAATGATAGACTGGGTATTAGGACTATCTTGTACCTCACTGGTACAAATTGGCATAATTATGCTCTAATTGTATTTTGAGAGAAAAGTTTCATTTTAACAGGAAGGGTGATATGTAGGAGGAGCTAAGGTGGGAGGAGTACTGAGAGGAAGAGAAGGAGTAAGAGGAGGAGGAGAAGAAGGAGAGGAGAAGCTAGGTGATGAAAGAGAGAAAGAGGGGGGGAGACAGGGAGGCAGATGTCCACGTGTCTCCACCAGTCAAAGATTGTTGATATATCTAGGTTGGGTAGTGGGTTACACCTCTGATTGAGCAATACCAAACTTATAAAGCCTATGATTAACATCTTTAAAAAAATGTATAAATGCAAAAAGGAAAAGGGGGCATGGGATAGGGGTTTTCTAAGGGGGGGAATGGGGAAAGGGGATGGCATCTAAAGTGTAAATAAAATATCTAATAAAAAAAAAAAAAACTGTTTGTCTTCCACAACAAAAGTATTACCTGCATGCCGAAGCCAAACCACTGCAAGGTTGTATCTTTCAGAGCAAACGAGGGCACTGAGCAGGGGAAGGGCAGAATTATATTCACCAACATCCAGAAAAGCTTCAGCAACATCAAGATAGAGGTCACCCATGTCTTCAGGATTCTGTTCCACCAGTGTTGTCAAGAGAGGCTAAGTCCAAGTAAAAACCAGAGGATGAACATTCATTACAAAGAACCACATAATGTTTATCAACTATATGACATAAGCCAGGAAACAGCACGGACTAACAAGAGCAGCTTAGATCAGTTTTCTGCTCATTTCTGTATTTCCATTAAAAAGATTCATACTTGCATCGTGTGCATGCAAAACACACATGCACTCATTCCTTCATCCATCACGGTGTGGAATAAAAGGCCAGCAGTCACTCTGAGTACCTTCCCTAACAGCCAGCCTGTACCTCTGGCTCCAAATGTTGCCTGATGTTATGAAAAGCTATTCCCTCATTTCTTACCCACATGTCACATCCTCAGGTGACTACCCTACTAAAAGCTTAGAACTTTCTCCCATCCCTATATTTTGTATATTCCTTGTTTCTCTTCAGAACACTTTTCACCAACTGATAACTTACATATTTTATGAATGTATTTAATCTCCTAGAACCAAAGATCCATGAAGGGAAGAGGGATTTGTTTTACTTAATACCTCATGCTAGGGTCAACAAAGCAGATTTTCAAATGTGTTTTTTTTTTATTATTATTCAATGAAATACTTGTTCAAAAAAGTCAGAAAAAAGAGTAGCTGTAAGAGTTTTCAAAGACTGCCTAAAGGCAAATCACAACTTCTCATGTTTGGATGGTTCTCATTCTAAAGTAAATTCCAAGCCCAATCCCAAACCACTGTGTTTTTATGAGCCATTCCTATGAAAATAATTTGATGCTTACTGTGTCCTCCCCGTTATTAAGAAACATGAAAACCTAAGGTTGGGTTATAATGTCTAGTCCTGGGAAGGAGAGTGTGCACTTAATGGGAAGGGTTTAGCACTGTCCTACAGGCGCAGCTCTCAGTACTACTTACATTGAGTGGCTCAAGGATGTTGAGATGTACCAGGCAGACCATGAGCTTCACTGTGATGTCTATTGGCACA
The DNA here is from genome assembly GCF_011762505.2 of Arvicanthis niloticus. Taxonomy (NCBI): domain Eukaryota; kingdom Metazoa; phylum Chordata; class Mammalia; order Rodentia; family Muridae; genus Arvicanthis; species Arvicanthis niloticus. Next base: position 127,855,787 of record NC_047660.1, on the reverse strand, counting down.
CTGTCCGGTATAGAGCAGGTGACGGTCTCCGCCGCTGGGGAAACATCAGACACGGCATTCCTATGTGTGAGCTCAGGATGTAAAGCAAGCTAAGGCAACTCCAGCCTGCCCTCAGGATCCCATTTCCAACTGCTCAGGGATGATCCTCGTCAGTGCCCACTTTGGTCAAAGTCTATCAGCAGCTTCTTACTCCTTCAGCCCGTCTACTCTTTGTTCTTATTCTGGCTCTTTTCCTAAGATCAACTTATACACAACTTTCATGTCTTTTACCAAATTACACAGGATTTAAATGATAAAACTGACCAGATATACAAAAGCTCTGTTTAAATTCTTGTATTCCAAAGCTTCATTTTAGAATTTACTAAAAGATGCTTCTAAAAGGGGTTAAATAATTTTCTGCTTTCTAAAACTTCATTACAGCAACATGACTTTTAAAATTCTGGGAAATTAAAGGAATTCTAACCTATATTTAACTCTTACTTTGCACATTAAATTACAAATCAGTTTGTTTCCATTTCATAAAACTATATAAGGATATTAGTGATGTGCCTTTGGCAGTAGAATCAAATTTAAGTTACTTAAAATAATATTTAAAATATTGTATAATGACAATATATAATATTATGTTTTGCAGAATTTGTCATTGGCAATCTAAGTTTACTAAGCCATAGGAATATGGCTTGATTAGGAGACTGACTATTAACAGTGAACTCCATGATAGTAATTGGTAACACAAATTTAACTTTGATATTTATTCTACACAATTTTCTGACCATGAAATTTTGCTCCAGTCAAGACCTCAGCTCCCTGAAGGGACATACCACTAAGTCTACCTGACTCAAGGCAATGCCTACAGCATATTCCTTCTGTAGGTGGTATCTACAGTCACTCACCTACAAAGGACTAATATGGTCATTGTAATGAGCTCTGTGACTTCTAAAATGGGATTCTACTTAGATCCGAGTTCTACATTCCAACACTAGCATTTTGGTCTATTGTCAACAGAGCCTGAATGTTTATATTCATGTCCTTAGAGAGAGGCCTAAGGGAGCTGTGTCCTCACAGCAAGATGGCACCACATCAAACCTCTCATGCTTAATCTTAAAACTTGCAAGCCTCTGTAATTTCCTATTTCTTAATTATTTTGATATAGCATCACAAATAACTATTTAATAAAAACACTTAATAAGGATACACTCAGTATAAATGTATAAATTAACAATCTCGGTTTCTACATCAAATTGCAAAGTAAAAGCCAACTTTCTTTTGACTATAAGATGTCTGTCTCACGCTGATGTGGATGTCAGGAAGTGCATGCTGACAGGAGCCTGATAATAGCTGTCTCCTTAGAGGTCTGCCAGAGCCTGACATATACAGAGGCAGATGCTCACAGCTAACCATTGAACTGATCATGGGGTTCCCAATGAAGGAGTTAGAGAGAAGACTGAAGGAGCTGAAAGGGTTTGTGACCCCATGGGGAGAGCAACAATACCAACAAACCAGGGCTCCCAGGGTCTAAACCACCAGCCTGGGAGCACACAGGGAGGGATCCATGACTCCAGCTGTTTATGTAGGGGAGGATGGCCTTGTCAGACATAGGTGGGAGAGGAGGTCCTTGGTCCTGTGAAGGCTGGATGCCCCAGTGTGGGGGAATTTGAGGGTGGGGAGGTGGGAGTGGGTGGGTGGGTGAGGGCACATCCTCATAGAAGCAGGAGGAAGGGGGATGGGATAGAGGGTACCTGGGTTGGGGTGGGGGGAAATGAAAAAATGGGATAACATCTGAAATGTAAATAAAATATCCAATAAAAAAAAAAGATGTCTGTCTCAAATCATGAAATTCTAGACCCTTGCAAATCATAGCTCTGCAGAGCCACAATCTCAAAAGTAGAATAGGCAGAAATTGTATCAGGTATATCTAAACCATAGCAGGGACTCAGGAAACCATGGGAACTTGAAACTGTAGGTGTCATCTAAACCACAGAATGCACCAGCTTCAGAGTGGATCCCTTCAGTCAAACAACTACAGCCTGAGCAAAACATTTAAACAGGCCAACAACTTGTCAGTAGTAAGGAATGTATTTTATTCATGTGTGTGAGAGAGAACATGTAGTCAGTCCCTGCAGTATATGCAGTACATTATTAGATAACATCTAATTTAACATTACTTATCTTTAAAAGGGCTTGTCTTGCCAGATATGGAGTATGTGAATATAATCCTAGCACTTCAGAGGTAGAGGCAGAAGCAGGAGGATTTCTAATTCTAGTCCAGTATGGGCTACCAGAGAGATTACCTTTAAAAACAAAACAAAAAAACCTTGGTGTGGTATCATATGCCTCTAATTTCAGCACTTGGGAGGTAGAGGTAAGAAGGGCCATCTCAAGGTCAAACTCGCTGCCTTGAATGTTTGAGGCCAGTCTGGGTAGACTGTAAATACAAGAGACTGTATTTAAAAGGAAAACCATAAACATGCTCAACAAAAGGCCTGAGGATGTAACTCTGTTGGCAAAGCGCTGCCCTAGCATGCACAGAGAGCTGGGTGTGATCGCCAGCACCAAATAAAACTACAAGTAGTGACAAAAGCCTGTAAAGCCGGGGACAAGAGGATCAGAAGTTAAAGGTCATCTCTAGACACCATGGCCACAAAAATGACAAATTTTGTTACAACTCAGAGGAAGTCACACATGTTAACACTTTCACTGAATAGGTTAATGGGTATGGTGCAAAGATCATACAAGAGCTGAAAGAGACCCAGCCAAGGCACAGAATTCCTCAGCAGAACAACCATACCAGTTTCTACCTTTGAAAACTACTAAGTTTAAAGTAGAGTTTTCAGTAGTAGATCACTTAAAGCCCTTTTAGGAATGCCTAAGGTTCCGATCTATTCAGTAACTTACTCTCTTCTAAGAATAAGGAGCTGAGCTAGGCAGTGGTGGCACACACCTTTGATCCCAGCACTTGGGAGGCAGAGGCAGGCAGATTTCTGAGTTCAAGGCCAGCCTGATCTACAGAGTGAGTTCCAGAACAGCCAGGGCTACACAGAGAAACCCTGTCATGAAAAAACAAAAAAAAACAAAACAAAACAAAACAAAAAAATCAAACAAAACAAAACCCCAAAAAAACAAAAAACAAAAACAAAAAACAAACAAAAAACAAAAAAAACCAAACACATCAAAACAACAACAAAAAAAGAATACGGAGCTGAGTATGGGATGCATACCTATAATTCCAGCATTTGAAGGCTAAGGCAGGAGGATTGCCATGAGTTTGAGGCCAGCCTGGGTTACATGGTAAGTTCCAGGTTAGACTACAGAGTGAGATCCTATCCCCCCCAAAAACAAATAAACAAATAAAACAAACATAAAGTAAGTGAAACGTAACAGGGACCAAAGAGAATCGGCCAGTTCAGATGGCCATATCAAAACAAAAAACTCAAACCATTTTTTAAAGATTGCTTATAAACCAAGAGCTAGTAATCTATCTCAGTGTACAGTGCTTGTCCTTTGGGCACAAGGCTCTGAATTTCAGCCTTAACAACACAAAAACAAAAGAAGAAATATTACTTAAAAGACAATATAAGAAGACTAGAATCATGCTGCAGACAATGCTCTGGAAACCTCACCAACTCAAGACCCCACAGCATCTAACAAAAGAGGGCTATGTACATGTTCCTGCACGAAGTTAACTACAACCTTTATTCTCTTCTGAGGTGCCTTCTTCCAAAGTTTCCTTTTCTAGGATAATTCCAGAAAAATCTGTAATTACCTAAAAAAAAAAAAAAAAAAAAAAAAAAAGGAAAAAATAGAGAAATAAAAGTTATATAAAAAACCTTTTTGTGAATATTTATTTCAAATAGTTTTTACAACATAAAATAGTATTAAAAACTATAGTCCTTTTGAAATAAGGAATTCTAACTGTGAAACTTTAACATTATTATATGTTGACTAAAAACTAGTGATTTATCCATCTGACCACAAACCAACCTACTTTCTCCAACAGGAACAGCTCTAGTGAGTCTTGCTATCTTTGCGTTCTACAGTAGCAAAATCATTTATATTTCACATAGAATCTAGCAATCTATTACTTCCTCATAGAGTTTAAATATAATTTAGTTTGTAATTTAAATGATAAGATGCTAATTTCTAAGCATTTCTGGAAGACAAGAACAGGTTTATACCTAAGACAATCGCACACCAACATTCCTACCTCCAAAGCTTTGTCATACTGCTTGTTGGAAATATATAATTCAGCTGCTATGTTAACATCTTCCATGGAGACTAAGCCTTGGTGTTTTGAGAAAGCTTCTTCAATTATGTTTATAGCTGAAGTACTGTCATTGGCTTCATAGTAACTCCTTAAAAAGGGGAGTGGAAAGTGAATGCATGGTTAATGCTGATTACAAAACTCTGTCTTGTTTAGGCCCTCTGACAATTCTAAGTTCTCTGAATTTTAAAATACGTAACATACTATACTTATAATTTTCAAATTTGTTTGTGATAGGCTGGCACCAGGTGCTATCAAAAGAGGAAGGGTTGATGCCAGTGGAGGAAAGAAGGTTCCTAGAGTAAATATGGCAACAGTAACACTGTCACTTCACCTGAGTCCACTCAAAGTTTAGTAATACTAATCCTTAAATTCAGAAATATACCACAACAACTAGGAATAAGACTTAACTTGTTTTGTTAAAAGGGTATTTGAGGAAAAGAAGTTAGCCCAAAGAACACAACTGCATTCTTTTAGCAGGCTGTGTAGTGTTTAGTCAACACCAGAAAGTAAATTAGATGTGTGTACATCCTCCATCAAATAACTCTAACGCGTGACTCTACCACTCCTCCAGTAAACAGAAGTGAAAGGGCTTCATGATGACCTGATCCATCTCCCTGCTTACTTCATCATCTCTAGGACTAGTCCTCAGTGTTGCTAAAAAAACAAACAAAAAACAAAAACAAAAAACAAAAACAAAACAAAAAACAAAACAAACTAAGAACTATGAATGGTCACTGGTATGGATGCTGAGTTCTCATTCTTTGTCTTTGCAGCAGGAAAGACGTACACTGGTGCAGACTGGTGCAGACTGGTAAACTGACTGGGTGGTGCCTGGCATGGGACAGGCCAGTCTTCCACATTTACCAAAGTTTAAAAAGGCTTGGAAACCAGATTATTCCTCAGTATTCACAATAACCTTTATGAACAAGGAAACCACTCAAGCAAATGTTATGAATGGCTTAGGGCCAGAGCCTCCCTGCACACATATGCCTTCTGTGTTCAACTGGGCACATGTGCAGTAAGGCAAGTATCCCTAGGGACATTTTAGGGAGAGTCCCCAATTACCATCTTAGCCTTATGTGTAATTGAATGTGCATATGATTAAAAACAAATATATCATGGGAAGGGATTATGCATTATGCACAGTAAGAAAGTGAACACATGACCTAATCTACCAGTCAAAATAGAGAGCTGCCCATACTATGGCCTTTAGCAACCAAGCTGCTTCCCTTGACTCCCATAAGGAATAACAGGGGCACATGAATTCTTTCTTACCTGTGTGGCCTGCAGTTTCTTTCTGATCTGTATTATTATAATTTATTGTTATTACTTTGTCACTTTTGAATAAAGTTTCCTTGCTACTGTGAAGACCCTTATTTTCAAAGCTAGAAGCATCTGGCCTGGCCCACCATTGCTAACATTACCATTTGGCCAAAGAAAATCTCCAGGTAGCTAATCCTCATCACCAAGTCTCACCTTTTGCGCTGTGGGGCCAGTCTGCAATGCTTCATATAGAGGACTCCCCTGCCTCACTGAAGTGCTTTCTTCAGGAAGTCTAGAATATCATTTGCATCTCCTGGCTGTCTCCTCTCTTTTGCCTGGTGCTTAAATGCTGGAGTGCCTTGGGAGTCAGCCCTTACTGGGAGCTTCTTTCAACCATCCCTCTTCCTTTCCTCCCCCTACTTGAGCACATACACAAGCCTATGCACACACATGTGCACACACACAGTTCTCACATCAGTACATCCATCTTTAGATGAACTTTAAAGTCACACTGAGATATGATTACTTTTTACGACCTATATCTTCCCTGATCAAGCTATGATTTTTTTTTCCCGCCTATCATTTCAGTAATTTCCTAACTAGTCTTCCTTCTCTGCCCTTTTCACTCTTCAATTTTTGCTCAAAAGAGCAACCAAAATGAGGCACTTAAATTTTAAGTTAAATCATGTCATTTTTCCACTCAAAGCCTCTAGTGGCTTCCAAACTATTCAAAGTAAAAGCCAAAGTCCTTACCATAACCCACAAAGGTCAGCGCTATGCTCCTCTGGAAGCTCTCTGCTGGGTTTACCTTACTGCATCCGCTTCCATCCTGTTCCCTAAACATACTTGACTCCTCTTTCCTGAGTACCAGCTCCCTTCAGCCAGGACCACCAGGAGACAGGGAACCCAGGCCTTCACTAACCTTGTTTTTAAAATAACACATGCCATACTTTGTACGTCTATCACTGTTCCATGTTTAATTTGTCTCCATCACTTATCAATGTGATCTCTAAAATATCTGACTGTTACTTGTTTGCTACCTATCCCCTTCATAGGACTATAATCTCCATGAGTGCAGAACACTTTGAACAGTTCCTTGTATAATGCTTATGTGTCGGATACCTTCAATGAATACTTCTGGAGGGCAAGGGACCAAAGCAGGGCCTCATCAGTCAGCCGGCCACTGCCACTCCTCACCTAATAGACAATATGTATGAAAAACATATGATCTTCAGGGCATGTCATGATTCCTCACTGTAGTAGCTGCAAATGAACTGCAGATAATCGGGAAGGCCCTCAGTGCTCATCATCCATCAACTGAGAGTTGCTTCCCTCACTTGTAAAAAATGTATCTACTGCTCCTGATGTATGACTGTCCTGAGAGGGTAAGGGGCAGTTCACAGCTAAAAAGCATCAGAATACAAGCCATTAGATTAATGGACTAATCCTAATATGCTAAAATCAAGACAGTTAACCCAAGATAAAATGCTGCATCGTGCTCTTCAAACAGAAAGAACAGCAGAAAGCATCTGAGCCAAACGCTTCCTGCTTTGTTCTGCCGCACAACATATCAGAGAAGAAAATGCTGTAGAGTATTCTAAAGAAAACCCGTGACAGTAGCATGTCACTTAACACACTGTTCTAGTGCTGATTCAAGATAATTATAAAGTATTCCAGATTACAAACATTTCATTGACACATATGCAATAAAAAAATCATTTTAAAAACATCACAAATATATACAACTTCCCCTAAGTTACAGAAGCCTGGCATTGTAATGTCCTTGAGGAGCACAGCTCACTTCTCAACTTCTGAGATTGGAAGTACAAGTTTATGGACAGAACTTTCTAAACAATCATGCAGTTGATACACAGGAAACCAAAAAACACTAAAACAAAAACAACAACAATAACAAAACCCCACTATAATTGGGCAAATATAAAACATAGAAGACAAAAATTTTCTTTGGCCCTTAATGCAAAGTACATTCTATTTCAAATAGCCTAGATTTGCAAAATGCCTAGTAAGAGCCTATATTTACATATGTTTCACCTCCAACTTACTTTGCCATATCTCTAGCCAACTGCATAAAACGTTCTCCATCAGATGGAGACAAAAGATTTAAAATACGCCTATAGCCATCCATGGCCATTTTATGATCACCCATTTGTTCGTAAAGGCTTGATCTCTCCCAGAGGTAACGGACATTCGTAGGTTCATATTTAAGAGCTAGAAAGAAGAGATAAAAAAAATTACATATTTATCAAAAGTGGTGTGACTTACCTCAAAAGTGTAATAAACATACTTTCCCAGTAAAAAACAACAACAAAAAAAGTTATTCTGGAATAAATCTATCTTCACAAGAAAGATATGTTTACTTTGTACACTAATTGTTATTAGTCACTCAAGTCACAAAGTTAACAGCCTGAAAACAACCCTGACTCAGTAGGAATCTAAAGCACTGTTCAGCCGCCTAGCTTTGTGCTGCATTTAACACAATATAAAGTAAGTCACAAACACGAGAACAAAGACCTCCACATATATGCCATAACAGAGTGTAAGAAACACGTACATTTGGACTAGCAGAATAACTCAACAAACACAAGAAACAGCCTATTATGTACCTAATAATTCTGCAACACTCCTCTATAGCTCAGGGGAAATCACAAAAGATGAGATGGAAAGACTACAGAGCTAGAGGGCCTGGAAGCCTGCTGTGAAACAGTATACCCTGGACATGGCATAGAAGATGCAACCTTTAACAATATGGTTGCCTAAACAAGACCAGCATAATGACAATACTAGTTGATAAGCTAAAATGGATAAGGAAAATTCTGCATAGTTCCATCCTGAGATCTATGTGATCAATGGATACTGAGAAAGGGAAAATCAGCCTCCTCCAGGGAAGAGGGAGGTACTGTCCTATCCCAAGTGGTTACCCCTGGACACATGTACATATAAGTCAAGCTAAATAAAGTTTAGCAGGTTCCATGCACACAGAAATGCATGATAATAAGCAGGTGAGCATGAACTTCGAGGGTGGCATGAGAGGACTACGGAACTGGAAAGGGAGAGAAGACAGGAGTGATAAGAGATACAATTCTCAAAAAAAATTAACTAAACAGAGAAACAAATACACTTGGAGTAACAACATAATCCAAAAGAATCAATGCATTAATGACCCACTGTGTAACACCTAGTAAAACAAGAAAAATATTTCTTCCTATTTACACATGCAAAAAAAAAAAAAAAAAAAAAAAAGTCATTACCTTTTGTATAGCAAAAAATAGCCTGCTTAATGTTATCCTGTTCCAGAGACATTTCTGCCAGCCTAACCCATTCTTCTGTGTCACTGGGATTTAAATGTGCTGCAATCAACTCAAACTGCAACGATTTTTCCATGTCACCTTGATCCTCGTATATCATGGCAAGTGTAGAGAATGGCTCATAAGCCAAAGGAGCTATAATAATAAAAATAACGTAAAATAAATTTCACTGGATGAAAGAATAGGCTTAAGCTGGGATTAATACTACAGTTCAAACTATAGATATTTTTTCTAATAACTAAAGTCTAAATCATTCCAACAGAATTATAAAAACAATTCAACATAACTCTGAATAATACAAAACACTATTATATTTTCTTTATTTTCAAACATTCTTAGCCTTTATTTATTTATTTATTTATTTATTTATTTATTTATTTATTTTTGAGATGAACTCTTACTACATAGCTCAGGCTGATCGCAAACTTATTTGTAGACCAGGTTGGTCACAAACCTGACATCTCCCCTAGCCTCCCTAAGTCATTTTTAAAGCATTATTTTCTTTTAACAAAATACAATTTCATAAAAACCCTGCTTTCTACCACATCTTCTGTATGAAAGTCTCATTAGTTAAGACCAAGTATGGCTTAAAAACTTGGTGATTTCACCACGGGAAACATCAGTCCCATCAGTGGGTTGAATCTTCACGTTTCAAGCTTCTGCATACAGAGGATGGATACACACAGAGTACCCAAACAGTGCCTCAGTCAAGGATGTCAAATGTAATGGTTAACTATATTTCTAAAAAAAAAAAAAAAAAAAAGACTCAAAACTTGCTGGAAACTTTTCAAAAAATATTTCCCAAATAAACAGAAGCTGAAATCAATAATATTGGAAAGAAGAACCAAGCAACATATCATAAAGCAATGCTTGGTTAATTCTATTTCTGATGGGTTGGGGAAATGACAGACTTAGATGTATGTTTAGCAAAAGACAGATTAAAATAATTTAGCACTGCCTAATCTAGAAAATGAAACAAAAAGCAATAAAAATATCAAAAAATCTGAAATTTATCAGAATGTTCTTCAATGTGATTTTAAAATAATATAGTCACCAATAAAAAAAGAAGAAGAAGAACAGGGCTCAAAGCATAACTGACTTGGTGTAGAGAACTTGCCCAGAGTATAGAAAGGTGTGGATTCAATCCATAGCACAAAAGAGACAAATGGAAAAATGGATAAACTGGCTGACTTAAAGAGATTAGTGCTATTCAATGTCTAAAACTCCTAAAATGAGAGGTGAAAGGAGAGGGAAGGGCTAAAAAGAGTTTAAAAAACTAGTACTGATTTTCACTGAACCACACCCTGTAGTTGAATCAACCCTGTGGTTTTTCATTTTCTCTATTCATGTGAAAAGTGGCAGGTTACTAATACCACAGTCACCTCTATCTTCTGAATGTACTTTATAAATAGCCCAATCAAATGTGTTCCCATTTTTTAAAAGGTTAACCAGTTAAGTGTTATTATCACCAATAAAGTCCCCTCAGAAAACACCTTGTCTTATGATTTCCATGCACATCAATATGGCCTCTTCGTGTTCTCCTCGAGCAAAGCGAATATTGGCTTCACCCATGAGACCTCTGAGGGCTCTGGGGAGTTTACTCCGAGGCCTCTTCTCCTGTCCAGAAGGAAAACAACATGGAGACTAAGAATAAAGTTCAGATTTCAACTCCAAACACTCATATACAACACAACGAAGACTTCTCTCTAAAACTTCTTAATCTTCTAAACTCAGAACTAGGTACTCAGTAGTTACAATTCTGATGCCTTAATAGTTAAGTCTAATTACACAAAGCAAGCTAAAATTCAAATACAGGAAACAAAATTATTTTATGACACTCTCCAAAGAGGAACACCAAAGAAAGTAAAAACAAGCTGGACGTAGAGGTACACACCTTTAATCCCAGCACCTAGGAGGCAGAGGCAAGTAGGTGGATCTCAGTGAGTTCAAGGAGAGCTTGGTTTACAGAGTGAGCCCAGGACAGCAAGAGCTGTTACACAGAAAATACCAGTCTCAGGGAAGAAAAAAAAAAAAAAAAAAAAAAAAAAAAACCAAAAAACCAAAACCTTCCTCCAGTTGAAAGTTCAAAGTACAATTAAATACACATTTTCATATGGTCAGGAATTAGTAAACAGGTAACCAGCACAATAGTATCATGCAACAAGATGAATTATATTATATTACATGCCAGGTCACTTACTAGAAAGTCCTTCTTTGATATTCATCAGGATAAACTTGGTTAAAAACAACAACAAAACCCTCTAAGTTACACAATGGGTCTTTTAGTAGCAAAGCTACAGACACTCTGACACATGAACAATTAAATCTTATATAGAATTTTCCAAAATGAAGCATAAGAAATGAATGACAACTCACAACAGCCTCAAAGAAAAAAAAATTTCTAGAAATACACCTAACTAAGGTAGTAAAAGATCTCTACAATGAAGCTTTAAGTCTCTGAAGAAACTAAGGAAGACACTGAAGATAGAAAGACCTCCAACTTATGGATTGGCAGAATGTTGTAAAAATATGACCATTCTACCAAAGGCACTTTACAGATTTAATGCAATCACAATCAAAATACCCAAAACAGTCTTCACAGAAACAGGAAAAAGAAAAACATCATAAAACTCATGTGAAAGCACAAAACACCCCAGACAGCCAAAGCAATCTTGAGCAAAAAGATCAATTCTGGAGGGCTTACCATTCAAGATATATTACAGAGTTATAATAATAAAGACAGCTAGACACTGACACAAAACAGACATGTGGACCGACCAAGAAAACAGAAGACCCAAACATGAGCATAGAGAACTACAGCTGCTGATACTTAACAAAGATGCCAAAAACATCCTCTGGAGAAAAGACATCTTTAACAAAAGATGCTGAGAAAACTGAGTGTCCACATGTAGAAGAAAAAAAGTAAACCTAAATCAAAAATTAACTCCAAACGGATTAAAGACCTCAATGTGAAACCAAACACTGAAGATACTAGAAGAAAACACAGGCAGTGCCTACATGACATAGGTGTTGGAAAGGACTTCCTGAACAGGACTCCATTTTCCAATGAATTAAGGCCAACAATTCAAAAAATGGGACCTCAAAAAACTAAAAAGCTTTTGTACAGGAAACAATAAATGAAAAGGAATCAAACAGAGCAAAAGAAACTCTTTGACGATGATACAATCTGACAAAGGATTAATATTCAGAATATATAAAAAGTCAAAAAACAGTCAAGAAAATAAATGACTCAATTTTAAAAATGGGTTTAAAATTTGAAAAGAGAGTTTTCAAAATAAATGAGTGGCTAAGAAGTATCAAGAAGTGTTCATCATCCTTACCATTAGAGAAATGCAAATGAAAACAACTTTGAGATTTTATCTTACCTAGTCAAAATGGCAAAGATGAACAAAACACCAGATAACAAATATTGGCAAGGAATGGAGAGATGCGGAGGCAAGACCTTCCACTGTTGGTGGGGCTGCAGACTGGTCTAGTCACTCTGGAAATCAGTGTGGGGAATCCTCAAAAAGCCAGAAACAAATCTAACATATAACTCGTCTACACCACTCCTTGGCATATGCCCAAAGAGCACGCTACTCCACAGATAGTCCTCAGCCATGGTAACTGTTGCTCTATTCACAGTAGGTAGAAAACAATATAAATATCCTTGAATGGATGAATTAATAATGAAAAGGTGGCATATATGTACTATGGAATACTATTCAACTGTAAAGAAAAATGAAGTCATGACATATGCAGGCAAATGAATAAAACTAGAAAATATTATATTGAGTGAGGTAACCCAGACCCCCAAAAAACAAACATTACATGTTCCTTCTTATTTATGGATCCTAGCTCCAAATCTTCAGATGTGAGCACATAACCTGGTGTAACTACAGGAACAGGAAAGTTCACCTGGAGGAGAGGAAGGGTAACATCTAGAGACGGGAATAACAGGACAAGATGCTATGAAAGGGGAAACAGAAAAAGGAAGACTTCCCTGGGGAAGAGGGATAAGTTGTGCAAAAGATATTTGAGGAAACCATTAGAGTCATAGTGGTTTCTTTTCTTAAAACATACAAATGAGTGTGTGTGTGTGTGTGTGTGTGTGTGTGTGTGTGTTTAATGAAGTTATATCATTAGCGGGTGATAATGTTTCCCCCAAGAATGATAGTCTATCTAACAAAAACTCCAATGTCAGGCATAGGAAGCTTCCTTTCAAGTTGTTGGTCAGGGGAATAAAAAAAGACCTCCCCAACACACAAAACAATATAGGCTATTGCCATGACCCCTGGCTATCTACTAGAAATTAAAGGTAAGACTCTCTTGCTTAAAGACAAAACACACTTTAGACAGGGGATGGAGAAATAGAGATAGCAGCGACCCAGAAGACTCCTCCCTTATTATGAGAGGACTCTATATTATGAGAGAACTGGCTCTCATAATATCCAAAGGTTATATCCAAAGCAGTCAAAAGTCATACACAGCTGTAAAGTCTAGAAACCATAACCATGACTAAAACAGCAAGACACTCTTAAAAATGGAATAATGGCACCTATATATACTGGGTATAACCAACAGCCACTCTACTGGACTTATCCCTTTCACCAGGAGGGAACGCATGCCTGCTACTATAAACTTGGGCAACTACTCATACTGGTGAGACCATGGAACCTAGAGAGGCACTTACTTTCCTAAAGCAGTGTAACATCTGTGCTCTAAATACTCATCCTCACATCCACAGCTAAGCGAGGCTCTCACCCCTTACCAAACATGCTGCTTGCAGCAGAGGGAACAATTACAGAAAGTCAAAACACAGAGATCAGCTGACAGTCAACAATACAACTCCTATATCTAAGGCTCAGGGAACACTGCAGAAAGGGGGTGGAGACTGAGAACCAGGACATCTGCTGAGAGACAGTGTCTTCTATATACGAAAGTGAAAATGCATCCATGACATCTCAACAGTATAGTTGCCTAAGTAATACCTAAAGACTGACAGAACCAACTGACATGCCAATGTGGGTGGGGACTCTTACAGGGCCCAGCCCTAGAAGAAGAGCTACAGGCAGTCAACGTTGCTGAGAGAGAATCGGATATTAGTAACCCTGATAAGTTACCAATCCCAAGCAATCAGTGCTAAAAACATATACATATGAACAACATTATATGAACTCAGCACATTGTATTTATATACTTATTCTCCCCTCCCCACCCAACATGTACGGATGCACATGCGTAATAATAATAAATGGAGCAATTTTAAAGTGGAGCAAAGAGATGATGCAGGAGGCGTTGGAAGGAGAAGACAGAGTAGAAAATGAAGTAATTACAGTACTCATGTATGAAATAAAACTTCAACTTAAAACGAAAAATGAATGACGGTAGTTGCCTCCTAGTTTTTGTTCTTACTGTTGAGCTATTTCCCAAGTATAACTGAAAGCTTCCTTTTCAATGACTATATCAGTTTCTTACATTTTTATAAGTAGTAAAATAATTAACTGCTTACTTTCATCATTTTCTTGGTTTCACGGTTGAGAACCATCTCCAACACAAATACATCGCCTGCGGTGGGTTGCTCTGGTGTTTCCTCCTCCTCCTCCTCCTCTTCTTCCTCCTCTTCATCATCTTCAGTCTCTCCAAGCATGGAAGCAAAGACTTTGTGAACTGACTTACTCACCCCATCTGATGTTTCTCCTAAGGAAAGGTACATTGAGGTTTGGGGAGGGAAAAAATAAATCAGTAAAACAACTTTAAAAAAAAAAAAAAAAAAGCTAGTTAATGGAGTACAAATTCCTTACTGCAGCCCAACCAAAAAAAAGAAAAGAAAAGAAAGAAAGAAAAGAAAAGAAAACTGTTGCAAGACATGTCTTTTATTTTGCAAGAATGGCTGATTTGCCCTCTGCACCTCATCCAGATATACAAGCAAAATAAAGAGAAAAATCAAAAGCAGATACAGTAACAGGTAAAAGCAGAAAAGGAAAACTTTTTCTTTTTTTAGTTAGTGGTATGGTGATCTCTAACTGAAACCTAAGAGATGTGAAGCTAAAGACAGGAGGATCCTGGGAGCTTGTTGACCAACTGATACAGCCAACTGGTGACCTCCAGGTTCAGTGAATAAGATTGAGTAAGAATGGCCTCCATAGGTTCAAATATTTGTCATCAAGAAGTGGCACTATTTGAGAAGGATTAAGAAGTATGGCTTCGTTGGAGGAAGTATCACTGGGGTTGGGCTTTGAGGTTTCAAAAGCCCACCCAGGCTCAAGCGTGTGCTTACACTCCCTCCCCAACCCCACCCCTCTAGGGTCAGGATGTAGCTCTCAGCTACTTCTCCAGCACCACGCCTGCATGTCACCATGCTCCCAGCCATGAAGATAATAGACTAAGCTCTAAAACTGTAAAAAAAAATTTTAAAGCCCTCAATTAAATGTTTTCCTTTATACAAGTTTCTGTGGTCATGGTGTCTTTTCACAACAATAGAATAGTAACTAAGACAGTGAGAAACCCTGTCTCAAAAAACAAGCTAGAGTGTGGTAAAGGAAAATACTCAATGTCCATTTCTGGTCTACACACACACACACACACACACACACACACACACAAGAAAGGAAACAAAATTATCATTAATCATAGAAGACATTATCATATTATATATAATCCAAAAGATTCAACATATAAATTGTCAGAATACACAGTTATTTGGCAAAGTAATTAGATACAGGCTTTTAAAAAATTATGTAAGTTGTAAGAAATTAAACCAAGGGCCCTGGACACACTGTAGCAGATAAGTACTCTATGCTGTCATATCCTCAGCTCCCCTTTTCTTTTTGAGACAGAGTCTTACTAAGTTCAGGCTGGCCTTGAACTCATTCTCTAGCCCAGAGGGTCTTGAACCTGGGATCCATCTGTCACAGTAGCTGGGATCACAGGACAGTTTTATGTATAGCAATAATGAACTGCAAATGATATTAAAGGGCCCAGGCTGTGGTAAGTAGAAAACGACCTTAAGAATAGGTATTTAGAAACATCAAGGATGCTGGGCGGTGGTGGCACACACCTTTAGTCCCAGCACTTGGGAGGCAGAGGCAGGCGGATTTCTGAGTTTGAGACCAGCCTGGTCTACAGAGTAAGTTCCAGGACAGCCAGGGCTACACAGAGAAACCCTGTCTCGAAAAAACAAACAAACAAACAAACAAACAAAAAGAAA
Organism: Arvicanthis niloticus; assembly: GCF_011762505.2. Taxonomy (NCBI): domain Eukaryota; kingdom Metazoa; phylum Chordata; class Mammalia; order Rodentia; family Muridae; genus Arvicanthis; species Arvicanthis niloticus. The sequence goes on along the minus strand of NC_047660.1, from coordinate 127,839,724 downwards.
CATCAAGGATGACAAAGACATGATTCTAGAGATCTCATCTTTCCAATTTGTAGATTCTGCCAGATGTTGTTCAAAACTGACTTTTCTTCTACTCTGAGTGCATGCTTAGACTACCAAGAAGCTCCAAAGAGTTCCAGGACAATCCTTCCCAAGGAACAGAGAACATCTCACCTCTAAAGGACTGATGGGATAATTTCACCTGAGGCCAGTCAGTCCTCATGCACCAGAAATGAACTCAACCTACCCTATCACCACCCCATTTTTTCCCATGAAAGGCCTAATGGGCTTAAACAGTAAGGCTGGCAGTCACCCAGTGTTACTGCTGTAATACCTGAACCCCAGAGAGTTGATTGATTCCCTGGGAGATAAACAAGGACCCGAAGGTTGTCAGAACCTCTTTATCCCCTTTCCTACCCCACTTCCTTGAAAGATACTAAGCTCAATCCTGTCTCCTTGCCTCTTCTTCCAATATGATCCACAAACTCAGGAACAAGTAGAGTTCAGTTTAGCTCTCCAGCCAGGCTCCCAAACATGAAGCTATATTCTAATTGACATCAGCATCTCAAGTAATTTGACATGGGCAAACGGTCTCCATGGTAAAGATGAGCATTCTGATTAGACAAATACATAATCACTGGAAACTGATAAATATGTATACTCACTGAGATACTCATTTAGGCTATAATGGGTTTAATTAGTTGGGATGTACAAGTATAATATCTGGAAATGAAAAGCTGTGTTCTTTCTGTTGCTATGACAAAACAGTAGCGAAAACTTAATTTAAGAAACAAAAGGCATATTTGGGTTAAAGGTTACAGTTCATCAGTCAGGAAAGCCAAGGCAAAAGCTCAAGGCAGGAAGCTGGAGGTAGAAACTGGGGCAGAGAGACTATGGAAGAACATTGCTCACTGGCTTGGTTTCCAGAGCTCACTAAGACTGTTTTCTTAGACAACTAAGGATCACCTGGCAACACCCACAGTAGGCTGGACAGCTGGGCCCTCCCCCAGCAATCAAGACATGCCTATTGCCCTACAGTTCCCTTTTCCTAGGTGACTATAGTGTGTGTTAACTTGACTAAAATCATCTATCTGCTAGAGTGAGGCAGTACACCAAGAGACCTATGACGTGTGTGAAGTCCCATCCACCCAGCTAAGTTAGGTACCGCTCAGAAGAAGTATCCCATTGAAAAGGCCAATTTAGAAAATGAAAATAGAGACCCTAAACAAACGGAGGCATTCATGTTAAACATCACAATACTGGCGCTATACGAAAACAACCATTATGCTGTACAATGATTTTTAAAAAATAAATAATATGCTACTATGTAACAAACACCAATAAACCAGGTGATAAAAATAGAACATCATTACAATAAAATACAAACAGTAAAACATAAAAACAATAAAAAATAAAAAGCACTAGTGTTTTTAATCAAATCATTTTACTTAAGTGCTCTTAACATTTAAAGCCCGAAGCAACACACCTTCATTGGCGTCTTTGTCCTGGGATTTGACAGAATCAATTCCTGACGATGATGGAACTTCGGAATCATCTAGGTTTTCTTTGGGTGATGATTTTCCTTTTTCCTGAACACTCTGTGATTGGAAATTAGTTAATCAGTTCCAGAAACTAATTCAGATTTAATTTTCTCAGCCATGGATAGGGCATTGCCTTATCTTTATAAAAGTTGGTCCTCCCCTCATGATATGTGGAATTTAAATTTGAATAGTTTCAAAGTGTTCCCAAGTACTTAAGTCTTTAAGTTTATGTACGTTATTTGCAAATACGTATAGAATAATTTTAAATACTTCAATGTCATTAATCTAAGACTTTCAATAAACCACAGAATGCATAGAAGTCCATGAATCAAGTAAGAAACCACTAGCTAACATCAAAAGGGTTAACAGATCTTTATGCTGTTCCCTTGGCCTTCAAACTAGTAAGTAACGATTTAAAGCTCAGATGTTTACTAAAATTTGAAAAACAAAGTAAAAATATATTCTCATTATCAGGCAATTAGGTTTACTTTTACGTCTAAGAAAAAAAATTACACGGAGACTCCTCAAAAATAGGCGCACCAGGGGTATGTAGCTTAGCAACAGGGTGCTTTGTCTAGCAAGCTGGAGGCCCTGAGGTTTGATCCCCAAAACCACTATACAGACAACAAAAACAAAAGGCCTGGTTCCTACAGAGTGGTGCCCCACCACTGTCACAAACTAGTTGCAAGTTAGGTTTAGAACTAGTCAGACACTCTGGCTGGCTCCATTGGGCTAGCATCGACTTAACACATATTTGGGGGTCGGGGGAGGTTAGCGCCCACCAAGGCAAGCTTTCGGGTGTGGAGATGTCTTTAGAGGTGCTGAGTACCGGGGTGGGAGTGAAAATCGGGATTTCTGGGAGAGGTAGAAGCTGCTGGGGTCCCCGGCCCACCCTGGGCAACCTACGCTGCTGTTTCGGGGAAAACAAGACCGAGGAGCACCGGGGCCCAGAGGCTCACTTTCTTCTCCCGGGTTTTTCTCTCTTCTCTCCGCCTTTCGAACTCTTCAAAGGAGATTTTCCCTTCCAGGTAGTCAATAAGTTCCGGGCTGAACCCCGACATGTCTGCGGGGCCGACACAGCGCCGCGGGCCAGGAGAGCTGCAGCAGCACTCTCAGGCTCTGCAGGGAGCCTCGGAGAAACCGGACCGACGTCCGCCCTAGAAACCTCCCCGGCCTGCGCTGCAGGCCGCGCACTCGGGTTCCGCGGCACTCTAGGCCCGGTGCCTCTTCCCGCAGGCAAGGGAGTATCTTAGACGCCTCCTTTGAGCTACCCGCTAGAGGAGACTTTTGATCAGAGGATGCAGCACAGTGGCAGATAATCTGCCTGGGTTTCTATCTCTAATGCCAATCATCTTTTATGTCCCGAGTATTCAAACTTTTAAAGGGACTCTTCATTTAGGGCGTCTACTGTATATATACATACATCTCTCAAAATAATCCTTAGGGACCTATGAGAGAAGAAAAAGGGAGAAGTGTGGGGAGGGTAATAGAACACTTGTGATATGAAAAAGGGCAACACTTCAAGTGTAAAGACTAGAGGGGGGAGGGCTTGGGCCCGGCTAAGGAGAGGAAGGAATGGAACGGGGTCAAACTTCAGAGGGGCGGGGAGGGAGGGCTGGCAAGCGAAATTATTTTCAACTCCTGGAGCTCTTGTGATTTGCTTCTTATCTTGTACTGTAACTATTTCTTTTTCTAGAGATATTACCTATAAACATCGAAGACATTAGTTTTATGTGTCATTATTATAAACCTGGCTAACCTAATAACATGTATTCTAAACACATTTATTCATATTGTGAATAAAGTTGAATGAAACTACAAGAGCCTTTGGAACTTTGAACAAACTTGAGCTTAGCATAGTCCTGGCTCTAAAAACCGGAGCCTATCTTTGATCATCTTTATGATAATCCAGTCGAAGGGGATCTGTAGCAGGGTTGCAGAATCAGAGGTCAAGACCCGCAAGAGCAGGACTACCAGATGGCAGAAAACTATCTCAGTCACTGTGTTGATCCTTCCTCGGGAGAAAGGCATGGAAACATACATGAGCAGATGGAGTGTGTTGATGTTATCCCCAGAACAACTAAGAGGATTACTCTCCTGAAGTCTTCAGGGAGTTGTGGGACTGTGTCTAAGACTCTAGGGATGTTTCCAGACTCACTCAAAGTGGGAATAGAAAGTGAAGGTGACTGCCTGGAAAGGAAAACACTCTCCTGAGACCCAGATACTTACTCTGGTTTCTGTTATTGTTGGTTGCTGGGAAAAAGAGAATAACAAGTCAACAGATGCGAATACATATTAAAGAGACAGGGGCTTGTGACCAGGGCTGGGAGGGGATATGTTCTGCTAAGGGCTATCTCCTGGACATGGAGGGGGGTTCGGGATTGTGTGTGTGTGTGTGGAGGGGGTGTTTCTTTTTCTTTTTTTTTCAAGTTTGTCAATATTCAATTTATTCACATGCATAAATATTTTTGAAATTTTAATTACACTTCAAATACAATTTTGATTATTTTTATTTTTCAATTTTGATTTAAAGATTTCCTTAGTCTATTCTTTTTTTCACTTTCTTTTTTTTTATTGGATATTTTATTTACATCTCAGATGCCATCCCCTTTCCCCATTTCCCCTCCCTAGAAAACCCCTATCCAATACCCACTTCTCTTTTTTGCTTTTATACATTTTTTTAATGTCAACCAAAGGCTTTATAAGTTTGGTAATGCTCAGTATCAATCAGAAGTGTAACCTAATACCCAATCTAGATATATCAACTATCTTTGACTGGCACAGACATGTGAGCATCCGTCTCCATGTCTGATTCCCCTCTCTTTCTCTCTCATCACCTAGCTCCTCCTCTCCTTCTCCTCCTCCTCTCCTTACTCCTCCTCTCTGTACTCCTCCCAACTTAGCTCCTCCTACATATCACCCTTCCTGTTAAAATAAAACTTTTCTCTTAAAATACAGTTAGAGCATAACTATACTAATTTATGTCAGTAAGTTGCAAGATAGACCTAATACCCAGTCCATCATTTTGTTGACTAAGCAGAACCTCTGTCATCTCTCCTAAATAAAAGACTTAGTTCTGAACCTGGCTTTTTTTTTTTTTTTTAAATTGGCTTTAGAATGAATGTCAGCTGAAAACCATCCTCCCAAATCTTTTCTCTGAAAGTAAATAGCAAGGATTGACTATGGGACTATAAATTTTCAACCCCATCAGAAATCCAGAATGACTGAGTTAACTGAGATTGTGGGAAGCACAAAGCATAGCTTCTAAAACATAGACAATTTATAGAGACCACTGAACACCTGGACAGTCCCTATACTACAGAACGTTGGAGCATCCAATCTTCAGCCTTCTGGCCCAGGATCATCTGACAGACCTAGTGATGCAGAATTATTAAGGGATGATTACTCTGTCTTGGCAGATATAATCAGTCGACTATTCTGCAAGTGTGTCCTTTTCTGGACAGTATTTTGTCTGTAGATGGAAAGAGGCAATTCTTGCCTAGTGGCTGTCTCACCACAATTGGAGTAACTACAAAGATGCTCAATTTCTTCTTAGAATCCAAGACAGGAAACTGTCAGGAGCAGACAGGTCTCTAATCAAAATGAACATCAATACAGAAATGTTTGTAACGTCAATTCTGTGGACTTCTGATGTTTTGAAAACCAACTATCCATGTATGGCTATCTGGACTGTTGTCTGTTAACTCCTCTCAGCTATTTCTAAAGAAAATATAGAAAACTCTTTAACAATAAACTCAAAGCCATGAATTTGCTATAGTCCCTTAACTCACAGTCTAACCATCTCAAATAAGTTTAAAAAGTTAAAGAAGGACTGGGTCTAAGCCTTGTATTCCTAAATGTGTTATACAAGTGCAATGCCTATAATAGTAACAATATTCATCTCACTTTTATATTAATAAGAAGCTCATACCAATAAAAACCTTAAATTTGAAATCAAAGTAAATTTTGTACCATTTAAGAAATTATAACTTCATCTTAATAACAATTATACATAATTCTACCAGTAAGTTATGGCTATGCAATAAATCCTAGCTAATCCTCCCTGATCCACCAAAATCACTACTTTTCCCTAGAAAGACAGCCCAATATTAACCACCTCAGTCCCCAAGTCCAGGGAATGGGGGTGCCAACTCTTCATTAACTTCTTCAAGTTGATTTTGGGTGTTTAGATATTAGAAGAGGGGCTGGGGTAAGCATAAATTGATAAGCCTCTGACACTGTGTCTTCACTGCAGCCGGCTGGAATTCCAGGACATCAGAGGTTCGAGCAGGTGTGCTCAGCTTGCCTGATGAGTAGATACATCAAGGCTATGTATTCTGCAAAATACAGTTCTCAAAACAAATTTTAGTATCAAGATAATCGTTTGTTTGAATTCTGGAATCTAGTCTTCTGGCTGCCTACTTCTATCATGTCTAATCCATATAATTCTGGGAATTTCTATGAAGGTGTGCTCCCACCAGCCTCCCATTTTCGCCTTCCTGCTCTCAAATTCCTCAATACTAGGGAATCCAAACGTTCAGGCACCAAGGCCCTCCACTTCCATTGATGCCTAACCCCTTACCCACCTCCAATTACTATGAGAGTGTGCTCCCATCATCCTCTCATTCCCGCCTCCCTGCTCTTGAAATTCCCCAACACTAGGGAATCCAAACTTTCAGGTACCAAGGCTGTCTACTTCCACTGATGCCTGGCAAGGCCACCCCCAACTATCTATACAGGTGGAGCCATGAGTCCATCCTTTTGTGTTCTCAGGCTGGAGATTTTAGAATGGCTACTCCAGCTTGTTTCTTAGGACCATTTGCTTGAAAAATTGTTTTCCAGCCTTTTACTCTAAGGTAGAGTCTGTCTTTGTACTGAGGTGGGTTTCCTGTATGCAGCAAAATGCTGAGTCCCATTTATGTATCCAGTCCATTAGCCTATGCCTTTTAATTTGGGAATTGAGTCCATTGATGTTAAGAGATATTAAGGAACAGTGATTGTTGTCTCCTGTTATTTTTGTTATTAGAGGTGAAGTTATCTTTGTGTGGCTATGTTCTTTTGGATTTGTTGGAAGAGGGTTACTTTCTTGCTATTTCTAGGTTGTAATTTCCCTCCTTGTATTGGAGCTTTCCTGCTATTATCCTTTGTAATGCTGGGTTTGTGGAAAGATATTGTGTAAATTTGGTTTTGTCATGGAATATCTTGGTTTCTCCATCTATGGTAATTGAGAGTTTTGCTGGGTATAGTAGCCTGGGCTGGCATCTGTGTTCTCTTAGGGTCTGTATGACATCTGTCCAGCATCTTCTAGCTTTTATAGTATCTGGTGAGAAGTCTGGTGTAATTCTGATAGTTCTGCCTTTATATGTTACTTGGCCTTTCTCCCTTACTGCATTTAATATTCTTTCTTTGTTTTGTGCACTTGGTGTTTTGATTATTATGTGACAGGAGGTATTTCTTTTCTAGTCTAGTCTATTTGGTGTTCTATAGGCTTCTTGTATGTTTATGGGCATCTTGTTCTTTAGGGAAGTTTTCTTCTATTATTTTGTTGAAGACATTTATTGGCCCTTTAAGTTGGGAATCTTCACTCTCATCTATACCTATTATCCTTAGGTTTGTTCTTCTTATTGTGTCCTGAATTTCTTGGATGTTTTGTGTTAAGAAATTTTTGCATTTTGCATTTTCTTTGACAGTTGTGTCAATATTTTCTATATCTTCTGCACATGAGATTCTCTCTTCTATCTCTTGTATTCTGTTGGTGATGCTTGTATCTATGACTCCTGATTTCTTTCCTAGGTTTTCTATCTCCAGAGTAGTCTCTGTAATTTCATGATTATTTCTACTTTCATTTTTATGTCCTGGATGGTTTTGTTCAATTCCTTCACCTGTTTGGTTGTGTTCTCTTATAAGTCTTTAAGAGATTTTTGTGTTTCCACTTTAAGGGCTTCTACCTGTTTACTTGTGGTCTCCTCAAATTCTTTGAGAGTATTATTTATGTCCTTCTTGAAGTCCTCTATAATCATCATTAGAAGTGATTTTAAATCTGAATCTTGCTTTCCTAGTGATATGGGAAATTCAGGACTTTCTTGTGTGGGAGAACTAGGTTCTAATGATGCCAAGTACCCTGGGTTACTGATGCTTATGTTCTTGCACTTGCCTTTTGCCATCTGTATCTCCTTAGTGCTACCTGCCCTGTCTCTGACTGGAGCCTGTCTTTCCTATTATCTTGGTTGTATCAGAACTTTGTGGGGTGGGTGTAAATACTGGGGTAAGCACTGGGGCCCAAAATCTGCTCCATGCTCAAGCTCAGATAGGATACTGCCCGAGTTAGAGCACCTGGGAAACCCGCTTCCTCTGGGTTCTTAGAGATTGGGGGCAGAGCTGCCACCCAAGATTTGCTCAGTGCTCTGGCCCAGGCCGGAAGGAGGTGTTTCTTTTTCTTTTTCACTTCTTCTCTTTTTTTTAGGTTGGAATTTTTTTAGGTTAAGCAGAATGTCTTAATATTTAAGTCGTTCTTCTCTTTCTACTTCCTTGTAGTGATTCGTCCATTAGTGAGTCAGACAGCCATACTACCTTGAGATGAAGCCAAATCGATACAGCAATAATGAAAATACTAAGAAGAAACATTTTGGTCTTTCAGACTGATTTTTGAGTCTCAAAATGGAAAGGCTGAGGAAGCAGAAGATGGAGCTTATGCCATGACAACTGAATTACAAGAGTACAGAGAGGTGACTCTGTTCTTTCTCTTATTAGAGAAAGACAGGAAGAATTGTGCTGCTCCTGGGGCAACCATTTTTCTATGGGCCTCTCACTCTTCTGGAAAAGCCTGTAGGTCTTTTCTCCCAAACTTCATCTTTGTAAATCAAAAATCATGAAAGTAGATGACTCATTACAGGACAAGGAAACATGATTTTGTTTCTTCTTTGAGCTAGAGTTTCTGTCTCTGTCTTTATCTGTCTCTGTTTCTCTCTCTCTCTCTACCATCCTGACTGTCCTGGAACTTACTATGTAAACCAGGCTGGGCTTCAACTCTCAGACAGTCACCTGCCTCTTTCTCTTGAATGCAGGGTTTAATGGGTGGGCACCTGGCCTAGATTTGTTTTCTAATCACTGTAATAAAGATACTATTTCCCTCTGAGGTAAGAGTTGAACCTGTTTCCCCTGGCAATATCATAATAAGAAGAGAATGTCCTACACCCGTGGGCCCATGTTCTCATGCCTCCTTCAGTAAATCAGGACTGAGAACCCAGTGGGAATATGAGTCATGTTTCCTGCCACATCTGAGTCAGTGGATGGTTGTCTCTGAACTGGAATCTCATTGCCTGATAGGACTGTTGAAAATTTAGAAGGATAGTCTTTTGCAAATAGAATAAAAATCTCAATGCTCTCAGAAACCCTTGGCCACGCTAGATCCAGAACACAGGACAATAGGCCACATCTTGGAAATAGAATTCTCACTGAAGAGTTTCAAAGGGTGGAAAGGCCGCTGAAGACCTATATAGACATGCACCAAGGGACTCTTGACAGTCTATGGCTCTTGAAGTACATTTGCCTCCATTAGAGGAAACACTTCAACTCTGGACCTCCTGTGTACTTATTCTCTTCCCCGTGGGCTTTAGAAATGTGTGTGGAGAGGTTCTGGTTAGCAAAATGGTGGGATGGAGTTGAAGGAGGTTCTAACAGCAGTGTCTGAGGAACAAGTGTGCAAACAGTCACATGTTGTGAAAACAGCCTTCTCCCACTGCCAGGCCTATACATTTATAAAACTAAACCAGTATGAGATTCACAGATACCCTGGGGAGGAATTTTTAAGCCTTTGTCCTGTGAGTTACATACAAGCTTGTAGCTAAAAGTATCCTCTGGGTACCCATCAGTTTTAAGGACTTTGAAATTAATAAGCACTCACCTAGATTAGAAACAATGCTGAGAAAGGAAAAACAGGTCTCTAGTTCCACTTGGGAACTCCATGGTAGTGAGGAACTTCTCGCCCAGCCATTTACCTGAAGAAGCTGTTACATCCTTCCATTAGGAATATCTCATTAATAATTGCTAATATTTTTGAAAGGTGGAACTAAAGTGTTTTGTTAACTAAAGTGTCTTTTGCTTTAGTTTATGTTTAGTATTGTGTGAAGGATGGAAGACACGCTTGAATTTGACAAGTATTCAATTGAACACTTGCTACATGACAGACATTGTGCTAGGTTCTGGAGAACAGCAAATGAATCGCATAATGGTTTCTGCTCACAAACACCAAACAGCCCTCCAGAGACAGGTACCTATGTGTCTGACTGAAATAGAACACACCAAGCCAGATGCAGAGCTTCTCACACAAATATTTTATTCTTCATATTCAGCATCAAGTTGAGTCTACAAAAAGCTACAGTAAGCTGATTTGACTTATGATATTACAACAGTGATGTGTGAATTCTAGTACAATGTTTGAATCACACAGAAAACATTGCCAATATCCCTAAAAATATACACAGGAAACATAGCTATGTTAAATGAAAATATGGGGATTGAAAGGGCTCCGTATGAGCTTTGTTGGAAGGGTGGGAAATTCACCCTTTGCTACTGTTCCTTGTTGAGTGACTTGTATTTAAGGTAAGGTTGGTGTAAAGCTGGGATATTCGGCATGGGACAGTTTTTTACCTTTGAATACAGCACACAAGCATCTCCCAGAGACCTTACAGCAACTACAATCTCTTTGTTTTCTATTTCAGCTCTACTTGGGTATCCATGTCCCTAGTGGGGGATGGATTGAAATCCACCATTTAGCACATGCTCAATGTAGGGCTTCCTCATCTTTTTAGGAGGGAAAAGGAAAAACAAATCCTAAGTCTGAATCCTTATTACATATGACACACTGTAGCAAACAGGTCTGAATCTCTGTTATCCCATACGATATACTATAGTAAACGTATCTTTTTTTAAAAAAAAAAAAATGTTGCTAAAAAATAGGTAATAAAGGACAATCTTCAATAAAATATCTAATTAGGAAAATTATCATTTTATTTCACCTGTGGTATTTTTGTAACTCCTTCAAATACATACAGCCTCCCACTCAATAGTGACAGTCACAAAAGAGAAAAATGCTGAAATATGCATGTCAGTATCATATGTTCCAAAGGCCCAGCTGTTTACATGTAAATCTGAAAAGGCAGAGCAAAATAAGTATAAGCTGACTGATGCGGAAGGGGAAACACACGAGACTTCGGCAGGAGTTGAATTTTCTATTGGAAAGCTCTTCTACAGCTTGAACATGTTCACCTGAAAAAAGCAGGAGAAAGTCGCAGTGCAGGACAATAAAGAGCTTTTGAGAACACAAAGACACACCTCCCCCCCCCCCAAAAAAAAACCCCACCAGAAATAGCCAAAGAGCTATTCAGAAACACCCTACACCAGAAGCTGTTTCCCCTAGGAAATTGAAGTGTGCAAGTATTTATCTTGTTTTTCCTATGAGGTTTCCTATGAGCCAGAGTGAAGTGATGTAGCTGCATCCCACTGAGCATGCGTTACAATCCTGCTCTTTGTCTTGAATCGCACCCTAGAAGCCTCCGCACGCAAAAAAGTCAGGGGAAGCTCCTTGGTGTCGCCGTGCTATTTTACTTTCTCACTTTAGAGCAGCATCCAAGCACGCATTTCACACGACAAATTCCAACTTTGTAGAATAATCATCATTTCCTGTCATCACATTTAAGAAAATTAATAATGGAAAGCCTATCATAAATGCAGTAGAGAACAATGGTTGCTAACTCACAAGAAATCCATGTCTCTGTGGAAGAATGGGGAAATGAACGACTTTGATTATAATTCCATTGCCTTTATTGTTCAGCTAAACAAACCAGAATCATAATGTTTTGAATGCAACATACCTGCTGCTTCTAAAACCAAACCTATTTATTTCATAAGAATGCAAAGAAATGAAACTTAAATCTTAACTATAAATATATTTTAAATGTTTCCCTATAAGGAAAATGCCATCTTTGCTGATACTGTAACTTGTTTTTTTAGGTAAGAAAGTTCAAGATGAAAGACATGCACAACCCTTTTTCCCCCAAAAGAACTAGTAGTCATTTAACTTTCCCATTTATCCTCAGTGATCAGTTTAGCATATTTTTCTACATATAATTCTTCATATAACTTACCTATAGGACCAGGTCTGGAAAAAATACATAAATAAAAATATGTGGTATTTCATTAATTTAAAAATCCTCCTAAGGGTGACAATTTTATGATTTTTATGTACTTCTTTCTAGAAAGCAATTCTTCAATATCATTACTATCATTTCTTTTAAAAACCAGAGAATGAAATGCCTGGGCCAAATTTAAATATTTAATAGTGACAGTATCATCAAAACTGAGGACTTAATTCTAAGAAATCCCTTCAAAATATTTCATGAGCTGTGTGCTTGGCCAGATCTGGAACTGAAGGGATAGCATTTACCTGGGCTTTCAGCCTTTGTGGGAATTGTGGAGGGAGTTTTTCTGCTCTTCATAGTCTGCAAAAGCAGAAGCAATATGTTCCGACCCGAAAGAGAAAGGTCTGGGGTCCTCATTCATAAAGAAGGTATTTGGAAGGCTCCCAAGATCAAGTCCTCTGCCCTTAAAGTAGGCCTGGAGGCTTCTGAAAAACTAGAAACAATGAAAATGTTCAATGCCTTACGTAAATGAAGATTTCAAATGCTCCAAGCCCAGTCTGCATTTTCCTTCCTTCCTTCTTCCTGTGACTTAAACGATAAACTGAGGAGCAGAATGTTAACAATCTACACTGGCCCGTTTCTTCCCGGCCCTGCCTGCTTTCTGACATTTTGGTTCTCACCATACAGTTCAGCCCTTTGGGTTGCAACCCAGGGAAAGTATGAATTATTAAGTCGCACTTCAGGCAGAGACCCACAGTGAACTACACCTGAGCACCACAGTCAGAGATGAAACCAAATTCCAGGGCAACCAGCCCCTGCTTCCCCCTGCTTGAGGAGACTCCAGTTACTGTTCTGCCTCAGTTTCCACATAGCCTTTAGCTAATGAGCAAGTGAACGCTGCACAGAGTGCTAATGACATGACTGCTTTAAACCTATGCTCGTTTAGTTCATATTGCTTTCTTTAGAAAAACTACATTTGAATAGGCATGTCAACATGCTTGTTGACCTAGGCATACTTTCAAAAGAGTGTTTTACTTATCTTTTGAATTCTATTTTCTAGCTATCTGTTTGCTTGAAACTGATAACTAATAATGTACAGGTTCAACTGCCAGCATCTGCAAAAAAATATTGCAAATATGGTTATGGGATAATCTGATCTGTTTTGGCATCTGTTCAATATATGCCTTACAAAAGGTAGTTCTCTCCTGCCCTCCCCTCCTCCCTTTCTGCTCTTTCCTTCTCTTCCTCCCCTTTTTTCTAGGGGTCTAAACCCAGGTCCCTCTGCATGTTATGCAAGCTCTTTGTAACCAAACTAAGTCCCAATACCATTTTCATGTTGTGTGTATATTAAAAACCAATGCTCTAACATTGGTGTAGATATAAGTTCACTTACAAATGCAATGTGCTATGTATATATAAACTCACTTCTAATATAAACTTGTTTCTCCACATAGAAACAAATGTAAATTGGCTTACATTTGAGAAATGTTAGGATGCCAGTTACCAGAAGAGCAAAATCTAGTCCTGTTCTGATAAGAATCTTCCCAGCCCTTGGTTGCCTCCTTATAATTCTTGATCGGTGCCAGCTGCACCCCTCAGCCAGTGCTCCCGGGTTCTTACCAGTTCTTACCAGTTCGCGGTTTCTGGGGTTGCTCAGTGGCTTCCACGTGTCTTCATTTCTCAGTGTGGCTCCGTGTACATGGCTGGTCAGTACCAGGGCAGCCAAGAGCAGCAGGAGGTGTGCGTTGGACATGGTGCTGTATAAAAGAGGGAAGAATGGCCACCAAGACAGTCAGAGAGAAGAGAAAGAAACATGGATCCAGAAATATATTGAAAAAGAAATAGTATATTGGTTCACCTAAATTTTATAACCATCTTTTAAGGTTTCTGTGCAAATGAGGCTCTCCAAATCTAGTGGATTATCTTAAAGCACTTCACAATGATGGAAACTCTATACTATGCTGAGCAAATACTCATGACTGTATCTAGAAAGTCTAGCTGTGCTAACTTGTTTCTTTGAAAAAAAAAATACGCTTTATAGTCTCCAAAATAATGCAAGCTTTAAAATAAAAACACAATCTTAAATGGCTTGTATCTTAAGTCAGCAGACTTTTTTAGTAGGAATGAAATGGTAGAAAAATGCTTCAGCTGGAGAGATACCTTTGTGGTAGAGTGGTTGTTTAGCATTCACAAAGCCCTGGGTTCAATCCCAGTACTACAGAAAGGGAGAAAGAAAGATGTAAACAGAAAGAGAGGAACAGGAGAGGAGGGGGATAAAGAGGAGGAAGAGGAAGAAGAGGAAGAGGAAGACTAAGAATTTAAAACAACAAAAAGAATACTTAAAGTACCCTAAACTGAGAAATGCTCCCAACATACACATATGCACATCTCAGACAGACATACACATACCACAACAGCATAAGTAGAGATTATTTTTCAACTCTTGTTGTGACATGAAAGCTGAAACACAGAAAAGGCAATAAAGCTTACCAGGAGTTTGGCTTTTCCTGGCCCTGACTACGGTCTGCCAAGGACTCTCAGGCTCTTATAACCAGTGGACAGGCTGCTGGAGGGAGTCACTGACGTGAGCAGAGGCAGTTCAAAAATAATGATTCCGTTTTCATCCATGGCACAAAGACCCTTGAGAAGCGGATCTCCCAGCATCTCCAAGGATAACCTATTTATCTTTTAAGTGAATTAGCTGCTTCATGAGCCACTGGCCATATTATGTGAGTTTTAAAAACACACGAGCCACGTCCATACAGAAAAGCAGCTCTCTCTTTTTCATGTTTAGGCTGGGGATATGATGATCTCACCTAATAAGATGTACTTTGAGAGATATTAGTTTTTAAATTAACAGCATTTTTTTGAACAAGAATCTCTATTGCAAAAGACAAAATTGCTCTTTTTGACCTACACATGGTATCTCTTCTTAGAAATAGTGGCATGGTTTTCCATAATAGTCCATTCGAAAATGAAGCAACCAGATAGCATAGACTTCACAGAAAAATTAAAGTGACTGTACCTACAGCATCTTGCTAAGTGCCACCCGAAGAACGTGGCAAAGTGAAGAGACCGGACTCGGTGGCTTCTGAATTTGCTTTGGTTCTAATGATTCAGAATGAAATTCAGGATAAGCTCATTGTCCACCAAGGCCGGTAATCTGAACTGTAAAGCAGAACCAGTGGTTGCCATGGTAGTGCACGCCTGTAATCTCAGTACTCAGGAGGTAGAGATAGCATAGTCAGCCACTGAGGAACCGTGTAGGCTACATTTTGAATTTGAGACCAGCCTTGGAGACTCTGTCAAACAAACAAAAACCTGGCTATCGTTTTGCCACCTTGACCATGGACGACTACATATGACATTCTTTTGTTCATCTTTTGTTCAATTAGCAAATGACTTTTTCTTTTCTCGTTCTTTTTATTTTCCTAAAACAGAATCTACTATGTAGTCCAGGCTAGCCTCAAACTTTTTGCTTTAGTCTGGTGGGTGCAGTAACTACAATGCCCCAGATCTAGATCAATCTTCCTGAGTTCTTACTATGTGTGAGGCATTGCACTAAGCTTTGAGGGGAAAATGGTAAAGTCCCTGCCCACAAAGACCAAAGACAACATTTGGACAGAAGACAACATTCATCCCACTTTTATTCTGTACACTGTTTAGTGGTGACTTTTTTTCATGATACTGTTGGTTGAATCCAGGACCTGTAGGTAACAGGCAAACATCCTACCACTGAGCTACACGCCCAGTCCTTGGTATTTTTGAGACAAAGTTTGACTGTCTTTGAACTTGGGATCCTTTTGCCTCAGCCTCTGGAGTCCTGAGGCTCATCATCACACCCAGTTGATGATGAGAATTTCCACGGAGAGAAAGTGTAGAATTGGGGATTTGTTTTCAGGGGGTCAGGGAAGGCTTGTGTGAGAAAGTGACCTTACATTTAGTCAATTGATTACGAGTTACCTAGGTAACCTCAGGGAGGCAGAGGAAGCAGCTGTCAAGCAAGCTGAGTTGCTGTGCTAAAGGGGAAGAGGTAATACATTTAAGCAGCTGAAAATAACTTCGCAGGCCAGAGAGAGACGGAGTGGGTGCCTGGATAGAGGGAGTCGGGGAGGGAGTCGGAGCATGCAGTTACTACTGCAAGAAATATTAAGTGACTGAGAGTTTTAAACATCCAAACAGCTTAATCAGACTGACATTTAAAAAAAAAAAAAAAAAGCTTCTGGCTGCAGCGGGAAGAGGGGTGTGTGAAGTCAGCTAAGTGGCTACAGTAGTCCACACAGAACAGAAAACGGTGGGTAGCGGTAGGATGAGCTCGGACTCAGGGACCGGTGGATCTGAGTGGTATCTGAGAGGTCACAGTGTGAGAGAACACGGCTAATGGAAGGAAGGTTTCCAAACCAATCCCGGAGTCTGTGGGTTGTGCAGCGTGTGCTTACGGTGTCATTCCCGGAGACACCAGTAACTTGCATGAAGGAGTGAAGTCAGGAGTCCCAAGTTGAGTTGAGGAGAGCTTGAGATCTAGCAGCAAGGAACAGCATGCGAATGGATATGCAGATCTGAAGCCCAGAGGAGTGTGGTCAGTCACAAAAGGAAATGAAAGTGGCGGCTGGTGTAGAAATTGATTGGACTGCCATAGAAGTTCCGGAAATGAGAAGACCAAGGGGCCTAGAATGTGAATTTGAGTGTATGTAACATTACCTCATACGGGATTTTACAAAGAGACCTTGGAGGTGGGAGGAGAGCAGGGAGCAGGGAGGCAGGAGCAAGGTGTTCAGAAAGGGACTTGCTGGGGAAAGGGAGCACTGAGAAGTCTGGGGACATCAGAGTGGCACTGGTAAGTGAGGTGAGAGACTTGAAGGGAGTGGGGCCAGGGAGAAGAGAATGCAGCAAGGACCACAAGCTCTTGGGGGAAGAGAAAGGAGTAAATATGGGGAAAATGGAGCCCAGGGGATACGCTGACCAACAGTTCTGTTTGCTCAGACTCACTGTGTATCCCAGGTTAGACTTGAACTCCAAATCCTCCTGCCTCTCAAGGGCTGAGATTATCATTCTTATTTGTAATATGAGATTTAAATGTTTAAGTGTCCGTGGTTCTGGGAGTAAACAAATATCCCAAATTTTCTTCATCTTGTTTCTGCAATAGAATTCCAGGAGTTTGAACTAAAGCTCCTAGTGACATGGAAGACCTGATTGTTCACAAACTTGTAGATTATTTAAAGCATTTAAAAAAGATCAAAGATTAACATTCTTGGGTTTTACAAAGGCATAGTTTCTATTACTTGAATGTTTCAAGGTGTGAATAAATTTACTAAATATGTCTGTCATAATTCTGTTAAATTTCTATATCATTAATAAAGGCAAGAACAAAAAAAAAAGTTCCATAAAATTGTATAGAGATTTCCCCTACAAACAGTAAAGAAGCATTACCTGGAGATAGCCCAAACTAGAGAGCTCCATCAGGTCTCGACACTCAGAGCCCAGGGAATCCCATGGAAGAGGGGAAAGAATTGTAGAAGCCAGAGAGGGTCTAGGACATCAGGAAAACATGGCCCATAGAATCAACTAAGCAGGAATCCCAGAGGTTCACAGAGACTGAAGTAATCCTGGAGCCTGCAGGGGTCTACACTAGGTCCTCCGCATATATTTTACAGTTCTAAGCTTGGTGTTTTTGTGGAACTCCTAACAGTGGGAGTTGGGGTGTCTTTTCTCCCCACTGGGTTGCCTAGCCCAGCCTTCATATGAGGGTTTGTGTCTAGTCTTATTGTGTCTTGTTATGCAGTTTTCAGCTCATATCCCTGGGAAGCCTCCTCTTTTCTGAAGGGAAACAGAGGAGAGCATGCCAGGGAGAGAAGTGAGGGGTAGCTGGGAGGAGTGGAGAGAGGAGAAACTGCAGTTGGGGTGTATTGTATGAGAGAAGAATAAATTTTAAAAATCCTTATATTAAATTTTATCATGTTTTAGTGATAATTGTGAGCTGCTTCCTAAAAGAATATACCAATGAAATAGAATATATTTTTAACCTCAATAACAGGTTTTTTTTACCCATTAAATTTTCTGTTCCGTAGTCAAGAATGGCTAAGGGCCAGGAGATTGAAAGTATAAAGCGTTTCCTGTAATGTAGTCACCTCTGCTAATATCTAGTGCTGAATTCAGAATTCAGCCCAGTGCACAGACATGGAGCTTTTCAAATAGAAAAGAGTAACTGAAGAAACCAGGTAGATCCCCACAGCCACTGGTCTAAGTAATTTCTCATTTTGGTCCATGACTATGAGAATGCAATTCACCTGGTCTCCATTTTACCCCCAGCCTTACTTAACAATAAGCACTGCGAAGCTCAGCTGAGAGATGATTTGGTTCACCATGAGGCATTCTCCCTAAGACCTTCCTGTTTAAGAAATATTTATAGTTCCTCAGAGTAAAATGGAAATATATGGTAGTGTAATTCATTGACACAGTTTTCCTGGTTCTTAAAGTATATATTAATAGAAACCAGTTTAAATTTTATCCTCTGTTCCTTACTGTGTTCCTTTATTTAATTAGGTAACTAGTGCCTGCACTCATGCCTAGGGCCTGGAGCAATCCAGCGTGAGCATGCCCAGCCTTGGCTCTTGAGACCAGGTGACTGAGCAGCTGAGGTGACCATCACACCCACAGCATCCTGTGTCTAGTTTATTTGGCAGTTCTGGGAACTGAACTCAGGGCCCCTCACAGGGAAGTGGCCTGTTTCTTCCTCACACCCTCAGGCCCTTAAACGTTTCTAATCCTTATTTTGATGCCAGGTCCTGTTTGTAGCTCAGGTTCTGCGACCATATTCTGCTTCAGCCTACAGAAGAGCTGGAGCTACAGGTGTTTGTACCACAGCCGGTGTCTTTCTTAACTTTTTAAAGAGCAGAAATATACCATTGATGATGACATTTTTTCTGACTATATCAATACTGACTAGTAGAAAATTTATAATTATTTAGTTGATGTGGAGAGAGAGAGAGAGAGAGAGAGAGAGAGAGAGAGAGAGAGAGAGAGAGAGCACAAGAGAGATTGTTGTTGCTTGTGGTCTAAAGGATTCCATTTGTCTTTTTATTAAAGAGTGTTTGTTAAAGTAGCGTTTGGGACACTATAGGCAAAAGGCACTTTTCTACTCAGATACATGTGAATGCAGTTCTTTGATGATATTTCTTAAATATTGAGAAAAATAGTTTATTCAACACAGGTATATACAATCAAAAGAAGTCCAATAACTGTGTTGGTTTGAATTTTGAAATTAATTATTTGATAAATTTGAATACGACCAGTACCCGGTAAAAATGAGACTCTTAAAGCTTAATGATTATCTAAAAGATTTATATATTTAGAAATGCTCAATTAACAAGATGCCCACACAATTAGAGTTGTTACTCAATATCTAACCTTTTGATAGAAGTTGCTACCCAGGACAGCTTTTGACCCATCCGTGGTTCTCCATGTCTGCTCTCTCTCCCCTCCCCTTCCTCTCCTCTTCTCCCAGCTCCACCTTCTCTTCTAATCACCTACTGCCTAATCACTGAGCTCCACTGCGAATACAATGTAGCAGAATAAATATCCTGCTACAGGTGAAGACTTTGAAAAGAAGAGTAAGTTTGTTCGAGGCTAATTAGGTACATGAACAGTCTTCTACTCATGGTGATAACTGGTTCTCCTGTGGCAGTGGGAAGATTCCACTGAAGATGGAATAAAGATAAGAAAGGAAAAGAGAGATAAGATGCTTACAATGCACAGAGCAGGAAGGGGGCAACAGTAACTAAGATGCATGGGAAAAGAGAAAGATGTTTGCCTCTTCTAACCATAAGCAACTTATAGAAGAAAAAATTTATTTGGGCTTACAGTTTCAGAGGGTGAGTCCATGACCATCAGAGTGGGGAGCATGACAGAGGTAGGCAGGCACTGGAGCAAATGCTCAGAACTTAAGACGTGAGCATGAGCCAGAAAGAGACACTGGAAATGTCTTTTTAAACCTCAAAGTTCACCCCTCGTGACCCAACCCCTCCAAGGCCACACCTTTTAATCCTTCCCAAACAGTTCCACCAACTGGGGACCAAGTGTTCTAGCATATGAGCCTATTTGAGCATTCTCATTCAAGCCACCACTGAGGGATGACTCTCAATACTGAGCTGAGGGATGACCCACAAATCACTGAAATTGGATTGTCTCATTGGTGTCGAAGTGTACAGTCAAAGATGGGTAAGAAAACCATTGGGTAAAGCACTTGCTGTACAAGCATAGGGACCCGAGTTCAGATCCCCAGAATCCACATAAAAAGTTGGTTATGGTCAAATGTATCTGTAATCACAACAGTGGAGAGAGAAATGAGAATTCTGGTGCTCTCTGGCTAGCCAATCAGTATGTTCCAGGTTCAGTGAGAGACCCTAATGTTGGAGTGTTTTTGTACTGCCAAGTATTTGCCAAGACAAGGTAGGCAAATCCTTCAATATTCCTGCTTCATAGAAAGTCTGTCAGATATTCTGGCCAGAAGGCCAAAGATGATGCCCCAGTGTGTTGTGGCTTTGATTTGTGCTTATGTGAGAATATGCACATCCGCTGCAGGTCCCTGCTAATAGTTGTTTTTTTGACTGGTCAATAAAGAGCCAGCAGTCAATGGCTAGGCAGGGGGACAGAGGCAGGACTTTGAGGATTCCTGGAGAGAAAATGCAGGAGAGGGAGGAGGGAGTCAGTCTGCCATGAGAGGGGCATAGGATAGACCATGCTGTGAAGGAGCAAGAGGATGAGACAGCCAAAATGTAGGTGGGAAAAAAAAAAAAAAAAACAGTCCCATGGGAGGGCTGCCCAGAAGGAAACAGGGCAGTAAAGATAATATATAGATTTAGAAAGTGTTAACTCAGGAATACCAGAGGGGAGTGTGTTAGCCATGGGGAGGTTTGGAGGTAGCCCAACCATTGAGCTAGCTAAAGCAAATATAAAGGTTGTGTGTGGGTGTCTTTCATTTGTGAATCTAGAGCTCTTCGTGGGTGCAGAGATGCACATTGACCCACCAGGAGTGGCTTTTAAATATTTACCACTACACCAGTGACACAGAGAAATCTTGTGTGTCTGTTCAGGTAGCCAGCAACCCTTTGTCATTTCTATAGTTTTGGAAGCTGCTTACTCTGCACTTCTTGTTCACTCAGATAATATTTACTCTTCTTGGGTCTCTGATGGGGCTGAAAACTAAACAGTTACAATGATATTTTCGTACACTGTATGAAGATGTGTCTCTGTCCTTCCTTGCCTGCCTACAGCACCTTGTGATTGGTTAAAATAAAAAGCCTATGGCCTATAGCAAAAAGCAGGATAGTAAATGGGGACATCAGGCAGAAAGAGGAAAATTAGGGAACGGAGTTAGAATTGGGAACAGAGTGGGGGAACTTGGACATATGAAACTGAGGTGAGGTAACCAACCACATGACAGACATAGAATAGTATAAACAAATCTAATATAAGTTAAGAGTTAGTCGGGGAGTAAGCCTAGCTTAAGGCCAAAAACATTGTAAATAAATATAAGCTGTTATATTTTGTGTCATTATTTGAGAACTGTGGCAGGCATAGAAAAACCTATATGGTTACACCTCATTAATAAATAAGGGAGACAGCAATAAAAAAAATCCCCTGATGTCAACCTCTGATATTCACATGTGTGCATGTGTGTGTGGGAGCGTGTACACACACACACACACACACACACACACACACACATACACAGACAGAGACAAAAGAGAAAGAATGGTTAACAATGTAGTTTGTTTTAGTTACTATCATATTGCTGTGAAAGAACATCATCACCAAGGCAACTTACACTAAAAAATAATAATAAGCATTTAATTAGGGGCTTGCTTACAGTTTCAGAGGGTTAGTCCATTATAGTGGTGAAGAACACTGCAGCAGGCAGGCAGGCAGGCAGGCAGGCAGGCAGGCAGGCATGGTGCTAGAGAAGTAGCTGAGAACTCACATCTTATCCACAACTTGCAGACCAAGAGAGAGCTGTAGGCAGAAGACTGGGCCCAAAGGTTTCAAAATAAGGCCACAAATCCTAATCCTTTCCAAAGAGTTCCACTAACTGGCGGCCAAGCATTCACGCATATGAACCTGTATGGGTCATTCTTGCCCAAACCTCCACAGCATGTGTCCCTTTTATCAGTAACAACTCTGATTGTCTGTGACCACATGGACACATTTAAAGGACACTGACCCTTAGTTCTCTGAGTGTGTGAGAAGCACCTGTTCCATTGCCTCCTGCCATTCATTTTGTTTAAAACTTAGTAAAAGACAGCAGACTCAATCATGTAGCTGAAGCAAGCTGGGTCCATAAAGCTTTAAATTTACATATTACAAAGAAGAGAAAACTTCTATTGCACTAAGTATTGTTTATCTCAGTGGGCCAGTGTGAGCCGATCCTGGAAGCCCGAGACACAGATGATCCAGAACCTGAGCTAATGCCGAGACCAACCATGCCTATTACTCATGTTATATGTTGCTGTGACAATATCTCCTTAAAGAAATGCAAAGAAGGAAGAGCTGGCCTTGGCTCACAGTTCTGGGGTGCAGCCCATCATGGTGTAGGGGCTTGAGGCAGCTAGACACATGCATCCAGCTAGAAGCAGAGTGGTGAATGTTGTGCTCAGCCCACTCTTTATTCAGTCTAGGAAGTCAGCCCGTGGGATGACCCCACCCACACTTAGGGTAGGCCTTCCAACTTCCATTAGCCTAATCTAGAAATTTCCACAGAGATATACCAAGTGTTTGATTCCCATGGTGGCTCTATACTCTGACAAACTGACAACAGTGACCACCACAGTCCATTCTTTGTCAACTCTACACTTTACCACACTATGACCAGCCGGGCTTGGTTCTAGAAACCTCAGTGGGTCAACGAGGGAATGAAGTGCAGGCACTCAGACACATATCCAGAAAAGCAGGGTTCCAGTAGGCTGAGCTGACTCTGATGGAGGCCACCAACTGCAGGCCAAACCTCAGCGTGTTTATTTAGGTGCCTGAATTGAGAAAGCATTTTATTGTACAGCCAAGTAAGGAGGTGGGCTTATAGTATATGGCTTAACAAGGAGGTGGGTTTAATTAATCTCTATACTTCTCTGGAAGGGTGTAGTCAGGCTACAGCCATCCCCGAGGAGAAGCTGTGGTTGGTAGTTACCACCTGCACTATCAGCATTAATATGGGGACCAGAGGGAAGCTTTCCAACCTTCTGATTCTCACCTGAGGGAGGCTTTCCTGTTTCCCTGGGTTTGACACACAGAAGACCTTGACATGGTGAAACATGCCAACAACATACATGCACTCAGAATTCATCTACTACTTATACACTCACTCCAGGCTTCCTCTGCTTGCCACAGAAACAAATTACTTTTAAGCCACAACCTTCCACTCATTGTCCCCATAGGACCATGGTCAACTCATAATGCAAAAATGCATTCAAAGTCACTGCTATTTAACAGTTGCAGAGATGATGGTCTGCCATGATACAGGAGGGGAAGAAAATATGTCAGCCACCCGATCATAGCATGCATGAGCCTACCAAAGTCTAAGTTAAGTGACATTAGAGCTGCCCAGGATAGCCATTCTTGGCACAGCTTGGTCCCCCTCTTTGCAGTTACAAAGTGGTCCTTTTTGTGTCTTTTCCCAGCATATGGCGGCTGCTGGTACTGTATGAAGCATTCCCCATAAAATGTTCCTGGAACCTAAAAGGCAATTGGCAACTGTTCCTCTGTCTTTTATCAAGGACTGTGGAGAGCGGCTTGGAATTTTTCTTCTATGGGCCTTTTAAACTAATTTCTGGTTCATCACTGAACTGCAAGGATGCTCTGTCCTTCTGATGTAAAATAAGGAGCATGGTACCTATTGAGCACACGCTTCTCATACAGCATCTATTAGGTGGGTGTGTCACACAGCATTGTCAATTTACTCACTGTGATGGTTTGAATATGCTTGGCCTAGAGACAAAGAAGTAATTTCAGGTAGGAATCTAAATTTTAGGCTAGAACAAGGAAGTAGGCTTCAGACATGAAAATGACTTTGGGCTAGGACAGGGAAGTTGGCTCAGATACTTTGGTCATCCTGATAAACCCTTAGAAACAGTGATCACAGAAGTGGTCACAGAATTTTGTTTATTGCCTTGCTTGTTCTTTGACTATTTGTGTTTTTTGTCTTGCTTGTTCCTTGACTATTTGCATCTATTGTATTGCTAGACCCTCAACCTAGAACTGACCTTAATACCTGCATGTAATTAAAATGGTATAAAAGCAAAAAGGAGGAGGGGGGATTGGATAGGGGGTTCTAGGGAGGGAAAATGGGGAAAGGAGATGACATCTGAAATGTAAATAAATAAAATATACAATAAAAATACCATATTTTTTTTAAAAGGAGGTGGGGTTTTGTTGGAGTAGGTGAGGTCTTGTTAGAAGAAGTGTGTCACTGTGGGTGTGGGCTTTAAGACCCTCATCCTTGCTCCCTGGAAGCCAGATTTCTCCTGTTTGACTTCTGAATAAGATATAGAACTCTCAGATTCTTCTATGCCATGCCTGCCTGGATGCTGCCATGCTCCTGCCTTGATAATAATGGACTGACCCTCTGAACCTGTAAGCCAGCCCCAATTAAATGTTGTCCTTTAAAGAGTTGCCTTGGTCATGGTGTCTGTTCACAGCAGTAAAATCCTGACAAGACATTCACCAACCAAGTTGTAATGACCATATTCTTTTATTTTACACATTCAGAGTGGAG
This sequence comes from Arvicanthis niloticus, assembly GCF_011762505.2. Lineage (NCBI taxonomy): Eukaryota > Metazoa > Chordata > Mammalia > Rodentia > Muridae > Arvicanthis > Arvicanthis niloticus. Next base: position 127,815,284 of record NC_047660.1, on the reverse strand, counting down.
ATTAAAAGAGAGGTTAAGTTATTAAGACTGACTTCCTAGCCTGTTACTTAGTGTAAATCCAACAGTGTTTCCTTAGGCATGTTGGCCTGGAAGAGAGTGCACCTCAGGTTTCAAAGGCTTAAGAAATACATGAGGGATAAATTCCATGAAGGATTCTGAGATGATTCAAGACTTCAGGGAACCTGGAAGAACAGATTTTAACCTTAGAGCCTGGTGATCTGGTGTAATATTTATCCTTTTAAATGCAACTAATATTTATATCAATAAAGACACAGGAGGCATAAACCGTGGTGAAAACCTGCTCGCTCAGTGAGTAACTTTACTTTCTTAACTGTATGTAAAATATCTATTTACAAGCCTGATTTTACAACTAAACTGCTAGCTCTTTAGAAATATTTCTGTGTCATTCTACCGGGCTAGTCTCCTTTTCTCTTCAGCTACTCCAAACCCAAGATGGCTCCTTAACTCTCTTTCCTAGAATACTGATTTAACTGTATCCTGTCAGCTGCTTCTCTGTTGTTCCTGCAAGCCCAAAGAGAAATTCCTATTTATTACTTGGAGCTCCTTCCATAAAGGCTCTTCCAAGCCAAATTAGAGAGCTCTCAAAGGTCCAATTGTTTATAAAATAAGTCTCTAGCTCCTCCCTTAAACCCTTGGCAGCTGAACAATGTCAAAGTCATAGTTGGGGAAGGTGGGACTCCATGCCAAGTCAGTAGGGCCCCAACCCATTTTAATTTTTATGATGGGTAGCTCAAGACCACCCAGCTGACTTTGTCTGAGTCATAGAGCAAAGACCTCAAGACTTCCCCAAGCACCTTGCCTTAAAATAGGCAGGAACTTTCTATTCTTTAGCATTCTTAAACCATGGAGGCTTTTAGAGGCACACTCAGAATGCATCTCTGTAGGACAAACCTAACTGTATCTAAAGAACATAGCTATCTAAGCTTGTATATTTTGCTAACAATTAGGTTTTCTACAGACAATAAGCAAATATCCTGTAACAATGTGGGCTTCCTAGGTTCTGCATTTCAAAGTATTCTGAGGTACTGAGAGGTGTGAGACACTAAAAAAAAACCGCCAAAGGCATCAAACACTAATGCTTCAAATGCTACTTTACTTCTGAAAAATACCTTTGTAGAGATGAGTTAAGACATAAGGAGATTATATTGGGTTATATAGATGTGCAATCAGTGTAATCATTTGTCCTTACAAAAGACGGAAACAGAAAGATCCAATCACACGGAGGAAAAGGTGATAGGAACACAGACATTCCAAAGAGTTGATGTTGGCCTTGAGGACTTGACTGGGACAGCCCACAACCCCCAGAATGCAAGCAGCCAATGAGAAGCTCAAAGAGCAAAGGACTAGTTATTTCTGGTCTCCAACGGGACCATGGTCCTGCCCCAGCCTCCATTTGGGTTTGATGATACAGATCACAGATTTCCCCTCTAGAAAGGAGGAAATATATTTCTGTTGTTTCAAGTCATTTGGATTTTCGCTAATGTTTTACAGCAACTATAGGGCAAGAATACAGGGAGTGCAGAGATGGCAGGGAGGAAGGGAGACCTCAGACTCACCACTGCCCTCAGCTCCACAGAGACCAAGACCTCTAAATCCCCTTTTGTGACAAGCTGAGCTGCTTCTGTTACTCAATTTACAGTGCACAATGGCTTTGGCTGAAAAGTCTGTGGTGAGCCTGGGCTGTGGCATTGGCAAACCTGTACTTTTAAAACAGATATTTTAAAATACAAAGAGATGAAAGCAGGGTTCACATCAGGCTATTAAATTGCATAAGACCTCATCCCTGAGTCAGAATTTTGTAATGGGCCATATATTTTAACCCACTTGTACCGTTATTTAAGTATTTGAGAAAAAAAAACATGCCGTCTTAAAATTAGAACCCCAAATTTCCAAGTACATGTTTTGTAAGATAAAGAGAGTCATTTCAGAGAAGGGAAAATGAGGACAAGTTTAGACAGTATTTCTTTGGATATTCTGGGGAAATAATTGGGCAAATGGATCTCTTTGTACTACTCCCCAATCCTGAGTGCTGATAGAAGCAGTAAGCCTTTGTCCCAAGAGGAAAAGACAACAAAGACCAAAGCCAGACCTTCCTAAGGGATGCTGAATACAGAGCATCCTGGGAGTGTTTAAACCAAGGAGAACAAGGAGCCATCTTTCAAAAGTCTCTGGTCTCCTTGTGGGAAAGTCCCCAGAACATCTCACTCATAGATGATGTCATCCTAATCTTACTTTAATATGGACCTAGATGTTCCTAGGGACATTCTATGCTTCTGCTAATAGTGCCTGCTGAGTTCTGCTCTTAAAACTAAACTTTAAACTAAAGGAAACTTCTGATTTGTTGTTAAGATTTTTGAAATATTTAAAGCACTTTAATCAGCAAGGCAATTGTCCATATTTTGCAGAAGCACTCTGGGATAGTTCAATAGTGTTTGGTTTCTTACCCCAGGACAAGGGACTGAGGAGCATATTTCACATATCAAAGGAGACCTGGCCTCCAGGTTCTCCCAGCATCCCTCAGTCTGTACCTGGTTTACCCTGCCCCCAGCCCTGAACTTTCCACCCCAGGGGCTGGGCCCCCTTCCTCCGGGGGATCTTCTCTATATAATCCATTTTGCTCTCCCTTGTGCCCCACTCCCCCCTGAAGCTCTTTCTCTGTCTCTCTCCCCATCCTCTCCCCTCTCCCTTTCCATGGTGTCTTCCTTTGCCTTCCTTGGGGCTAGTGAATTCACCCGCTGGAGAGCAGACTCCTAACAAACCGACATTTAATATCATCTAAACTGGTTTGAACTGGCTCATTTCACTGGTGGAGATATAACTTATCAAATATACGTATACAGTGTGAATGATCAGATCAGGGTGACCGGCATATGCCTCACCTCATTTGATTGATTCCTCCCTCCTGACCTCTTTCTCTCCTCTTCTACCTTTTCTTTTCAGTTTCTTTACTCCTCTTCTTCCTCCTCCTCCTCCTCCTCCTCCTCCTGTTTGTTTGTTTGTTTTTTTGAAGTGGGTTTTCTCTGTGTAGCCCAGGCTATCCTGGAACTCCCTCTGTAGATCAGGCTGACAAACTCACAGAAATCCATTTTCCTCTGCCTCCTCGTGGTGGGATTAAAGGCCGGTGCCATCATCACTAGGTTAAAATTTATATTTTATTTTTTTCATTTGTTTTTTTTTTTTTTTTTTTTTTACTATATGAATGCTCTGTTTGCATGTATACCTGCACGCCAGGGAGGACGTCAGCTCCCTTTCTAGGTGATTGTGAACTACCATGTAGTTGCTGAGAATTGAACTCAGGTCCTCTAGAATTCCTTACCACCGAGCCCTCTCACCAGCCTCCACCCCTCTCTAGTTTTTCAAAGCCACTGGTTCATTAATTGTCCTCAGTCTAGTGGGAATGCCAAATGCCACTTCCTTAAACCCTCAGGCTGCAGACATGGCCTAGGGAGGGAAGGGATATGGTCACAAATGGGGCCCTGTGAGTCCTGAGCAGAGGTACCCTCTGATTCCATTGCAGTTGCCTGGGGTGGTGTGCTTCAGGGACTGTGAAGGATTACGTGGAGGTTTATGTGTTAATCCGAGGACTGAGAACTGCTGTCCCTCACAGGCTGCCTTCCCCAGCAGAATTTGTCAGCCCCCCTCCCCCCCAACCAGATAGGACTTCCCTGTGAACTCCACACAGCGGGCCTCCACCTATTGCTCCTCCAGCCTGAGGACTCAGAATGTAAGAGGTTACAAGTAGGACCAAATCCTACCTGGCAGCAGACACAGGCAAATCCCACCACACCACATTGCCATTGTTATAAGCATTCAAATTCTTTCCTTTTGAATTATACAATTAGTTGTCATCAGCCTTAATCATCCCACAATATACAGAGCATTACAGACACTGCTTCCATCCGGTTTTGCCTTTGTTCCCATTAACACGCACCTCTCCCTCCCCCTCCCTCTGTCCCCATCAACTCTGGAAGCACTGTTCTCCCCACTCTATGCAGTCAGCACTACCTGTAAGTGAGCCAGTAAGTACTACTCACCACTCTGTGGTTTCACTTCAACCTCTCTTTCATCCAGGATGAAGCAAGAGACAGAAATTCTTTCTTTTTTTTCGTGACTAGTATTTTATTGTGTATGTCTACATATGTATATATGTATACATATGTGTGTACATATGTATGTATATGTATACACGTGTATGTGTACATCTCTATAAATGTGTGTACAGGTGAGTGTGCGCATATATGTATGTGTACATACATATGGTGGTACGGTACATATATACATATATATGTACACACCCATATATAAACTTTCTTTTCCCAGTTATTGTTGGGATTGTTCTATCTCTAGTCTGAAAACAACATATGCCAGTTCTTTCTCCAATCCTTGCTAGCGTATTATTATTTTTTGAACATTTTTACAAAAGCCTGTTATGTTATGAGGTAGTGCTGAAAGGTCCCCTGAAGCCTCTTGTGCTGTGAGCCTGGTTCCCAATGCAAGGACATCTGGAGGCGGACCTTTGGGAAGTGACTGGTGGATGGAGGAAAGATAGATGGTCAGCATCTGAGCAGTGTCCCAGCCTCCTCTCTCTGCCGGACGCGGTGACAAGATCAGTGTCTGCCACATGGACTAAAGTCTAGGCACAGAAATCTCTGAAACTGAGCCAAAATAAACTCTTCCGCTTTCGAGTATCTCAAGTATTTTTGCTACAATGAGGAGCTGATGCAGCGCCATTCTAAGAACTGGAGCATGGTGCTATCTCATTTAACGTGTATGCTCTTGATGCGGAACATTTTCTTTTTCATATACTCAATCATTTATCTTCTTCTGATGTCTATTCAGAGCGTTTATTCACTTAACTGAAATATTTGTTGCTATGTTTTGTTTTGTTATTTTGCTGTTGAATTCCTTATATACTCTGGATGTGAAGGCTTCACTGGAATAATAGTTGGCAGACAGTCCTTTCATTGCGGAGACTATTTTAATTTTGTTTGTTTTTTTTCTTTGTAGTGTTACTTTTTGGTTTGAATAAGTAAAGGTCCTACTTTTTGAAAAATGGGATATTTTATGTTCTATTATAAGTTGCAGACTTCTGCAGGTTCTGAAAAGAAACTCTTCTTTAGAGGCATTTCCTGCCATTAGATTGTTCTTTCAATAAGCAGAGATCTTTAATTTAGATGGAGCATATTATCCTCTTAAGTATTATTTTATCATTGTTATAAGCACTTTGTCGACCAACATATTGATTTATGTAGATATATGAAAATATATTTGATGTTGACTGTTGGGGGCCGACTTTTAGCAGAAAGCGGCTATCAGCTTTGCAGCCATCTTGAGCCATATACCCTGACATGAGATTTGAATTACAATAGCCTACAACAGCTGAGCACACTCGGATAATCTTGGTTTAGATATCTTGAGATTAAAGGTGTGTGAGATTAAAGGTGTGTGAGATTAAAGGTGTGTGATTTAAGAGTATGACTTAGAAGTATAGAGATCAGAGTTAGAGACAAGACCTAAGGGCATGATTAAAGGTGTAACTTAGAGGCGTGGCTTAAAATCAGACTATAGAAGACAGAATCAGACATTAGGCAGACTATAGAGGGAGAATCAGACAGGAGACACTTAGGGGAAGAGAGACTGAAGAATAAACGGGATTGAATCACACCCTGTCTGGTCTCCATTCTTTGAGTCTGCCCTCACCCTTGCTCTTGCTGAACCTCGACCCGCAGACGGGAGCAGCAGCTTGGGCCGGGATACAGTGGCCGCCCAAACGTGGGTTGGCCCCGGCCTCAACATTTTGCCTGGGCTGCAACATTTATTTTGGCCGCCCCAACGTGGGACTAGTGTGGACCCCAACATTATTTTGGCGCCCGAACAGGGACTCGAGCTTGGGCCTCAACAGTTGACCTCAAGTTCACTATTTAGTCAACAATGACCATGACTATGTGATATTGATTGATTTTTACAAATGTAAACCTATGTTGCATTTGTGAAATAAATCTCACTTGATCATGATATAGTATTCACTCTATACAGTGCCGGACTTCATTTGCTAGTATATGATTAATGTAACACACACATATATTAACAAAGTTATTTGCTAGTAATTCTTGTTGTGGTTTGTGTCGTACTGTAACTGCATACCTGAAGCACAGTGCATGCTTGCACATGTACAGCAGACTGTGACCAACTGAGCCACTTCCCAGCCCCCAAACACCATATTCTGAGGAGTTTTAATTTTTAATAAAGACCAATTTATCAACTTTCTTGTGATCTGGGTTTCAGGTCTAATTTGATATTTTAAAATGTCCACTTAAAAAGTGCCTATCCGCATTTTAGTTAGCTTCTTTGTATTAGTATTTTAGGGTTCGCATTGAGTATAATAATCTAGACTGTCATACAAATGCATAATTGCAAGCAGTAATCCTTTGAAATTAGCTAAGGTTAATGATTCTTTATTCTGTGGAATTCAAACATATAAAGAATAATAAAATGTAAGACTTACAGTTCAGCTCCAACATTTAACATAGTAGCTCATTTTTTTTAAATGACATAACTGGATTTTTAAGAGTCAAGATTTGACGTATTTTGAGTCAGTATCATGATATTTTATGAAGAATATTTAACAATTAATTAAATGGCAGAGAAATGGCTCAGTGATGAGGGCACTTGTACAGGCCTAGCGACCCGAGTTAGATCCTGGATCCCTGGTGGAGAGATGGTTTGAGAGAACCAGCTCCTCAAAAGTTGTCCTCTACATATGCACCATGACACGTGTGTCACACACTCACACACACACACACACACACACACACACATAGATAAAAGATATTTAACAAATATCTCTTAAAACACACAGTATTAAGAGTGGAAATGCATATTAGCTCATATGAATGGGTGAGGGTTTTGTTTTGCCAGGGGCAGTGTATTTATAGAAGCTACATGATGTGGTAGAAGGTTCTAGAACTAAATTTGTCCAGATTTAAAACTGGGCTGTCATGCAGCCTTGTTTCCGAAGTCATTATTGGAACGGAAGAGCAGAGAGCGGAGGACTGGAAGAAAACGCTCCAATTTAGAACCTCTATTGTATCCGAGGCAGGTAGCAAGATTAGTTAAATCATCACACCAGCACTGGGAGTAGATATTCCTAGTCATAGTCTATAGACTCAGAGGCTAAATGAGCTACACTGACTCAGCTCTGTATTCAGTGAGCAAGCCTGCCTGGCCTGGTGACTCATCTGCCAGGGACATAATACTAAAGCCACAGAGTTAGATGCTATCTCCAAAAAACAATTATAGGAAGAGCAAATGGAAATCTTTTGGTAGAACATTGAAACAGTTTTCTCTCGCAAGGCGCAAGGGATAATGAGGATGACCAGGAAGGACGTGAGCGGAGAATGCGAAATCAACTAATACTGGTACTTGCTGCAAGCCTGCAGCAGAGGGCATTTCCTGGGATAATCACGGCAAACTGCTTAATTTCCCTGTGCCTACTTCCTTTCTTGTAAGCCATCCCCTAGCTTTCTTTCTTCTTAAAAGTGAAATGAGAAGCCCAATGATTCTGGCATAACTTCTGGTACAAAGGGAACTCAAATGACTACAAGAGAAACAAGTCTGTACAGACCCCACAGTAGTCTGGGAGGGTTAATTAAAGTAGCTTGCACTTTTTGGTTTTCTTATGATTTACTTCCCTCTCCTCAAAACTGAAGCACGGATGAAGGCTAACAGCTAGTAGCATCTGGTACCAAAAGACCTTACTACATTACAGAGTCTCGGAGAATAATCTATCTTTCTCTTCTTTTCCTTCCTCCTCTTCTTCCTCTGGATTTTTTCTTCTCCCTCTCTTCCTCTCTTCCTCTCTTCCTCTCTTCCTCTCTTCCTTCCTCTCTTCCTCTCTTCCTTCCTTCCTTCCTTCCTTCCTTCCTTCCTCCTCCCTCCCTCCCCCCTCTCTCTTTCTTTCTTTCCTTTGGCAATAGGGTCTCACTGGGTGGCCCAGGGGCCTTAAACTCTTGATGTTTCTCCTCCACCTCTGGGATTTCAGGTGTGTGTCATCACATCCCACTGAGTTGATTTCTTTTTACAAGTTAACTTAAAGTCGTACGTAAAGTACAGCAGCAAGATGAAGAGACTCCAATCCCTTTCTTGTATGTAAGGCCTCGGGGAGTCTAGGAAATAAGACAGGGCATTTTCTGGCTATGCCAGCAGAGACGCCAACCCTGTTTGTGATCTCTCCATGTCATAGAACCAGCACAGGCTCCAGGTCAAACCTAACCCTGGCTGGCTTTCACAGGGGCTTCTCGAGCTTCAGGATCACAAGACTATCCCAAAGGCAGCTCACCCATTTCATTTCTGCCTCCCTCACTCAGCAGATGGCAACTGAGGTCCTGCCAGTGTTGGCCTACTCAGTGAAGACACCAATCATTTGGTCCTTAGACACCACTAACAACATGCAGGATGCAGAGAGGGAGCATCTCTACCTTGTAAAAGAATTCTGGAATGTGAACAAGTTTCTACATTGTTTGGCTTCTTGAGCACAAACCAGTGCCTATAAAGAGTGTCACAAGGCTCTCTAATGTCCCTCTCCAGAATCCCAGTGCTATCTGCTTACATTCCAAAGGACTGTGACATGGGAGCACCAGTTCCTCAGGGTGTGGAGGCAGGAGCATCATTTATACCAACTGCCAGATCCATGTCAGTCGGTTCCTTTCAGAGTGTAGAACAAACAGAAATTTCTCTTTGCATATTCAGGGTCCATCTTGGGTTTCCTCACAGTGCCCTGAGCAGAGACGCCTATAGAGGAAACTGCCATCCATGTTGTTTATAAATAGTAAGAGTTTCTGATCTAGAAACCTAAGTTTTATCTTTATAATAAGTAGATCCTTATCTTTCATCCCACATAAAATTCAAAATGGATCAAAGAACTTAATTTAAGACCTGAGACTGCTAGGGAGAAATCATCTTACACAGAGAAACCATTTCAAGATCGTTACTGGTAAGACCTTTCTGAGCAGAAATCCAACAGCACAGATCACAGCCCAGGGACTGGCAGGTGGGACTACATGAAATTAGAAAGTTTCTCCCTGGCATAGCAACTATCAGCAGCGTAAACAGACCTGCGTAGAATAGGAGAAAATCGGCGGCAGCTATGCTTGACACAGGGAGCTAGTATCTAGAATACACAAAGAACTGGGAAAAAAAAGTAAACACCAAAAATTCAAAACTGAGTATCAATAAATGGGCCAATGACTTGAACAGAGTTCTCAAAAGATGAAATATGGGACTGGAGAGATGGCTCAGAGGTTAAGAGAACTGAGTTCTCCTCCAGAGGTCCTGAGTTCAATTCTCAGCAACCACATGGTGGCTCACAACCATCTGTAATGGGATCCGATGCCCTCTTCTGGTGTGTCTGAAGACAGCAACAGTGTACTCACATACATAAAATAAATTATTATTATTATTTTTAAAAAACCTCTTATAAAAAAAACCATGAATGGCCAATAAATATTTTTAAAATTGTTCAACATCCTTGGCCAGCAGGAAAAAGCAAATCAAAACTCTCATCCTAGTCAAAATGGTTATCAGGAAGAAAACACAACAAATGCTGGGAAAGAGGTCTAAAACGGAGCCTCCTTACTCACTGATGGTGGACGTGGAATATTCTACACACACACACACACACACACACACACACACACACACACACACACGTACAGGTGCACTAATGTGAAAGATGATTGGCTTGTGTAATCATTTCAGAGTGAATATATGCTCAGTCATGTGTATGTCACTTTTTTTTTTTAAGCGCTGGTGATTGTAGCCTGGGTCTTTCAAGCTATCTAGGTAAGTGTTCCAGCAGAGCCAGATCCCCAGGCCTCCAAATAGGATTGTATTTATACCTCAATAAACCCACAAATTATACCTCCCAAAAGGAGGGGTGTGGTGGTGGTGTGTAAGTGAGAATGGACCCCACAGACTCACGTTTGGATGCTTGGTCTCCAGTTAGTGAAACTGCTTGGGCAAAGTTAGGAAGGGTGGCCTTGTTGGATGGAGTAGGTGTGGCCTTGTTGGAGGTAGTGTACAATTAAAATGGGCTTTGAGTTTTCAAAAGCCTACACCAGGCCCAGTCTCTCTCTGCCTGCTGCCTGCGCATCAGGATGTAAGGCTCTTGACTAAGCCAGCGTCATGACTTCCACCACAATGATCATTGACTTGGAAACTGTAGCCAAGCCTCCAAATAAATGCTTGCTTTTATTAGAGTTGTCTTTGGTATGATGCCTCTTCATAGCAATAGAACAGCCATTAAGGCAAATAGGTACCAGGAATAAGGGATTGCCGTGACAGGCCTGGCCATGCTGCTTGTTGGAAAAATATGGAAGGCTCTGGGACTCTGGACTAGAAAAGCAGTAGGTTGCGTTAAGCCATCCTAGAAGGAACATGGAAGACAGTGGTGCCGAGAGCAAAGTAACCTGTGGAGGACACCCAGCTCAAGAGGTGTCAGAGGGGAAGAATATTAGAGACCATTCCTATGATTATTATGGCTAAAACTTTTGCCCTTATCTGAAAAACCCGCCATTTGTTGAATTAAGGAGTTTTGGACTAATATCACTGATAGAGGAAGTTTCACGACAGCCCATTATTAACTATGTATATGGTTGGTAGTGTTTACTCTATTATCACTGATAGAGGAAACTAACATAACCATCATAGATTGACACACCTTCAAAACACTATTTCCACAAGCTCAAAATGACAGTAATGCCTGAACAACAGAAAATCCTTTCAGTTTTACTAAAAAATAACTTAGACATACATGTCTTACCACTAAAAATTGTTAAGATTTGAAAAACAGATTGATGTTACTACTGTCCTAGCATTTTCAGTGTATGTGGGCACACCTACAGCAGAGTGCAGACCAGCAGCCGATGGCCAGCATCTTCCTCAACTGTCCTACACAATATTTTTATTATGCAATTAAAAAAGAAAACGTTTACTTTGCCAGGAGTGGTGGTGCACACTTGAATTGCAGGTCTCTAATTGAACTTGGAACTCACTGATTTGGCCAGGCTGACTTGCCAATCAGCTCCAGGGATCCCTGTCTCCATCTCCTGCCTCCCAAGCACCAGGGTTATAGGCATACACTGCCTAGCTTCTCTTAGGTGTTGGTGTTGGTGTGTGTGTGCGCGCGCATGAGTGTAGAGCGCACATAAGCGGGTGTGAGTACGTGTGCCTAAACTCAGGTCTTCATACTTGCAAGGCAAGAACCTTACCAACGGAGCAATCTCATCTTCTGGCTCTCATTCTTAAAATGGACATTTTTTGGCCTGTGTAATAACATATATAATATTTGTATAGAAAAGTAATATTTACTCATATTTAGGGATGCTGGTTAAAAATGCAAGAAATATGCAATCCAAGAAATATCCTATCTCATTTGATTCCTTCCGTCCAATTCTGTAGCAGTGTTTGAATTTATGTTAAATTTTTAAATTATTGTCACTTGGAAACCTGGAATTATAAAAGTCTCTCCAGTTGCTTCTAGATGCCCTAAGAAGTTAGGTTTATTGACTAACAATGTCTACCAACAGAAAAATGTCTAGTTAACAGAATAACCTGTTAACTAGAACCCAAAGCCTCTATCCCAAAAGCCAACTGATTAGCTGCAGAGTGACCTACACATTTGCATAGAATGCCTAAATCCTTTTCATTCTTTCTATGCTATAACCTGAGCACCTAGGAGAATATAAAGTTAGTGCATGAAAAAAAGGAAAAGTACAGCCTCCAAAGAGTCCTGAAAACAGACTATGAACCATGAGGTGTCCACAGAGATGTATGTGAAAAACTACAAAATGCCAAGTTGTAAACTGTCAGCTTTTCCCGGCACCCAGGATGTCCTATGCTCACACACTGCTTTCACTAAAGGGCCAGGTAAAGGAGACAGCATTGCAGTGTATGAAAGCCAGTAAACAATCTGTACCAAATGTACGTATTCACCAAATTTATTTTTGAACATTCAGAACACTAGGTTATGACAAATTAAAAACAAAGCACCAAAAATCCCTACACGTTAATACCTGAGCAGAGACTGAAGGCAAATATTCACATAATAAAACTACATCATAATGCTGAAACACAGGTTAAAAAATTCACAACATTCTACAAAGTAGAATAAGTAGCACTTTCCCCCGAATTACAACCGGTTAAATGTAACAGTTCTTAATTATACCATACCAAAAATACACAGAAAATGACAAGCATGTGTATTTAGTGCACTGCACGCGGCACACCGCACTGGAGACGAGCATGCATGTTGAGACAGGGAGATCTGGCTGAGACTTTTCTCAGTGGTCACTTCAGGACAGGTCCCCTGCACGACGCATTACTAAACTACACTTTATGGTTGAGAACATACCCAGTGTACAAATAAATGATCACTGTACACAGTCTCCCTCAGAAGCCACGAGGAGTGTACACGCTAAACACGTAACCACAAGGCAGAAACTGATCTCATTATACACCCACTGCCTGCACAACTTCTTTGTCAATCTGACCAGGCTTTTTAAAAAGACAGAGTGTCATTTCTACATAGTTTTAAGAGACTCTTATTTAAATATAAAATTTGAATTGTAATGGAGGTGAACTAGAAGGAAATACATTAAGTTTATGCCCAAAGTAACATGTAAAAATAAACAACAGACTGAGTACCCGGATACGTGGGCATCTTTGGGCAAAGAATGTGATTATACTGTAAATTGAGTAATTTGGGCTTTAATGAAAATTATACTCATTATTTTAAATAAGCACATAAAAATATAAGACTCTACATTAAATTAAAAACAGAGGAGCTAATTCTCCCTTGATACCATAAAAATAATGAGGCAGGAAAAAGAACAAGGGAAGTGAAATAGTAATGTATTTAAAAAAAAAAAAAAAAACCCTACATTCATTTGAGTTTAGTCACTGGGAAATCATTACCATAAATCTAATAACTCTTATTTGAAAATATAAATGTGTCTCAATCTGGCACAGCACTGAGCAAAAGTCTCAGAAGGAACTCACATCTTTGATAAGATTATTATCAATAAGACAAAGATACATTTCAGTGATTAATTTTTTTCATATTCAGCAAGTTTCGAAACAGAAGTGCCGTAACTATCCTTAAAATATTTTCTCCCAGAAACTTTAGCCAAACCTAATTTTTCACATATATTCAGACTGAGTCAATTTTAAATTAAAATTAAAAAAAAACCAAACAACAAAAAGCTCTGGAAATTAGGGGGGGGGGGGCTCAGGAGCAGCAGCTATGTGAATGCTAAGGTAAGTAAGAGTCAATTGGTACTTAAAACTTTTATTTCAACAGCTTGAAAGAAAGGGATTTCAGACAACCTCGAGAAGACCACCCATAGTAAAATACAGTTACAGGATTGCAGGGCATTGCTTTGTCATTTTAAGGCACAGTCCGTTTTATCCCAAATAAGTTCAAGGTCACAGTGATGGGGTATATTCAGTTTTGGTTATCTCAGGCATGTTGCTACATTTATAGTTGTCCTAAGTTTAAGAAACCACAGCATCACTTCAAAATGATACCTGTCAGTGCCTATTTTCAAAAAAATATAAATACACAGCACAACTTCCTAATTTATGAACAATAAAAATGAATATTTCTCTCCCACACAGCAGGGGAGGAGGAGATTTGTACAAGAACTCTTACAACCTCTGCCTCGATGCACAGAACCTGGTTATGTTAAGGACAGGCATCTCCTGCTTAGGCTAAGGCCATTGCACACAGAAGACAAACTCCTTCCAGCAGACAGAACATCCTGAAGCCAGCTCTCATAAACTACCTTTCTACTAATTTCTCCAGAGTCCCCAACAGTTACGTAGATAACCATCACTTGATCTAGACCAAATATTTCAGTATGTGGCCTTCTGTGCTGTCTCTTCACTTGTGAGGCTAACTTATGAAAAAATGTACCAACGCTACAGTACTGTAGGGTAAAGAAGCAGTGGAAAATGCTAGGCTAAACTAAAATGAAACACTGCAATTTCCATGCCATTCCTCTGAGGAGGAGCTAGAGTTCACGTGACCCCACAGTGGCTTCTGCACCTGTTACAGCTCTAGTTTTGTCTAACACCATATCAATGCCAGGGTTTTCATTAACAACTGTATTCCATGGTATTTGACACAAGATGTGCATGCTAAATGGTTTGCCTTATCATACTATATTAGGTTTTACTGGATAAACACTAGGGACTGAATGAACAGAGACATACAGAAAGCAAAAGAAACCCCACAGGGCAAGCTTTTAACTGTATAAACCAGACACCTACACCAAAAATGGATTGTGCAAACAAGCCAAAGTGGTGGTTACCTCAATTAAACTGCTGAAAGATTACCACTGAGTGGATTTATCCTTTACCCAGCAATGCCAGGAAACCAGACACAACAGAACACAGAACACACTGTTCTAAAGCTTTAAAAATTTTCAAAGAAAAACCGAGCATGGAACATGTTTTCATGATATCCACATTTATTGTAAGTCCTAGATGAAAAATACTGAAAAGATTATTTTTGTTTTAACCCCAAATTACTAAGAAAAGCTCATTGGCACAAATATCCAGAGGTATCTTACAGTTTCATTTAGCTTTGGTGGTAAAGAATGTTTGCTAACTGGGAGAATACTTAGTTTCCAATACAGATTACCCTAAAAAGAATTTAAATGTATTCTTTTTTTTTTTCTAAAAAAGGGATGTAAAAAGTCCAATATGAAACAGAAAAAGTACACATGAAATACAAAATACACTGTCTTTTAGGCTCTAGAGCAGTTAGTAGTGCTACATGGTGTCTAAACTTTTGTCATAGTAACATCACTACCTCACAAATACTAAAAATAAAAACGTTTAAAATAGCACATCAACTTTACAAAATGGCTCCCCACAGGCTTCTTAGACTAAGATTAGAATTCAGATATGCCAAGTTTACACTAACTAAACACCAATAGATATAGTTTCCCACTGATGTTCAAATCAACAATGTACAGAATGATTCTAGGTTGATTCTGACTCAAGATACCAATTCTACATCAAGTCATCAGAAATTAACTGATTTCTTAGTATACGGATTTTTTTGGCAGCATAACATGCCAAGCACTTAAAAAAAAAACTGTTCTTGATTTTAAAATTATTATTCACACATGTTAATCAAGTTGTAGCTTAGATATTTCCAACTTTGAAACACACGGTCACCCTAGGTGCACGGCTACATTTACAGTATTAACAGAGTAACAACATGCGGCCATCAGCATTGCTAAATCTCACTCTGTTCTTACAACCAACATACAAAATTCTGTTTTATTTTATTCACGATATGTTTGACAAATGCAGAAGTTTAAGCATTTAGAACACACATTTGGGCTGCTTATCTGACTCCCATCTCCCATAATCCTATGAAAAGTTAGGAGTGTGAGGAGCCTGGTGCTTACTTAATTTCCTCACACATCAATTTAAGCCTTATGTTGACAAAGTAGCCACAGAATTATGTTTCTTGTTCAAAAAGTCTGCTATAAAATTCCAGCTCTCAATCTTACAGTTTGTAGAGTGAGTCCTATATTTACTTTATCTGCTAAAGAAGCTTTCCTGGAAGGAAGTAATGTTTTAAACACAGAAACTCTCATGGTTCCCTTTATTTGGGCAAGTGTCATACACCCCAGTGTTTCCTATGATATACAAATTCACAAATCTTCTACACGGATGAAAAACAATCAACAAAAACCTAGATATCCAACACATCAACATACTTTTGAATTTTTCCCAAATGACTTTTTAAGAACCACTTCATATATGTTCAAATACAGCATTCTAAAAGTTCCCACCGAACCAAATAATGCAAGGTAATGTACTAATTCAGACCTGTCTAATGAGGAATATGCCGCACCAGATTTATCCCATGACCATGGGATCAACAACTCTAGTTTACCTCATATTTGTGGATCCCTACCTCCCGAGTATTTGTGTGTGTGTACATGTTCATGTATGTGGACCCATGTGTATACATAAAGGTGCAGGGAGAGATCAGAGGGGTAGCGCAGAGGTCAATGCTGGGTGTCTCCCTCAACCACTTGCCATCTCATTTTGGACACAGGATCTTTCACGGATCCCGAGGCTTGCCAATATGGCCAGGCTGGCTGGCCAGCAAGCCTGGAAGATCTGTCTCCATCGCCCCACTGCTGGGATTATGGGCATGCACTAGTTAGCCAGTTTCTCATGTGGATTCTGGAAGTCTCCACTTGGGTCCTCAAGCTTGCACTGCAGGCACATGACTGTCTGAACCATCTCTCCAGGCCTCTTTCCCATGTGCCTCCCATGTGCTCTTGAAAGCTGCACTTTCAAGAACTAAAAACTGAGTTCTGCTTCCCTCTACTTCAGCATCTTCCATAGGTGGGATTAAGAGAGTGCATGGTGAAATGAACACACTATGCCGTAAATGAAAAGAGTAAAGGCTAAGAAGATGTACAGGGACTTGATAATAAGACAATCGGCCTTGTAGGACTTTTGTAAGCATTGTGAAAATGTGTCATGTTGACATGTGTGACAATTATATAGATGCTATTATAGATAGCGCAGTAAAAAGTATCCCTTCATAGACAGCTGAAATTACCCAACTAAAATAGAAAAAGATTTAAAAGACTAATCAATACATGATCAATATAGATATAGGGCAGCCTAAAAAAATCAGTGTTAATCAAGCATCGATGGTTTCTTTAGAAGTTTTCATCATACTGATAACCAAGAGAAGTGTAAAATTTACGTAATTTTGGCACAAAATGAATCCAGACAAGCTGTGTATTACTCCATAGTAGAGAACATAATTAACGTACACAGGCTCCAGATTCAATTCCTGGTATGCTCGTTCACATAGACACACAACTGCAACAGCAATTTCTACCTAATTATCAGGTCCAGGAGCTGGAGAGAAGGCTTAGGTAAGAGCGTTTGCTGCTCTGTTGTGAGTTGCTGTTTGGTTCCTAGCACTGACAACCAGCAACTCACAACCCACCTACAACTCCAGTTCTAAGGGATCTACCGCCCTCTGCTGGCCACAGTGAGCACCTACACACATACATGCACCCCAAAATGAATCTTCAACAAAAGTTATCAGGTCTAAATTATAATAGCAATAATCTATGAGGGCATTGCAAAAATACTAAGTATTCAGTAATAATCAGGTTAACTGTCTTATATATACCCAATCTATTTACAAGAACCCAGTTGTTAAATAAGGACATTTACCCCCAAACTCAGTTTCTTTAAAAACAAACAAACAAAAAAAACCCAGTGGAACTCAAAAATTTGCTGTATTAATCACTAATGTAACTAATATTCATGTAAACATGATAGATAAAAGTATGTGATGTTTATATAAAATGATTTCCTTTTAAGGGATAGCACTTTTCTTAATCAGATAGAGTCTACCTAGCTTTCTGTGTCTGAATGCTTGAGGAAGACTCTATCAAAGCACGCCCATCTCTGTTTATGTGTGAGTGTGTACCTGTATGTGCGGCAAATGGCCGAAGACCCAGACTACTATTATTTGAAATATTTTACTGGCATAAGTAGACTTTCAGAGCTTAGGGAATTAGTACTTTTAGACAAAAATATTGTTGTGAGAATCAGTGTGCTTTAATAAGGAATACACTACTCACGAGTAAGAAATCAGACTTGATACATCTTATTCAGGAGCAGTACTGGCTCAGCAGGGAGACTTTAGATCTCATAAATAAATAATCATCGCCATCAAAAAGCCTAACACCAAATTTTGGAAAGTTCTTTCTGTGTGTAGATGTATGTTCAAATTCAGAAAGTTAAAGTATTCAGTTGCTACTAAGTTGAGATCAGTCTCTAATACCACTGACAGAAAGACAGACAGCATGAGTAGAGAGGCTGCACATCTCCAGCAAAATCAGAGCAGATACATCCCTACTTAGATAGGTAAGTGTTGTGCCATGAGGACATTGTAATTATCCAATGAACTCACTCCCAGGTACTCAATAGACACTATGGTATAGTTTATTCCTCTTGACACTCTTCTAAAACAAGAGACTAAAAGGTTTTCACATCTACCACAACGGTTTTTGTTTAAAAGTCTTAATAAGTGAAATTATGAATACTTAACGAGCACAATGCCAGTCAGACAGCAATGGAATCACACAAACTAACTTCTGTGGTGCTGACGTGACCCTTTGACAAATGCTGAACGAGGGAAGACCTAGGGAAGAACTAACGTGGCTGACATGGGAGTAGCCCTCTGGTTGGCAGTAGTAGCTGAGAGGCCGTACACCGGGTGTAACAGCAGAAACAACGAAGCTGATTCTCTCAGTACCAGTCCTGGGTACCAAGGGAGGAGGACATAAGTTCACAAGTGCAACTGTGAATTCACTGACACTGGAGGACTTCACGGGAAAGGCTTACGGGCATTTACAGAACATATGCCTAAGTGAAGGGCTCTGACACAGGTCTGACTCAGGTCTGAGTTTATTCTAACTGAAGGCAAAGAGCAACTATACGCTTCAGGCTCCCAACCTTCCTATTTTTCTGTAGCTAAGAATAAACTATAATTGGAAATGAAATAAAATGTTACGCCCCAGTGGCAAAATTGTAGTCTTAGGAGACACCTCTTCTTAATGAGTGATGTAGGTGTGCTATCTATTCAGGCAGTGTTCACATTCTTAGTTCTAATCCAGTAATGGCTGCCCACTGTTCCTCTACTCCTACACAGTTCTGTACATCAAGTGCAATGCTGTATTTATGCTGAGACCATTCATTCCTCCTCAGCACATAAGCAAATGATGCACACACCCAGCGTTGTTTCAGCCTCTCGAGTTACCCCTTTAATAAACGAACCCTGCTACAGGCACTTCTGACAACCACTGGGGCAAGGACTTAAGTCAGGGGCAGAGACCAACTGTGCCAATGCAGCATCTGCAAGAACATTCTTTTGATAACACCTCTTTTGATAGATCTCCTCCATGCTTCTAATATTCACCAAGTATACATCGTAAGATTCACATTTGAAAGCTCATAAAAATGTCATTTTTTGAATCTGAACTGCAGTGGTTAACAAAAAAGTCTCCCTTTAATTTGAGGTTCTTTTTCACAGATGTAAGAAGATGGATCAAACTTTGTCCACCATGGCTGCTAAAAACTGACCACACTCCTTCATGACTATTTCACTTCTGAGAAAACAGTTGTCACTTTTAACAATCTTTTAAGACTTGTTCTGAATATGTTAATTATAACAAATATAAAACCGACGTTTCAAAAGAAAGTCTGATGAAACTAGCAGACGTTTCACTTAGATTAACAACACTGCATCTATAGGTCTCTAGAAGGTCCCTGGGACGGCCGATGGAAGCTAGTTGGTATGTACAGGAGTCCTTAACACAGAAGCCACAATATCCCTTCACTAATTTCTCAGATATGACAAGTATACAGATGCTACACCACGGACTGAAACCATGCTTCCACTACTTCCTTCAAGCATTACAAAACTAATTTCCTATCTTCAATACTGTAAAAATAGACTTGTCTTCTCCAGAGGACCTCACTGTTCCTGGTGGTAGGGCTGTACGTTCACTGTGTCATTGGTCCTAAAGGCAGGAACTGCTTCTCCTTCTGTAAGTCCAGTCTTACATAAAGTTGCATAACGCATGGAATACAAGAGGAATGATCACAAAACACGGGACCCTGTATAAGTGGGAGGAGCCAAAAGCAATCACTCCGACAGCCAGAGGAAGTGGGAACTGGGAGGCAGTCTTCAGCAATTTACTGTAAAGAGATGGAGAGATATGCATTATTAGACAAATTACATTGTGAGCCAAAACGAAATATGGAAACCTTTAATATAGCTTAACACTGTAAGTGATAATTTGCTTGTACTTAAGTTTTTCTTATTTATTTATCTATTTATTTATTTATTTATTTATTTATTTATTTATTTTTAGTTTTCTGATCATTCTCTTTTTCTCTTGGTGTTTTGTTTGAGACAGCATCTCACTATATAGCCTTAGCTGGCCTGAAACTTGATTTATTGATTAGGCTGGCCTCAGACTCACAGAGATCTTCCTGACCCTGCCTCCCAAATGCTGGGATTAAACTTGTGCACCACCATACTCGGCTACTACTTTGGTTTTCTGAGATAAGGTTTTGTGATATATAATAATAAAACACAAGCTGGCTTTGAACTTATGACCCGCCTTGTCTTCTGAATGGTGGGACAACAGACAGGACTGTGACAAACCATCTGACTTCTACGTGATTTTTAAATGATGTGATTGTTTTTTTTTTTTAATGAACTGGAAAAAAAAACCTGTCGATAATTTTATAAAGATCAATAAAAAACATGTTTTAAACAGAAAAAGGAAATACATTTCTATTCAGAGACTAGCCATATGCTTAGTCTTTCCTTAACAAAACAGAAAAATACCAGTTGGTATTTCCACAATTCTACCTCTAAAATCTTATCCTAACATAATAGTGTTCTTGAAGACATTGCTACAAAAAATGCTTAATTTATTCCTACTTAAACCAGCAAAATTAAATTTTAAAAAAGGAAGAAAAAGGCCCAAGACAAACAGTACAACAGAGAAAACATTATTTCCCAAGAAAAGGAACATCAGGGAAAACCCTTTGATTTTACTCAGAAAACGGAGAGACTGAGGTGACGAGAGAGGTAAGTCTCTGCACAGAGCCATTAAGTGGCCACAGCAAGATTTCCTTGTATTTATCTATATATTTATTTGAGACCTGGGCCAATGTAGCCCAGGCTGGCCACCAACTCTGAGGATAACCCTGGTTGCAGGTTTTTACCTCCCATACGCTCAGACCACAGGCATGCAGGAGCACCTCTGCTTCTACCTTAGCCTGATCCTAGAACAGCTGCAAGTGTCTCAGAATTGGCAGGCCTCCCAGAGCAAAGGCTCAGTCAAAAAAGACCAAGTGCTGTCATGAAACATGTCAAACACAAACACAAGCATAAAAGGCTAAGCACACACTAAGCCCCTATTACTCAGCAGATGCAAAAGGTCAGTCTTAGCTACAGCTCAATCTACTTAACATTACTCCTATCTTTTGGAAAGTTAAATCTTAGATATCATATCAGGTAAGAATTAAGTTTTAAAAGAAAAAAAACCTATTGTTTTTCTAACAAAACTTTAGAGAACAAGCATAATATATTTGCATATGAACTATATTTGCATATAAATGAGTCACTTTTACTTTTTACAGTCAAATTAAATATAAGGAGTATGTTTCAAGAAATAAAGTGATAATGTCCAGTGACACATAGAAGAAATAACTTAAACCATTATACCTTGACTTTATTGAAACCGTGTGAGTGTTTCCAAGAATCGCTATGGCTGGGATGAGGAGAAACGCCAGGGGTTTGCATGGATCAGGACTAAGTTTAAAGTAATACCTAGGATAAAGAGAAAACACGGATCAACAAAGCAGAACTGATGGTCTCAAATGATCAGAATCAAAGTAATTTCCAAAACGTTCCAGTAACAATACAGTCATGAGACCCTAGGCTGCTCACTGCCAGTAACAGTCCCCACTGTAGCTCGTCCTTGGACTCGGGATTCACTCTGGGCACTACACTCAGAAGTCCTTGAGGAAATAAAGATACCTGGTGTGGAAATATAGCACTCAAAACTTTTTTTTTTTGATTTTGTTTCCCAAGTTTTGATTCTGCCATTTTTCAACCCAGTGTGAGAAGAACCAGAAATTCCAACCACAAGTGAGCCACGCAGCCTGGGACAACAGAAGGGCATAGGAGAAAGCCAACTCTCCTCGCAGCTCTGGCTAGAGCAGGGAATTAGAATGACAGTGACCCCTAAAGTACATCATGACACTGCAAACTTACCCTTTTAATTTTAAGCAGAGTAAGGATCCTCATGATAAGAATTATTGAGAGTAATTCAGGGACATGAAAGAAGGGGGGCAGGAGAAGAGACTTAAAGAAATACCACATACAAGAAGGAGACTCACAAGCACGAGAACTTGGGGAAGAATCTCAGTAGAAAATCAATAACTACACGAGACAGGAACAAATCAAACATTAACAACAGCATGTAAGCAAATCTCTAACGTGAAGGAGAAATAAGTGCATTTTCAATAATCACACCGAACAAACAGTCTGAACTCTCCAATTAAGATACAAATGGGCTGAACTGTGTGTGCCCTCTGAAGGAACCTCATCTCTCTCACAGAGATGCTTGGACTGAAAGTGCAGGAATGGAAGGTGGGTGTTCCTGTCTCTGTAAGTCAGGGATGGAAGGTGGGCGTTCTTCTCTAGATAAGTCCAGCTTATTTCACGTAACATGATAACCTCCAGGTTCATTCATTTTCTTGCAAAAACCACCATTTTGCTCTTCATGGCTGAATACTCTAGTGTTTACATATGCTACATTCTCTTTATTCATGTTGCGCCTCTAAGCTCGTTCATAACTTGGCAGTTGTTACTGTTGTACAGATCATGTGCAGGCACACCTGTTGCATGCAGTTCTCTTCGTGTACAGCACTGATTTGGCTATTTGGAATCCACTGTGCTTTCAAATAAATGTTAGCACTGCTTCATTCAGCCTCCTACTTAGGCTTATGCCTAGGCATTGTACTGGCTTCTTTGGAAGGCTGTTTACACAAGGTTGTGTTGGAAAGAGGAGGGGGACCAACGGAGAAGAGAAGATGACCTCAACGTAGGAAAAGACGTACAAAAATGTCACAGTGAGATTCATTATTATACCACACATAATAAAATGGTTTATATATCACCTTTTTTTTTTTTTTTTTTTGGTAAAAAAAAATGCAAATCACTTTCTGGCTGATTTTGGAGAATACTATAATCTGAAAACTTATATCATCATGGCTAATGAGGGAACGGAAATGTACTGAAAACTAACACCAGGCAACACAGCACATCCTACTGAGCAGTTTTCATGGAGCATCAGAAATACGGCCAGGCTCCATTAAGAGAGACTCACTGTGTGAACCACACAAACAATACTGACATAAATAAACGTACCTAAGGTTCTTTAACCAGTAGATTAGAGATGGCATACTGAGCAGCACAACCCACGCCAGCAAGTTAATCACGGTGCTGTGCATGCGCAGGCTGTCTTCAGCCTCGCTCGCGCATAAACGAAGATTTTGTGTGGCAGAGTCTTTATGGTGGTTGGACTTCTTTTCACTTCTTCTGGAGTGTTTGGGATTCTAGAAAGCAATAATAAGCCAAGATATAAATAAGAAAAAATAAGTTCAAGATATTGCTCAGGATCAACCACTGAATTACTTAACTAACTCATCTTTTTCATTTTCAAACATAATTAAAATACTGAAATTACTTTGTTAAAAGTATTTTAAAACTGTTGCCATCATAAAGATCTTTTTGTCTGTCTGTCTGTCTGTCTGTCTGTTTGTTTTCTTTGAGATGTGGTCTTGCTATGTTACCCTGGTTTGTCTCAAACTCTTGGGCTCAGGCCATCTTCAGCTTCCTGAAAGCTTGAAACACTAGCATGTGTGACCATGTCCGGCTACATTTTTTTTTGACTTATGTTAGTAATAACTCAAAATAAAATTTATAACAATTTATTTCTTAACAACAACAAAAGTGCTGAATGTAACAAGTTAAACTGATGAGTCAGGTCTGTTTTATTATTCCTTTAAAGTTACTAAATTCATAATTCTCTTTAAATATCGTAAAATCCTAACCCTTCTGTCTTAGTTAGGGTTTCCACTGCTGGGAAGAGATACCATAAAAATTACTCTTATAACCCTTATGAAGGACAACATTTAATTAGACCTGATTTAGAGAGTCTGTGGTACAGTGCACTACCATCATGGCAGGAAGGATGGCAGTGTCCAGGCAGGCATGGCACCAGAGGAGCTGAGAGTTCTACATCTTTATCCAAAGGAAGCCAGGAGCAGACAGTCTTCCAGGAGGCTAGGAAGAAGGTCTCAAAGCCCACTCCCAGAGTGCCATACTCCCTCCAACGAGGCCACACCCACTCCAACAAGCCAATTCCTCCTGATAATGCCACTCCCTGAGCCAAGCATATTCAAACCACCACACCCCAAACTTCAAAACACAACAACAAAATAATCAAGTGTATATTTTCTCAAGTATTTTCATATTAACTATACAGAGTTTAGAAACAAAAACTTACCACCGGCTGATTATTTTTAAATGTTGTTAGGCTGGCTTGCAGATGAACAACCTAAGAGGAAGAAATTATTTTAATTGTATTTGGAACAAAACCAATAGACTTTTTTTTTAAAAAGTTAAAACTGAGAAGCATTATAATCTGAAAATTCAAATAATATATACATCATATATATATGAAATATATATATATAATATTAAAAAACAGAACCTAACCATGTAATTTATACACTGAAGTAGCTCTAGACAGCTTTTCAGATGCACAAAACTTCTCTTCAGAAAACTGAAAATAATCTACAGTGTGCACATCCTAGCGCTTAAAAAGAATCAGTAAAAGCAGTTGTCTAGTGCCGTGTCAACAGCGTACCACATGGTCAACGCACCACTCACGTAACCTGCATTCTCCAGGGTCCCCTGAGATACTAACGCCTATGCGGCATTCTACAGGTGCCTAACCCAAAGCCCAGGCCTTCTGGCTTTCCTGATCCACATACCTTAAACACATAGTACAGATAGGACAGAAGTATGGCAAGGGCTCCACACGTGGTCCAACTCACTATGAGAAAGACAACTATCAAAACAGGCAAGTCTGGTGACATCACCTTGATATCTTTAGGAAGTTCAGCAGGTCTGGAATAAAAGGAACAGGGTTTCTTTTTCTTTTTTTAAATACAGTAACATATATTCATATAGTCCAAAATCAAACCAATGTATAGGCTGAGGATCCCTCATGTCACAAGAGGACATTCCAATCCATGAGTTCATTAGTAGGCCACAGACAAAATGCAGGTGTATTAAGGAAGTTGTAAAATAACCTTCAGGTTACATATATAAAGTAATAAAAAACAAATGCATTTTGCATCTGGAAGTTGGTCCCATCCTCAAGGTTTCTTATTATGTATGTGTAAATATTTCAAAATGTAAGAGGGTATGAGGCTGGAAACATTTAACAGCCTGAGCAGTTCAAGTGGAAAGCAACAAACCTGAAGTGCTCTACCAGGCCCTCTGCTGGTTATTAATATTATTAATATGTGAGGAACACAAAGTATTTGTGTTATGTGAGGGATTAATATGTGAGGAACACAAAGTATTGTGTTATGATTACGTATTTCTCAATAAAGGTATGACATCATATACAGTTCTATACACAGTGTGATGATTATTTCAGTCAGTTGTTATGACTGTTACTAAGGAAGAAAACATGACAATTATTGAGAGGTCCTGTGTCATGCAAGCCTGACCAAACACATTTCCATCTGTGAAGCCTGAGGTCTTACTACAGAAAGCTGAGAACCTCCTCAGAACAGAGGGAAGTAGCAGCATGTGTAACATGCCGTGTGACAGGAAACCACATCACAGCCATCAGCATGGGGGGGTGGGGGTAGGGGAGGGAGGAACTAGACTCGGGATAGAGTCCGGAAAGCCTCAAGTAGCTTTAAATTCAAACCGCCTTTGGGCTTGTACTACAAACATCCTCAGGCTCTGTTTTCAGAGTTCAGCCTTTCATCCAATCAGATGGTTGAGACCAGGATTGGAGTCTCCTGCCTTTGAGTGTGATAACAGAAGTCAGTGTCTTAATTTACAAAATAAGTGACGACTGAGAATGTGTGTGCATGCATCTGATTGTATACGCCCCCTCCTCTCTGCTTCTCTTCTTTGCAGTGCTGAGGATCGGAATCAGGTCCTAGCACATACCAGGCACATGCTTTTCCTCTGGTCTACACCCTAGCACTTAATGTTTTCTTCACTGAGAGTATTCAGAAAGCTTTTTAGCATAACTTACCTTTTCAGAGCTAGCCACAATGAAGAAAGAAGCTGCACAGATGTAGAAGAGAGCAGACCACTCCAGTATGCAGTACATGTTCCAAACAGAAAGAGAATCAGGGATACAAGAGGGAAACACATACTCTGACTAGTCAAAACGATGGCATCTAATTCCGGTAATAACACTGCATCCCATAATTCCTTAAACCATTTATACCTGTAAAGCAGACAAATGAAACCATAAAGTGAAGAAAAAAGAAAAAAACAAATAAAATCACAACAGCTGATGTTTAACTGTCTGTCTATTATCCGAGGCGTCTATTATCTGAGGTGTCTAGCCATCTACTAGAATCCCTAACGTGACAAATATACTGAAAACAAATCTTGATTCTTTTTTGTTTGTTTTTCAAATAAATGCTCATGTGGCCCAGTCTGGCTTTGAAGTGTAGAGCTCCCTGCCTCCACTTTCTCAGTGCTGGGTTACAAGTGTGTGCAACTATGTGTGGTTCTTACTCCATTCTCCTCCTCTTCCTCCTCCTCTTCCCCCTCCTCCTCCTCTTCCTTCCCCTCTTCTTCTTCTCTTCTTCTCTTCCCCTCTCTCTCTGTCTCTGTCTCTCTCTGTCTCTCTGTGTGTGGTGTGCTGCACACAGACTGACCACCTTCCTCTACAACCCTATGCCTTATTCCCTTGAGATAGGGTCTCTCACTGAACTGGAAGTTTGTCATTTCAGCCAGCAAGCTCTCAGGTTCCAGATGTCCTTTCCCACTCAATGTTGGAGTTTTAAGACAAACAGCCACAACTGCTCTTGGTGTCAGTACTAGGGATTCAAACTCATGTTTTCACAGAAGCACTTTTACCCACCAAGTGAACGTCTCAGTCCTTGGGTCTTAATTCTAATGAACCAAAAAAGGGACTTACCTTCCAAGAGAGTCTACTAACTATTAAGTATCTGAGTACTCCTTTAACTCCTGTAACAGTCCCTACAGCAACTGACACAGTGTTTAAAGTCAGGAAGTCAACCGCTATTTGGAATGACAGATAATAATACTGCATTATCCAAGGTCTAAAAAATGATTCTTAATTAAAAAACTTACCTAATGAGAGTAAGCAAATTAGAAAGACATTAACTAGGTTAAAGTTTAAGCTTTTAGATTTTTATATATAATATATATATAATTATATATATTATATATAATACATAATTACATATAATACATAATTACTTAAATATAAAAACCTATAATTACTTGTGAAGTGATTTCACTACTGAAAACAAACATATTGGGCCTTTTCCTAAAAGAAAATTCAAATTTAATAAAATATATCAATTGCCAAATATATATAAATGTTCACGCTACATTATGAAATCAAACATAATTATTTTATAAACAAAATTAAAATTATTATCACAGATAATAAAACTTACCCCAACAAAAACTTAATCATGATTACAAATGGGTCAACTTTGTATGGTTTGGCCTCTTTATCCAATATGGTGCCATATTCTAAGCAATAACCTGGTGATTAAAGAAAATCATCTGTGTGCATCAAAATTCACAGTAATTAAACAAAGACACTTTATCTCACAATGCCAACAGTAGCATATAACAAAAGAGTAACATTGTATCCCCAAAACTGCAAGGGTCTATAGTTTTAGCACAGATAGTACCCTTGGAAGGTTCACTGCAATCCACACATCTAGTCATTTGTCAAGCAAATCTAGGGTGTCAAAGCCAGGGCTTCACAGTGTGTATTTGTATAAATATCAATGTGATTTTAATAGTTTTATTGAAATATAATTCTTATGCTATTCAGTCCATCCATTTGAAGTCCATAAATTCAATGACTTTTAGCATATTTAGTTATACATCCACCACTACAATCAGTCTCAGAACATTTTCATGACCTGAAAAAAATTACTTTTAATTAATTACTTTTCCACTGTTTGGCAATTACTAATCTCTCTTTTGTCATTATAGATATTCCTATTCTGAACATGTAACATAAATATAATCATATCATGTATGAGCCCCGTGATTAGCTTCTTTCATTCAACACTTGTCAGGATTCAACCATACTTTAACATATATAGAATTTAATTTGAGGTGCTAGGGATCAAACCTGGAGGACTTCAATCACGCTAGGCAAGTGCTCTATCTACCACTGAGCGATACCATCAGCCCTTCATATCTTTTTAGTTTTGCTTACGACTAGTACTACTGTGGACATTTGTGCACTTGTCTATGTGGATGAAAGCTTCCGGTTCTCTTCGGTGTGTTTCTAAGAATAGAGGAGCTGAGTTACAAAGTAACTGTTCATCCATTTGAGGAACTGCTAGGCTGTTTCCTACAGTTGCATATGAAGGTTCTAACTTCCCTGCTTCTTTATCATCCGATAACTATCATTTTACTATACTCATTCTAGCAGGTAAAATCTACAGGTGACATGATTTTCATACTTGCTGCATGACTACCTCTTCATACATACTCATACATTCCAATCCCCTAGAACAGCTAGTTTTAAATATACCTAGTGTCTCCACAGACAATCCAGCAGATTCTCTGTGATTCAAAATCAATTGTCAGTCTAACAAAGCAGTATAAAGTGTCTCTTTTCAAAGTGAAACAAACATACTAAGGTCTGGCTGATGTCATACTGCCAGAATAGACCCACAATTAAAAGGCTAGGTTTGAAACTCAGAAGAACAGTTTCATATGTATGCATATAAGTGGGTACAAACCAGAGTCTATTCTAATACAAAGGAGACCAAGAAAGAGTGAGAAGGTGAAGATAGGGGACACATGAAAGGACAAGCTACACAGGGACACATGACACAAACGGAGAGCACAAAGGGTAAAGGGGGAGCTTAGTGTGGCACACACTGTATTTGAAAAAGCCAACATGATAATTAACGGATTAAACATTAACAGTAAATTCACGAAAAGTTATTAAAGGGTATTGAAGTTTTGTGAAGGTCATTTAAAGAACTAAATAGTTAGAAAAGGATTTGGTTCACAGAAATGGTGAGGAGGATTCCTGATATTCCACAGCTTGGCCTCTCTCTTTCCCCATCTCCTACCTCCTCAGACTACTGTCCAAGCTGAGCCAAAGCTTGGCCTACGGGGACACCATATTCGTTATCTGCTCTTCACTTTGCTGACTCTGGGAAGCCGACTTCTGTGAACTCTTTTGTCTTTAGCCACATGGAAGACTTTTAAAACGTAGTTAATAGAGCATTGGCTCAAAAATTAGGAGAAAAGGGAAGGTTGAGGCATAAAGGAGAGAAACAGGTGAGATAAGAGAGGAAAGGAAGAGAAGGGATAGAAGGAAGAGGAGAGATAAAAGAGAAGATGGGGAGGAAGGAGCGGAATCAACTAGGAAGGCAAGTAGATTAGAGAGTACACGCACGCTGCAAATTTATCAACACAAACATCGCGGCTGCCACAGCAGCGAGGGGGAAGGCTATGGACGAGAAGAGCCACTAAGTCCACAACTCTAATTACCAACATAGGTGTTAGAAAACAGAAGAACATGTCCATCACGGGGGCACGATCAATGGAATCTAATCTATGAGAAACACAAAAGAATACAATGTTTTCAATAATTACAAGGGGTGTGTGTGGAGGGACTGTGGGAAACTGCCACTATGAACGTAATGATAAAACCTAAGGGCAAGCCGCGGTGTGTGGATCTTAGCTGAGAAGCACAAAACACTAAGATCCCTTGATACTGGCAGGCCACTACTAACCCTCTCTTCTGTCCTGTTGCTCCCTTCCCTTCTGGTTCTTCCCTTCCTACCTCCTTTGCTTTCTCCTCTTCCTCATTTTTACGGGTAATTTTTAATGTCTATAGTAACTTTTGCTCCTTTTATAAGACAAAAGTACTGAAAAAAATGTGAAAGAAGTGAAGACGACTGGTTACAAAATCACATGCTAGTCTGGTGTTTCCAAGGTGGCAGTTAATTCTAAGAACTTCTTTATTATGTCTTCTAATTCATCATAACCTAAATAAACATGACCACACAAGGCTTTGCTCTCTATTACTGGCAAAACAAAACCAAACAACATCAGCAAGGGTTTTAAAATGACATGAAACTAACTGGCTCTACTGTAAAATTTAAAACAGCATTAACTTTTAAGGCGTGAGCATTTTTACCTGTTGAGAGGAGAGAGTATAACTGTCCTCCATAAGCAAGAAGGATGCTGGACACGACGTAGGCAGGAAGAGCGCCGCCATGAAATCTGACTACCTAGAAGATAGGCAAATCAGATGTCAACTGCGGAGTATCCATGCTGATGAAACAAGTGTATTTTCACACAAAATTAAAAAAAAAAAAGGTTATTCTTCACTTTGCAATATTCCTGACATGGCTGCACACATATTTCTAAGGAACACCACAATCCTAAGTCAGTAAACATTATTGATTATATAGCACCATAGAAAAGCCTGAGTTTTTCACAGAGGCATAACCGAGCTCCCATGCTTCAAGGTATTTTCATAGCATCCTCACTGAGCACCCAATGTTCACTCATGATGCCTGATGTCTTGTATGCATTGTCTCACACACTCTTCACAAAAAACGACACCTTAAAGTGGGTTCAGCCCTATTTTAAGGACAGAAGAATTCAAGTATGGAGAGTCCATATGTTGCAATATTATAAATGTTAATGGTTAACTTACTTCATTTCGATGTGCTTATTAATAAAATGGGGACAGTACTAATGCTTATAGGTGGCTATAAAGATAAAACAGTCACTGTTTAAAGCAGTTGGAATGATAACTCTCGCTAGATAAGCCATCACAAATCATTCGCTGTAATTATTAACCTTCACTAAATTGGAAATCCAGTGAAACTTAGACTCAGCCTAAGCTCATGGCCATGTGTTCCAGTGCTTCAGGGTGACATACCCTGTAAAAGCAGACTGTATTAAAGCCAACTGTTCCGTTGGCATACAGCAATTAAGCAAAGTCATAGACTCAATTGTGGTATTTTTATATACACACATTAAGTATGTCTCTCAATATTAGCATTAAAGTTTTTCTCCGTTCCATGGAGTCTGTTTAAAATACAAATTGTCTGATAACTGGATAAAGCATATGGCAGTTGAAACCCAACAGAAAACAGTGTGGAAAACTTCAAAAAGCCCAGTGTCCTCCTCGTTTTCCCAGTACTTTTCAAAGCAAGTTTACTGAGAGTTTACTGTTCGAGATGTATGTTAGAAGCATCACCTCATCTCTCCAAGCCCTCACTCTCCCCCACCAGACCCCCCGAGCAGACAGACAGATTCAGGTACAGAGACTGCCTGTTCATGTACTAGGAGAATGTAAAGAACCCTTTAGTTACACAGAATGGAGGAAAGCTTGCATGCAGCTACTTAGGGGTCTAAGACAGTAGAATCACTTGAACGTCACACCGTAGACTATGACAGTGAAGAAACAGCCTGGTGCACTCAGGGCTATGTCCAGCTTTCCCTCTCGCTGAGCTGTTCGTCCTCGTACAAGGCATCCTCTTTATCTCTACACCCCATCAGCAGAACAAGAACATGGGCAGCACTTCATTAAGTGCGCTACGTCATGCTCCCAGTTGAAATGGTAACTGACACACAGCGAGTGACTGAGAGTGGTCACCACTCTCAATCATAAGTATCCTTAACTGTTCCAGAATTCTGGATACAGTCCTACAGTGTATTCTCAACATGAGATTTCTTGTAACAAGAAAGGGCCATTGTTAGAAGCATGTTGTACCAGGCTGAGAATATAGCTGGTCCATAAGGTACTAAACCAGCAATCAGAAACTGGTCTTCTGTTGGAGTTAAGTGCAGGCATGCTACATTTGACTTAGTACATGGCATAGTATTTGCTTACAATTTGAATATATGTCAACAGTGAAAAACTGAAATCTTTAAATCCAGATTTCAGTTTCCCTTAAAATGTAAAGATTAGGCAACACTCTGGAATTCTCCTGAGACAATGATCACACTTTACTGTTTGTCCTCTTTCAGGTGAATAATCTAAAGAAGAGTTAATCTTTTCTTTTTTCAGAAAAAATAATTTAATGAAAAAAATCATCTATTCAAAGGCTGAAAATTCAAGTAGTTACTCTTCATTCATCTTCCCATTTATTTTCTTTCATTGTAGCAGAAGCGTGTGTATGTACACAAAACTAGGGGCATTGGTAGGCATGAGGCCATAAAGAAAGAACACAGGTAAAGACAGCAGAACACAGGTAAAGTAGGAAAGTAGAAAGAATTCTAGGGTGAGAAAGTTTAAGTAGGGAATGAGACAGGGGAGTCTGGTGGAAGAGAGGGTAGGGGATTGCCCAAAATGAAACAGACAAATAGAACTTACTATCACGTAAACCCAATTAACACAAACACACATACACATGCACTTGCACACATATACACACATGCACACATATGTATATGTGCACATACACACATGTACACATGTGCACAAACACAAATAGACTGAAAGGAAACATACTGCATAGATAGACAATGCTGCTTCCAAAAGCACTGTGTCACTAAACAAAGTGCCCAGCGCTGGGTGTGGGAGGGGGCATGAGAGAATATATGACATGAAACTAGACACAAGGTCCTTGTGCTCACACATGAGCACACAGGAAACCAGGAATGTTCAGAGATGTCTCTTCAAGGGGAGAGATGTATAACCTGTTTCTGCCCAGAAGGCAGGAACAGTGTGGTTCATAGCTGGTGGCCTCTCATATCTGTATGGCCAGGCCACACTGCTTTCCTCAGACTCATGTTCATGTCAATCGGCAGTCTGTCCTCCCTGACACCCTCATCAGGACCACTGTTTATCTTGAGCCTGCTTCTTCAGTTAATCCAGAGAACCCATCTGTATGGAAGATGTTGCTTGTATTTAAAAAAGTTTCAATATAGCCATCTCTTAAGCTTTCTGTACACACAGGACTGATTAATTACCACCAAACTATTTTGAAATTGTGCTGTGCTTAAATATGGCTAAAATGAACTACTTGGGGTCAGACTCCAGAAGTTTGGATGAAAACTGTCCACTGAGTCAGGCTGAGCCAGACTTCTTTCTCGCCTCACTCTGCTGGTCAGGGTGTTTGCAGAGACTCCTCACACAACAATGGAGAGGAGACTGTGGAGGAAGTTAAGGGGGGTGGGCATGGGAATCGAATGGGGAGGGAAATCTACTAAAACACAGTTCAAAAATGTCATAATGACATCAAGCAATGCTTTGTGTGCTAATTTAAAGAATCTAAAAATACACATATATCAAATGAGCTAGATACATTAAATACTTGAGTTCATTCCCCTAGTATCTACAATGAGTTAGATACTTCATACGCTTGAGTTTATTCTCCTAGGACCTACAGTGAGTTAGATATGTTGTTATACACATGAAATCATTCACCCAGGATCTACAGTGACTAAGATATGTTATACATGTGAGTCTATCCCCCTAGAATCTACAGGCTAAGTAATTCAGGATGGAGAGAGGACGTGTGCTTTTTCAGTTTGTAATTTAGGACTTAATTAACTCAAGTTCTTTGACATCGTAAAAGATACAGACCTTTGATCCAATGACATTACTACAATCTTACTTTTTAGAAATATTTCTATATCTGAACATAAATATTACCTTGTCCTCTTTTGATATAACTCTCTTTGATTATTTCATACTGAGGAAGCTTGAATTGTCTCATCACTGATCTGAAATATGGGCCACGGGGATATGGTTAAGATCTTCACTCTAAGCTATGCAAGTGACAAGTCCTTTGCATACTTTAAAAACCCAAGGGCAGGAATTATTTTGTACTACAAAAATTAATTTTTAATTGGTTCCTTAACTTTTTATAAATTTTTAAGTATTTAATAATGCTATTTTACAACTCAAACTAAAATTTACTTGTGTCTTCATGATACAAAACACACATTAACTGAATTTTATTATGTTTACAAATATTACAATAATTAAATCTAATTTTTGGCCAGGCATGGTGGTACACACCTCTAATCTCAGCACTTGGGAAGCAGAGGCAGGAGGATCTCTGTGAGTTCGAGCCCAGCCTGGTCCACAAAGTAAGTCTAGACAGCCAGGGCTACACAGAAGAACCCTGTATCCAAAAACAAAACAAATAAAATCTAAATATCTAATCACAATTTGTTCCAAAGATCAAATGAGATAATGCATACAAAATGTTTTATTATAACAGTCGAATTACAATCATGACCAAATACAAAACTGCCAATATTAATTTACTATCTTATGATTCAAGAAAGTAGTATGTCTGAGTCACAAAACACAAAGATCAAAAACTCAAAGCAGCAATAAATTTTTTGCTGCATTAGTTTCTCTGTCTTAATATTACACAGTTCTGCAAATTCTAATAATAATGACTAATTCTGTGGTTGCACTTAAAAATTGCTAATTTACTGAAAAAGATTGCAATCCCTTCCAAATCACAAAGCAATAAACAATTAACCAACCTGCATTAAATTTGTCTTACCTGTCCAAGTATTTGTGGAAAGGAAGTCTTAATTGTCACCTGGTGTAAAATAATTGTTAAAGAAGATTATTTTTCCCAAACTCATTTTATATCTTATTGAGTACTTTTGCATACTTTTAAACAATTAGCCAAGGCTTTCCAGAATGTACTCAGCCATCATTTTAACTGTCTAAAGTACAGTCTGCCATTCTATACATTTTCCAGTGTACTTCCTGCTCAACAACCGGATGAATGCCATGGTATGTGGGTAATAACCCTTTACTACTCGTTATCCACAATATGTTATGAAATTGTGGTTAAAATATCATGTTGGTTAAAATAATGTAAATCAAAGTAATATTTATGACAGTTATCTTTAATACATATTAGTTATTAAGAAAGCTGGAAAAAGGAGAACTTTCTTAAGAAAGTTGTAACAATTATATACAACATGGCCGTGTCTTGCCAAAATACAGACTTCTTTAAACTATGTGATACTGACTTTCAAGAAAACATGAACATTTGGTGTGCATGCAGTATTTGAAGCCAGACTGAGAACATTTTTTTTTTTAAGATAGGCTCTCACTGTGTAGCCCTGGCTGGCCTAGAACTCACTATACAGACCTGGGTGGCCTCAAATACACAGAAATCGACCTGCCTCTGCCTCCCAAGGCAATACAATTCTTATCATTTTAATAGTGGAAATACAAACTACACAGTAGACCTGCAATACTCATCACTGTTAGAAACATATTGCAAACTATCATCCATGATTTCCATGAGGCACAGATTAATTCGTTCTGCAGGTGCACCTGAAACTAGGTCATAGGAACAGATTCCATTAATCTGTATCTCCGAGCTTACGCTAAGGAAGTCTATTACAGAATCCAAATACTTGGGGCTGCTAACCAGGAACAAGATATTTCACATATACTAGACTATTATAATGTCACCACTAAAATGCATACAGATCTTTAAAAAGTAGTAAAGGCAAGATCCTTTAAAGTAACCCAGTCCTGGTACAAACTAGTATGCACCATGTCAATTGCTGTAGTAGGGCCATGGCAGCTAATTAAATGAAGCTCTTCAATTTATGAAAAATTCATGATTCTGGGCTTTAAAATTTAGAATAAGTTGCAGTATCCACTTATTCTATAAGATGTTCACATGCTCAGCCTATCTACAGAAATACTAAACGGTAAAGAAGGGAAGTGGAAAATATTTAACATGTTAATTTCTCATACTTATGGGCTTCCACAACATGACGTATCTACGGCTAGTAGAGAAAAGACCTCTACTTGCCTATAATTAAATCATACAATTATGCGAACATGTCTTACCTCATAGTGACAGTCTGACGACGTGTACATCTTTAACAGTGCCACGTAGCTGTCATTTTCTGGCTGAGCAACATGAAGCTTCAGAGAAATGTCTGTGGAAGACGGAACCCTGAAGAGATTATTGAAATATCAATCCTCAAATATAACATGCCGGAAAACAGCCACGGCTAAGGCGGTTCTTAGCACACTAGAATAAAATAATGCAGAGGAAGGCGAGAGACGGATGCGTTGTCCCAAGTGGACATTTGCATTCAGACCACAGCTATTTGGCTGTCCCTCGGGCACATGGGGAATGGTGGAGGTAAAGGGAAGACGGTCATTTTTCATATAGGACTTAAGTGCTATCGTTTAAATAGAATGCTATATATCTTAAATAATGGGCATGACGCTACAGGGTGCACACATTTTACTAATAGGAACTTTAATAACACACACAACTTAAATAAACTAAGCACAGATTCTATTTTAAAACACCAACGTGTAAAGTAAATTTATTTATATGCTTACTGTGCAATGGTTAGTGAATCTTCATAAGACCAGGGAATATGAAGTTTATAGATACTAGTTATTTCTTCTGTTAAGACACAAAGGAGAGAAGCATTATTCCACTGTTACCTTAACTTGTACACAAGCTATAAGACTACTATATATAAACTGCCCAGTTTACAGAAAGATCAGTGTGGGTCATAGCACATGATAAAATATTCAATAATATTATGCTTCCAAAAGACATTGAGGCATCTGAGTAGTGCTAAGAACTAAAACAAAACTAAACAGCTAAACACGAATTGCTACTATAACAAGACACAAAGATCTACAGTTCAACGTTTATTATTTATGATTAATATTATGTTTGTGTATGATGATTGTGTATAAGCACACACGGTCAGGTGGAGGTCAGAGAGACTTTACGGGGTCATTTACTTCTTCCACTTTTACATGGGTTCTGGGGATTGAAATTAGGCCTTTATCTACTGAGCCAGCTCACCCACCTCAAAATATATAGTACTTTTAAACATAAATATGGTTTACTATTAAGAAAGAGTCTATATTAAGTCTCTTGAAAATGGAAAAATTTTCCTATGATTATATATTTAATTGTACTCCATATAAAATATATGAAAGAAAAGACACGAACTAAGCCTTGGGGAAACTTGAGAGCAAGAGTGCTGCCCTTCAGATGCTAACACTATGCCCTTACCTTTGCTTCCAGTGCACTTGCTGACCACGTTGACTTTAAAAGCTTGGTATATCTGATAAAGGTAGACAGATACAAAAAATAAAACCACAGTTTCTTTGTTTAATGAAGTATCAAATGCAGGTGAAGTCTCCCTGTTCTCCTCATGAGGATTACCTGTCCAAAGTTCAGCAGCTCTATGTTGTAGTATAGGCCGTTCGTGTTTAACACCGCCTTCCTGGAAGACAATCCTGTCGAATTAAAAGCACTGTGTTATTTAGAATAACAGAGAATTTCCAAAAACGTGCCGATTGCTTAAATAACATTTAAAAATACCGACAGAAATTGTGAAATTAAGAGAAAACTTCTTAAAATTTGCTGTGGTGGTGTATGAGCAGGGAGTGATGAGCTTAAGGCCAGTGCAAGCTGGGACTGAAGCCATCTGAGCTACAAGGGAGACAGATGGTTTAAAACACAAGTTAACAAGTTTTTACTGCGGATAGATAGGCAGTAACTGCTACATACAACATTATTTATAATTACGTCCAGTTATACTGAAGGTGATTTTAAAAAGTCAAGTACTTGTTTCCAATTTTAGGAAGATTTGGTTCCGAAAGCAAATTATTTTTAAATGATACAGATGATTCAAAGTTGTGATTTTGGTATTTTCCTGAGCATTTTGTACCCCAAAAACATTGGCCCAGGGTGGGGTAAGGGGAAAGCCTTAAAGGAAGTTTCCAATTACAAGCAACACTGATGTTTTTCATGAAAGGAATGTATGTGTGTGGGTGTGGGTGTGTTTGTGCGTGCACAAGAGAGAGTACATAAC
The DNA here is from genome assembly GCF_011762505.2 of Arvicanthis niloticus. Taxonomy (NCBI): domain Eukaryota; kingdom Metazoa; phylum Chordata; class Mammalia; order Rodentia; family Muridae; genus Arvicanthis; species Arvicanthis niloticus. The sequence continues at coordinate 127,777,462 of NC_047660.1, read as the reverse complement.
ACTAGCATTATAACACCATGAATAAAATATCCATGCTAAGCAATCACTCCACTGTTGAGCTAGGCCCCAGCCATATACATACATACATATATACATATATACATATATATACTTTTTTCACTAGTTTATATAGTCTTGAAAAATAAATGAATAAGTAAGGTAGATGAGGCAACTCTATCTCAGACAGGATTTCAATAATGGAGACTGCAATAATAATTACTTGTTAAAGAATAGCTGACCCATCGTATGCTAAAATTAATAAGTTGCACATTTTTTTCAAATTATTTCCTGCAAGATATTTTGTAAAGGTAAAAAATAAACACTAGTAATTACATAGTAGAGAAATCTTTGACGCACCACTTTAATTAACAAAAGATCAAAGTTAACACCATGAACAATTACATTTATCAGCATCATACTTCTGGCACATGAGGAAGGCACATGAATTCTGGGTATTCTTGGCAAAAATACATAAGCTCAATGTTAAAATGGGACAGCATTAAACAAATCCAAAGTAAGGGATTTTCTGCAAGTAACTGAAATGTTTCAAAGTGGTCACAGCCAAGATAGCTGATGGAGGAGCTGACATGTTACAGGAGACACAACAGCTACACCAATGAGGCACCTGGAGGAGGATCAGAAACAAGACTAGTGATGAGCAAAGCCTGTTTAGGTTATTGAAAACTGTACCAGCACTAATCCAGATCTAAAACTGTATTATGGAGCTGCAAGGATGGCTCAGTGGTTAAGAACATGCACAGTTCTTGCTGAGGACCCAAGGTTGATCCCCAGCACCCATATCAGGTAGTTCACAGCTAATTCCACCTCCAGGGGGAATCCAACCTCTTTAGCCTCTTTAGCAGGTACCTACATTCATGTATACATGCGAGACACAGGCACACACACGTACAGGTAATAAAATAAAATTTAAAAAATTTGTGTTAGCCATTCAGGGCAGAGCAGGCTCTATATTCCCAGCCCTCAGGAGGCGGAAGTATGAGTTATAAGTTTTAAGGTCAGCCTTTCTAAGCTACACAGCACATCACTGTTAAAAACAAACAAACAAACAAACAAACAACAAAACAACAAAACCAGCAGAAAACAGAAAGTAAAATGCTATATTTATGTAAGAGGTCAATATCTATGAAAGGCTGGTAAAGGTTATAAAAGAACTCTGTGCTCTTTCGTAACATTTCTGTAAGTCTAAAACTCTTTCAAAATAAAGCTTCTAAGGACATTTAATTGGGGGATGGAGAGACGGCTCAGTGGCAAAGAGTACTGGCTGCTCTTCCAGAAGACTCAAGTTCAATCAATTCCCAGAAACCACACTGTGGTACACACCATCTCTAAGTCCAGTTCTAGGGGATCTTCTGCCCTCTTCTGGACTCCACAGGTACTGCACACACATGGTACACAAAAATACATGCAGGCAAAACTCCAATCCACATAAATAATCTATCAACATATAGTTGAGAAACCTTCATTAAGACAGACAACAATTTAGATATACTGTGTCTATGACAGAAGCAAGTGGGATGTCTTATCGATGAACAGAAAATTACCATGAGAGTGTTGTAGGCACAAGCATAGAATCAGAATGAGAAATAAGTGAGGCTTATTTAAATAATAAAAATCAAAGCTTGTTCTGTGAAAAACTCTAAAATAAACAAGTATTACATAGAAAACACACATACAAGAAGCACTTGGTTCCTACATTTTATATAAAGATGGGAAAATACAGAGGTGGTTTGTAATGAGAATGGCCCCCATAGGCTCATGCTTGAATACTTTGTCCCTAGCGGAAGAGTTTGGGAAGGATTAGGAGGTGTGGCCTTGCTGTGCTTTCCAGTCCCTCTCTGCCTCCTACTTTGGGATCAGGTGTGGGTCTCAGCTTCCCAGCCTTCATGCTTTTCTCTGTCACTACGTTCTCTAGTTACAGTCTTTCTTTTTTAAGTTGCTTTGGTCACAGTGTCTTACCACAGTAAGAGAAAATGAACTGAGACAAGGCCTGACTAACCTTCATCCTCAGAAGCTGACAATCAAACCACTGGACCTGCCCACAGCTTCCTAAGCACTCTACTTGGAACATGCTAATATTTAGTATTTCACAACTTGGAAATTCAATCAGCACTGCTAAAAGCTTTGCTTAAGCTTCTAAAACAAAATACTTACCAAAGGAAAAGAGGTGAGTTACAGGAAGCTGTATGGATCTTGCTTCTTTTTTAAAGAATTCACAGTCTACAACAAACTGAGATATAAGACATTATAGACTCATTAGAAAATGTGGAATTTAATTTAGTAAAGCTTTTGAGGTTTGTGTGGAAAATAAACCTGAGCTTTGACAAGGTTTGTGAAACTGATTATTCTGTAACTCTGGCAAGAATTTCTCAAGTAGGTGCTATGTGAAGAAGACTTGATAAGCAATTTCTTAATCAAAATATTATCTAAAGGTCATTTTCATAACAAATTCATTGCAAAGCTTAATTCTAACATCAGGTGTTTTCAGAGGAAGGGTATTAAAGGCTAGATCAAAGCATTGAGATACAAAGGCAAGTTAAGATTAATTAAGGGTTTAGACAACATGTCTCTGTACTTTCCTAGTTGGAAGGAAATTATAACTTTGTTGCTTTTTAAATTAAATCCTGTATCTTTTAAGTATCTATAGTTTAATCAGTATAAAAGCATTTGTAGCTACTGATCTAACTCATCTACAGCTAATGCTGTTTGTATATGATTGCAGATCAGCCAGTTGTTATGGAAAATGGAAAAAAAAGAGTTCTGCTCAATAAAAAAAAGTGAGCTTTTCACAAAAGGAAACCTAGAATGTAGCATGCCATTACAATTTTTACGTTGACAACTTTTCCTTTTTAATGACATTTCTAGACGTGTAGGAAACTGTTTTTGGCTGTCTGCAAAAAGAAGTTTCTGGAAAGGCAAAAAGACGTAAATAATCACATCATCACTGAATGATTTTGGCCAGTAGGAGGAGATGAAAAAAAAAACACGAATATAATCCTCACAACAGAGGAAGAGTTTGCTGTCTCAAGAGGAGAGAAGCCACCAGGGTCTATCCCAGGCGTCCCTCCCTGGGGTATCTCAGGTGTGTCATTCCTTTGCTCTCAGATGGACTCTCGATTATTTTTTAAATTGAAGACCAGGTGAATGAGCTGTGTTAAGACTTGTACTGTGTGGTGCACAGGAAGGAACATCACCACGCTAAATGCTTTGCTTTCATTACTTTTCTCAAGGCAAAGAAGAAGCACTTCCATTACAGAAAATACTACTCAAAGACTACTGCAGTGGATTGAATATGCTTGGCCCAGGGAGCGGCACTATTTGAAGGTGTGGTCTTATTGGAGGAAGTGTGTCACTGTGGGTGTGGGTTTTAAGACCCTTGTCCTAGCTGCCTTCAGCTGTCTTCAGAACAAGAGGTGGAACTCTCAGCTCCTCCAGCCCCACATCTGCTTGAATGCTGCCATGCTCCTGCCTTGATGATACTGGACTGAACCTCTGAACCTATAAGCCAGCCCCAATTAAATGTTGTCCTTTATAAGAGTTGCTTTAGTCATGATGTCTGGTCACAGCAATGAAACCCTAACTAAGACAATTAGAAATCACTTACTGAACAGGATTATTCATATTTTTACAAAGTACTTTTTGGGTAAATCATGAGATAGTGAAACAGTTGTAAAAATGTAATTTCAATGATTTTTGTGTAAAGAGATTTAACTATTAGATTTTTAAATTTTAAAACACCAGAAAAGGCCTTTCCAAGTTTTGGAAAGATGTTAGATTTATTCGAAGCCAACTTACCTGACGGAAAAACACTTAAAGACAGCTTTTACTATTAAAGATGCTGAATCACTTCTCACTTGAGCATAACAAGACAATGGATCCATTGAAAGTACTTGTGAGACTCAGTCTTCAGGATAGCTGGCAACGATGCCCGCTTATCCTTTCCCCGATCTCTTCTAAATTTTCCTAGTTATTTTGGTTAAAAATCTCATTAACTTTCTCACTCAAAAAACTTTGGGTTTTGTCTCTTTGTTTATTTAATGCGGTATTCATTGCAGATTGGATAGAAATTGGGGGAAAAAAGTATCTTCTTGTTAATCTCAGAGACCACAGTAAGCTGATAGTAATAAAGATATTAGCAAATAATTTAAAATGTAATGTGATATGAATATTCCTCAAAGAGTCTTCAAAAGTATCGCATGATTAAGCAGAAGTCTGCTAGAGGAGCATGGGAAAGGAAGGACACTTGGCTGGCCCCTGAAGGGTAAGTGGGCTGGTCCTAACGGGGAAATGAAGGGAGCCAGGGCTTCTCCCCTCTACATACTTTCTTCCCTATGACTCTCTAAAAATACTTGCCCTTTATTCCTACTCCCACATCACTAAAAAAGCCCCTCCAAACTCCGGAAGTGCCACTTACTCCTCCTGTGGCAGGCCCATCCTCCACCACAAGAAGGTGATAGAGTCCTGGTTTCAGTGAAAGGTCTCACAGTCAGGGCTTCAGTCAAGGACTGTACAATATTACAAGGACAGTTTCCCTCCATTTTTGTCCACGATTATTCTACATCTGGTGGCCATCCTTTCAAAATTATTTACTTATTCGCTGTTTTCCCCACCATGCTTTCCCAGTCACTGTTTTGTTTTGATCTGTATTAAAGTACTGCTGATGACAAGGTTTGCAGTCATGTTACTACTGCGTCTCTAGAATGTATGTAGTACAAAGGAACTGGAATTTGAATTTTGTTTTATTTCAATTAATTTAAATTTAAATAGTCATTCATGGTAGTAATTTGGAACGTGATAGCACTGATCTAGAGTATCATTCTTTCCTACAGAAAGTCCTTAATCCATTTTGTGATCCCCACACTATACCACCAAGCTCAGTTCCTCCATCCGAGATGTTATTAGTGTTTGCTCTTTCTTCATGTACTTCTATACTCCGACCTGTAATCTTTGCATTCAAAATTCTGCCTTCTCTCATTACTCTTATTCACATTACTCTTTTTTTCTCCTCACATGACAGGATGACAAATGACAGAGTCTTTCCTATATCTCCTATTCATCTCTGATACCTTGTGCATAAAATGGTACCTAGCAAGTAAGAGATCTGGAAAGACGGGCAAATGGAGCCGGCTCTCACCAGGAAGGAAAGGATCTGGTTTATTCTGCTTAGTTCAAGATGGGAGGGACGCTGTAACGACCTAGCACCAGGTGGATCACCACACTGTACCTGCGCAGAAATCATCAAAAGGTAAACACTCCCGTGAGGACCCACCAACCACTCCTTAACACATCCATTACCTTACTTCCGTGGACGGACGGAACAAAGACCACAATATGCGACAAGGATGGGTAGTCCTGAAGTCGTAGCGTCAGAGACTGCAAGAAAGGGCAGAGACACAAAGCCATCTTTGTTTCTGATGCTTGTTAAAGAAAACTTGCAAAAAAGTTATTTCTCGATAGGTTATTTTAGAAATCACCTCTTAACGCACCCACTTAATATGCACGAGGCCTCAATTTAACTTTCAGCATCCACCCACACTCTCACAAAACCACGCACAAATCAAGTTTATGTTCGTATTTACATTTCCAGGTCAGTAATTTTACAAAATATAAATTTACAGTAATTGCCGTTAAATATAAACCACTTAAAATATTGCTTGAACAATCTCTTCAGATAAAACAAATGATGCTTAATATTAAAGATTTTATATAATTATTTCCAAATGTGGTGATTCTTTTTGTAATTTGGCTATTTTGGAAAACATTATAGTATTGTTTCTATATTTATGATAGTAAATTCCAAAGAACATTCGAAAGTTGCTAAATGTGATTAAAAAAAATTACACATCTGGTTCCATAAAAATTAAAACCAGATTTTATAGTTCATATTTGATGAACGGACAGGTAGGACACTAGCCTTTCCAGTAACTGCCAAGATTCCAAAGACAGTTTCAATCCGGTTTTATTTCTGGAAGCAGATGTAGGAAGTGGATGAATATGTCAAGAGTAATGAATAAATATTAACACGCTCCCACAGACACTTGTTTTCTTCACCTTCCTTCAGAAACGTCAATGTTTCTGACAAGTAGGACAGAGGTGCAGAGGCTAAAACACCGAGAAAGTGGCTACAGCCTGGCCAGAAGCCCAGCTAAGCAGCAAACTCCTAGGTCTTCATGGAAACTAAAGATGTTAAAGGTGCCGCCTAAATTACAGCTATAGGCGGCTGAAGCCCATCAAAAGGTCGAGCGCACGAGGGATAACTCAGTTAGGAAGAACTGTCTGTGTGCTGTGTAGCAATCGGCTCCAACAGCTTCTGAATGTGTGTTCTCAGTAAGGACAGCCTAGCATCTGAAGTGCTTTCCTGGAATGCTCCACCTGTTCATGAACACAGTCAGCAGCGAGCCTCAGAGTGATGCTTCTTCGCACACATAACCTTTGTTTAGATGGCATTAATATGCAAAAAACCTACAAAATATTTTCACTTTATCATCTCATTCCACTTCTTTATCTTTAAAAGTATGGTGTAGAGAAAGGGCAACTTTGAAGTTGATGCCTAATTTGAATACATTACATTGGCCTAATTAAGGAAAGGAAAGTTACATTTGGCAGTGGTCCCTATGGACACAACGCCGGTCACAGATGGGGTAACTAATCAAAAGGTGTCAGCCTAAGACCTTCAGAACATTTTTATTCAGGATGAAAACTTAAGAGGTGGCTTTAGTCTGTTTAGATAGTTAAGATCCTTGTTAAGTCTCGGGCAACAATGTTTTTCCTTTAGCAAGTACTGTGTATTTGCCTTGATGATTACCTATGCTATCTATTTATTTATTTATTTATTACATTTTGGAAACGGGATTCCAATAAGTATCCTAGGCTGGCCTTGAACTTACTGTGTAGCACATATAGGGTGAGTCACATGCGTTGCTTTATTACTTCTGTAGAGTGAAAAATTATAAAGACCATTTTGTGAAATATATGCAGGCTTTTTCTTTGCCCTTAGACCTGAGGAAAAAGAGTGCAGGTTCCAGAAAGCTGAACTGGATGTAAGATTTCAGGCCTTCACTGCCCCAGGATACATTCAGGGAAGAGCAACATTCCTCAAGCCTCAGGGTGGGGAAAGCCCAAAGCAAGAAGACACATTCCTGACCACAGAGAAAGATGCAAGTCATCTAGGTGGTTCCAAGAACTAGCTAACTTTCCACTGTTCTTGGTTACCCCTCCCCCTCTTGAGGTCTTCCCAGTGTTACAGCCTGCTGATGTTCAAAATTTGTAAAGCAACCAATCATGTGTAACCGCGCGAAAATGCAACCAATCATGTGTAACTGTGCGAAAATTCCTTCCTTTCCCCACTCCATGCTATAAAAAAAAAAACCCTCAGCTTGCTGGCCTTTTGTCAAAATCCTGTTCCTTCGTGGATGAGCAGTTTGACCATTGGCTAGCCAACTCTCCCTAATAAACCTCTGCTGATTGCATCCAGGTACAGTGTCTTGCGATTTTTGGGTGGCCGTGATTTCTTGAGACTTGAGTAAGGGTCTCCTGAGTTTGGGGGTCTTTACTTCATCTGTATAGTTTAAAAGACAACTGCTACTTGAGAGTCTCTAACACATTATATAAGAATTCTAAGTATAATGGGAAAGTTTGTTTGTGTTTAATATCATCTTAAACTTAAAAAAAAAAAAAAAACCTAAGAATGCAGAATATTGTAATCCTCTTTTCCAGAAATCACTATTAAAAAGCAGACAACTGGAACAGCTTGCTTTCCTGCAATCCAGACATGATTCCTAACTTAAGAACAAACAGGCACATATCTTCAGTCTTTATAGATTTATAAAAACAGTATTTACTTATAAAATTTATTTAGTTTTTTTGAGAAAAGTTAGTTCTCAAGATACAGTGACAAGTCCTCACTATACAGCCTGGCTGGCCTCAAATGCTTTGTTAATCCTTGCCTCTGCTTCCTAAACTCTGGATTACAGCTGACCACCACACCCAGCTAAGAAATACATTTAAAATACAGGGCAGAGAATGTTTTATATAGTCTTTAATCATTATTTCTTCTGAAATTATAAAATGGATAAAATTTCCAAGTTGGAAATGTAAGGGAATGCTCATTGTATCTCAAGAGAACAAGGCACAACCCTACAGTTAGGATCCGTCCTAATACTCCTGCTTTGTGTTTGCCTGAAATTAGGAAAGACCCAAGGACAGGTTTTCAAAATCCTGTTGAGTAAAATTGCTTCTTCATACATTTGTTTTACAAATCAAATAATATTTGTTTCCAAAGGAACATGCACAAAGTAAGAGCAAACAAGACAAGACAAACAAGACAAGACATCCAAAGTTGTAGCTGTGACCATTCCTTCTGATACCATTATTCTTTTAGAGTTGCTTTCTGCTAGTATAACAAACATAGTTAATTGCTTCTGCAAATTAACATCCCAGCTATTCAGGAGACTGAGGCAGGAAGATCGCATGTTCAAAGCCCACCTGTACTATAAAGGGAATTCAAGGGCAGCATTCATACTTAGTGAGGTCACACCCATCTCAAGAATAAAAAATCAAAGGCTGACAATATGACTCAGTGATGTAGAGAACATGAATTTAATTCACACCACTGCCACCTCAATAAAGAAATTAGTATTAGTGAGAAAAAATATTTATTTGGTATTAATTGAAGAGGACTGAGATTAGCCAGAAATCTTCCTTTTCATGTCTGAGTTCATTAGAAAATATATTTAATTTTAAAGTACTGATTTACTTAAAGATTGAAACCACCAAGCCTAGATGAGATTGTAAATTATAATAAACATAATTCAAAAATTAGAACAGATATTTTCACCGAATTATAGATGTATTTTGTGTTTCCCACAATAGATTTTGGGGATACACAAATTAATCTTTTTTTAAAAAGACTTGTGGGGCTGTAGAAATGGCTCAGCGGTTAAGAACACTGATTTTCCAGAGGTCCTGAGTTCAATTCCCAGCAACCACATGGTGGCTCACAACCATCTGTAATGGGGGATCCAATGCCCTCTTCTGTTGTGTCTGAAGACAGCTCCAGTGTATTCACATACATAAAATAAATAAATAAATCTTAAAAAAAAAAAAACCCAACTTGCTAACTTAGTGGAGTTGCTTAAGTAAATCACTAACAATTACTAAATAAATCTGTGCTATGATTTACACTCTGTAGAACTAGTCACAAGAGTTACCCAATTGCTTAACCACCATGTGATGTAACCTAGAAAGTTATGCAGTGTTTCATTGAAATACTTACCACCCTACTGCATATTCCTTCCTCCCAAAATGAATTCTCAATAGAATACAGTAAACAGTGTTTAGTTTAATACATACATTTGTGCATATTCTCAAACTGCATTAAAAAGTCTATCTGGCTCTTTCAGCATGATGCTGTGACAGATTCAGAAAGTTGTCAACTTACAATTTTAATCTCTGAAAGTTAAACAAAATTCAGCTGTTTCCTCATCAAATACATGTCTAAAGAAAATACTCCCAAAATATATTTCTAAAAAATGCTTTTAAAACTCGTTAAAAAAACAGTCCTATGAGCTGATTTTTTTTTTACCTAAATATAAAATTCTAAAGTTATTGTTTACCTTAATTGTTGGCAACAGTTCAGCTTTCCATGATAAATCAACCCCTTGCCGGCTTTGAAATAAATATGAAGATATAATTAGAGGACACATGTTCAAGCATTATAATTTGCAAATAAGCTTTAGAATAAAAAGACAACATCTGCAGCCCTGTAGATGAGAGACTGCAGTTACAATGACTATGAAGTCTAGTGTGTAAGTCCACCAATTCTAAGTCCACACAGTTCCTTTGGTGGAAAAAAAACAAACTATTGGTTTTTCTTTTTTAATTTTGGTTGGTAAAAGAACATGAATTCTTTTTTTTAATTGGATATTTTACTTACATTTCAGATGTGATCCCCTTCCCCCCCAACCCAGGAACTCCCTATCCCATCCCCTCTCCTCCTGCTTCTATGAGGATGTGGCCCCACCCACCCACTCCCACCTCTCCACCAACGAATTCCCCCACACTGGGGCATCCAGCCTTCACTAGACCAAGGACTTCCTCTCCCACCTATGCCTGACACTGTCATCCTCCCCTACATATACAGCTGGAGCCATGGGTCCCTACCTATGTGCTCCCAGGCTGGTGGTTTAGACCCTGGGAGCTCTGGTTGGTTGGTATTGTTGCTCTCCCCATGGGGCCACAAACCCTTTTAGCTCCTTCAGTTTTGTCTCTCACTCCTCCATTGGGAACCCCATGATCAGTTCAATGGTCAGCTGTGAAGATCTGCCTCTGTATATGTCAGGCTTTGGCAGACCTCTAAGAAGAGAGTTATATCAGGCTCCTGTCAGCATGCACTTCCTGGCATCCACATCAGCATCTGTCTTTGTTAACTGCACAAAGGATGGATACCCAGGTGGAGCAGGCTCCAGACGGCCCCTCCTTCAGTTTCTGCCCCATACTTTGTCTCCTTACTTGCTCCCATGAGTATTTTGTTACTCCTTCTAAGAAGGACCAAAGCACCCACACTTTGGTCTTCCTTGTTCATGAGCTTCATGTGGTCTGTAAGTTGTATCCTGGACATTGCCAGCTTTTGGGCTAATATCCAATTATCAGTGAGTGCATACCATGTATGTTCTTTTGTGATTGGGTTACCTCACTCAGGATGATATTTTCTAGTTCCATCCATTTGCCTAAGAATTTCATGAATTCATTGTTTTTAATAGCTAAGTGATACTACATTGTGTAAATGTAGATTTTCTGTATCCATTCCTCTCTTGAAGGATATCTAGGTTCTTTCCAGCTTCTGGCTATTATAAATAAGACTGCTATGAACATAGTGGAGCATATGTCCTTGTATGTTAGAGCATCTTCTGGGTATATGCCCAGGAGTGGTATAGCTGGTTCCTCAGGTGTCCAATTTTCTGAGGAACCGCCAAACTGATTTCCAAAGTGGTTGCACCATCTTGCAATCCCACCAACAATGGAGGAGTGTTCCTCTTTCTCCATATCCTTGCCAGCATCTACTATCACCTGATTTTTGACCTTACCCATTTGGACTGGTGTGAGGTGGTATCTCAGGGTTGTTTTGATTTGCATTTCCCTGATGACTAAGGATGCTGAACATTTCTTTAGGTGCTTCGAAGCCATTTGAGTTTCCTCAGTTGAGAATTCTTTGTTTATTTCTGTACCCCATTTTTAATAGGGTTATTTGGTTGTCTGGAGTATAATTTCTTGAGTTCTTTGTATATATTGGATATTAGCCCTCTATCAGAAGTAGGACTGGTAAAGATCTTCTCCCAATCTGTTGGTTGCCGTTTTTTCCTATTGACTGTGTCCTTCACTTTATAGAAGCTTTGCACTTTTATGAGGTCCCATTTGTCAATTCTTGATCTTCAAGCATAAGCCATTAAAGGTTTTTTTTTTTTTTAACAAGCAATTAGTTAGATGTTTTAAAAATTACTAGTGTATAAATTACCTTGTGTTTTCATTTAAGAAACAATACCAGAACCAGTGAGATGAGTCAGCTGGAAAAACCAGCTGGAAAAAGCACTTCTAGCACAAGCTTGACAACCCAAACCCAGAAAAAAAAAAAAAAACTCCCAACAGCTGTCATTTGAACTTCACACATACATGATCATACTGGCACAATACATACACACACAATTAAAATTTAAAATATAAAATTTATAATTTGAAACAGTAGTATAATAAATATATGGGCATATAAAGCATTTTGGGCTATTTGTTGTGGTTCATGTCTGTAATTTCAATACTTGGGAGGCTGATGCAGAATAACAGTATGAGATCCAGACTAGTCAGAGCTACACATTAAATTCCAGAACAGCCTGGGCTATAGAATGGGACCTTATCTCAAAAATTAAAACAGAAAAAACTATTGTGTGTATATGGGCATATGTGTGCACACATATGTGTATGCACATGTATGTGTGCATATGTGTGCATATATATGTATACATATGCATATAGCTATTCTGAAAGTTTAATTTCTACGCATTTGTGCCTTAACTCAAGTTTTTAGGCCTTGTAAAACAGAGAATCAAAAAGAGAAGTTACAATGACTCTTGTATTTTTCTTAAATGTGACCAGTTATTCAGACTCAATTATGGACTGGTCTAGAAATCAATCCAATATTGGAAATAACAGCCTTCATTTGGAAGTCTGGTTCTGGACATTTTCAGGAACATATTTGGAAATTAGCTGCAGTAATCTATGATGTTATGTTAGCAAGAAATAAAGTTGGGGCAGGATGTGGCTTTCAAACAAGTGTTAGTACACGTGTTAAGGCTCTTTTAATTGTCAAGTTAAAATTACTTTTGTATCTACCACAGTATTTAATGTAAGTTACATTTATTGTACACTTTCTAATTGTGTTAGTGTGTTGAAATCTGGCATGTCAGTTATGAAGATCTATCAACTACCTTTTGTTTTATTGCTCTGAGTATCACAGAACCTTGGTCTTCTGAAAAGAGCTTGCAAGTACTGGAAGAAGTGAGTTAGGCTTTAAGCAGAATCAAGAGGGTAGTGGGCTTGATTATTGCTGGTATAACAGCTTTAATTACATTAATTGCTAGCACCACTGCTTCTGCAATTGCTTTGACACAAGAAGTTAAGACAACTACTTTTGTTAATCATTTAGCAAAAAATGTTACTAATGTGTTGAGTATGCAAGAGGATTTAGATAGGCATTTGGATCAAAAGATTGGTGCTCTTTATCCTATTCCAATTATTGGAAGAAGGTTCAGAGTTTAAGAGTAAGGAGCCATCTCAAGTGTCATGCCAAATATCATTGGATTCATACTAGTTCTAAAATTTACAGTGGTAGTCATTATATAATTAGGAAAAAGTTTAAAAACATTTGCAGTGTATTTGGCATAATTTTAACATCTCTCTGGATGTTTTAACTTTGCATAGTGAACTTATAAATTTAAAGAATGCTGCTCTGCTGAGCATTAATGTGGCAGATACTGCTGATAAAATTATCCATGGCCTGAGATCAGTATTTCTATTTTGGTCAAGCTTCAAGACTGGCATATATAGCTTGATCATGTTAGCCCTTTTTGTCTTGGGAATACTTTTATTCCTGCCCATCATGTTAAAGCTTGTCTTTAACAACATCAACATGTTGGCAGGCAAAGTACATGATTTGAACCTAAAAATGGACTCCCAGACAGAGTTATTAATTTAACAGGCTGGCAAGCCAAGAATGGGTAAGATTCTGCCTGAGCCTTACCAACCTAAGACAGAAGTGCATTGCTTTTGATAATGCATATTCCATGACAGTTAAGGAAGGCATTCTTGTCAGAAAGACCTAACACAGGCTCAGTATTGTTTATGAAATAAAAAAGGAGGAGAGGTGAAGAGCCTTTGGGGCTGCTTGCAGGAATATGACATTGGCCAAGGCCAAGGAAGGTAGTGGGCTTTAGATAGGAATCTGACATTAGGCCAGAACAAAGAAGGAATCTAAATTCAGGCAGGAATCTAAATCTTAGGCCAGAACAAAGAAGTAATTTCAAGCAGGAATCTAAATTTTAGGCTAGAACAAGGAAGTAGGAAAATGGCTTTGGGCTAGGACATAGAAGTAGGCTCAGATATTTTGGTCATTCTGATAAACCCTTAGAAACAGTGATCATAGGAGTGTTCAAGGAATTTTGTTTATTGCTTTGCTTGTTCTTTGACTATTGTCTTGCTTGTTCCTTGACTATTTGCATCTATTGTACTGTCAGTCCCTCAACCTAGAACTGACCTTAATACTTGCATGTAATTAAAATGGTATAAAAGCAAAAAGGAAGAGGAGGATAAGATAGGGGGTTCTTAGGGAGGGGAAATGGGGAAAGGAGATGACATCTGAAATGTAAATAAATAAAATATCCAATAAAAATAAGAAAAATAACATAAATAAGTAAGCAAAAGAAAACAATATACACAAAAAAGAGAAAAAAGAAAAATGAACAATTAGTTCAAAAAGCTTACCACATGGAAGTGCTGTTTATGCAGCCAAAAATCCAACTATTTGTATCCTGTTGGTTAATAGCAGAAAACAATGATATAAAACAAGCATTTCCCATACTTTCCTGTTATACATGATAACATTTTTAGAAAAATATATGGATGGTTAGAATCAAGAAAAACATACTAGTAGTTTGTGACTAAAAAACATGCACTAAGAAATGTTCTTAAAAGACACGCAGGTCAAGGATAGGCCAAAAGTAGATAACTAACTTGGATGGCCGAGGTAAACAGCTAACCTCCAGCAGCAGCTGCGACTGCCCTCAGGGCACTTGCAGAACCTATCATCTGAATAGTTCTAACTGCTAACTTTCAGTTTCATAATGTTCACACTTTCGTTACACATAAAACACCCATAGCCAGGAAGGTAAAAAGAATTAAAAATAAGTCAGCCTATACTCAGCTTTTTACTTTATTGTCTGCATTTTCATTTACTACCAGGACATAACTTCTGTATCACCAAGAATGTGTTTAGTCTGAAACCCAATACCTCATCAGCACAGAGTTAGATGTTGCAGGAAGAACTGCTGTAATATTTTTTTAAACAAAGCATCCTACGTTTAGCTTTGGTTATTTAAAAAAGCACCACCACCTGAGACGTTTATTCCAATTTCTATAGAAGCAAAAGTGATGCCATGAAATATGATAATTTCTCTCCCTATTTTTATATAGGCTTAAAAGTATTATAATAAAAATTACAAAACAAAATTTTTAATTCACATATTATTTTATGGTAATTAATACTCACTTGACTTAGTCACACTTCAACTGCTGTGACAAAAGTGACCAAGGCAACTTATAGAAGAAAGCACTTAATTTGGGGTTCATGGTTCCAGAGGGTTAGAGTCCATGACCTTCATGGCATGACCATCATGGCAGGCAGGTATGATGCTGGAGAGTAACTGAGAGCTCACATATCCATCCATAAGCCCAGGCAGAAAGTGTAAGTGGAAATGGTGTAGGCTTTTGAAACCCTGAAGTCCACCCCATGACATATCTCCTCTAACAAAGCCATTTCTACTAATCCTTCCCAAACAGTTCTACCAACTTGGAACTAAGTAATCAAATATATGAGTTTACAGGGGCCATTCTAATTTAAACCAACACATTTATACACATTAAAGAAAACAATCTCCTACTCACTTAAATGGATGATCTGCATTTTGACAAGTATTTTTCTCAATATAATCTTGACCTCCTGCTATGGTCTGAATATGAACCATTACCCATAGGCTTATGTTTTTGAACACTTGTTTTCCAGCTAATCATGCCATTTTGAGAGGAAGTGGAATCTTTAGGAGGTGAGGCCTACCAGGAAGAAGTGGGATAGTGTGGGGAAGCCACTGGGGGTTATAGTCCCAGTTCTGATCCCAGCTGTGCTTCCTAATTTACTGAGATATAAGGGGTCCCACCGGCTGCAAGTTCTGCCCCATCAACTGCTTCACCTTCCTGCCATGACACATAGTACCCAGTTCAACCATAAGCAAAAAGAAACTCCTCCGTAAGTTGTCTCCTTCAGATATTTGATCACAGTGAAAATGAATGTAACTAACCCACTTCCTAGTTTGCAATTCAGCACTATATTATTAATGGACACGCTAGAATATCATCATTCTCAGAATCAACTGCCTATCCTGATTTTAGGTTGAGAGATGCTGATATCTAAGAGAGATAAAAAGCTAGTAATTACACTAAAATGCATTTTTTTAAAGTCATGACCACAGTGGCAACCTACCACCTTTTCTTTAAAACTGTTCTCCATATGTTGTTTTAGATGTTAACGTCTACTGGCAAAGTCACACACCAGGTCTGAGTTCTGCATACATGTAATCTCAGCTACTCAAGAGCCTGGGCAGAATGTCCAAAGACCTACCTATATGAGGCAAGAATCAGCCCCACACAAGTAATACAAATAACAAAAACTTAACAGATAAAGAATTGTTATGAAAGATGAAATGTAATATAAACAATCCTGAATACTATCCTTACACAAAGATTATGCCGTGCTAGTCTAGTCTATATAGGATAAATTACTGTATGTGTATTTAGCAGGTATTTGCTTTGAAAGTATATGCCTATATTCTAGTCATTTTACTGTCCTACAGAGCATCTGTCCTAAAAAGCACCTGCATTCTAGTATGTGATCACATAGTAAACAGGGTTCATTTCCTAAAACTCTATCAGGACAGCTTTATCAACTATATTTACCCTTTAAAAACTAACAAAAGTTTAGTATTCAATTCCTCACCCTAAGGACAGTAAATCTAAGGTAGAAGAACAGGGCAAAGACTCAAGTTGAAGTTAAGAGAGCATTATCAGTTATAGGTGAACTGTGCTTAATAGTTCTCAATCAAAACACTGTTCAAATGTTTTTAAGTGACTCAACTTAATGACAGTTAAAGCTAATTCTATTAGACCATCAGTTGAGACTAAGAGAAAGAACAACAGCTTTCAAATTTAAATAAGATATGCTGATCTTCTTACCAGCATGGTGCTCTGACAATAGGCATGAGTGTAGATTTTTCTATGATTTGCAAGAGGAAATGCAAAGTAAATCTTATCAGATTCCTAAAAAAGTAAAAGGAGAGAAAAGAATTTAAGTACAATGTGCGAATAATTTCATCATTCAAAACTCATGGTAACAAGAATAAATAGTTATCACACTATTGCTGTTACTAAGAACCAGCTGGCTAGGACCGGAAGGTAAAGGATAAGGAGACAAGAGATTATGACTCCATCAGTGTCTGTGCATCTGTATGTGATGATTTACCTTTTAGTTGCTGGTTTGGTTTTGTTTTGAGCCAGGGTTTCATTTTATACCAATGCCTGGTCCAGAACTTGCCATATAGACCAGGCTGGCCTCAAACTTTCAGCAATCCTCCTGCCTCTGCCTCCCAAGTGCTGGGATTAAAGGTGTGGTGTACACCACCATGCATGGCTGTGATAATTGAGCTTTCAATCACTCTGGCTACTGAAAAGGTTGCATAACCAACAACCTAGTAACCATAGCCAGATGCTGGTTCTCAGGTACAGTTTTCTAAATGAAACAATTCCTTAAATAAATAGCAAACTCACTCATAGTATGGCACTCATCTGAAGAATGGGCACACTAACAGACACAACTAAGAAGCTGTACTCAAAAGATTAAGGAGACAAACGTGGGATGGCTTCAGCTTGTCAGGCAAAGATTCAATGAACTCAGTAAGTGCAAGCATATTCCTATCCACGAGTTGACAGCAAACACCCCGGGAATGTGAACAAGCCAACTCACTACTCTAACAGCCAGTACACACACGTGCAATACACAAGAACAGATCATCCTTTCCTGTGGCATTTGTCTTACTTTTGACAAACTTAGTAGATAAGGGGAAATTTTTCTGTGAAGTATTCTAACCAGTAAGTGAAAGAGAAATAGGATGTAATCATTTTTGTGTCCTAAATTAATTCATTCAAACATTCCCTGCCAACTGTTCATGTCTAAGGAAGAGATTCTAGGGGAAAAAAAAACTAATAAAAATACAATCCATCAGGCATTTAGATCTATTACTAAATCATAGAAAAAGTTGAAAGAGCTGGTAAAAGAATATACTGAATGACCGCAGAAATGCAGTCAGCAAAATGAACCAGTGTGAAATTCCATCGTAAAAAGTGCTTGACATTTTGTCAATAATTTTCAAAGAAAGTAAGAGTTGAAAACATAGTGAAGAGGAATACAGACACACCAGCCAACAGGGATACAGACACACCAGCCAACAGGGATACAGACAGACACACCAGCCAACAGGGATACAGACAGACACACCAGCCAACAGGGATACAGACACACCAGCCAACAGGGATACAGACACACCAGCCAACAGGGATACAGACACACCAGCCAACAGGCATATATAGGCCTCATCTGGATCCTTAACTAAGCAAACTGAACAAAGAGAAAGGGTCTGAGTTTATGATAAAACAGGTAAATTGAACAGATGCAATATTTATTACTAAGGTATTCTTACCAAATCATGAAAAAAAAAATATGTGATTTGTTCTTAAACTTTCCTAACTTTGATAACTATGAGAGTAAGTTTGGACAAAAATACACTGGTAGAATACTTACATTATAAGCCACATAGGACCATCTGGACACTTTCACTGGAACCCACATAGATGTCCCTTAATGTGAAGGAAATTCATTTTATTTGCCTCATTTTGTTTCCATATTACAAATTTTCTTTTTTGAATTCTGATAAATACTAACAATAACAAACAAATGGTTCCTTAAACACCAGCTACTTTCAGAGATCAAATCCAGAAATTCGCTCTTTGTGCTTAGCACCAACCAGTGTTCACATCAGGTAAGAATTACAAACCTCCTCAGCATCTTTAGCTTCATCAACAGAATGAAATAAGCATTACTTTTCCCAGGCAAAACATTCAAACGACTAACGGGTACATACTTACGAGCAAATTTATCAATGGAATGATGTGCTAGTAACTCAAAAGAAGTTCAAAGTTGACTCTGAGAAATAAAGATGCTATAAATAATCCAGCTCTGAGTGACTATCAGGAAAAACAAGGGTATGTAACTCTGAAAACTTTTCTATTCATCAAGTTATTGCCAGCACAAAACTTTTATCAGCATCTTACAATTTGCTTTTCTACTTTGCCGTTTCAAACCAAGAACTTGTTAGCACCCTGATAGGGAAATCGGTAATAATGAAACCATAATGCTTGAAGAATTCCAATTCCCCACTAGTACCAAATACTAATAACTGTGTACTAATAACAGATTTATCAAAAATAATAATGAGAAGTTCTACTTTAAAGGTTACTACCACAAACCTGTTAGGTCAGAAATTATGGATGGATTTTCCTCAAACTGTTTAGCTGGGTGTCTTATAAAATGGTGATTCAAAACAGACAATTTCTTCTTAGGCTTCTGAGTTATCTAGAAAGAACATTAATACAGTCTAGGTCATTTACATCATGACAATTTGATGAAGCATTACTTTGAGTAACACTTACTCTTTCTGAGCCAGGCACTGTTCTAAAACAACACACTATTAACTCTAATCCTCACAAAAACTGTAAAAGGTAGCTATGTACCTGCATTTAAAAAAAAAAAAAAAAAAAAAGCCCACTAAGGCACAGAGAAATAATCTGTTTAAAGTCACTTAACTATTAAAATTTGGGGTTATAATGCTCTGTTGTAATGAAAGCAGACTATCTCAAACACTGATGTTTTCTCCAGGAGGAAGAAGCCAGAGCCTCAGCTCTTAAAACCATTCCAACGGAACAGAGATACACTGCAAGATGACCTGAGGGAAGGCAGTTTAAGACGAATAATATCTGCTTGTTCCTAACTCACAGAAGACCCTGAAGCTAATGAACACAAGTCTGTTAAATATGCTGAAATGATGCCTACCACAGCCCAACCAGCAGTCGTTAAGAAAGTGACAAAGTAACATGATGTTCTGTACAGGCCATGGTGATTTCTGTGCTCTGCTAACTGAACAACTTGAAACCAGGTTTGAAGAATTGAAATGAGAGACCTCATTACAGAAATGACTCAACCTGGGCAGTACACAGGTAAATCTCTGGTGAGCGTGAGTTACCGAATGGCTGCATACATTTAGATCTTATTAATATGCTAAAGAAAACTTTACAACACAGTTCAAGAGAACCCAGTTCAAAATATATTACTAAAAAAAATTATTAGTCTGTAATAAATATTTCTCTTAAATTAAAAATAAAAGCCGGAGAAATATGTATCAAACTCTGAACTGCTCAAAGAGCTGAGGGCAGAGTTAAAGGACCCTTGGCTCTTTAGTTTCATTGCTTCCTGTACTAATGGTTTGCACAGCACACAGAAGATAGGAAGATATTTCCATTTCAGAACTAATTTAAATTGATATAAGGTCCAGGTTTCTCTTAGTATCCATGCTGAAGTGAATTAACTCTATTAGTGCTAACAAAAGCTGTCACTTTGCTAAAATACACTTTCAGTCTAACAGTGCTTACTTGTTTGGTATCGGCATCAATGAGATCAAAGAACGCTCGAATTGTAGTCAACTGCAATTGTTTACACCTAAAAAAATAAAGGAAGCACATAACATTCTCTTAAAACACATATTTTTTTAATTTGAAATTGTTACTAGTGTGGCATTTATTTATTAAAAATAAAATATGCTAGAAAACATCTTACTTTTTTTTATTCTTTGAAAATTTCATATCTTGACCATGTGTACCCCGTGCTTCCTCCCCCATCCTTCCCACGTCTCCCACGCCACACCTCCTTTCCAACTTCATGTCCTCCTCTTAAATTTAACTCACTTTTTAACTAGCTAAATAAATCCAGCTAATCCCACCCACACATGCATGAGTGTGGGGTAATCCATAGGGAATGAGGACTCTACCAAACCACACATCACTCCACAAAGTGACACCCCTCTCCCACAAGCTGTCAACTGTCAGTTTTGATTCAGATATGCACAATTCTATTAGTTAATGGAGTATATTATATTTCTTTAATGCTGTACACTAAAAAGGTATTCAACAGATCATTCTTACTAAGTGTATATATTAAGAATGAAACATATTAAAGCACAGCAAATTAAATCTTTCTGGGTATCTGATAGCAGAGCATCCTTTCTGCCGCCCATGAAACTTCCAGCTACAGGCACACAATATATCTGCTTCCCTCTACATGCCTGCACTGTGTGGGGCTGGAAGACACTGTAGCTTGTGCAGGCAGAGGAAGAAAGGATAAAGAATTTTTTTTTTAAAGATTTACTTATTTTACGTATATGAGTACACTGTAGCTGTCTTCAGACACAGCAGAAGGGGCATCAGATTCCATTACAGAAGGGCATGAGCCACCATGTGGTTGCTGGGAATTGAACTCAGAACCTCTAGAAAAGCAGCCAGAGTGCTCTTAACCAGTCATCTCTCCAGCCAGAATAAAAGACTCTTAAAGCCAGAGCTCAAGGAGCTAGATACTGGAGCCTTTGCTTTTCTTGATCCATATGCAATCTCTTAGGTTTCTATACATTAGGTATAGATCTAGTCTCTAATTGGTTTCCACGGCTGTTCAACAGCAGCCATCGCCACATTAGCTGTATCTGGGTGCAGTGATTGGCCAGGAGCTCAGAAGGTTCTCTGCAGGCGCATCTGACTGCCCAGCTATGACAAAACCTAGATTTAGTATTTGAGGCTGGTGACAATCAGAGTGATCTAACTTTTTCAGATGATGTTGCAGGTTGTCAAGGCAACCATGGTCAAACAGACAAGAACCAAGTTTTGAGTTCTCAACCCTGTTTATCCTTCACTTTTGGACTTATCTATGGGTCAAATTCTATGAAAAACAGCAAACCAACAACTGCATTAGTGAGAGAGAAACACCGTCAAAATCACCAATGTAATTTGTAACTTACCACACGATGGAGAGATGATCTGTTGAGACCCAGGTCTTAGGCACTGCCGAGCTCTAAAAGGAAAAGAATTAAATTCAAGCACATTTACCATCTCCTATTGCTGCATTTTCCAGACTAATACTTAGAAACACATAATGTTAACTTTACTATATTTTTTAATTCTTTGATTAAAATGATTAATTTTTATAAAAGCTGACCCAAGTATATTATTTCCTACATAATGTAACTAATGTCATTTCTGATTCTGAAGCTTCTGTTACTTTATAAAAATGAACATAAACACAGCTCCTATGTTAGAGTTTAACACCTAACATTTTAAAAACACAATTTAAAGGCTGACCATAACATTCCTTTAGTAAGGAATCTTATTAGAGAATCTTATTAAATACCAGAGCTTTCTTACATAAAGATTTTTTTTTTTTTACTTTTACATAAATGCAAAAGGGACTGGGAGGGACGGCATTTGGGATATAAATACATAAATAAATTTTTTAAAAAGTTCCAATAGATATTTTAGGATTTTAGTTTTGAGTAAACTACTACTTGGTGCATTCTAAGATGTGATTTTATAAGCAGGAGTGTGCTTAAGAGATATTTATTAGCATATACTAACCACACAAAGTAAAGAGATTATGACACTTCCATACATTAACATAATATATACTGATCATTTCCACGCTCTGTAACTCTTATTCCTCCCCACCTCTTTTATTTATAAATTCATGGGTTCTTTATATATTGGGGAACTACTGCTAATAAATTACTAAAAATCCTGACAATCAGAGTTCTCTGTGGTTGTAAGATTTTATTAGCTACTGAGCAGAGTAACAGCTCAGCTACTAGCAGGCAGCATTTACCATTATCACGGATATAAAAGTGCTTCATTTTCTTTGACTTAATAAAGGCAACACTACCCCTCCCTTCCTCTACAGCTCAAAGAACACTGCAAAGGAAGGGCAGGAAGAACTGGGAGCCCACTACAAGGGGAGCAGCTCTGAAAAGCCATCTTCTAAGGATAAGCCACTACAGGCATGAGCCCACATTAGCCATGGATACTGACATGGGGCCATACAAGAACAGATCTGTCAACAGTCATTTATGATGGAGGAGTCGCTCATGAGGCCCTACTTTTGAATTACTGGCTATTGAGAGATGCTGAGCAATTGTGTACCTACAGGTAAGAGATCATCAGGCTCTAAAGGACAGATCTCATGGTCACACAGATAGCCCTTGTTAAACTCAGTGGGTCACAAACCAAAACAGATGTGACTACACGACAGATTTGTAGGGGAGGAGGTGGTTAGCAGGGTGGGAGGGAGGTAAGAGGAGTTGGGGAAAAAAAAAAAAAAATATATATATATATATATGTTTTTTCGAGACAGGGTTTCTCTGTGTAGCCCTAGCTGTCCTGGAACTCACTCTGTAGACCAGGCTGGCCTCGAACTCAGAAATCCGCCTGCCTCTGCCTCCCAAGTGCTGGGATTAAAGGCGTGCGCCACCACTGCCTGGCCAGAATATATATTTTTATGACATTGCCAGAGAACAAATGTAATTAATGAAAATGAATACATTTTATAAGAGTGGTTGCTCATAGAACCATTAACTGTCCACTAGATGCCATTCATTCTTTACAACAAATAGCATGGCTAACTCCCTTGGCCTCTCTTGCTTTAGGAAGTAGCCAGATTTCCTCTAATGGTGTATGAGCAGAAGTAATGGGTGCCTTTTCAACCTTGTGCTCTAAGCAATTTTGATTTTTCAACAGCCGACTAGTGATCACTAACATGATCTTGAAAGTAAAGTATTCCAGATGGGAGTCCGGCATCAGCCCAGGCCCTGAATCAAAAATCACTCAGACTTACTGACCTACACAGTAAAACTCCATTTATATTTAAGATGGGAATATACTGTAGCAATTTAACTTATGCTACAAACACAATTATGATCTTAAACTCATCAATTTTCTAGACCTAATGAACATAAATCTAATTTAACTGCTGAGGTAAACATTAAAAACTGTTACTTAATTGACTTTAATAGCACACATAAAAATGTGAAAAATTATAAACTACTTGAGAGTTAAGAGAAGAGTCAAGTTCTACTACTATAAACAGTTGTGGAAAAATTCTGTAAGTAAAATATTTTCATCAAAGATACAGAAATATTGAACACATTCCCAAATGGACTAGAGAAGACAAGGAAACACACAATGCATGTACATGTGTGCACATGTATAATACTATGTAAAATCTTTACATATAATACTATGTAAAACAGTACACATAATAGTACATATAATACTATGTAAAATCTTTAAAATAATTACCACAACAGATAAAGCACTGGTATGATGGCTTAATTTTGGTAGAAAAGTCAGTCCTGAACGAACTTGGTAATCCCGGAATCCTCCAGCCACAGAAAGTGTAGTCAAATTTATGTGCCGAGCATTTAAAATCCAATAGTTGTTTACAGTCATATAAAACTCTGGAAGGAAATTTAAAAAAAAAAAAAAAAAAACTCTGAAAAACAAGCCATTACTAATATTAACCAGAATTTTTGCTTAAGCTATTTGGTCTATAAATAATGTTATCCATAGTTCCCTATTTTGAGAAATTTGCATATATTCCCATGTTTGCAATCAGAGTACAAATACTGAGACTTACTGAAGGTGTCAGGAGAGAAAAAGGCCAAACTGGACCTTTCATTAAGTTCACATGCAAACAAATCTCTGTACCAAACATGTTCCACAGATCACGGCAAAGACACCCTCATGCTCTTCCAAAGACCACATAAATTTTGCTAAGGAGTTGTAGACATTAGTGTGTTAGTTTCATGATATATTCTGTGTTCAATCCCATCATATTATATATATATTAAATATGTGCATTTTTGTATATAAAGTACCCTCAATAAAGTGGTCTTCAAACAAAAAAGAGACATACACTTCCCCATCACAAAAGTGTTCCAGTTTTTGAAGGCTTAGCAACCCTGCTTTGGATAACCATTGCCACATGTTAACTTCCTACAACCACCAGGACTGTGCCATAATAATTTTAGCATTATACCTCTAAAGAAAATCTCATGCTTAGGATTTTACCCATTACATTTAGCAGTAAATTTAAAGTGATGAGTTTCCAGGCAACCTTTCACTTCATGTATGAAAAGTAAGAAAAAAATAGATACGTATCATTATATATATATTATATATATAATTTTATATATAAAGATATTAAAATTATATATATATAATTTTGTATATATATACATATATATATATATATAAATTATATATATATAAAAGCTTAAAACCCATGACTACTTAAATATTTTTTCCACTCTAATTCTGACTTGATGAAATAAGAAATCAGAAAGTAGGAAGAAAACAGGTTTCCTATAACTCAGGAAAAGCGCACTAGGTTTAAGAATGCAGTTTTAGAGGTGAGTCATTGCTGTTCTTTAGAACAATTAAAACCTGACAGTATTGAAAATACATTCCTCAGGGGTGAGGATGCAGCTGAAGGGTGTACTATCTGTCTAGCAAACATAAGCGTCTACCTGACAGTGAGCCCCCACTGCTGAAGAGGCCGCATGCCTGAGTTATAGAAGATGGTGAGACCAGCAGGTCCAGGCCTGGAAGCCGCATCCCTAGCAGCTATCTCTAGTTAGTGCTAAGAGATGCTGTGCACCCTACTAAAGGAGAAAAGTCATTATCAATCATACCCAACTGTGAACCCTGGAAAGACACACCCACCTGCTGCAACAGTGGCAGGAACATCATGGGAGTGACCAGTAACTTTCTGACCAAAATTAAGTCCTGCTCCACAAGAACAACACATACCTTGCATCATTATGGGACAAGAAACCTATGGCTAGATACATCATGGACCTTAGGAGAGAACCTGTCATTGTGCTGCTAAATGGACACAGGGTTAAACTGACTCTTGGTGACTTACTATCATGCCTACAGATCCATGCACTCTGAGAAGCTTCTGTCTGCAACAGATGGTGATTAATCCAGTGAGCCATAACTGGCCAAGGAGACAAGAATAACAGATTACAGAACTTGAGCCCTAAAGGGAAGATATATACTGCACCCTGCTTCCCGAGGCTCAGAGATCACTGCAGAAGAGGAGGAAGAAAGAGTGTAATCGCTGGAGGAAGAGGGTAACTGAAAGGAAGCATTAGCTTGACACAGCAGGGCAGCCGCACTTGTGAACTTCCAGTAGGTTTCAACAGCAGCTTACAAATCCTGTGCAAGCCCAAGTCAGACCAAATCCCAGCAAGCAGAGAGGAATTAGGCACAGGACCCTACCCAAGGCCACTAAGCTACTGGCAATTGTTAGCTGCTGGGAGGAGAAATCATTTTTCTCTAAAAGTATAGCCTCGGGTGAACTGACCACTTCCTAACACAAGGCCATATATCAAGAATATTTGGGCAGCACAAATTGGTCTTGAAGGATTCAAAAAACTAAGAGAGTCAAAATGGTGGGTAGGTAGTGAATGGGGGAATGAGCTGAGAAGTGCTGAGGGAGAAGGGTGAATATGATCAAAACTCTAAAAAAAAACTAAGAAAAAATAAATAAAAATAAATTTAAAACAAAATAAAAGAAAAAGGTTCAATCTTGAAAGATTACTTTTAAGTGTATTTGGAACCATTTTTAACTCACCGACATGACTCACCTATATGTACTGTGCAAAATGTAACAGAAAGGGTACTGAGATGTGATTTTCAGGTTTTTATTCTTTTCCTAAATATACACTCATTTGTGATCATTAGAAGTAGTACAAAGGATGCAAACAAATTTAACAACAAAATTTCTTAATTTTATTATGGTACAACTCTGACATGCTAAGGTTCAAATAAGTAACTCTTAAAAGGCAGAGAATCAGTCCCAAGAATTACAAAGTTGAAGTTTAATGGCTGGAAAAAGAAAACCAATGGTACTTTCTATGATAAGCCTAGACTGAAAGCAATTAGTGACACTGAGAATTGAAGGTGCTGATTGGCAGCTAAACTGTTTCACATTTCATTTAAGCCTGTACTTTCTCAGCATACAGACTGGACAACAAATGATGTCAGCTAGCTTTCCTTTAACTTATCCGTTTTTTCCAATATCCTTTTGGGATATTCCCCCAAAAAGGAATTTGCCCCGATTCATCAATGAAGAGTTATAAACACTTATGAACATTGTCCCTTTCCCTTAAGCTGCACTGGATGGCTTGGTCACTTTATAAAGTTATAGACATGTTGTCATTTTAGGGGATGATTACAAATAATTATGGTCATGGACAGAGAAAAACCAAAATAGGGAACTTAGACTCAGACATTTCTCTTTCCTTTCCTCCTCTTCCTCTTCTTCCTCCTCCTCCTCCTCCTCCTCCTCCTCCTCCTCCTCCTCCTCCTCCTCCTCCTTCTTCTCTCTCTCTCTCTCTCTCTCTCTCTCTCTCTCTCATATAAGGTAAGGGGGTTCAAAGGAAAGGGGGATACAGTAATATAAACTAGACAAATAGGGGTGGATTATTCAATCTACTCTTAAACCAAAAAAAAAAAAATTATAGCCATACTCTTACATTGGTACAGAATTTTATATTTTGATACAAAAATATGGTTATATTTTGTTATACTGGCACAGAATTTTATATATTGATATAGGTTTAAGGCTTTCATTGGCATTCATCTTTGTATATTGATACAAGAGTTAAGTTTAATTTTGTTACAACATAACATATGTATGTTTCAATTCTTAGACAGGTACTGTGCTTATACAATTCACTTAAAACTACAAGGTTTAGCCCCAGTCTTTTAATAGCTGCTATTACAACCTGTCTGGGATAATGCAAGTCGTCAGTCAATCAAACTCATGGTCATGTTAAATTGTAGTCTGGATTACCACAGAAATACATGCCCTGGGTTGTACAGAGAACAGGTAGTTGAAAATAGGCAATACTTGCTGGTTTAGATATGCTATGAAAAGATAGTCTTCAAAAACCTCAGAGACTCAGCGACTATGGATTTAAAGATGTTTTTATTAATTTAAGGCCTTTTTGACATTGAGACATGTCAGCTCTTGGCAGCACCCCATTCGACTTGGAAGAAGAGGATGAGCATCAAACAGCCGAGTTGCTTCAATTGTGGCAAGGTAGCCACAGGGCAGAGAGAGTGCCCTAACTTCATCTGCAGACAGCATGCTGTCCAGAAAGGACAAACAGGTGCAGGGAAGTCAATTGCCAAGCTCTGCCAAGACAAGGCAAGCAATTCCTGATTCATAATTCCTACTTCACAAAAGGTCTCTCAGATAGTCTGGGCCAGAAGGCTTAAAGATAGATGCTCCAACATTACAGAAAATATTGGAGACTAAGTGATCAGCCATCTCTGTCATTTCTTTATTTTTGGAAGCTGCATTCTCTGCTTCCTGCATAGTCAAATAATATTTATTCCTTCTCAGGTCTCTGATGGGTTTAAAGATTAGAAAGTCATATTCTTACTATCTAAGTAAGTTGTTTAGGATTTAAGAAAATGTTCTAGGTCTATAAAGGTATTTAATACAAGTCAAGTTAGAAACTGATTTACATACAGAACTCTGAAGACAGCAGGATATGATAGATAATAGAATACTTTCTCCTGAATTGCCAAATACAGACTAGAAGAACTTTTCAATGTAACTCTTACCTAATAATTGTATAATTTCACTATTGTTCCTACTGTATACTGGTTATTATTTTTTAAGATTTATTTCTTTTATGTATGTAAGTATATTGTCACTCTCTTCAGACACACCAGAAAAAGGCATCTGATCCAATTACAGATGGTTGTGAGCCACCATGTGGTCGCTTGGAATTGAACTCAGGACCTCTGGAAGAGAGGCCAGTGCTCTAAATCTCTGAGCCATCTCCCCAGCCTCTGTTGTTTATAATTATAAGAGAAAGAACCTTTTTATTTAGACAATAAAGGGGAACTGTTGAGGTGTGGTCTGTTGCTATGTATTGTTATGCTAAATTCTGTACCAGAAGGTCTAGACCTACAGTGAATTCTTGAATTCTCACCTTTACAAGCTTTTGTTATACAACCCATTCCTTGATTTAAAACTTTTAGTTAAATAAAATTAGCTATAAGCAATTACTGGAGGGATTAGAGGCAGGGTTTGAATTACCTGGTTGGGAATGAAGAAAAGAGAGGAGAAGGAGGAAAAAAAAAAAAGAGGAGAGGAGGAAGCCACCATGAGGGGAGATGGACCATGGGAACTTGGCCAGGAGAAACAGAAAGTATCTGGGGTACACCGATGAGGAGGTAGCTAGGCCAGCAGTTAGAAGAGTAGATTAGGGGTTATCCTCCAGTAATTGTCAAAGCCAGAAAAAAAACCAAAACAAGAAACAACAACAACAACAAACACCTCTAATGGAAATAGCTACCAAGACTTGCTTGCTTCACCCTGACCAGAGAAGGTCGGTTTGAATGTCAGAGCACTTACCTGTAATGAAACGATCCAGCGGCATCACAGGGGCCACATGAGGAGTAGCTTGTGTAACAAGAAGATTGATCAGATCTTGTTTAAAATTTTTCAGCGTGAGCAATGCCCTGGCAACAAGGCCACCCATAGAGTGACCGATTATTGCCACACTTGTAGGGGCAAACTCTTGACCCTGTTTTTAAACAAAGACAAATAAAATAAAATCACCATGATAGAATCCTCAGCATCCTAAGAAAAATACTTAGTACTTCTGTTTGTATATGGGCAATACAATAGCAAAGATAAACCATAGAGGAACCCTTCAAAAGACAGAAAAATCCACTTTCACACAGTTCTAAACAATATGCTAATACTCTTTTGTGTTGTGTCAGTTTTAGCAGGTTTTGGTTATAGTTTTTCAAACTAGAATTGGAATTGAGTTAGTGAATCATGTTTGTATTCATTTGTTAGGTTGCTTACAATCGGAGGTCTGAGTATATTAAATATATTTTAGAATATTAAAAACTCAAGCAACAGCACATGTTGGTGAGGATGTGGAGAAAGGGGAACACCCCTCTACTGCTGATATGAGTATAAATTTGTAAAACCACTCGGAAATCAATCTGGCAGTTTCTCAGAAAATTGAAAATACTTCTACCTGAATATCCAGCTATATCACTCCTGGGATATACCCAAAAGATATTCTACCAAACCCCAAGGACACGTGCTCTACGATGTTCATAGCAGTTTTATCTGTAATAGTCAGAAACCGGAAAAACCCAGATGTCACTCAACTGAAGAATGGATATAGAAAATGTGGTTCATTTACACAGTGGAATATTATGCAACTATTAAAAACAAGGACATTATAAATTTTGCAGGCAAATGGATGGAACTTGAGAATATCATCCTGAGTGAGGTAACCCAGACCCAAAGGGACATGTATGGTCTGTACTCACTGATAAGTGGATATTAGCCATAAAGCACAGAATACCCACCACACACCTCACAAACCCAAAGAAATTAAACAAGAAGGAAGGCCCAAGCAAGAATGTTGGATCACACTTGGAAGAGGGAACACAGCAGTCATAGGAGGCAGAGGAAGGGAGGGAACTGGGTATGAGGGGGAGGGGAAGAGAATGGGGGCAGGTGTGAGGAGAGATAGGAGAGAGATTCAGAAGGCCAGGAGAATGAATGGAATCTGTAGCAGCAAGGGGTGGCAGTTGGGGGATGTGAAGAATCTTTAAAAAGATTCCCAGAGACCTGAGATGGGGTTGGCTCCCAGGAGTCAATGTGGGTGACCTTAACCAAGATGCCTACCAGTGGAGACATGGAACCTGGACAGGCCACCTCCCATAGCCAGGCAGGACCCCCAGTAGAGGAATAAGGACATCAAGGCACCCACAAAACTTTCAATCCAAAATATGTCTTGTCTAAAAGGAATGTAGGGACAAAGATGGAGCAGAGACTGAAGGAATGGCTAACCAATAACCAGCCCAACTTGAAACCCATCCGATGGGCAAGCACCAATCCCTGACACTATTAAAGATATTGTTATGCTTGCAGACAAGAGTCTAGCATAACTCTCCTCTGAGAGGCTCTATCCAGCAGGTGACTAAAACAGATACAAATACCCACAAACACTGGATGGAGACTGCGGACTCTTAGGGAAGACTTGGGGGAAGAATTAAAGGCCCCACAGAATTGGAGGATCAACAGAATCAACTAACCTGGACCTCTAGAAGCTCTCAGAGAATGAGTCACCAACCAAAGGACACACACAGGCTGGAATAAGACCGTGGACACATATGTAGGAGACAGGCAGCTCCATCTCCATGTGGGTCCCCCAACAACTGGAGCAGAGGCTCTCCCTAAAGCTGTAGCCTGACTGTGGTATCTGTTTCCCAACAGGACCGCCTTGCCTGGCCTTAGTAGAAGATGCACCTAATCTGGCAGAGATTTGATGCACCAGAGTGGGGGATACCCAGTGGGGTCCCACCCTCTCAGAGAAGAAGGGGAGGAGGGATGGGAGAAGGGTCTCAGTTGGTGGTGGGGAGACCTGGAAGGGAGGCAGTATGTTTGGGATGTAAATAAACAAACAAACAAACAAATAAGAATATTAAATTGTATAATATATAAGAAATCAGAATATTTGGCACTGAAAATAGTTTTAAAGAATGAGAGAATTATAGCTGTTGTTGCAATGCACTTTCATATGGTGTCTCTTACTTCAAATTATTTCTCTACAGTGCATTTTAGCTTAAAAAATAAAATAGTATCTTAAACATTTATTCACTGGTTATGCAATTCTTTGTTGGGGCTGGAGAGATGGCTCAGAAGTTAAGCTCACTTGACTCTTCTAGAGGATTGGGGTTTAACTGCCACCACCTGCATGGCAGATGAAGACGGTGTGCAACTCGAATCCCAGGAGATTCAATGCCCTCTTCCGGTCTCCAAAGGTACCAGGCACCCCCATAGTGCACAGACATCCAAGCAGACAAAATATCCATATACATGAAATTAATTAAGTTTTTAAAACAATAATAAGCTTTATTTGACAGGGGTGGTGTTACAAACCTTTAATCCCAGCCCTGGGGAGGCAGCAAAGCTGGGTATCTGTTCAAGACCAGCCAGTGATCTATGGACTGAGTTCTAGGCCAGCCAGAACATCTCTTTAGTGTTTCCACTAAGCCTGGGCCTGCTTCCTCCAGCACTGATCCTTCATATGTACCTTTCCCCAGTTACTGTGCAAAAAAGAGCTGACACACAAGGCTAAGTCTGCTACTCTCAGAACGAACTAAAAGCAAGGTTGCTGCAGAGTATAGTCTGGGTCCTTATATGTTGGAAGGCTTCTTGCCACTCTGTAGATCAGTGGTTCTCAGCCTGTGGGTTGTGATTCCTTTGGGGGCTGAACAACCTTTTCACAGGGGTTACATATGAGATATCTTGCATGTCAGATATTTACATTATGATTCATAATAGCGGCAAAATTATGAAAGTAGTTTTATGGTTGGGGGTCACCAAAACATGAGCAACTGTATGAAAGGGTCACAGCATTATGAAGGTTGCGAACCACTGCTTTGGATAGCTCATATAACCCACAATGCAAATAGTATGGTTTATGATGCATATTTGTTGTCCTCCAGGCTAGAATTTTTGTACATGTTAGGCAGAAAGTGTCAGAATTAGCCTCTAATGAAAACTTAGGACACCAAGACTCTAATAAGCGCCCGTCGTAGGCAACGTTTCTCACATCACAAACTACAGATAACTAGAGAAGTAAGAATGCTGGCCCACCCTGTGAGACTGTTGAACGCTTACACCTGCTTTTGTCGGACTTTGTCCTGTGTGCTTTTCCTTCTGCCCAGTTTGCTTTGTGTCCTTTCACTATGTGACGGTTGGTCATGTGTTATAAACTGAATCCTATGAATCCCACCAGCAAGCTGGCCAACCTGGGGATGGTCTTGGGGATCCCAGAGAAAGCTCATTGTGGTAAGGGCCAACCTCTACACCCCTACTTCTTGTTCTTAGCCATGGTGCTTCCTTTCACTCCTAGTCTCTGGTTCTGTTCTCCTGCATTTCTTTCAGCTCTTAAATGAATGGTCTCAGGTCTTTGACTTTTCTCTTTACACATACTCACACATACGTACACAAACACACACACACACACACACACACACACACACACACTTACTGATCTTGGCCACACTGATAAACTCATCTACTCCCCTGGCTTTAAATACATGTATTTAGTGTTAATTCCCAACTAATCTCGACTGGATACCTTATTTATTTATTTATTTATTTACTTATTTACTTACTTACTTACTTATCTATCTTTCTATCTATCTATCTCTAGATTCAATTGCACAACTCTTGTTGTACAACTGCTATACTGGGAATACCTTACGCATCTTAAGCTCAAACTGTTTAAATTAAGCTTTGCTGCCCCCAAATATCTTCTACCTAGTCCTATCAAAGGTAATTCAATGCCTTCAGTTGTCCAACAGAATATCTGGAGTCATTCTTATTTTCCTTTCATACAGAATTTCAACCTACAATCTCCCAGCAAAGCTCTCTTACTCGGCCTCTAATCCTAACACCAACTTGTTCATTTCTTCCCACTTCAGCTGCTATCAACTTAATTTAAAGTACTATTAGCTCTTGCCAGAGAGACTTCAATAGACTCCTACCTAGTTTTCCTGCCTCTATTCTATGGCCCTTCAGTTTATCCTCCTATATAATCAGAATGATACTATTAAAGTTTAAATATGAGCGTCACTTCTCTTCAAAAACCTGCCTAGCATCTTCCCACACCACCCTAGATAAAAGGGGAAAACCACTAAAATTGTCTATACATCGGTACAATCTAATTGACCCACCCTGGCTGCCTTTTGGTTTTGTATAATGCTGTATTTATCTGGGATTTTATGATGAATAAGGTTTCCTCTGCCCAAAATGTTCTTTACCATACCTGTATCTTATACACTCAATGAGATTCAATTGTCCTCCAACTCCTACTGTAATTGCTTATAACAGAAATCTTTGTTAGTATCTCATCTTAAAAATACTATTGCTTGTATTATAAATTTAATGTGTTCATTAGAAAAATCCAAAACAAAAATAGAAAAAAAACCTACTTACTATATAAGCTTGAAATTTGTTTACTGTGGATGCCATGTATTTATCTTATTTGATAAATAACCTTACCAGTTATTACCTGTACCTAAAGAGGACAATTTTCTCCCCATAACACTCTGATTACTTAGGAAGAGATCATTAAATTCTATCCTTTCCTACACTGAATTTATGTTCCTTTTTCTATACATTAAGCCATGGACTGGTGCTACTGTGGCCAAATGGCTTTCAGCTGCAGAGATGATCCTATGATGGACTGTATACTGACTCCAATATTTAGATATTGAACCAGATTAGGCTTTTTGCAATAAATTCTATTTGGTCATGATATACTATACTTTTTTACTGCTGAGTTTGGTAGTCTGGTATTTGGTTGGAATTTTTATACTTATGATTCTGAGGAATATTAACCCTTTAGTTTCTTTTTAATGACTGTTGCACTCTCTACTTTTTCCTAAAATGGAATTCTATCTCCCTTATTCTTTAAAAGTCCTTTTCTAGTTTTGCTGTCAGAGCTATGCTGAACTGAAAACTGAGTCTTTTTCCTCCTCTGTTCTTTTGAAAATTGTTTTTGTTGCTGCTGTTATTTTAAGATCAGTATTTGTTTTTAAATGTGGACTAGAATTTCACATGACTGAAAGTCACTGAGCTCTAAGGTTTTGCTTGGTGGTAAGATTTTAAATTATAAATTCAAAAGAAATTCTGACAGACACTGGGATACCCAGTTTTTATGTGTCAGTTTCTTATGTGTCAGTTTTATAATTTATACTTCAAAAACTTTATATGATTGAGTTATTAAGTTTACAGGCATGAAAGTGTGCATAATATTCCTGTAAAACCCTCTCCAAATGTAGACTATATCCTCATTAGTTTCTAACACTGTTACTTTGTTTCCTCATTTTTCTTATCAGTCTAGCCATAATTTACAAGTTTAATCTTTTTAATAAATCAACTGTTGGCAGAAGTTAGTTTCTCTGTTGTTTTATATTTAATTTCTACTTTCACTTTGTTTTCTCATTTTACTTAACGTTATTAACTTTCTTTTCTCCCCAGCTTATAAAGGCTGGAAGCCTAAGTCACTGATTTGAAAGCTTACTTTTTTTTAAGTATTCAAAACAGTATTTCTTTTAACCACATTATCTATCCTCTAAATTTCATTTTATTAGTTGAAAATTTTGTACATGTATAAATATAAATTCTAATATGCATTTTTATTTTAATTCAGCTCAAAGTATCTTCAAATTTCATTTTTAAAAACTTTGGGTAATCTAGAAGTAACAGTTTTAAAAAAATCTTTTTTTTTTAAACTTCTAACTTAACTTTGCTATTTTCAGGAAGTACATTACGTGGTTTTAGTATTTTAAAGATTATTAATATCCACAACCCAGCACATGGCCTAGCATAGAACACAGCTTGGTAAATGTTCATTGTGTATTGAAAACAGTATTTCTATAGCTGTTGAGTAGACTGTTTTAAAGTTATCAATAAACATTATATAGCAGAATCTGGTAAATAAGTGCTCGAATCCATAGTTTACTGATTTTCTTATCGGTAATTAGAGCAGGGCTGAACTCGCTAGTGCTATTTGTGTTAATGCTGCTAGTCCCTTTTCTTGGTTCTACTGGATTTTGCTTTGTGAATTTGGAAGGATTAGATGCATACTAATGATCTGAGAGGTTTTATTTGGTTTCTGGCTTTTTATAAATTTGTTGGGCTGTATGTCTGCCTTGCTGCTGGGGTGCTGAAGCACCAACGGCAAGCCGCTCAGGAGAGACAGAACAGTCTGTGATTAGGGGTCGAAGCCCATGTTCCTCTAGGTAAGAAACAGTGAGATCTGGGATTGATGATGTGGTTCTCAATCTCCTGTGTACCCAGATGGTGCTGGGGACAACCAGGAGTTGAGAATGGAAGCCATGGGTCCAGGCTTCCCCTATGTGCTGGGCTGGGCAGGAAGGGGAGAGCTGAGCTTGAGTCAAGACTGAACCCTGTTCAGTTCTGACTAAGTGCTGATTACAGAGGGGCTGGAGGAGAGAAGACCTTCTCCGGGAGATTGGGGCACAGCTCTTTACCACAAAGGCCTCCCCCCACAGCAATCCCTGATGAAGAAGACAAGCCTTGCTTGTCTAGACTGCTTTATTTTTACGGTGGATGTCAATGCATACATCTTACTCAGGGTGAGCCAGGGATTAAATACCTTTTGTGGGAAGGAATGCCCAGGAAGGGAAGCTCACTGGCTGAACACTTAGGTCCTATCTAGATACCTCATTAGCATGGAGAACTCAAGGTTTTTATGCTATGTGACCAGTTGTCATGGTCTCTCAGTGGGGTGCCGTGGTTACATGTTCCAGGACAGGCAGAGCTTGACAGGGAGCTGATTTCACACCTACCATTCTCAATTCTGAAGATTCCCTGGGGTTTTGAACCTGCTTCAACCTTACCAGTTCTTCTGTCTGGTGGCATGGCCCACTTGTCTCACATAAATTGACCCTTTTATCATTAGGGGAATTTCTTTCTTTGGGGGTGGGGGCAGGAGCAGAGGGTAAAATCCGAAGTCTTCAAAATGTCTGCCTTTTCCACGAAGAAATGCCTTTTCCTATAATCTATTGAACAGATAGTAATTTAGTCATTCTACTTTTTGATTTGTTATTGTTGCATGTGTGCACATGTATCAGGGGGCATGTAGGGTCATCACGCTGGGCAGCAGGTGTCTTTCCCCACTGAGTTCTCTCCCTAGCCCTCCACCTTACCTTCTGGGACAGAATCTCTCAATGAACCAGGAAGTTTCAGTTCAACCTAGATCTTTAAACTAGCTTTGAATTGAAGATATTACATTATTTTTTTAAAGTACTGCCATTTTTGTATTTTTGTTTCAACTCCAAGATGAACAAACATATTATTTACAATCAAATGTGTCCCTAAACAAACAAACAAACAAACAAAACACAAAGCCACTGGCACTACTGGTTTGCATATTTCTCTCCTACCTTGTAGAGTTTGAGAATGGCTTTAATGCATTCGTGCACAAACTTGGTCTGCTTCTGAAGGCTTCCCCCATACAACGCCACCAGTTCTTCATTGAAGTTGACACTGAAGAAATCGAAGTGGTACTTGAAGTCGATGTCTTCTGCTTTCCTAAGTGCAATAGAGCCGATAGAACGAACTGCAGAGTGAAGGAGAAAAGCACTCACCATACAAAACATCCTGGAAAAGCATCCAACTTCGTCTTGAAGTTTTTAAATAAATAAGCCCATCATGAATATAAACAACTTATTTCAGTGTGATGCACATCAGTGGAACCAAATAAGAACCTGAGGCTGTAGCTCAGTTGGTAAAGCGTTTGCTGTTCAAATATGAAGACCCTGAGCTCAGATTCCAGAATCCATGTGAAAAGCCAGGCATCTACTACCAGCACTAAGGAGGTAAAGACAGAAGGACCCTGGAGGCTTGCTGGACAGATTTCAAGGTAAATCTGAGAGCTTTAGGTCCAGTGAGATCATTAAAATAAAATAAGACATATAGACAGATAAAGAAGAAAGGAAAAGGTGGAGAATGATCCCTAACCCTCCAACTCACTTGCTCTACACACACACACACACACACACACACACATACACACACACACACCAATTAAAAGAACTGATATAATTCACATATTACACAAGCCGCCCTGTCAAAATTTGTAATTCCGTGGATTTTAGTGCATTCGTCGCCTGTAGTGAGTATGGTACAACCTCGATTTTGTATAATTGAATATTTCAACCACATGAGTAGTCACTGTCCAATCCTCCTATTCCTAGTCCTTCTATCCCTGTCCCTAGTCCCCGATGTGCACCACCCGATATGCACCAGCTTATTCTCTGTCTCCGTGAATTTGCCTATTCTGAACATTTCAGATAAATGATATCATCCCATAATGTGACTTTGTGTGACTGGCTTCTTTCACTTTTTATGATGTTCGCAAGGTCCGTCCATGTTATAGCATTTACATCACTAATTCATCTCTTCACATCCCATCAGCAATGTGTGAGGATTCCAGGTCTCCACGTCTTTGCTAGCACTTGCTACTATCTGTCTTTTTTTATTTTAGCCATTTATTTATCATTGTAGGGAGTGGTACTGTATTCTGATTTGCCTTTCTCCGATGACACATGTTTAAGCATCTTTCCTGCTTCCACTCTTGACCTGTAATAGCATATTCTCTTCAAAGCAGAGCCATACTGGTCCTTTGCAAAAAGTAAACTGTATTTATTAGATTTGTGAAAATTTTAATTTCACAATCTCAGTGATGTCAAACAGGTAATATAAAGGAAAGCATCATATACTAATTATACAAATATAACCAGTGTAATAAGTAAAGATGAGGGGATATGTAAAACCTATGATGGGGAATTAGTACTATTAGGATAAATACATGTACAGAAACGTATGTGCTCTAAGATGTATGCAGAAGGACAGTGTTTGTAATTGCCAATACAAAAGTAATAGAAAAACTACACAAATTAATCTTCTATAAAAATTTTACAAAAGAACAATATAGTGTTACACAAATGGACAGTTTATTGTTCATACAGTAACTTTGAAGACTTTTACAGACAAAACAAACTAGAAGAAACCAAGCACAAAGAATACATAGTTGATGGTTATACATTATAAAGATTAAAAATATCCCCAAAGCAATAAAGTATACCAGGGATGAACACTTAGGTATTAGGACTACAAAGAAAGTTATAAAAATTACCATCTTAAAGTTAGAATTGTAGAAGTAGGGGTGTGTGTGTGTGTGTGTGTGTGTGTGTGTGTATGTGTGTGTAAGGGAAGAAAGCTTTAATCATGAGGGGAACTCAGGGGGGTTCCAGGATTCATACATACACACATACACACACACACACCTATCTCCATTCTAACTTTATTTTTCTCTAGTCATGGTGGTCCTGAGTGCAAACACATTTTTGTATCAGAGACTTCCCTAAATTGTGAGCACGCCTAATCACCTCATCTAAACAAGCCACGTCCCCACTGCTTACCTTCTGCCTCCCTTGGTACTTAGTTATTTCTTACAGCTTTTAGTATCACTGGAACATCTACTGATGGCTGTCTCCCCATAAGAACATGTGTTTGATGAGTACTGTCCTCTTCTATCTTGATATTTCATGCCTAGAATTCTCCCTGGCTTATGGTAGATACTCCACAAGTATTTTGTAGATGCACAATAAGTACACATGATTACCATACATGTTAAAACAAGTCTGGATTCGTTATATAACAATTCCTCCGATGTTTATAAGAACTGAAGCAGATTTTTTTGTAAACAAAATTACTTACAGATTGGGATGTCTGGCTGCTAAGCCAGAAGCTCTGACATTCTCTCCACCACTCTGTAATTCCTCCAAACTGCTACATGTCTCTACCCAAGGAGAACCTCTTCTCTTGTTCAGCATAATTTAAGATTTAATCTCCCCACTGAATGCTTCAGATTCCATTCTCAGTAACTTTATTTCCAACATAAACCTTTCTTCTATTTCTGAATACCTGCATAATCTTTTTGCCCTACCCTATGCCATCTGATTGTTCTCTCTCTTTGCAAAGTAGTGTTCAACTCTTCTTTTTCCCTTCTATTTTAGTGTTTGCTTTCTCTTGAAGGAAGTGGCATGCACATGGGTCTCTCTCCCAGTAGGTCCGACAAAGTACTTGACAGAGTAAGCTTTCATTTCACCACTTGACTCTGGCAGTATGTACATACATGATCCAAAGACCGGAGCTGGATTTCACAGCTTTAAGGTTTTATTCCCCTACCTACCTTGCTTGTAGCTTCCAGCATTACCAGGAAGAAAGAGAACAGGAATTCCTGTCAAAGGGAGAATTTTGTGTTCTTCAGCGTACGAGCCTTCTCCATAAAGATATAACTCATATGCTGGGTAGCGCTTTGTCAGTTTCTTTGGAAGTTCTATTTTCTACAGAAAATAAATAAATAAATAAATAAATAGGTCCATTTTAATCACTTTTAATAATACAACTCAGATTCAATGCAAACATAAATTAAGAAACTTTAAAATGGTATAATAGACAAATATTATGAATGCCATAAACCATACCCAACGCACAAAATGAGTTCTCCTTATCATTATTCATATGGGGGATTATTCTTAAATTATATGGATCATAAGTATAACCTTCATAAAAGCATAAAACACATATGGTTGAAATTCTAACCAGTCAGCCAAAATAATCCCTGACAATGGCTATGTGTCACTGGTATATGTCAAAAAGTTTCACTGGAAATGCAGTTTAATTTAATTTAGAAACAGTTATCAATTCTAATTTAAAATGAGGATAAGACATTTCCATGATCAAGTCAATTCTTTTTGCCATTTAAACTACTTTATAAGTGTCTCCTTTACCTTGGGCCCACCTCAATACTCTAGCTGCTACAACTTTAAACGAAGCATGTTATTGTTGGTGTATGTGTGTATATACATGCATGGTCAATCATTGTGTGTGTGTGTGTGTGTGTGTGTATACATGCATGGTCAATCATTGTGTGTGTGTGTGTGTGTGTATACATGCATGGTCAATCATTTTGTGTGCGGGTGTGTGTGTGTGTGTGTGTGTGTGTGTGTGTGCGCATATGATGTGTTCACATGTATGCACAGGCATACTCAGATGCATGTGTGTGCAGATGTGGAAGTCATACGTCCACAATGGTGATCCTCCTCCATTATTCTCCAACTTGTTTATTTTGAAACAAGATCTCTTCCTGAACCTAGAAATCTTGCCTGGCCTGACCCTGCCGCCCCAGCACCGGGATTTCAGGCACAGACTACCAGGCCCAGGTTTTTACCGGTGTGCTGGGGATCAACTCACGGACTGCCTGGTGCTTGTGTGGCAAGCCTTTCACCTACTAAACCATGCCATAGCCCCAGGAAGTTTGTTGGACAATGTTTTAACTATGATGGCTTAACAAAATAATCTGAACCTTACAACAAAGTCTTGATCAAGATATACACATTCTTCTTACCATAAATATCCCACTGAATAACATTAGCTTCAATTCATAGACCAGCCATATATTGCACAACACATGCAAGGTCTTAATGTCATCACCAAAGGGTAGGCATTTATTAAAGCTGTAGCAGAGTGTAAACTTTCCCATTCCCTCTTTGGGGTGGAGTCTCACTATGTAGGTTCTGCTGGTTGGCACTCCATCTTCCTACCACTGTCTCCCAAGTGTTGGGAATTCCAGAGTACTTCACCATACCTAAAGTTTCCATTTTTTTTTTATAACAGAAATCATTAAAAACAAACCACTGTACTAAATCAAAAACTAAAACAGATATCAATATATCAATAATCTAGAAATGTAAAACATGTATATACTTGATGAAAAATTTTACTGTATGAATTTCAAAAGCTGTGTTATTAATATTGCTGGGAAAACTTACTGCTCAAAAGAGAATTCTAATCATTTGTGTAGATTCTAGAATATTCCTTTGAGAATATTACCATAACCCAGGCCAACTATATCACAGAAGCATCTACAGTTCTACATGCTTATTATTTAATAGGCTAGCATTTTAAATTATTTTCTCCAATATATCAAATACAGAAAAACCAACTCTACCATTTGTTTTATAAACACGCTAGCACTTCAAGTCAAATTATTCTCAATAATGATTATTCAGTATGCAAACAAAAGTGAGAATGATGCAATATTTTATTTATTGGGGTACAAATCAAGCAAAAAAATTATAAGAGAATAAAAAAAAATAATTCCTTAACTGATCCCAAATAAGAACATAATCTGATGCAATGGTACACACATAGTTTTTAGTTTAGTGGACAAGTTTGAGCTAAGTTGAACATTAATCCAGAAAAAATTATCAAAAATTTATCAAAAATAAAAGGCCAGGCAGTGGTGGCACAAGCCTTTAATCCTAGTACTTGGTAGGCAGAGGCAGGCAAAGCTCTCTGAGTTCAAGGCCAGCCTGGTCTACAGTCATGCTCCAGGACAGACAAGGTCACAGAGAAACCCTGTTTTGAAAAATAAAAACAAGAACAAAACAAAACATACATACACACATACATATATTTCTCTGAAGATAAAAAAGTAGGCAAAACAACATATTTGACATATTTTATAACATGCTATTATATTATGGGCAATTTCATTGTAAAATATTTATATCATTTAAAAATTAACGATATATACATATTCTAAAAATATACAGGTGGGATGGAGAGTTGAAGGATGGGAGGGGAAAGGAGAGGGGGAAACAGTGAGAAATGCAGGCCAATGACAAACGACAACTCCAGGCAGAGCACAAGATATAGTATGTGTCAGGAAGACAACAGGAGAGGCACCTGGTAGGCACACAGAAGGGATGCTATGCTGAGAGAAAAGGAACATAAAGGAACATAGCTGTAGGGTTCCAATACAAATTATTTCATATGGACAATTTAAAATAAGCAGGTTCTCACCCACAAAAGACCTGTAGTGACAATCAGTGGCCTTTGCATTAAATGTTACTTCTATGAGGTGACCCTGCAGTCTGTATTGCCTTGACTGCACCTCGGAAGAGGCTGTTCTCATTGCCAACATACACTCCTCCCAAAAGACAAGCGTTCTAACAACCCCTCAACTGCTGAAGAACACTGACTTAAAAATGCAAAGGTCTTATTTTGTGATACATATGTGTGTGTGTGTGTGTGTGTGTGTGTATAATATATACCTTTCACTTGTAAATGAAAACTATAAAAGTGTGATGTCTATGATCTAACTAAAAGAAAACAAAATTATCAAAATAAATGCAGACATTTTAAAGTTCTTAGTAGGAGCTCTTGGCCCCTGACTGAAGTTACTCCCAAGAGTAGGCTTAAGGACTCCTGCTTGATTAAAACAGGGGAAAAATCTAGACGTAATTTAACCTTTCAGACAGGCCTTTCTTCTTGTCATAAATCCTCTGCTAAAATCCAGTTCGTGCTGCCACCAAAACATCTAGCCAAACATCCCTCGTGGATTTCCATAATGTACACAGGAGTAATAAAGACTTCAGAGGGGGGAGCTTTTAAAATTTGATTCCAAAATCTATCTCACCCTTCTAATTTACACATGCCAGTTTTTTTAAATTTTGTGTTTAATTAAATTTTTTTCAACTTCAAAAGCATAGGCTTTGAAAAGAATGTCTCTTACCATGGTCCTATAGCTGGCCAGTCTCCCCATCCCAGACCACAACCGATGCGAATCAGCTTCGGCCTACGTGTGCTGCCAAGTATCATTTGGATGTACACAGGCAAATATGTTTCTAGATGATTTTCTCCCTTTTACATCAATAGTAACGTGATATAAGTGCTGATCAGATAGTATATCCTGGTGCCTTCCCTCCTTCATATGTGCTAGCCAATCGGCTTGCACGTCCAAGTTCACCTCTCCTGCTCCTGTCACTTCGGCTACTTTTTATTTTTTTGTGTTTTGCCTGCACAGTACCATGGAGCCAGAAGAGGGTGTCTGGTTGGAACTGGAGTTAAGTGTGGCTGTAAACCACCAGGTGGGTACTGGGAACTGAACCCCGGCCCCAGGCAAGAGCAGCATGTGGTCTTTACCACTGAGCCATCAATGTACATCTTTTCAAAAAGCCTTTGAAAACCCAAACCCAGTACAAATATGTATATTCTTTCTTCTCTGGAGAGCCTTGTACGCAGTCTCTTGCTACATTATAACTGATTTTTGTATTCTCTTCTCTTCTTCTTAAAAGATATACGTTAAAGACATGGGGGCTTTTTATCACTAATTCCTACTCATTCAATAAATGACTGTCTAAATAAACATTAACATGCTTTATAATAAATGTGGTTTATATTCGCAGCATCAACATTTCCTTTCAGAGAGCAATCATGAGGTCACACACACGAACAGAGCCAAATGAGCAGAGGAGAGAAAACAACTCAGGTGTTTCTGCTCAAACTCTACAATTTGCCTAAAATTATGTGCAGCTGAATAACCATTTGGCCCTAGTGGCATCACAGAGCAAGAAACTGTAAACGATTTGACAGACTGAAGATCTAACCATGATATACAGTTAATTAAAAATAAGAGCACCCAGGAAACTACAGGCAAAGGATGAATAGAGAATTTTAAACTTTTCATTTTTGCAAAGAATTTCAAATTCCTCTGTCACTTAAAAAAAAAAAAGGCTGTTTATCATTTTCTGCTTTCTAGCTAAGAAAGGCACAAATAAGCACCTTTTAAAAAGGGAAAAGAAAAAGGCCTCAGGAAGGATGACATGCCATGAGGAGGCCATGCCACCTGCTGGACACCAAACCCACAAACAGTTAGAAAGCTTCAGAAATGCTAATCTAAAAGGCAACAGATGAACTATCCTTAGAACAGCCTTCCTCATATGAAAGCCATTTGGCTCTTAACTTGATGACCTCAAATTATCTTAAAATCTCAGTATTTATTCAAATGGCCTTGTTTCTATAGGTAGGCCCTAATTCTGTTTGTAAAATAACGTAATTCATTCAAAGTCTGCTAAAAATGTGTACTAAAACTTCCTCCACTGATTATTACTGTACACACAAATTAGTAAGTGTCAAACTCCGAAACAGCAATTTGTACCAAAATAACTACATACTCAACAAAAAAGCCCAATAGCTCTTTTGTCTCAGTGACACTAATTTTCTCTTTCTAGTGAATTTCATGAGGCAGAAGACACATCTGTGAGATCCATATGCTTTGTTCTCAACATGAAGGAAGACAATTTCTACTGCTGCAATATTAAAATAGATCGAATGAAAACTGTGGGAAATCTAAAAATAAATGGAAACTATTGTTCCAAAATGATTTTATTGTGACCATTTAATACAGTACTACACTAAAGCGACCTACTTCAATTTTACTGAGTTTTCAAATTATTAAACCATAGGCGATGAGAGGGAATTATAATGAACTCTATTTTCAGTTTTAAAAAAAAAACCCTAAAGTTCATATATTTAGCTATTAAGATTCTAATGCACATAAACCAACATCAGTTTATTAGCTTAGGAATTAACGCTAACTTGTTAGAAATCTCCAAAAGCATCTGAAATGCAGTGTTCCCTTTCCTCATAACCACTGATGCAAAATCAAG
Source organism: Arvicanthis niloticus (assembly GCF_011762505.2). Taxonomy (NCBI): domain Eukaryota; kingdom Metazoa; phylum Chordata; class Mammalia; order Rodentia; family Muridae; genus Arvicanthis; species Arvicanthis niloticus. The sequence continues at coordinate 127,732,750 of NC_047660.1, read as the reverse complement.
GTAGGAACTCTTCTACTAGGAAATACCCACAGGAAAGCAAGCTCTTCAGCAATCTATACTTCAGTTTTTAAATGTAAATAAGAGGGCCATCAAACGGGCTCCTTCTATAAGGACCTGTACACAGATGCAATCCTGACTTTCCTTCTTTATCGACAGAAAAATCTGCTACGATCCTAAAAGAATGCACTCTATCAAAATGTATTATGTATATTTTATAGGAGCTATTATAATAGATACTCCAAAATTAAGAGATTCATTTAGAAATCTCAAGAAAAAATATCATCGGATGGAAATTTCTCCTGACAGCTGTGTGATTTAGCATCTCTTTCTACTGCTGGTCATGAATGAAATTCTAGATTCTACGCAGAACAAATGAAGCAATTAATGAAAGCATTCAAATTAGAACAGAGGAGGTGGGGGCGGTGAATGAGGAGGCAGATCCTGCTAAACCCAGTGAGAAAACAAAATAACACCAGAATGTGCATGCAACTGATTATAATATTTATCGTAATAGATTATGCAGGTCATTGACTGTTCAGAGGCATGCAAAAACACAGGTACACACACCCACGGACTCAGAACCTACAGAACAGGTGGATCCGCAAAATTCTCCACAAGAGGGAAAGAGATAGTTTTCAGTTTAATTATTCATCAGGGCAGCCTTTCACTTCACCCAGAGGTAAAACCTAGGAGCCTCTTTTTAAAAATCACTCTTGGCAACTCTGCAAGACGCTGTGTTTCTTTCCAGAAAAGCGAATTCTGACGGGCCCTTCACTGGGCGCGAAGAGAAATCATCTCCTTGCAAGCAAAGGAGGGTTCGGGAAGGATAGGGATTGAGGAGAGGGGCTGGGGCTAGCTATCTGGGAGTCAGAAGTCGGGGTCCGGGGCCTGGGGTCTGGGTTGGGGACGAGGGGTCGCGCAGGCGAGGATGCCCTGCCCAGCACGAGGCAGCAGACTTCAAGTGCCAGAAGGGCTCCGACCTGGAGCGTTCCAGCCCAGCCCGAGAGAAGCTCGGGAGGTGCGGGCGCGCAGGTGAGGGAGGGCCGTACCTGGTACTCAGGGTACTCGAACATGTAGCTCATGCTGCACTTGTTCTCCTCGAAGCCGAAGAAGACATCCCACAGCCCCAGAGTAGCCAGAAATACCATGAAGACATAGAACGCCAAGTTCCAGAGGTTGACTGAGTGGAGAAACATGGTGCAGCCGAGCGCCTCTTCGCCCGGAGAAGCTCCGCAGCCCAGACAGAGCGAGGGAAAGACGCCCGTGCCAAGCCGTGCCCAGCAGAGCAGCGCGCGCCTGCGCGGAGCCCGCCAGCACCCCCTCCCCTTCGCCCGCCGCTCAGCGCGCCTGCGCAACTGGACACAGCCAGACCGCGGCACCGCCCACGTAGGAGGGAGCTGTAGGCGTTTGCAGCGGGAGCGCGGTTGTGCGCCTGAAAGATGGAGAAAGAAAGCGGAGTGGGCTGGGCTGGAGGGCATGAAGAGAAAAGGGAGGGAGGGAGCGAGAAAGGGAAAGGGGGGAGCGGGAATTGGAGGAAGGAAGGGAGAGGGGGGATGGGAGCGCAGGATCCAAGAGGCAGGAGAGGGAAGGGCCGGGTGGGTACCACGGGAATTGGCTAGAGGCAAGGATAACGCCCAAGAGTCCAGAGACAGTGATCCAGAGCTGACTGGCCAAGGGAGGCAGCACATCCAAGGCTTGTCAGGTGGCTGTCACGGACACCTTTCCCCGCAACAGTTTCAAACCCCATCTTGTTCAATTTTGAACCGCCTCGGGCCCCCGCAATTTCGCTTCATGCCTTCTTGGACCAACTAGCTTGATTCGTGAAAAGACAAATGGCTTTCACCCTCCCTCTTAGACCACCGACTTGGGCCCTGTAGGTAACAACGCTTGAAAGCACCGGCTCATTAAAACGAAACACATGACAGTCAAAGGAAATCCTGTTCTTGGTGGAAGCCTAAATCACATGAAATCTAAAAAGCAATACGAAAATACCCACGAACATGGATGTCCCCAATTGGTATCTGCAGGATCAGTTGACACTAACTTGAGGTTCTCTCCAAGTCCCCAGGTCTCTGGGGATTGGTTCCATAATTACATTAGAAGAGAATTTTGCTCAAGCTTCCACTTTCTCTCTCTAATGACTTAATTCATTTTGAAGAATTTCCATTTGTCTTTACACAAAGGAGGAGGGTTTAAAAAGCAGATTAAACCCATTAGTAATACTTGTTAACAGCTTCAAAACGCTGAAATGTTATGAGGCATCAGTCCTTAAAGCTGACCAGACAGCAGATGAGTGTGTGTGTGTGTGTGTGTGTGTGTGTGTGTGTGTGTGTGGTGTTTGTGTTGCTAACTTCAGAATTTTACTTAGAATGGTCTTTGGCACCGACTCAATTTTATTTTATTAGACCAATTTTCTAGCATATATTTTGAGGAAAGCTGGCTATGAGACATGAAATCAAAGGATTTCAAGACTGTAAAAGTTTATTGCTTATCTTATACAAAACCCTGCCATTCACATCAAGAAGCTAGGATCCAAAGGTAAAGGATAACATGAATTTTTTTCAACCCTACACAGAAACACTTGCATGTCTAAGCAAATACACCTAAGCTACAAGATACGGGCTGTCTGTACAGCGAGGAATGGGGAAGTGGACTGGTAAGCTGCTTTGAGATAAGGAGGTAGGTTTGGAAGGGCCAGGATAGCATGTAAGGACAGTCTGGGTGACACTGAGTAGCAGGGCAATAGTTAATAAGCATTTAAGGCATACCATGTATGCTCTGGATGCTGTGCTGTGCTCCCCTGGGATAGGAGCTATTTGTCCTATGCTGTGGCCATACCCTGGCACAGACAACTTAAGGATTTATTTTGGCTCACAGTTTCAGCTTATAATCCCTTGTGGCAGAGGATTTACGACAGCAGAACCTGAGGTCGCAGGTCAGTTTGCATCTGTAGACAGGAGGCAAAGAGAGAAGCATGCTCAGCTCCCTTTTTTTCCATCTGCTTTGGAAGTTAGGGTGAGGGTTTTTTTTTTTTTTTCCATTTTAGTTAACTCGATCTAGAAAATCACTTCCAGACACGTCTAAAGATTTGTCTCCAAGATCTTTGTAAATCCAATCCAGCTGACAAAATTAACCTTCTTCACAACTCTACCCCTTGTCAACTTGACAGTCAGTGTTACTATTAAAAATTACCTTCCACCTAGGCTCACGGCCATCTCATGATGCAGATGCATTTAGTACAGCTTCGAAAGTCCCCATAATCTTTGACAACCCCAATGCTAGTGAAAAGTGTCTTTTCTGAGACTAAGGCAATCTCTTAACTGTGAGGCCCTATAACAACAGAAAATTCATCACATAGTTACAGAATATGATGGCACAGAAAAGCCATTTGTCTTTTCTCATTCCAAAAGGCAGAAATAAGGAAAGATGAGACCAAATCCCAGCAAAGCAAACACGACATTCTGCAACTCCATGTCAGGCATCAAGAGCTCATGAAGAAATTATCTGGGCTCTAACAGGCTTAGGTTTTCCTGCCCCCTCCTTCTCTGCTGTCTGGAGGACACAAAACTTCTCTTTAAATGAAAATTTTCTTAATTTTGTGTATGAATGTTTTGCCTGCATATATATATAAGCCTCTCTCTCTCTCTCTCTCTCTCTCTCTCTCTCTCTCTCTCACACACACACACACACACACACACACACACACACAATGCCCACAGATTCTAGAAGACATTGGATCCCTACCTTGGAAGCGGAGTTCCACTGGAGTTATAGACAGTATTGAACTGTCACAGAGGTGCTAGGAACCAAACTCATATCCTCTGTAAGAGAAGCAAGTGCTCTTAAGCGAGTCATCTCTCCAGCCTCACAGCTTCTCTTTTGAGTCAACTCCAAGCCATGCGTGCATCCTCGGCAGACATCTCATAATTCTGGCCTCTCCAACATCCTGGTGTCTCCACTGCAAGTTGGGTTTTGCTTTCATAGCTTCATACAGTCACCTCTCAGGGACTCCAGTCCTGCCATATTGCCTAGCCTCAGTTGTTCTCTGAAACTATGGTATAAGACTCCATGATCTCCTTAACCGTGCATCTTACATGCCTACTCAACTAGAACCATATCATATGGAGGACACTTCTAAGTTCTACTGCCAGCTCAGGATGGAGACTTGTCCCCTTGAACCTGCTATAGCAGCCTATACTCGCTAACCATGAGGAAATACTTCCTTAGGCAGGCTCTTTCCAGAAACAAGGCAGTCCTCCAGCTCACTCTTTCTGCTTTCAAATGAAATTGTATTTTCAAAAGCTGGAGCCTTTGATGAGCGAGGTCTTGCCTTCATGGCAGTTTTCTGTTGTCCCAGTGGAGAGGAGACTAATTCTCTTGAACACCAAACTTGCTTTTAATGTGTGCGTTGACTGCAATTTAAAATTACCCAATCTCTTTTTCTTGACAGCTATACACTTAAAAAAGAAAAAGAAAAATTCTGCCCACCTGTTGCTCTTTCTTTAACTGTAAACCTAGATAAATGTGAAGAACAAAAACAATGCCGCAGGCTGAATGCTAGCCTGCCTTGAAATATCCTCTGCCAAACACATCGATTATTTTGTTTGTTTTGCTCTGATTTGTTGTTAGTGGTGGTAGCTTGGGTGGTGTTGTTACTGTTTTGAGACAAGATCTCACTGGGAAGCCCTAACTGACCGGAACTCTTTGTATACATTAGGACAGCCTTGAACTCATACAGCTTTATCTGCTTTTGCCTTCCAGGTGCTGGCATTGAAGGTGTGTCCTATCATGCCTGACTAGTTAATTATTTTTATATTCAGCTTCACTTAAGTCCTCAAGACATGTGTAAAAATGCAGCTAGATTCTTTGCCTAAATATAACATGAATGTTTTCTTCCATTGTTTCCAAGAGTTCTTGTCTTCCTCTGAAGCCTCAGAAATCAGACCCCCACTACCCACATCTTTCTTGCCCATGGAATTCTTAACTCCTACCAAAAGAGCCCATTAAGCTCTTTCACATCATCAAAAAGCTTTTCTAACCCAAAGTCCCAGGCTCTTACGTGTTTCTCCCACAACTCCATTCTAAAGGCCTAAGAACCACAGGTCATGTTTATGACAGCAGCCACCCCACTCCTGACCAATTTTCTGTATTAGTTGTCTTGTTGCTATGACAGAATTATCCCCAACAAAGGCAGCTTTTAGAAGGGAAGAGTTTATTTTTCCTCACAGTCTAGAGTTCAGTCTGTCATGGCTCAGAAGTCTTAGCAACAGGAGCTTGAAGTAGCTAGTCATGTTGTGCCCATAGTCAGGAAGCAAAGATGCCAGTGATTGGCCCCCTTTCTCCTTTTTATTTGAGTTGTATGTTATGATGGTCTTCTCACTACAGCTAACTGAGTCTAGAAAAATCTGTCCCAGAAATGCTCAGAGATTTGACTCAAAGTAATTCTAAATCTCACCAAGTTAACAAGATTAACTATCAACTAAGGAATGTCTTTTAAGTTCTGTTGATAAGAATATGCTAAATTTTCAGAATTATACCAACAGGGTGTGATTACATAACATGTTTGGGTTTTCTTAATTATTCCTTAGGAACTGGACTACAGTCAGGGGTCTTTTGGTTGTAAGGAAACCAGTTGTAACTCAAGCATTAAAAGGTGAATTTTGGATAGATCTCAGGATTTCAAAAGTAAAAGAAGTCAGGACATATGACACAGTTCCTTAAACTGGGGGGTGGTTGCCCCTCCTGAGAGCCTATGATTAAATATGGGAACAGTGAAAATTTTGCAACAGCAAAAAGTTTCTGAATGTGCAGCACCCAAAACTTAATTCAAAGTCAGATGCATGACAAACACAAGATGCTTCTGGCAGTGCTGCCTCTGCTCTGTTCCAAGCTTTCCTGCAGCCTTGGGTCTGAACATGGCATGCTCACTTTCCTCCCATCTTGCCGGCACACCACACAGCCATGCCTGAAGCACCGTGACTCAGAATCTAGACGACTTCCTGTACGTCATGAACTGCAGCGTCTTCACTCTGGGTACAAGCTCTTGTGCCCATACACAGACATGATGGTTCAATTATGAAAAACACTTGTTATACTTCCCTACCGTCATCATTCCTCAGCGTTTAAGTGGAAAATTCACACACCTTTTTGGTTGTATTGTATTAGAATCTTTGATTTTTTTAAAAAAAATTGCTGTTTAAATTTTGACTTGGGTTCGGTGAAAACTAAATATATTTTGGCTTTGGATTAGAAGAATTTCCAACAATTTCTGAAATGGCCTTCTACCCTTTTGTAAGACATGTTTACATGAAGTGGCCTTCACAACATTGATGGTTATAAAATCAAACTATCAACTCTGGAAAAAACAGAAAAAAAATTCTGTTGTACAGGTTCAAATAACCAAGATTTAATTTTTATGTAAAAGTAAGCAAGCATATCCATCTCATATGTACAAATTTGTTTTTGTCATTATAAATAACAAAATTATATAGAGAGTTTTAAAATAAATATATGGTTTATTACCAGTAAACATTTGATTTGAATACCTACTTATGTACTTGTGGTGGTGTGAAATTTCCTGGTGCATAAAGAAGTTTGGAATTAAAAATAAAAGACTAAAAATAACACAGGATATGCATAGCATCCTCATGGCCATTACTCCCATCTTAATATAACTGATCCTTTAGCCAGTGATCACTAACTACAAGTTAAAACTCCTCTCTAGTCAAGCTACTTGAGATTTGTGTTTTGAGAAGAAATTGGACCAAAGTGTAATCAAATTCTGGACACTGACATGACATTGTCATCTACAAAGTCCACTTTTAAAAACTGTAATTAAGTGTACGATTTCGTGTTGAGACACATGCATGGCTGTCCTCATGTATGGCCCACAGGCCATGGGTTACACACACTTAAGTAATCATGTTTTCGAGTGAGTTCTTGCTATGAAAGACTTAATAAGATTTTAGAGTGTATAGGAGCAGAAAGAAACATTGAAGCCAGAACACAGAAGAGAAAGGAATTAAAGTTTTATCCAGTAGCTCGTGGAACCATTCAGAGTTAATAGTCTTGTTTCAGTGTCTGTCTGGACTGCACAGACTGGGATCTCCAATACAGACCAGCCAGAAGTTGTAAACTTAGTCCAAATAGAAGCAATGAGGAAGGAGGGGGTTGAAAATATTTTAATTGCATTTATTTCTTTGACATGAGGAACAAGCATGTGTCACAGATGTATGTGGCAGACAATTGTGGGGTTATTAGAGGACAACTTACACTAGTCAGTTTTCTCTTTCACTATATGACTTCCTAGAGATCAAACTTAGGTTGCCAGGCTTGGCAGCAAACAACTTTGTCCGCTTTGGTGGTCCATCTCGGTGATCTACAAAGAAAAGATTTTGTTGCTCTGTAATGAAGAATAGCAATACCTGGATAAATACTGAGAAATAGTTTGGTTAAATAATATAGAAAGATCCCCAGGATATATTGTTAATGGAAAAAAAGGTATACAAATACATATATAAAAATATCTTACATTTGGTCCTATTCTGTGTAAGAAACATAGGATAACTAAAAGGTTAGTAGGATAGAGGGAATAAGGTGCCGCAGGCAAGAGTAGAAATAATAGTTCTTACGGGTTATTTTAATTTCTTTTTATTTTGAACCCCCAAATACAACAACCAGTCAAAAGCAAAGTATTTTTTTAAATTTCTAGACTTATTTTTTATTATTTTCTCTGGATGATTGTTTGCCTGCATGTATGCATGTACACCACATACATGTTTGATGCCTATAGATGTCAGGAGAGGGTACCAGATCACCTGGAACTAGAGTTAGAGATAGTTGTAAGCCACATGAATGCTAGGAACCAAATTGGGGTCCTCTAATAGACTAACAAATACTTTCAACCATAAAGCCAACTCTCCAACCACAAGAACAAAATAATTTAAAAGCAATTACATAATGTAAAAGTTAATTGAATTAAAAGAATTCCATCAAACTTATAGATAAAGGGTATCTCTTCTCCCCAAAATATATTTAACTCAAATAATTTTAGACACAGGACTATGTATCATCAGTACACTAGTGAAATACAATCTAAAGACGAAAGGAAAAAATTTTAATTTCAACATTTATTGTATATGGTAATACATGTTACTATTTGGGAGTTATTCTCTTTACACTATGGGATAAAACAAATGCAATAACTGCTACTTAAAGTTAATACTTTAAGTGCAAAAGAATAAAGAAACAATAAAATTGCAAAGGAATAAAAAAAGGTGATGTAGCCCACACCTGACATGTAAAGAACAGATCACCAAGCCAAGAACAGCACGAAAGAACATATTAAACAATTTATTTTTTAAATGTGTCTGGTTTTATATACTTACCACTTTTATTTAATCCGAAATTGATATTTTTATAATAATTCAAAAATATCTCAATATATTTTACTTTCAAAAAAGATAACAATAACCCATGCAGAGAATATATTGAAAACCTTTTTTAGAAATAAGACGAAGCAGAAGAAATCTGGAGAGCTATTGACTCAGTGTATTACTGTGACCCTAGGGGGGAAGGAATTAGAGATGGCTCCATGGATGAGCCGTAGAAGAACTGCAGTGTCATATATGGAGATAGGAAAACCAGAGGGAGGGCTGTTTCATGGGAAAGGTGTGTCCTGTTTTGTGAATGATTTTAATTGGACATATCTAGAAGGCAATGAGCCTCACAGGAACAGAGTCCTCAGAACCTGTGGCAAAGTTTCCTTAGAGCTTTTTGTGTGGGGATTGAAGCTTTCAGGTCAGCTAATACAGTGAGCGTTTAGACAGAGAACACAGTAGAAGGGTAGCAGAGATATATATATATAAAAGGAGCAGGACAGTGCTGGATCAGGAAACTGGGAAATTATAGCTCACCCTCAGTATTGGAGACCACAAAGAATGAGGAACTGAGACACACCACACATTACCAGACTATTGTCTTTTGGTGGCACAAAAGACAATAGTCTGGTAATCTCTCCCTGGGGAATAACCCAAAAAATTTATCAAACCACAGTTTTCTGATATAGGAAATATTTGAAGATCTAATGATAGTGTACATACTGTGGAAATACTATGCAGCTGTTAAAAATGTTTTTAAGTATTTGATCATGGACAGTGCTATAAGAAAAAAGGTAAAAAATGAAATTATAAGTATATTAAGTTTTTTTACTCTAAAAAATTCATAAAAATCTTCTAAGACTGTAAGAAAAGGATAATATTGTTCACTTCTTGATAGTGGCAGAGGTGAGGGATGAATATTTGTTTCAAGTTTAATTTTATTTTCCCTACTTTCTAAAATTATTAATTCCTTTAAATAAAGACCATTTTAGGACTAGGAATATGGCCTAGTTGCAGAGCAATTACCCAGCATGTTTAAGGCTCTGGGTTTTGTTCTCAAGAAAAACAAAATAAGCAAAAGTCTCTTTTATCACATAACCAATTCATATTACCAAATACATTAAAGTTAGTTTATATGTATTTATTGACAAGCTCTCTGTAATTTACTGTATCTTATTAGAAGTTTGTAAGTATATGTATTATACAATGTGTTAAAATCTCTTTAAATGTGCTGGTGCTTCATGAAACAATTTGATTGGCATTTGAGAGGTGAATTTCCTTGTTTATAGGGAAACTGGCTGGTTACCGGTTACTTTGGTCATCGTCTTAATTTCATTTTGTTACTCTGGCCACAAAACAAAACAAAAACCAGCTTAGGGGAGTGAGAAATTATTTTAACTCACAATTCTAGGTATATTAGCTAGGTATGTAGCTGCTTGTATTCTAATGCTAATTGGGTCCCCCAAAACTGCTTGTACAAGAGGGTCTGCATGGAGCTTCTGGGTATCTGCCTCCAGTTAATTCTGATTGGTAAATAAAGATGCCAGCAGCCAATAGCTAGGGAGAAGAGAGAGAGGTGAGATTTTAAGTTTATTGGGCTTGGAACTTCAAGGAAGGGGCAGAGAGGAGATGCCATGCCTTAGGAGTGTACAGGACTGAGGCTACTGTCACACCTTAGGAGTGTGTGTCTGGGAGGAGAGAAGACAGCAGCCATGGAAAGGTAAAGAACCTGCAGGAGGGAGAATCAGAACCTCCATGTAAAGGAGACAAAAGAATGCAACTCTGAGGGCTTCTGATTGGAGTTAAGAGAAGCCAAGGTGGAACATAGGAATTAATAAGTAGTAACTTGGAATTATCGGTGGGAGGTAGATTCTAACAGCATAGAGTTTAGACAGTTGCCCAGCTATTGTGCTGCTTAAGGCATACTAAAATATAAAGGTAGAGTGGGTGTCTTTCTTTCAGGAATATAAAGAGTCTAAGATGGGTAGTAACCCTGGGCCGGGATTTACTAAAATATTACCACATCAGTCCATCGTTGTGGCAAAGTCAAGTGGCAAGAACCTGGAGCAGCCGGTTACATCCTCAGTCAAGAGCAGAGAGGATAGGGAGCGATGGATGGATCTGCAGTGAAGTACACTGGCTGCTCTTCCAAAGGACCTGGGTATGCCCAGCACTCACATGGTGGGTCACATCCTTAACTCCATCCTACAGAATCTGATGCCCTCTTTGGCATCCTTGAGCACTGTACACATGTGCACAGACATACACGCCAGCAAGACAGTTATAGCCACGAAACAAAAAAGAAAGAAAAACTTTTTAAAGAGCCAAGGGAAATGAATTACCCCATGTCTGCCTATCCTCAGCTTTGTCTCTCAACTCTTATACCGTTCTCAAATCAAAACCCAGGGAGTGGTGCCACTTTCTCTGAGGGTAGATCCTCCTGCTGCAGTTAACTGATGGAGAAACTCACTCAGGCTTGAAACACCAACCAGCCTTATCTAGACTTCCTCTTTGAGACTCTCTTCCCAGGTGGTTCTAGCCTGCATTAAGATGACAGACAGTTCAAAGTAAGCACCATAGGCATCTTTCTTATACTTGGACAGGGACAAGGCAGAAAGCAACAACTGCATTTGATGCAGTATTAGCGTCATAATCAGGGATCCCTCTACCTTGTACCCTCCAAGTGGAGTCATTTTCATTCATGCTGAATTGAATCCTGTGGTTGTTCTTTCAAAAAGGTACTCTGGGTAAAGCATACTAGAATATGAATGTCTGACATGGCTCAGTTGAGAAAAGGCTTCCCATGCAATTGTGAAGACCTGAGGTAGTTCGCTAGCATCCATATAAAAAGGCAGACACAGATGTGCACTAATAACCTCAGTGCTAGGAAGGAAGAGATAGGAGAATCCCTGATGCTCACTGGCCTGCCGACCTAGCTAAATTGGTAACTCTGGGATCAGTGAGAAACCTTGTCTCAAAAAAGAAAATGGAGAGTAAATGAGAAATACATCCAACATCAGGCTTTTGCCTCAGTGAGCAGTTGTACACACACACACACACACACACACACACACACACACACACATACACACACACACTTTATTTTGCCTGTGCTTGACAATACTGTAATTGACAGTAGAATTCTAGGTAAATGGTTCATTACCCTCAAAGCTTTGAGGATAGCTCTCTATTGTTTTCTGGCATCTGCTGCTGATGAACGAGAAGCACCTTTGCAGTCAGCTTGTCATTTCTTTGGGGGTGAGGGACACCTTTTATCTCCTGTCGTTTAAAAGATTTTTCTCCTTTCTTGACATTCTAGAATTTCCAGTATAATGTCTAAAGGCCTGGTTCCATTTTATTTGTTCTCCTTGGGAATTAGAATGGGTTTCAAATGTACAGATTCACCTTTATTATTCCTTATTCTGGAAACGTATTGACCATTGTCACTTCAGATACTCTCTTATTCAAATATTCTCATTCTTCTTTAATGCTGTTAGATTTATACTGGAACATCTCCGTCTATCCTCCAGATCAGTAAGCCTCTTAGGTCTTCTTATTTCTCTATATCATGCTTTCAATGAGATGCTTAAATCTATCTTCCAATTTGTCCTCTTAATGGTGCTTGGTGCTTACTATTTATTCCATCCAGTGAAAAGGGTGTTTTATTTTTATGTTTAGAGTGCCTATTTCTTAAAACCCGCATGTTGTTTCTTTTTGTTATTAATTCTGGTATTTTCATATAGTATATTTTTATCAGATTCATCCCTCTTACTCCAACTCCTCTCAGATGTGCTCACCCTTCCCTACCCACTCAATCTTGTTGTCTTTATTTGTTTAACCCATGAGTCCAATATGTGCTACCCATATACTCTTGGGTGTGTGGCCATCCACTCAGGAATAGTCTACCTACCAGAGGCTGCACCCTTAAAGAAAACTGACTCTCCTTGTCCCAGCAGCTATAAATTGCCAAGAGCTCCTCAGCTATGGTGGGACATTGTGAACATATCCTCTTTTTTCATTTGGCTGGCTTGAGCTTGTACAGTTCTTGTGAATGCTATCATAACTTTTATGAATTCATATGTGCAACCGCCCTGCTGTGTCCTGAAGACACTGTTTCCTTGCAGTCTCCCATCACCTATGGGCTCTCCCACACCCTCTTCTATAATGAGCCCTGAGCCTTGGAAAGAGAGGGTGTAATATAGGTGTCCTATTTGGAAATGAACTTTCCAAGGTCTCTTTGACCTATTGTGGGGCTCTGTGTTAATCACTATCTACTGCAGAGCCAAGTTTCTCTGATGAAGGTTGAGAGGTACTAATCTATGGGTGTGATAATAAGGCATTAGGAGTCCATTTAACATAATGGCAATTTGGCAGAATAATAGTAGTGGGTTCTTTTCTAGAGCCTATGACCTATCTAGTCACAAGTTCTGGTCCCTAAAATGGTTCCAAGTACAGGTTTCACTTTGTGGAGTGGATCTTAGATCTGTTCTGAAAGTGTTTGGTTACTCCTACGACTTTTGTGTCACTATTGGGCCAATGGGTATATCTTGCCAGGTTGGTCATTATTGTAACTTGCAGGATTCACATCTGGGTAATACTGATGACTACTTTTCTCCTTTGATCCTATGCATAACACTTTTCAACACTATGAAAGCTAACAGTAAAGTAAATTAATTCTTCCAGGTTAGAATTAGCTCGATTTCTCCATGGTCTATGACTTGGGCATATGGTATGTTCTACAGAAGGCCTTATGCATCAAGTTCTTAAGGGTGACTAAGAACATTCTCAATAGTATATAATGTTTCGATGATCTATGGAACCTCACTGTGGGAAACTCCCAAAGAAAAACCCATTCCTAGCTCCATGAAGCAGAGGCTTTGTTGTCCCATTAAAGGGTAATTCCATTTAAATTCTTTTTTATATGTGTGTGTGTATAAGAATTAGGAAACTTCATAGTATTAGGTTTCCATGTTTTCAAAAGGCCATTAGTGTTAGCCATCCCTCCCAGGATTCCGTCCTCTACCCTGCCCTCCCATCCCACACCTGTTTAGCCTTTTCTGCTCCATTATTCCATTTTACCCCATTCTGCCAACATATTCCATCTTCCTCACCTCTTAAAAGCACACCCAAGACCTCTTACTAATTTCAAGGTGTCTACGTCTATTCCAAGTGAAGCATATTTATCTGCAGATTCAAAGCTAACATCCACTGGTAAGAGAGACTATGAGCCATTTGTCTTTCTGGGTCTGGGTTACCTCACTCAGAATGATTATTTCTAGCTCCATCCATTGACCTGTGAATCTCATTTTTTTTCTTGATATCTGAATGATATACCATTCTGTAAAAGTAACACATTTTCATTATCCACTGTAAGTGGATGGACATCTAGGCTGTTTTCATTTCTTGACTATTATGAATAGAGCAACAATGAACATGCATGAGTGAGTATCTCTGTGGTAGGTTCCTACAGAATGGGGGAAATCTCTATTGGCTATATGTCTGACAGAAGATTAGTACCTAGAATATACAAAGAACTAAAAAAAAATAAATAAATATCAGGGAAACAAAACCTAATATTAAAAAGGCATATGACTAAACAGTTTCCTAAGATGAAATACAAATGGCTAAGAAATATATTTTTTAAATGTTTTTCATCATTATCCATCAGGGAAACCCAACTTAAAATTCCTTTGATATTCTATCTTACCCTAGTCAGAATGGCTAAGATCAAAACCAAAACAGGCAAATGAGGATTGATGCTGGTGTGGGCGGGGGATGGGGAACACTTGTTCACTGCGGGTGGGAGTACCAACTGGTGCAGTCCCTGTGGAAACAATTATGGAGGCCCTTCAAAAAGCTAGAAACAGATCTATCACTTAAGGGTAGTCCAGGATGGCCTTGAACTCCATCTTCATGGTTCAGTCTCTCAAGCATTTAGGTTACATGAATGAGGTCTCAAAGCAAGCAAACAAAACAAAAACAATAAAATGACATTTTTAAAAGACTATTTTATTTCCGTATGACCCAGAATTATTCATTCCTCTCGTATATTTTATATAATGGCTCTCTTGCATGATGTCATACTTTTTTTTAAATGCTTTGTAATTTTGCTTTACAAGCTCCCCTTTAGCAAGAATTGTGTACTATAGGATCCGATGTTTCCCTTGTGAAGCCTGCAAATGTGGCTAGACCCATTTATGGTAATTTATTGACTCTGGGTTTTATTGAATTTAAAAGATACTTTTACATTTATTTACTGGAGGGAAGCATGCCATGGCATTTGTGTTGAGGTCGTGGGGTCGATTAGCACACACTGTGGAGTCCATTCCCTTCTCCCACCATGTGGGTTGCAGAGATCAAACTCATGCAGTCAAGCTTGGACAGTAAGCACCCACCATGTAGTCTTGAAGACCTTGGAGTTTTCCAATATAAAAATGGTCTGAAAAATTGAGATAGCTCCCTCGTATTTGTTCTTTGGGATGATGATTTTTGTGTTTGAGTGTGTGCGTAATCACTCTGGACTATTGAGATTCAACACTTCTTAGTTGTTCAGCTACACTTAAATATACCCTGTTTTTATAGAGAGAAGGATTATATAGAAGAAAAAAATTCAAATTGTATGTGACTGGAATAAGAATGTAAAACTGAGGTAGAAGAACAGGTTTAATGTAAGCTAGTTGTTTGGAGATATTAACCATAGCTTTCTACATGTAACTTTGTAGTCCAAGAGAGAAATCCTTTTGAGATCATTACTTAATGAGTAGTAAGGAGGCTGAGGAAGGTGTTTCATGGAATGTTAAGGCTTTAAATACAAACTCTAAATACACACCACCCTACTCCTCACTATTTAACGGCTAATCAGCTCTCTGTTTGTATGAAAGTAGTGTGCTCAACAGCTTCTTAACAGAAGGACAATAAAATACACATGAAAGGACAGATATCAGCAGTAGGGCATGCTATCAGATGACGAGAAGGAGGAGGAAAAATCTTTCTCTGGAATACAAAACAGGGAAGAAAATAAAACCTGAGTTGGGGAAGATTAAAGTGAATGCACCCTGGCTGGCTAGTCTTTGTGTCCGAGGGGGGACTCCAAAGCTAGGAATAGGGGCTGGCAGACTCAGTACTCAGAAGGTGACTGCTTGGGATTACTGCTGGAGAAATAAACTGTAATCAATAAAGACCTGATCAATAGTGAGGACCTCATCAGCAGTGTTCTGCTCTACTGCTCCCCAGTATTGCTGGCCTCCTCAGCTAGTATGGATTTTTTGTTTTTTTGTTTTTTGTTTTTTTGTTTTGTTTTGCAGTATGTCTTTCATCAAGGCAAAAACAAAAATAGAGTTTATGTTGGTCACAAAACATTTAATTGACTGTTGGTGCCAACCTTTGTAACGGAGACTGAGATGAGAGATAAATGAGACAGTCATTATTATGAAGCAACACACTCCCAGAGTGGCTCTGTTGGTAAAATACTTGCTGCTACACAACCATGAATACCCAGGTTTGTATCCCCAGCACCCACATTATCGGGGTGGGGTGAGGTACAGTGGTAGTGCACAACTATAATCCCTGCACTGAAGAGACAGAGAAGGGAGGATTCCTGGGGCCTGGTGACCAGTCAGTCTAGCTGGTTATGGAGCTCCAGGTTCAATGAAAACCTTGTCTCAAGAGTAAGGTGGAGAACTGAGGAAGACACCTTATGTCTCTTCTGACCTTCATAGGCACACACGTACACACACACTCATACACATCATAACTGCATTGACACCTGACAAGTATTAGTGATATGAACATGGAGTGAAGAACATAGCTGATAGAGGAAAGTGGGTCCCCAAGGATACATTCTGTACACAATGTGATTGTCGGGGCTGAAGCAGTACTCACTGAATCCTTGACTGAATGAGTTCCTGGACAGACAGGTGGCTGTGGTTAGAAAAAAGATGCGGTTAGATTCCCACAATTCAAAGTGCCACGAGGCTTTGGGAACATTTTTTAGAAGATGCTTACTTCTGACAATGTTCTGAAAAGTGAGATTGGTCGTTTCTTCCCACCTTCCCTGAATGTGACTGCCAGAGCCCCCTTCATTACAATGAATTTCCTTCTAGTATTTGCTTCTTTCAGCGTGCAGCCTGGGTTGTTGCAACCGATGAGCTTGTCAGAGTTCTGTGAAGCTGAAGTTTCTTCACTTGGTAGATTACTGGACACTTAAAGGGCATCAGATTAGAGACATGAGTTCTAGAACTTTCTGTTCTGCTGTGTGTCCTCTCTTCATCGGGTAAACTGCATTTGATGAATTATTTCTGAAAGCCTATGGCATGTTTTAAATATATTTAAATTGGGTTATTTTATCTTGTTTTGTTTCTTTTGAGACAGAGTCTCATGTATCTCAGACTAACCTTGAGATTTGAGGGTGACCTTGAACTCATGATCCTCTCACTTCTGAGTACTGGGGTCATAGGCCATCAAACTCAATGTTAAAAGGTCCAATTGCTAGAACTCAGGGCTTCATGCTTGCTAGACAAAGATTCTTCAGCATCATTCTTAGCTCCTGTGGAAGCCTTTACATGTCAATTAATGTAAATTTCCATAAGAGAGCATATGATCATTTAACAACCACCCTTCAAATAAAATACTTATTAAATTTATTGGTGTATCAAGCTCTCAGAAAAACCTCTTAGGTTTTTTTTTTTTTTAAGCTCCTTTTACTTTCATTTATTTGCTGAAGCAAAAACTGTCATCTCAACACAAAGTAGCACCCATGACACTCAGACTTAATGCTTAGGAAGAGAAAGAGAATCCTGCCTGGTGTGGAGATCAAATTGTTTCTCAAAATTCGTCTTACTAAATTATGCTAGATTTAATGCTTTATTGCAGGTTTTAAAAATAAGCTTTACTTTTCTCAATTTATTTTTAAAAAAACACAGCATCAATAGATTAGGTCTTAGAAATTAACATAGTTTACTTGTTTACCTAAAGCATTCTCATACCCACCACTCACACCTTTTATGTAGCAGATAATAAAAACATATTTGTTTAAAATTTGTTTGAAAATAAGTGAGAATGTACAATTGCAATCATAAAACCTTACCTTTTCTTTGATGCTTTAAAGCTTTAAAAGAAAACAAGAAAATGCAATTCTGGCAACTGTGTGGCTGCTGGCTTGGTTTCCATGGCAACAGAAAGGAGATCATCAAAAACAAAATAAGGATTTTCAAGCTGATTACCCTTCTCCACCCGATCTGCCTCCGCTGCTGCACACTAAAAGGCAGCAGAACCCAGCCTTGGGAACCAACATTTACTTCTGTTTGTTTTGTCTCTCGCAGCTAAAACCAAGTAGAAAATAGAAGCTTTTGGGTTGTAGGTTGGTTTGCTCGTAGAGAGAGCGAGAGTGAAGAGCACCCTGTGGGTATAAAGCACTGTGTAGCTTACTGTCATGATGTGTTTCAACCTCTGCCTGATGCGTATATCATTCAGTCTCAAAATTCATATTTCTTGGAATACTATAAGAAAGCAATGTGAATCTGTAATAAAACGATAAAACCTTCTGACATGAAACGATTTATACAAAGAGATGAAACAGCATACAGACTGAGGAAAAAAGGAGAGGCATTGAGGGGAAAACAATTGGATTTCCATTAAAATGGAAAAAATACTATTATAACCCCCTTATTCCACAGATTTATACCTGCTATGGATAACAGTTATGATGCCAAAAATAGTAGCCATAGATATTTGATTCTTTGGTTTTCAAAAGCTTGGTTTAGCATTGTTTTGTTATCCAGGATTGCTATATATTTTTATAAAAACAGCATTCCTCTATTAAAAAAAATTTAGTTAAACCTGAGAATTTGGGGAGAAGATAACATGCATAATAAAAAACATGCTTTAATAGAAATATCATTTAAGAGGTTTTAATATCAGATGCAAATAATGAAATTCAGACACTATCCCTAGTGGGAAAAAAATGAGAAACACAACCATCATTAGCTGTCTTCTGTGTATCTATATTCTGCTCATGTATTATCCCTCCAAACAATTCAAGCTTTGCAAAAGCCTGTACTGTATGAGATTCCTGGTCATTTTTTATACCTAAGCCCTAATAAAGGAAGTAATTGGACATGCTACTTCAGTATATTGAGTTAATCTCCTAATTTATTTAAGTAACACTCTGTAGTTTAATTAAAGGTTTCCCCTACATTTTGGAGCCTCTTGCCATGAAATATAAAATTTGTAATATTTAAAAATATCTCAATAGCCAGGGTAAATGATATATTATAAACAAGTCTCAATACTAACAGCTTTTGAAAAGGGCTTTGAGAACAGAATGAGTTGAGAAAATTAGCTCAGTTAACATCAAAGGCTCTATGCTAAAAAGAGTACCAGTAACATATGGTTATGTTAAAAGGGGATTCCAACAAACGTGCTCGCCTTGAGATTGGGAAGGCACACAAGATGATGGGTTTGGGTTAAAGCATAGAAGTTGAGGTCCGTGGAAGTACTGATGAAGGCTCCAGCCATGTGCGCTCATTTCTATTCTAACAAAGTTGGAGTAAATCGAGAATCAGCAGTGTCTCTGTACAAGGGCAGATAATAAATATCTTTGGCCACGTTAGTCATAAAGCTTCTATTATCAGCTAAGCTGCTCTGCCATTGGAGCATGAAAAGAGTCAGTGAATAAGATAGCTGTGAGCCAATATAATTCTCTTTACAGAAATATGCACGGGTCAGATTTGGCCTGTTGGCCATGACTACTAACCCCTGAACTAGCAGATAACTTATTCAGCATTCCATAGTCAATGCTGTTTTTTTTTTTTTTTTTAATGTTAATATTAGCCAATGTGAACGTATATCAATAAAGAAACCTGGCTAGCAGGGAGATTTGCAAAGAATTTTTAGGCTTATAATTCAAATTTTTGGCTGAATGTGGTGAATTTAACCCAAGATCTATAGATCACTGCATATATAAAATAATGTGACACTGTTTGATATCATATAATTACCTAACATGTTTTATGAAAATGGTCAAAGACATGTGGATATAAAAATTCCCTCTATGGAATTTAAGGCAATAATTTAATTTAATTTAATTTAATAATTTAATTTAAGGCTTTAAATTTAAATTTTTCAGTCTTGCCACCTCTTTAAGGGCCAATGTTACAGAGTTGGTCTAACACTTATGTTAATTGGGTCCCCGAGTAAGATGCTGAGGGTTCCTGCCCCCAATTTGTTTTAATTGGTAAATAAAGTTGCCAGCAACCAGTGGTTGGGCAGTGAGACAGAGGCAGGACTTTAGGATTCCCAAGAAAGGGACCAAGGGAGGAGGAAGGAGAGAGTCTTCATGCCAAGCCAGAGAGGTACAGAAGAGTGAGTACAGCCACCATGTAAGAGTCGGAGATCCGAGGCCCAGGAGGGCTGCATGCCTGGGTCCGGGGCAGCCAAGATGGGATATAGGTTTAGTAAGTGATGAGTTGGGATTATCAGAAAGTACATCAGCCATGTGGAGGCTTGGAAGGGGCCCAACCATTGAGCTGTTTAAGGCATATTAAGATATAAAGCTGTGTGTGTAGAACACTGGGGCAAGTAGCAAGGAAGGTGCACCACCATCACCAGGGCAGTTTGAGTAGAGATACTTTGGTTACAGCAACAGGCCAAGAACATAGTAATAGTAGCTCCAATATCAGGACAGTTTATACAATAAACTCAGAAAGCTAATCTTGCACAGAATTCAAATTCTTACCATTTTAGTGTCTCACCTACAAAATTCTCCAAGCACATCTTCCCCTGACGCTGATGATAAGCCACTGATGGGGAAATATACTTAAACAGTACAGTATTATCAAAGATTCTTCCATTATACTTGAAGGATAAATGTCTACTTGAGACACAACAGTAAGAAGGTGGAAGCAAGTTGAAACTTGCAAGAAAGATTGTTGCTTCATTGATACATCAGTTTTCTAAGATCAGTTACTTCCCACAGTGTTCTGTCAGTCACAGAAGGACATTCAAGGAATTAACTAATTAGTTAGATTTCCAGTCTAGCTGTGATACAAGGAGCCCTGGCTCTGTTCTTATTTTTGATGCCCTATTTTTATGATCTGGGAAGTTGCTTATAATTTCCTCCAGCCTCAGTTTCCTCGTCCACAAAATGGGAAGAAAAATTATCTTCTGGAGTTGTTAAAACCATTACATAAATCTGTGTTAAATACTGAATATATTATAGCCTCAAAACTGGTAGCACTTGTTAGTATGAAAACCTGCATTCAAACATCACCATCACCACCATGCAATAACAACAAAAAACTTGGCAAGTAGTGTTTCTGTGAGTTTAGCACTGGGCAGGCAGAGATAGGAGGATGCTGGACTTCCTGATCAGCCAGGCTCCCCTAATAGGCCAGTAAGAAACTCTGTCTCACAAAACAAGGTGTTTGGCTCCTGAAGAATGACAACCTGAGATTGACTTCTGCCCTCTTCCCATACATGCACCCACATACACATATGCACCCACATGAACATCCCACCCCAATATGAAAATATTATAAAGGAAAATGTGTGCCTATTAAGAAAGACTAGTGCTTGTCTCTATAATGCAAAACCATTTTCCTGGTGCCAGAGAGAAAGGACAAACCAAGAAGTTCACTGACACTGTCAAAGCCTGGTTATTGCATAAGATTGACATTCATAAATTTTGATTTAATGAAAGAGAATGTGAAGTCTAAGCATGCTTTATGCTTCATTAAAGGCATCAGACAGCTAGTGAGATTATTTCTCAGGGCTAGTGAAAAAGGGAAGAATATTTTGGTGAAGCCCACACTATCTATGGATAATTAATTTTGAACTCAACACACTGAAGGCCCAAAGCAGCTGTCTTGAGCATTTCAGTTTGGTAGCTGTTTGTACAGCTTTGATTGCTGTGTGACTGGTTTTTCTTTCTGCTACTGAAAGGCCTGCTTCAGAAGTTATGGCTGCCACTGTGCATCTGAGAGCTTTGTGGCTCAATCCCTGCCTGCTGCCAAAGTTCCGCTTCAAAGCCTCTGAGAAATAAAATTCCTAGAGACTCATACTGTGGAGCATTGCAAAAGGCATCTCCAAAAGAAGGTGGGCACCCAGGTCTCTGGCTCTGCTCTTAAGATGCTGAAGTCAATGAGTCACACACACAATGAGCTCCAAGAACTCCCCTCTGGAGGTTCTGTATGACTAATAACCATTTGTCCCCAGAGGAGAGGAGCCAGCAAGGAGTCTGTCTACAAGGAGTGGGCCTGATTTTTCAATCTGCTATTTCTTTTTCTGCATCTTGTGGGTGGATCCCATGATAGAGACTTTAGGCAAGCAGGTATGTACAGGTGGGTGCCCATATCTGCTAGGTCTATTTCAGGATTTCCAACAGCTGTAACTAGCTAGAAGCATGGGGATGGATCCTTCTCTCCTCTTTTTGCAAAATTAATGCTGAGATGAATCCCTTTAAACAGTGTAGAGAATACAAGAGTAAGGGCGCAGCAGGTGTCATGTACTGAAGAAAAGCTAAGAGAGAAGCAGATCTCAACAGTCAGAGACACCGTGTCTAAATAGAAGAAAAGAGAGAAGTTGAGCCTAAAAACCCAAAGAAAAAAATAACTGCGGAGCCATGGGACCTGGGCGGCTGGCCACGTGCTGACAGGGAAGTGAGCTATTACACACCTCAAAGGTTCCTGCACCAGCTTGTTACTCTTCCTCACCAATATCTCATTTCCGAATCTAAGTTCCCCAAGTTGACAGTGTTAAGGGAGATGTAAAAGTAGATGACAGCCCTCACAAAAGGATTTTCATCACAACAGCACCATGCCAGAAGGAAGAAGTGGCCCAGGTAAGCAGGCTGTGCTTTTCCACGTGAATTTGTTCTGCATGGGGTGAATGCCCTGGAGAAGCATGCACCTGAACACTCACACAAACAGGCACACACAGGAAAAAAATTCGGACACTTTCTACATGCTTGAACCCTAATGAGATGCAAAGTGGAAAAAAACTAGAAAGGACAAACACTTCCTGATGAGGTACACAGGGTGGTTGTATCTCTGAGACTTCTGATGAGGTACACAGGGTGGTTGTATCTCTGAGACTTTCTGATGAGGTACACGGGGTGGTTATATCTCTGAGACTTCCTGATGAGGTACACAGGGTGGTTGTATCTCTGAGACTTCCTGATGAGGTACACAGGGTGGTTTATCTATGAGACTTCCTGATGAGGTACACAGGGTGGTTGTATCTCTGAGATTTCCTGATGAGGTACACAGGGTAGTTGTATCTATGAGACTTCCTGATGAGGTACACAGGGTGGTTGTATTTATGAGACTTCCTGATGAGGTACACAGGGTGGTTGTATCTATGAGACTTCCTGATGAGGTACACAGGGTGGTTGTATTTATGAGACTTCCTGATGAGGTACACAGGGTGGTTGTATTTATGAGACTTCCTGATGAGGTACACAGGGTGGTTGTATCTATGAGACGGAAAAGCATTGTGTCCAACCAAGGAATGGGAAGAGCTGTAAAATTAGCATATGAAAGAAGTCAGTCACTAAGAAAGACCAGAGGCTGCAGTTGCCTCTTGTTGCTGTTGTTGTTGTTGTTGTTGTTGTTGTTGTTGTTGTTGTTCTTCTTCTTCTTCTTCTTCTTCTTCTTCTTCTTCTTCTTCTTCTCTTCTTCTCCTCTTCTTCTCCTTCTCCTCTTCCTCCTCCTTCTCTTCCTCCTCTTCTTCCTCCTCCTCTTCCTCCTCCTCTTCTCCTCCTTCTTCTTCTCCTCCTCCTCTTCTCCTCCTTCTCCTTCTCCTTCTCCTTCTCCTTCTCCTCCTTCTTCTTCTTCTCCCTTTTTTCATTTCTCCTTTATATTGATTCCCTGGGAAACACATATCATTCACTCCAATCTCCTTATCTATTTGTATCTGCCCTCCATCCTTGCAACCTCACCCCATCAATAGATAGATAGATAGATAGATAGATAGATAGATAGATAGATAGATAATCATACAGAGAGAGGAAGAGAGATTATAGATCATCATGGAAGCTGTGTCACAGTGTGTCACACAGTATACCCTTTTGTCCACACATCTTTACTTGCAAATGTTCATTGCAGTGAGTCACTGGGCTTCTTGCAGAAGCAGAACGAACAGTGAAAAATCCCAGTGAGACACAGACCTAGGAGAGGTGGGTTCTATGTAAATGACCTATAAAGCTTCCTGAGCCTCCTAAGTGAATGCCTTTCTTCCACCTCACTGCCCTCTCCCATTCTACAGTGTCTTTCTTTATAAACTGTTCCTATTTCTATTTTCCTTAGGAAATGCAATATAAAACGTTTTCCTATTTCTATTATTGTGTACTTGGTACAGTCCTTGGAAGCTGGAAAACTTCAGCCCCTGAAGACTCAGCTCCATTACTGTAGCAGTAGATTATAATTCTGGGGTGGGGTGGGGGAGAGGACGTAGAGTTATTGCTTCATGGGATCAGAGTTTCAGTTCTAGAGAGTGAGGAGAGAGACACAGATGGAAGGTTGTGACAGCGCCACTGGTCTGTATACTAAACATATGATAAATGTGATGGAATTTTTGGTATAAATATTTTATCACAAGATTTTAAACATGAGTGATAGCCTTGGGAACATCATTTCTTATACTGGGTACACACAGATTATATGTCATCCCATCCTCTAGACATTTTCACTGAGAAATCCAATGACTCTTGGTTTTAGGAAAGAAAACCATATTAAAAGGGTATTTTTTTAATTTTTAGGAATTGCTTTTAATAGCAGTATCTTCCTTTTCATACTGCCAAGAAGCTAATCCTTTTTTTTTTTTTTTAAACAAAATGACATTTTCCTGAGGAATAATTAATCCCACTATGAGAGTGAGTAGGGAAGGAAAGACATCGGGACAGTGTGTCATGCAGACCACAGTTTGCACAGGAAAAATCCAGAAAAAGAAAGAGGAAAAAACAGGACAGGGACAAAATGCAGAAGCTGTATAAAACTGGAGGCAAAGAAGAAATGGTCACAATAACTGTCTGCTGCAGAAATCCTTGAGTCTTCAGCAGCAAGGACTCCAAATCAATCAGCAGAAATCCGCCATCAGAGGAGCTCAAGAGAAGCAAAGCAAGGCTAAGAGGGGACTGCAGCACAGGCCACAGCCATCTGACCTGAGGTTGCAATAGCTGGAAGAGAGCAGCACTACAGCTAGATGCTCTTTTGTGAATGTATTCAACCCATGGCCTCTGGGCTGCATGTGGGCAAGTATGTCCCAACACAAGGTCACAGACTTCCCTAAGACATTATGAGAGTTTTGGGTGGGACTTTATGTATGTGCAGTTCTCCAGCATGAACTTGGTAGATGATAGCATTGTGGGACAAGGTCAAGGTGGTCCAGATATACTATTAGCAGAACCACTTGAAAAGCTTTATGACAGAGATACTGTGGCCATTTGCAGAGGTTCTGGTTTGAAGCTAGCACTATGATAGCCATGGCTCTAGCATTAAGGAGGAGGAAGGTATTAATGATTGGTTCTATACCTTTCAATCTTTTCAAGTATGTAAAAAAGAAGGTCCAAGGCAAGAACTATAGAAGGGACTTGAAAATTTATTTAAATTCAGATGGGTACTATCTATTATAGTTGCCTTAAGGTAGTGGTGTTGTCTCAGACCAAATCTGGCAACATCACTTTCTAATAATATTGAGTTCTTCTGGCCAAGTTACTTAATTTTTCTAGACCCTGTTTTATTCATCTGTGAAACTGGGGTATGTTGTAGTAATTAAATCCCAACCCAGGGATTCTACACTGCCTTAGTCCATTTAAGTTCCAAGATGAAAGACACACACAACCTTTATATTTATGATAAGCATTAAACAACACAAGAGCTGGGCAAGTACTACTCTCTATGCTGTTAGAATCTACTTTCCCATCAATAACACTGAGTTATTACTTACTATGTTTCATCTGGGCTGCTCTTAACTCCAATTGGCCAGCCCACAGGGCCATGTTCTCTTAAGTGCTAAGCCGTGTCAGCTTTTCCTTCCCCTTTCTACACTTTTCTTTCTCCTCTTTGTCTTCCTCCTCCAACCCCAAGCCTACAAAACCTAAACCCCACCTATGTCTCTTCTGCCCAGCTATTGGCATCTTTATTTACCAATTAGAAATAATTTGGGGGCAGGGTCACCAGCTTCTTACATAAGGACTCTCTAGTCTCTGGGGCAACAAGTCCTGGGGGCCCCAAATTAGCATTAGAATACAAGCAGCAGGAGGCCAACCTACCACTGGGGTAATACTGTATCAATCTACAGAGGTTGTTGGAAGAGTAGGCACTTAGAGGATTTAGTGCAATACCAAGCATGTTGGAAGTAGAACAGGCATTTCTTTTGGCAGCCCAGCCACCTCTCTGCTATGTTTGGGTGAGTCCCATTTACCTATCTACTTCTGTCTATCATCTTTTGAAAAGTGAGTCTTAGGAGTGAAACCAAGCCAACATTCCTGCCATTTTTATCCTTCCCGCCTACATGGAAACCACTTTACCCCCATGGCAGATGATTAATAGACAAAAGAACAAGGATATATACATTGTCTTTGTGGAAATATTTAATCCCAGAGTATTCCCTCCAGTGGATACCAGAGAAGGAGAAAGATAGCTTCAGAGGTTCCCAGAGTGAATTAATTACTTTGCAATTGCTATATTATGCAGTCTCTTGCATTTATAGCACTGTGCAAAAAGTGTTTCAAGGGAAGTAAGGCTTCTGCCCTTTAATTTGACGAAAAGCTGGAGCTTAGCTGATAGAATGGGATGCAATTTTTTACTATCTAAAAACTCAATAAAGATAATTAATTTGGGAGAAGACTAATATTTCAATGACCATGCTCAGTTCTCTTCCATTAGAGGATATACTTAAAGTTGAGAAATGACTTGGTTAATAATTTCCCTTGACTATATCATGAGAGAACACCATGGGCTTTATGTTTAAGATGAATTTATATGCCATCGCTTCTTAAGGGGGATGCAAATGCTTGCCCTTGGTAACTTCAGAACCCATCACTTAAGAAGATGAGCTCTTACTTACATGGTTCCATTACATAAGTCCCAAAGACCTCCACACATGTAATGAGCTATGCAATCTTAGGGCTGAAGTTTTTGTTTGGTTGGGTTTTTTTTTTTTTCTTTTTTTTTTAATGATTCTTCTTTTAATAGAGTTTTTGAATGGCTTTCATACTGCAAATATCTTGTCCTTTCCTTCTTTTTTTGTGAGCTGAACCTTCTCCTCCATAAAATGGTTTACCTCTAGATAGGGTCAGTCCTAGCTCCAGCTTGTGAAATAAGTGGTGTGACTGACATTTATAGTCTTGAATGGCATAATATGAGGGCAAGGGACACAAGTCTAGTTGTGAAATAAGATGACATCTTATCTATTGGGAACATGCATAAACGTTTTCCTTGTTCTTAAGAGCACACAGAGGTAAATGGCATCTTTTGCTGTTAGATATCTTTAATCTGCATGTAAACTACGATAAAGGGTAGCCACCATATACAACTAGAAGAGCACCTAACCTAGAAGATAGAAAGACAGCGAGATAGAGCAGCACTCAGGCTTTGACAGTGTCTTGGAGGGATTGAATTCAGTGACTCTGAAGTTAAGTGAGTTGCTAAACTGTTCTATTATCTGACATATTTCAAGTCTGAGTTTTAAGTTACTATTAGATAACATTATCTTAACAGTCATCCACATGAGCCAATCCTCTGGGTGAATGAAGTATTGGGCAAAGATGATAAAGATAAATCTGACGACTATGAGTCCCTTTGTAATCTTGATTTTGGTAATGGCACCATGAGTATTATATCTGCTACCAATTATAAACTGCATATTCTCTCTCTCTCTTTCTTTCTCTCTCTCTCTCTGTGTATATGTGTGTGTATATGTGTGTGTGTGTTATCTGACAATAATATCTTAAGGATTGCTTTCTCTGAGTATAAGTTAAAATTAATAATAAAACCTAGGAAATTTTATTTATTTAAATTTTTTCTAGAAATTCATGGATCAAAAAAAAATGAAGATATAGTTTAGAAATTCCTTAAACATCAAGAGTAGAAAAACAGCCTGAGAACTATAGCTCAGTGCTCACACAAGAAAATGGACATGTGATATCATATTACTGGAAAATCAGAATTAATATTGAATAATGAAAAATAAAGAAAACAAATTAATAGAACCGAAAAATAATATAATAGGAAAGGTCATCAGATATTGGTTTTTTGAAATGATTAATCAGATAAGCCCAGAACAGTTAATATTAATTTGAAGATAAACATAGGCAAAACACCAATTTGCAAGACACTGGACATCAGAATGAAGGACAATGATTCTTAAGAAGAGAAAAGCCCATGGGTACCCCAAGCTACTGTTATCTTGGGTTTTTCCAGCTGATGGCTGAGGGATGAGGACAAGGTAGAGTCCAGCAAGTTCTTTACCTTGCTGAGAAGTTCTTTCTCCCTGAGGATACAGAGCTGAGGAGCCAAAGATACCAATGGCCTGGAGTTTGTAGGGCAGAGCATAGGACCCAGAAAGTTGCACAGAGCACCTAGAACATGGTGTAAAGAAACTACCCAACGGTAGAAAAGGGGCCAGGAGTCAGCAATGCTCCAGAATTTACATAAGAACAGGACTAGTGATCCCCAAACCCGCAGTTCTCTAGAGTCCTCTTAAATGGCCCATAAGAGAACGTGAGAAAAACATTGGAGGTAGTGGGTGTACCTTCAGGGTTCACATGCAGATTCCTGATCAGAGAATCAGAACCACCCCCTATACACACTAAACTCAATGAGAGGAAAACTTCAATCCTCATGAAAGAGTTTTAATTATGTCAATACATGACATATAAAGCAGGCAAAAAGTAATAAAGATAATTTAATGATCATAATTTCAATACTTGCATATTTTCAGAGGACAAGGCCCATTTTAAGACTAAAATACTTAGTTTAAAAAGAATCAACTACAAAAAGCAAAAATCAACCTCATCTGTAAATATGAAAGCAAAATTCTAAACAATAAAGGAGTCTACCAATGTTTAAAAACAAAATAAAAAAAAGATATGCTTTAACCAATTAGGTGTTTTTCTCAAAAAATACAAGATTTATTTAGCATTATAAATATATTTCCACCCCAAAAGTTCAGGGAAGATCTATATGATTATTGTTTTAAAATTACAAATACATGTGTTACTTTAACAGGTTAGGAAGACATATATAATTGTATAGATAGATGGAGAACATTTTAAATAAAATCCAATTTCCTAGTCTTGAAATTTTTTGTAAATTATAACTGTGGAGAACTGGCTTACTCTGACATACTCCTCTACAAAATATTTCTAGCAGACCACATATTTACTGGTAAGTCCTCTTGAAGATTAGAAATAAGGACAAAAAACGCTATCATAACTTTTATTGCATTCTCTATTTTATGACATAGATGCTTACCATACTATCAGAGATACTAGCCATGGTAAGAAAGAAAGATAAACAAAAGGAATAAGAAAAAAGGGCAGTTTGCACACAATACAATTTTCTGTGTGGATAATTTAGGAGATCTCCAAACTTTTGGACTTACAATTTTATAAAATTGCCAATTCCCAAAAGTAACATGTAAAAGTTAAATTGCATTTCCAAAAATAGAAAGTACCTAGCAAAAAAATATTGGCAGTAGATACACAAGCTCTGTATGGGAAAAGCAACTTTTTGAAATAAATTAACAAAATTTTAAATAAAAGGGAGGCGATGTACATAGATAACAAAAACCTTTCAATGTCACAGAAGCCACCACAAATAGAATAAAATTTTAAGTAAATTTGTCCAGTAGCCATAGAAAAGGGGAACCCATGGCAATCACCAGAACACAATTAAACCCCTCCTATATTAGCAAAAGAAATCAGACATCACCAAATGTTACAGATGATGTAGCAAAATGGGAGTGGTCACACAGTTTCCACCGGCATGGTAATCAGTGCAATGATTTGGTATCACTTGTCAAAGTTGATCATGCACATATATAACCCAGTTTTTCACACTGTGCAGCATTTGTGCACACACTCTAGAAGATGTGCAAAGATGCTCACAGCATATCCATTACTGCAAAATAACAGATACTAGAAACCTGTATGTCCATCAATAAAACAATGGCTAGAGCCTTGTTTCTGCACCAGGCTACACCACAGAGAAATCAGAAGACTGGTGTTCAGTGCTCAAGTTTAATTTTTGTTGCTGTGATAAAACACTGACCAAAACAAACTTGGAGACGAAAAGGCCTTATTTCAACTTGCAGATAACATTATTTCACAGGAAACCAAGGCAGGAACCATGGTGGGAACATTGCTTACTGGCTTATTCCTAGTCCCAGGCCCATCTGCCAAAGGATAACACTACTGAACTTAGATTAAGACCCTCTACCTACATCAATCAGCAAACAAGAAAGTGACCTACAGATGTGAACACAAACCCAACAAATGGTAGCAGTTCCTCATTTGAGGTTTCCTCTTCCCAGGTGTGTCAAGTTGACAACTGAAACTACCTATGACATGGAGAGAATCAAAAAGAAAAACAGAAAGGACAAAACTATATAACATCTAGAGAGACATACTTACATTAATATTTGTGATAGTTTGAATATTCTTGGCCCAGGGAGTGGCACTATTTGGAGGTGTGGCCTTGTTGGAGTCGGTATGGCTTTGTTGGAGGAAGTATGTCACTATGGGCATAGGCTGCCCTGGAAGCCAGTCTTTTCCTGTTTGCCTTTGGAAGGAGATGTTGGATCTCACCTTCTCCTGAGTGTACAAGGCCTGCCTGGGCACTGCCATACTCATGCCTTGATGATAATGGACTGAACCTCTGAACCTGTAAGCCAGCCCCAATTAAATGTTCTTACAAGAGTTGCCTTGGTCATGGTGTCTGTTCACAGTATTAAAATCCTAACTAAGGCAATATTATATAGTCTTTTGTTATGATGAAACAAGCAACACAAAATGTACCTATGAGGATGGAAGGGGTGGAGTTTTTTTTTTTTTTTTTTTTTTTTAAGCAGTGGTTTTTGTTCAGTTTCTTAAACTTAGGTGAATTGGTACAAGAGTAACCACTTCATTCTTTAAATTATATATTTATACTAAAGGCTTCTCTCTTCTGTAGAGAGGAAGCATCTCACAACAAAAGATCTTTTCAAAGTAAAAAGCCAACAGAGATTGTAAATTATTGAGACACTTCCAGCTGGTATGATTGACTTAAGGGCTCCCTTTTGTAATAGAATTCATGCCCTGTTCAGAGAACCCATACCTCTTTATTTCTGCATGACTAGTGTTTTTGTTTGGACTTTCTTGGACATAGAGCATATGGGGGAGATTGGGGAGCAGATAGAATATTTTCTAGTTGACCATAGGAAGCAGCATTGTGAAGCAGGGAAGAAAAGAGACTCATAGACACTGATACAATTAGCTGTGTTCTCAATATCTTCGCTATGGACAGTAGAAGCACCCCTCATTAGGAACCACCAAGCAGTAATCAGAATGAACCCAGATTCTTCAGAAGAGCCAGATGCAGCACACTCACTGACTTTGCTCCCACTGGTTGAGTTAGTTCTGGGTGTGGTCATTCACTTACTACTTTGGGCCAGAGTTGGGCTAGACAGACATACAAGGCTTCCAAAAAAGTGCCTGGACAGAAATGGTTTTGTGCCTATGGTGACTTGAGGAGTAGATTCTGACAACAGATGAAAGCAGTGATAGGAGAGTATTTAAATTGTCTCACAAATTTATTTATTTATCTTTCCTTTAAAAAAAAAATAGATGCTTCTCGGGCTTGCATCTTGAAGAAGCTTTCTGTGATTTTCCCTGGACAGATTAGACATCTCGTCACACTTGGATGCTGCCTTAGGGTTATTATTGCTGTGATGGAACACTATGACTAAAAGCAAATTGGGGTCTAAAGAGTTCATTCCGCTTACTCTTCCATATCACAGTTCATCATCAAAGGAAGTCAGGGCAGAGACTTGGAGTCAGGAGCTGATGCAGAGGCCTTAGAGGAGTGAGAAGTGCTGCTTACTGGCTTGCTCTTCATGGCTTGCTCAGCCTGCTTTCTTATAAAACCCAGGACTACCAGCATAGAGGAGGCCCTACCCACAATGGATTACTCCTATACCCCCCAATACCAATGAAGGAAATGCCTTATAGGCTTGCCTACAACCCAACCTTAAGAACAAATTTTCTTAATCAGAGTTTCTTCTTCTCAAATGACCTTAGCGAGTATCAGATTGACATGAAACTATCCAGCACATATATGCAAAGGACCTAGGGCAGACCCCAACAGGCTCCCCAATGTCTGCCAGCCCCTGGACAATTGATTCTGTGGGCCTTATTCTTGTGGTGTCCCCAACTTCTTTGGTTCCTCCGATCCTTCCTCCTCCTCTGCAGAACTTCCAGAGCTCTGCTGAGTCCATGATTCACTGAAGAATGATACCCCAGACTCAAATAGTATGCAAAAGCAAAGAGCATTTTATTCTGTAGAAGCCAGCATGCTGGGGTCTACCATCTTCCAAGATAAAGGTGCCCCAGGAATCTCATACGTCCAATTTAAAGCACATTAGGAGAATTTCCGGGAGGAGTAGGTGACTTCTATTTTATTCTGTTTGCTCTATCTCTTGGGACAGTCCAGAACCATCCTGGGGTCGGGGGTGGGGGGTCCTAGAAACTGATGCTGAGGAAGTCTGGAAATTGCTGCTAACCCATTGTCAGTCCCTCAGGCCAGGTGGTGGGGCTTGGACTTGTCTGGACTTGTCTAGTTCTTGAAAACAGAGTTTTAGGCCTAGTCTCTGGAACTGCCAGTTTAAAGCCTGTCACGGAGGCAGCCTAGTCTGTCTCACTGCCTAATGTTGGGCTGTGATACTTTGCATCTGCTCCTACCAGTTGCTGGTCTCTCTGGTGATGATTATGCTATTCTTTTGCCTGCTTATGAGACCCTGTCCCTCCTACTGGGTTCCCTCATCCAGCCTTGATGTAATGGAATATGCCTGGTCTTATTGTAGCTTGTTTTGCCATATTTGGTTGGTGTCCCTGAAAGGCCTGCTCTTTTTCTGAGGGAAGCCAGAAGTAGGTAGAGCTGGGAGAGAGAGGCGGTGAGGGGGAGGGAGGGAGGGCAGAGAAGGAAAGGGAAACTAAAGATGGGATTAATATATGAGAGAATCAAAAAAAAAAAAAAAAAAAAAAAAAAAAAAAAACTATCCAGGACAGATGCTTCCATAATTTCCCGCCTGCTTCTCTAGAACTGTACTTAGCCATACAACACACATTAGCAATGTGTACTACTGCCACTCCCACCAGACTTTGTGTTAGTCATCTTGGAGCACTACAGCCTTAGTTTGGCTTGTGGAAATTAATTAAACACTTGAATGGAGGAGGGAGGAACAAAGTAAATATGGAAATAAGGTTGTAGCTGGAGCCAGGCAATAGTAAAAGAGACAAAGCCAGAGAAGGATGAATGAGTGGCCCACAGGACTTTGCCTCATTTTAACAGTTTTTCTAATTACCAACGCGCATTAGCTTCACAGTCAGTCTTTTTATTCCCTAGTGTGTGCCTGCATGTAGAGACCAAAAAGACTGATGTTGGCTGTCTTTCTCATCGCTTTCCAGTCTGTTTTTGATACAGGGTCACTCACTAAACCAGGAGCTCACTAGTTGGCCAGAATGCTACAGGGTCCTCTAGTCTCTACCCAATTACAGGCACCTGCTACCATGCCTGGCTTTTTATGTGGGCACTGAAGACCTGAGGTAAGGTTAGTGTGGTGAGCTCTTTAATGACTGAGTCATTTTTTCCCTAATTTTTAAAGACAG
Organism: Arvicanthis niloticus; assembly: GCF_011762505.2. Classification (NCBI taxonomy): domain Eukaryota; kingdom Metazoa; phylum Chordata; class Mammalia; order Rodentia; family Muridae; genus Arvicanthis; species Arvicanthis niloticus. The sequence continues at coordinate 127,699,510 of NC_047660.1, read as the reverse complement.
CGACAGTGTCACTCCTGTGTTTGTCCCTTTGCTGATGGGGGCCCAATAAAAGCCATGGTCTCCCTGCCCCTTCTCTCTTCTTTCCTCTCTCTCTCCTAGAGGCTGCTTCCATTTTCCTGCCCAATAAACCTCCCATGGGAGACCTGCTGCATGGTATGATTTTATTGGGACCTGGTGCCTAGTTTTCATCAATATTGACCTTCAGAATTACACTGACATTCCCAGTCAGGCTGGCTACCTACTTGGGTATCCAGGACTGGAGAGACTGGTGCTTCTTATAATCAACTGGTCCCCAAGACAAGGACGGGAATAAGATGGGGCTCCTATTCCTGATCCTACACTCACAGTCAGGCAAGTCTTTTCAGAGAAGCCAAAACAGTCTGTGGCAAAGCCACCCTGAATGTGCTCAATCTTGTCTAATCTTGGAAGCTTGGCAGCATTAGGCCTGGTTAGTAGCTAGATAGAAAAGTCAAGAGAGTTATACTACCTGACATCCCTTTACTTGGGAAAATAGAGCCCACCAGAGGATAAGGAAGAAGTTCTCCTGAGGAAGGACTCCATTCGATAGTTAACGCAAAACAGGCTACCTCAATGATGGCACACCTGTTTTTACTGGAAGAGAACCAATGTGTGCAAGTCTTACAGTGATCGATACCATTTCAAGTTTGTTGCCATAACTAGACATTTAAGTTCAACAGCAGAAGAGGGAAAGAGGCCAGAATTTAAAGAAACAATATATATTTAGTCTCACACTAGAGAGATGTTCCAAATGTATATATTTAGCAGTTACTGTTAACATTTTAAAATAAAACAAACTTTTCAGGGAGAATAAATATCACATGTACTTGGCACAAAATTCAAAAGGCATAGGCTCGTGCCACGAAAGCCTCTCTCCTACCCTGAAAATTACTTTCAAGTGATATTTTTGTAATTATATATACTCAGAACTGTATTTCATTTCACATGCCCTTTCTTCCTGATTTGATGAGAATGAAGTTCTCAATTTCCAAATGAATGTTGGGAGCACAATCTGCCTGCAAGTCAGACTGCATGGCCCATTTGTTTCTAGTGTAAGGTAACTCATTAGCTTTTAATTATGCATCAAACGCAGCACGTGCAGAAATATTAAGCCCAATGCAAGTAACCACACTGCTTCTGTGATAGCTTGAGTTCCAAATTCTAACCAAGCCTGATTTCCTGATTTGATCTACTCTAAAACCCCAACAGATCCCATCCCCCCTACTTCCCTAATCTTTCCACTAGAATTTCCAACCTAATTCCCAGGATAGAAGGGATAAACTGTTGGTTGATGGTTTGGTGATGGGATTTGAGGAGAGTAACTGTGCAAACCACCTACCAACTGGGAGGGAGCACCTGAGCCACAGTGGTACTTTAAGATCACTAGAGGTTGGAGACACATCACTCAATAGGACTTGGAGTTTGGTATCAGGGATGGCAATAAGTGTCTTTAACTTATAGACAATTGGCCCGGAATGGTGATTCCCCCAGACCAATTGCCACTTTCCTTCTACAGACAAATTACTGTCCAGAAAAGGACACACTTGCAGAATAGTCGACTGATTATATCTGCCTAGACAGAGTAATCAGCCCTTAATAATTCTGCAGCACTAAGGTCTGTCGGATGATCCTGGGCCAGAAGGCAGAAGAACAGATGCTCCAACGTTTTGAAGTAGAGCGAGTGTCCAGGTGTTCAGAGGTCTCTATAAATTGGCTAAGTTTTAGAAACTATGATTTGTGCTTCCCACAATTATAGTTAACTCAGTCATTCTGGATTTCTGATGGGGTTGAAAACATATAGCTATTGACCTTAAGAGAAAAGATTTGAGTGGATGGTCGTCAACTGACATTCATCCTAAAGCCAGGTTCAGAACTACATGTTTTAGTTAGAATAGATGACAGAGGAGCTGGTTAGTCAACAAAAGGATGGACTGGGTATTAGGACTATCCTGTACCTCACTGGTACAAATTGGCATAATTATGTTCTAATTGTATTTTGAGAGAAAAGTTTCATTTTAACAGGAAGGGTGATGTGTAGGAGGAGCTAAGGTAGGAGGAGTACTGAGAGGAAGAAAAGGAGTAAGAAGAGGAGAAGAAGAAGGAGAGGAGAAGCTAGGTGATGAAAGAGAGAAAGAGGGGGGAGACAGGGAGGCAGATATTCATGTATCTCCACCAGTCAAAGATAGTTGTTATATCTAGGTTGGTCAGTGGGTTACACCTCTGATTGAACAATTCCAAACTTATAAAGCCTATGATTAACATTATTTTTAAAAAATGTATAAATGCAAAAAGGAAAAGGGGGCATGGGATAGGGGTTTTCTAAGGGGGGTGGGGGGGAATGGGGAAAGGGGATGCCATCTGAAGTGTAAATAAAATATCTAATAAAAAAAAAGAAAAAAAAGAAAAAAAAAACTTATAGACAATTGAAAAGGTCCATAGTCCGTTTAAAGACATGCAGTGATACTTGTCCTATCTCTTAGTTTTAATTAATATAATAGAAAGGAAAGTGTTTTTCATGATTAATTTTTTTCTTTACTTCAAAGAAGCATAATTCTTTTATATTTTGTTTCAAAATCAACTGACCATCATGACCTGTGTCAAGTATTTTGGTGATTTAAAATATAATATTTATAATCAATTTACCCCCCCCAATAGAAACCAACATATAATTAAGCCACATGGTTTTCTTCTTTATCACTTAATTAAATGAGCAAATATGTTAGATGAAGATATACTCTTGGAGAGGGGTCAGACAGTCTTCTGGGAAGAAGCTGCCATGGGAATAAAGAATATTCTCACAAAGGAACTTGTATACACACTAACAAATAGTTGTAATTAAAAGGCTACAGACCAATAAATTCAGAACATCACCAAAGAGAACTAACAGGACAGTATTTACAAGTATAACCCAAGAATATGAGAGGTTCTACAGTTGGGTATCAGCTAAAGAGACTAAAAATGGCATTTGATAAAACTCAACATGTAAAAGAAAAAAAACTGAAAGATTCTTCTGCCCCCAAAATCAACTTCTTACATAATGGGAAAACATTACCAACAGTAGGGAAAGATGCCCATATGCCAATCACTATGTAACACTGGGAACCAGAGTCGGAACTAGTACAATTGCATCTAAAAAGCATTTAACCTTACAAGATCTGGAAGAAGGAAAAAGATATATCTCATTGAAAAATATGATTATATAATTGAAAAACAAAAGCTGGACACATTACTAAAAAATAAGAGAATTCAGTAACAAAGTAGGATATAAAATTAACATAAAAGTCAATAGCTTCATATGAATAAGATCAGAAGGAAGAAATAATGCTTGATAGACATCTCCATTTCTAAGGTAGTTTTGTAAATGTTCTATCATTGGAATATAAATTCCATAGCCAAATGGGACCATTTAAAGATGAAGATATTCCTTTGACTAGTTTATCATGACCCCAATTCAATAGAATGTTAACTTTTATCTTGTCATTATCAGATGTTAAAATAATTATAAAGTCAAGCCTTTTTTAAAAAATCATTTATCTGAAAACATATGTTAATGAAGTATCTCCTGTGATGGGTTATCTTGCCAACTTACTGGAATTTAGAGAGTATTGTGTTAGAACCAGACAGATCACACCAGATCAGTACAGTTCCACGGAGAGAGGTCTATTGTGGGGAAAAAGGACAAAAGGGGGCAAGGAAGACAAAGAGGGAAAAGCCTTTTATTTCGGCTGTGACATAACTTCTTGAAGGTAAAGGTGGGAGGTGGACTAGGTAGACAGTGGGAATGTATGGCGATTGCCATGGCAACAGATGGGTCGTCCTTGTGGGTGATGTCACTGTCATCTCTGAATTCAGAGGCAATCTGCTACTGTATAGCCAATTCCTGACTAGAAAGTCAGTTCTTGATGCCAAGAGAGATAGCCAGAAGGTTTGTAAACCACGTGTGTGGACATTTCTACAAATGATTGGATTGTGATAACTCTGACTCTGTCATTGTTTTAGGCCATTGATGGACTTAAAGTTTGAACAGATAGACTATTGGGAGGTGGTGGGGCAATAGGTGGGGGTCTGAATTGAGGAAGCAGAATCTTGGGGCTGCTGCTGCAGAATGTGTCTTGGCTCTGTCTCCTTTTTCACTTCTCTTTGTTTCCTGGCTGCCATGACTTGAGCAACTTTCCTTGGCCATGTTCTTCTGTCATGATATTTTTGCTTTGTCACAAACACAATGGCAACAGAACCAGCTACTCAGGAGCTGAAACCTCTGAAGCCAGGAGCCAAAAATAGATATCTCTTAAAAATTGTTCATGGCAGCAACGAAAAAGTAACAAATCCATTTGTTGATACCAGGGAAAGAAAAATCACTCTCCAACCTGCCTTTTGTCCCCTGGGGTTGATGAGAGTTGGACTTATTTGAAAGAGAATGGGGGGAGGGGTAACTGTATAAGGTGTATATTAATCAAGATAAACGTGTTTACATTTAAGTCAGGCTAGAACATTAATGTCAAAATGGATCAGCAGTGGAGGATATAGCTTGCTTCAAAAATGGAAGCTTTTGTTCTTTATAAAGTTGGCTAAGCCTTCAAACTGACTTCCCACATGGAAGCTGAAAGCTGATTTCTCTAGCAAATTGGCATCCTAGGGAAAGCCAGGTACTTTAAATTATTTTAATTAGGAGAAGCTAAAGGTTACATTAAAATTTTCTAATTAGTGATAGTTGATAGAGCTAGGTTACACACACACAGAGAGAGAGAGAGAGAGAGAGAGAGAGAGAGAGAGAGAGAGAGAGAGAGAGAGAGAGAGAGAGCTAGACACAGTTAAAGATAGAACAAGCCAGAGAAGAAGCCAGATTAGAACATATTGCCAAAATTAGTGTGAGGCCAACCAGAACAATTCAGGAAAAGCTGAGAAAAGCCAGACTGAATCAATCAGCTTGAAGAAGGGTTTGAACCAGAGCAGCTGAGTTGAATCAACTAGCCAGATCAGAAAGAACTAGGAAGGGTGAGCTTATTCAGCAGTAAGTCTCAGAGGCCGAAAACATTCTAGGCCTAGGTTAGATTGTACAGAGGCTTCCAAGATTAGCTTAGCATATGGAGGTAGTAAGCCTCCAGACAACAATAAAAGTCACTTTTACAACTTGATGACTCTGCACAGAACTATGGCAATAAAGCACACACAGCCATGCTTCAGAGAGCTTTGCCTCTGTTCAGGAGGAGAATGTGGTCAGATACTGGTTTAAATGGGCTTAACTATTTAAAGGTAAGCACAATGAAACAAACAAAAGGATTTTGAAGTTGTGTGACATGGGGTGAGGATCTGAGTCATACGTGGCATTATGATTACTAATCTTTAGTAAAGTTGAAAAAAATTTGATATGGTAACCTCTAGAGGATTCTAGGCACAGCAGAAAATGTGGGCAGGAAAATGATTCATCCCTATGCACAACCTTGGAAGACTGAGTTTGCATGGCTAGGGAAACAGTATAATGACTTTCAAGAGCAAAGAAACAAAAGTTAACCAAATAATCACTTACTCAAATAAAAACCTGACTGACAGGTTGCTCCAGAGACGCTATGGACAAATAAGTGTCACTAACCCTAAGTCTGACATACAGCCTGAGGATCCAAATGATGCAGATGTCATGAACCTTGTTTCAAAGGGATGTGGTGATAATGACTTTACCTTTATTTTCCTTTATTTCCATAGTATGAGAATGGACCCCTGAGGTTCATATATTTGAATATTTGGTCCCCACTTGGTGAACTGTTTGGAAAGATTAGGAAGTGCAGCCTTGTTGGAGGAGTCTTTTCACTGGGACTGTGAGGTTTCAAAAGCCCACACCCTTCCCAGCTAACTCTCTTTTCCTCAGGGTTGTGTCTCAAGAATTCACCTCTCAGCTCCAGCTCCAGCACCACACCTGCCCGCCTGCTGCTGTGTTCTCCATCACTAAGGTTGTGGACTAACCCTCTGAAACCCTAAGACCCAAATTGAGTGCTTTTTTTTATAAGTAGCCTTGGTCATGGTGTTTTATCATAATAGAAAAGTAGCTAAGACAGACTTTGGTCCCAGGAAATGGGTAGGCTATTGCCGTGCAGGTCTGACCATGGTGATTTTAAAACAAATATTAAAGACTTGGAGATTTTTGGACTAGAAAGGTACTTGAGCAGTTTAAACATTGCTTAAAGAGCCATCCCAGTAGGATTTTGGAAGATAGTAGAGCTGAGAACAATGTAGACTATGGAGGCCCAGCTCAAAAGGTTTCAGAGGGGAATAATATTAGCAACTGGGCTAGAGAACATTCTAGTGAATTCTGGTAAAGAATGTGTCTGGTTTTTTTGTTTTTTGTTTTTTGTTTTTCTCTTATAAGAGGACACCTGAGGCTAAATTGAGAACTAATGAACAAATTTCTTTGGTGGAGGAGATTTCAAGACAGCTTAATATTGACTCTGTGATACATATATACTATCTATCTATCTAGTATATATATCACATATATTATAAGATATTAATCACATTTAGGCAAGTCTACAACAACAAAGCAAAGTGGGGAGCACAGTGTGAAGGTAAAAAAAAAAAAAAAAAAAAAGAAATGCTCCAGGAAATTTAATGTTTGAGCCAAGGCCTGTGCTGAAAGAGAGGAAAAGATTAAAGAAAGGCCTGCTTTGAAGTGGAGTACAGGGAGGGAACCCTCAGGGCAAGACCCCACCTAGTAAAAAGGAAAGGCCCGAGGAATTTTTAGTCCCTAAAAAGCAATGTTAAGCTTATGCAAATATGATTCAAGTGGTGGTGGTGGAGGGGGCTCTATCCCAAGAGGGTAGTTGAACTTTAAAGTATGTTCAATGTGGTTCTGGCTTTTGAGTCCTTAAGGATAAGTAAGTAAAGGAATTATGTGATCTCCTCTCTGACTAATGAGAGCCACTGAGGCCAGGCATGTGGCAGGGGAGTCCCCTGTATGAAGGCCAGGAGAAGCCTTTATTTTCATAAAGCCATGAAAATGAAGCAAGCCTGCCTTGTGCTGGAAACTCCAACACGTTAGGAATGGAGCACTGTGCAAGGAGCACTGCAGGCAGGAATGAAACCCATCCAAGAAAGGAAAGTGTGTTCCTGTCAACAAAGCCGGAAGGACAGAGCCATCTAAACCCACTGACATCAGAGCTACAGGATGTAGGGTTTGCCTTACTGGGTTTGGTCCAGTATTTCCTCTGTGTGCCCCCATTTGGGATGGTAATATACATTCTGCTGTGCCACTGTATGTTATTTGGTTTTGTTTTATTTTATAGGAGTTACAGTTAAGAGATCATCTTGAATCTCAGAAGAGACTTGGAATTCTGAAACAGTGTTAAAACTGGAAAAGACTATAGAGACCTTTGAAGTTGGATTAAATGTAATTTGCATTGTGGTGTGGCTACAAGCCTATGGGGCCTGGGAGAAGAATACATTGATTTGAATGAGAACACACCCACATAGCCTCATATATTTGAATACTTCATCCCCAGACGGAGGAATTGTTTGGGAAGGTGGGACTTCATTGGAGAAGGTATGTCACTGGGCATACACTTTGAGGTCTCAAGATCTGAGCTCACAGCTGCTTCTCCAGTACCATGCCTGCTGTCATGCTTCCCACCATGACAGTCATGGACTCTAACCCTCTGAAACCATAAGCTTCATATGAAATGCTTTCTTTCAAAAGTTGCCTTGGCCATGGTGTTTTATCACAGCAATAGAAAGCTAACTAAGAAACTGACCTCGAACTCACCATGTACCTAGGCTGACTTTAAACTGGTTTCCCCGTGCCATTTTTTTCCTTTCTCATACAATACATCCCAACCACAGTCTCCTCCAAATTTACTATTCCTCTGTTTCCCTTCAGAAAAACGCAGGCATCCTAGTGCTATCAACTGAACACAGCCTAACAAGATACATGAATCCCTTTTCATTTTCTTAAGGCCACAAATATTCAATCAGGAAGCCTCTACCTAATTTGACTACATTACAATGGCTCTATCTCCATCCTTTTAACAACTGAGGCTGGAAAGTACCTTTCAGCAGAGAATCCCTCACAGGACAGAAACTATTCCCAAACCTCAGTTGCTTACTCCAAGTTATGAATATCTATTTCATAAGCACTTCCAATTTGGAGGTAAACTACTTATGGAGATGTGAAGTTTAATTACCTAGAGGCAGGAAGGTACTCCCTTTCAGATCTCAGAGATGGGAAATATAATACATGTTCATGTCTCCCTGCTATCATTTGTTGGCTCATTCATTAGCATATGTATGACGCCACATTCATGCTTGCACTCATGCAGCTATGCAATATTCAAGTCAATGAGGTCCTAGGGTGCCACGCTAATCACTCTGGCTGTGGAGATGAAAAGCAACTCTGCCAGCATGATCTGTGTAGCCCAGGGTGTGTATGGAGAGACGAATCAATAGCTACAACAGAGAGCAAAAGTGGGAGCTGCGGAAAGCACATCCGAGGGGAAGCTCTGCAGAGAAGGCTAGGAGTAGGACCCTGGCAAACATCACATCTGATACAAGAGCTCAGGATAGCCTAAAGCATAATCTTTGGGTAGAAGCAGAAAGTTGTGTTTTATCAGAACTGTTTATTTTATTCTTGGATTTTTAATGAAAATTCATAAGTATTACACAAACAAACAAAAAAGCTCAAACCTGTATTTGCTGAAGCAAAGGGAAATGGAAGAAATGAGATTTTTTTTTTTTTAATTCCTATCTACTAAAACTGGCAGGAAGTTAAATTCCTCTGTGTGCCTGTGGGTTATCAGCTGAACTGTTCTAACTTATTGATTTTAGTGAACATCACAGACATGAAGCAACTCAACAACTTAGCTATCATCCCCTGTCTTAGTATTTATCTTAAAGATGAAATTTATCCTAAAGTAGAGATATGGATGAATATTTTACTGATAATCTTTTACTGGAAACAGCCTAAATGTCTGCCCTTGGGAGATAAATATATTATGTTTAAGCCTATGAGATAGAATGACACATAGCCATGAAAATATTAATTTCAAAAAGCATATTAACACATGACTGTATTCCAAGGACTTGTAAGACTGAGGCAGAAGGATCCTGAGTTCAATTAGAAAGACCCTGTCACAAAAGACAAACAAACAAACAAACAAACAAAAACAAATTCATATACTATGTGGCAAAATGGGAAAAATTTATTCACGTGTGCACACATGGGTACGCAACAAGTACACATGCAGGTGTGCACACATGTGTATGGAGGCTACAGGTCAACCTCAGATGTTATTCCTCAGGAGTCATATACCTTGTCTTTAAGTGTGTGTGTGTGTGTGTGTGTGTGTGTGTGTGTGCATGTGTGTGCATTTGTATGTCTATGTGAGTATATGCGTATATGCATACATGCTCGTGTGTGAGAGAGAGAGAATCTGATGAGTAACTGTGTTCTCTCCCTCCACCTTTATGTAGTCCCAGGAATTGACTAGGTCATCAGACTTCTGGGGCAAACAACTTTACCTGCTGAGCTTTCTCACCAATTTGTCTTTTTTGTTTTGTTTCTCAAGACAGGGTTTCACTGTAGACTGGCTGTCCTGGAACTCACTCTGTAGACCAGGCTGGCCTCGAACTCACAGAGATCCACCTGCCTCTGCCTCCTGAGTGCTTGGATTAAAGATGTGCACCATTACGCCCTGCAAGATAGGAAATTTTAAAAATTAAAATAGTAAGCCTCAAAATGATGACACAAAATGAACCCACATTCATAGTAATGTGAAATATGTGTGTTTTCCATCCACATGTATCCACAGATAGTTACATTTACACATGCTCACAAATATCTATTTATCTTTCCTGTCAGTCAAGACACTCTGAATTATGTTATGCCCTGAAATTCTCTGCTGCTTACAACCACAGAGTTTGTTTCACTGTCACATGGCCTGCCAATCCCTAGCCAACAAGTTGCTGCAGGTCTCATAGCTACTCCAGGACCTACGTGGATAGCATGGAGTCCATCTTAAGGCAAGCATCCATGTTTGTAGAAGCAGATAAAGAACATGAGGACCTCTGAGCTGTCTCTGAATCGGTTCAGCAGGGTGTGGGAGGCCACCAAGCAGACAACATTATTGAATACCTCCTTTATATATCTAAAAGTGTTCAAGAGAGAGGGAGAGAGTGGTTAGAAGGCTCAGTGGTTAGGAGCAGTGACTTCTTCCAGGAGACCCAGGTTTGATTCCAATACGGTGGCTCACAATTGTCTTTAACACCAGTCTCAGGGGCTGTGACACTCTTTTCTGGCTTATGCAGATGGTGTATACACGTACATGCAGACAAAACATCCATACATATAAAAATAAAAGTAAGCAAATCTTTAATGGAAGAGAGAGGGGGTGGAAAAAATACTTCATGGCACTCTTCTAGTGGGGTGGTGACAAGATTATAAATATTTTTTATGTTGTCTTTTCAGTAGTTTTCAATTTTATTTTGCTTATGTCATTTTTTTTTTTTACTTTTAAAATAACACTTTAAAGTAGTGTGTAATTCTTGAGCACTGTAGGGATGTAGTGACTGAAGCTGCCTCTCACACGCCTTCTTTCTACTCCCAGTCCCTGCTCCTACCCCAGAAGTAGCCATGGAGTAAAGTTTGCTGCAGTCTTTCAGGATTATTTTTAACATATGCATCCATAAACATAAGCACGAATATTCATAAACTCTTATGAGAGAAAAAGAAAAAGCAGCATATAAATTAATCAATATACATATGATTTTAATAAAGTAGTTTCTCATAAAGAATGCATAATTCATCCATAACAGCTCACCGTCCTTAACAGTGTCCTTTTAACTCATTCACGCTGTTCTTTTTCCTGTCTTTCAAGTTTTCCCAGCTTCCGTCCGGTTTAGTCACTGGCCTTTCACTTCACAGCTGTGCATCATGTCTTTATGGCTCTGGGCCCTGCCTCCATTAGCTACTTTTTCTCCTTGCGGTGGCCAAAGAAATTTATGGAAGGAACCGTTTGGTTTTGCCTCACGGTTTGTAGGTACAGTCCGTTATTGTGGGTAAGCCACGATGCAGGAGCTAAGGCAGCTGGTCACACTGCATACAGCCATGAATGGAGCAACAAACCCTTCTCCTTTTTATTCATTAAGGACCCATGGGATGGCGCCACCCAGATTTAGGGTGGGCTGACTCATCTCAATGAACACAGACATTTGGCTCCTCCGTAATTGTATATCCTGTTAAGTTGGCAATAAATATTAAAGGTCTCGTTGGCCCTGGCTGGGAGCAAGAGCCACAAGACTTTCACTTTACTGAGGAGCTTCAACCAGCACCCCTTTCCACATTCCAGGTGTGTAAGGCACCAGCCCAGCTGCTCAGCCTCTGGGAGAGGTGTGTGCAAGTATGAACTGACCTCAGGCTAAGGATGTGAAGCCTAAGCTCATTACTGAGAGAAGTCTGGAGTAATGATTCTCATGGTGGTCTGTAGGAGTCTATATGGTTTACAGCGCGGGTCAATATTGTTATCTTGATTAGAAAGTAATAAAGGAAGCTGCTTATTTCACACTAGAAGTTTATAAGCAGAGCGTGCAGGCAAATCAGAGCATTGATTGCCAACAGGAGAAACTGGATGTGGTTTGTAAGGGACTCCCTGTGACCCTGGTGGTTTGTTTCTGAAACTAAAACTATTCTGAAAATAACTTTTTAAAGCAATGCTTATTATATCTTATGGTCATTTATTCAAAATTACAGAGTTTCCCCATCAAAGGTGGAATCTCAAGAGTCTACATAGAAAATTCAAATATCTAACCCTCTGATAAACATATAGACAGAAAGAGCAGAAATAACCAGAAGAGCGATTTGAATGTTAGCATTCCTTCTAGGCTCCACACCATAGTTACTGGGCAACAGCCAGATATGCCTGACTCACTATAAAAGGGGCTGCTTGCCCGTCTTCTCTCTCTCTCTTGCTCTCTCCCTCTCTTCCCTCTCTGTTCCTTCTCTCCTTGTTCCCCCCTCCACATATTCATAGCCAGCCTCTTCTCTCTCTCTTTCTCTCTCTCTCTCTCTCTCTCTCTCTCTCTCTCTCTCTCTCTCTCTCCTTTCTCTCTTTGCCTTTCTCTGTCTCTACTAACGCCTCAACTTCCCTCTCCATTCCCTGAATAAGCTCTATACCACTATACCATCTATAACCGTTGTATGGCTGGTACCTCAGGGAGAAGGGATGCCTCAGTATGGGCCAACAGAGGCACCCCTTCTCCTGCACCATACTGCACCTATACTAAACATATGTTTCCTGGTTTCCTTTTCTTTTTTATAAAACACAACAAGAACACATAACAACAGGTAAAAGTTCCTTCTGGGAGCTAGCCCAGTCAGAGAACTTAGATCTACATGTTGAGCTTCTGTGGCTTATGCTGTATTCAGTGACAACCAAAGGAGACACCGAGTGTGATTATAGCACTACCTGTCACAGAACAGTCAGGGTAACAAAGAGACATGGAGTGTGATTCTACCACTGCCTCATTCAGAATAGTCAGGGTAACAATTTTGGAAAAGGCAGAATGACATTTTTCAAAGGATGTTTCATAGAATGGGATTTGGTTTCAGGTGACACACAAAGTAGTGTGTTCAAATAAAGTTTGAGAAACACCTGACCAAATCAAAGCACTACTTCTTCCTTGCAGACTTGGGTAGAATCTTTGGCTTCTGAGAGAACGTGGTAAGTGAATGAGATCGGGAAGGTGTGTGCTGCACCACTGACAGCACCAGACTTCTGGACATGATGAAAGTGTCCTATAGTCCGATGGGACCAGCTCCTTGGCTGGTGCGCACTTCAAATGTGCACCCACACCAAGTAAATGTTAGTACATTTCAATAACCACAGGTGTGAATAAACTAAACAAATGTGGCAACTGATTATTTCACAAAATAAGGCAGAATTAGATTATCTCAAGGGCCAACCATCAAAAGAACACACCGCAGTGAACATTTATATAAAGAACTCATTCTCAAACCTTTTGTTCTCAGGATTGCCTGACATTTATGTAAAAAGTCATCAAGGACCCTAAAGAGTATTTGTTCCCAATTATACCTATTGATATTTATTATAGTAGATGAGAGATTAAAAAAATACTTCTTAATTAATTCCTTTAAAAATATTGTCAGGCTGGAGAGACAGTTTAATGGGTACACAAGCGTGAGAGATGGAGCACAGATCCCCAGGACCTGTGTAGACTCACTACTGGGGCAGGTGCACGCCTGTAATCTCAGCTTGCCTACAGCAAGATAGGAGACGGAGACAGGAGAATCCCAGAAGTGTGGGGGCCAACAAGCCTGGTGTCTACAGCCATGAACAACAAGCACCTCCTCCTTCAAAGAAGGCGGAAGGCAAGCACTGATACCTGAGATTGTCCTCTGACCTCCATACACACATTGCATAAATGGGTGTTTATACTTACACACGTACTCACGCTCACACATATGTGAGTATGTACACATGGTCTCCATTAGGCTTCTGTTGCTGTGATAAAGACTATGGCCAAAAACAACTGGGGAGGAAAGGGGTTATTTCCGCTTACGTGTCCTGATCACAGCCTATCATAAAATAAAGTCAGGGCAGGAAGTCAAGGCAGAACCCCGGAAGTAGGATTTGAAGCAGAGACCCCTGGGAGGAAAGTGCTGCTCCCTGGCTCGCTCCCAACAGCTTGCTCCCTTAGCCTTCGTGTGCACCCTAGGGCCACGTGCCTAGGGCTGGCACCGCCTACAATGGGCTGGGCCCTCCCATATCAATCACTAATTAAGAAAATGCCCTACAGCGTTGCCTACAAACCAGCCTTACGGAGGCATTTTCTCCATTGCGGGTCTCCTCTGATAACTCTAGCTTGTGTTGACAAACAAGCAACTAGCACATAAACATTTTTAAAAGATAGAAATAATGTTAGTTGTTTTCTAGCTAGTGAGAGTCCTCTGTTCCTTTCCAAGAAAATGTCTGGCAGATCCCCCTGTCTGCATAAGTATCATTCATCCATCCCTCAGTTATGTTTTCCCGTGAAAATGGTGTGTTCCGTGAAAATGCAGCCAATACAGTTAGCAGCTCCTAGAATCGGAGCTCACGCACACGTACCCCAGCAGGGGCCTGAGAGCACTCTCTGCACTTTCATTTCCTCAAGGGCTGACATTTCACGAAGTCAGTGATTTTTATTAGTTTTTTCGTTAGCCGCAAGCCTGACAGTGTAGATTATGACGACAGTCAGTACAATTTCAGTAGCGACGCTGACCTTGAGTTAAGGCAATAGCCGTTTATATGCTATAAAACCAGGTTAGCACCTTCAGTGAGGGAGGTGCTAGCCTTAGAATTATGAAAATGGTTTCCAGCTCTGTGGTCTTAAGCATCTCTGAGATATCAGAGATCTATGGTTCAACACCAAGGAAAGGCTGCTCTACGTAAAGTGTGGGGGTTGGGAGGAACAAACCGAGAGGGGCAAAAGTGTATTTTGATTTCATCATATTTTGAAGGAGACTCCAGACTACACGGAAGTAAAATACCACACTTTGCAAACACATCCTACAGAAAATGACAAGGAAAAAAATAAAAAGGAAAAAAATCTAGGGAGGAGAATCTGGGCCTTTAACAAAGATAGGCAGCGCTTGTCAAAATTCAAATTGTTTGCTGAACACAGGTTGTGAGAGGAGAATGGAGTCTAGCTCACCGTAGCAAGTAAAGTGGAGGTGCAAATCATACTCCCTGAAATGTGACTGTTATTACTCAAGAGCAACTTGACGGTGTAAATGATCTAATATGACATTCAAAAGCTATTTTTTTTTCAGAGCTGAGGACCGAACCCAGGGTAGGCAAGCGTTCTACCACTGAGCTAAATCCCCAACCCCTAAAAAATATTTTTTTAATTTTTTAAAGATTTATTTATTTATTGTATGTATGTGAGTACTCAGTACACTGTCACTGTCTTCAGACACACCAGAAGAGGGTGTCAGATCCCGTTACAGATGGTTGTGACCATGTGGTTGCTGGGAATTGAACTTAGGACCTCTGGAAGAGCAGTCAGTGCTCTTAACCGATGGGCCATCTCTCCAGACCCTGCTCTTTCTTTTTTTTAAAGGTATATTTTTTATTTTCATGTGTATATTTTTAAAGGTATATTTTTTTTATTTTCATGTGTATTTACGAGTGCCCACACGTAGGTTTGTGTACCGCATATATATGTAGTGACAAAGGAAAGCGGAGAAGCAGTCAGATTCCCTGAACTGGAATTACAGGCAGTTGTGAGCTGCCATGTGGGTTCTGGGAAATGAGCCTGGGTTCTCTGCAAAAGCAACAAGTGCTCTTAACCACTGAACCATCTCTCTAGCATGCTATTACCAGCAAAATAACCTGAACTATGAAGTAAGAAAGATTACTGCCAGACATGATGATACACACTGGGGATCCTAACACTCAGGAGACTGAGTCGGGTGGATCATAAATTTAAAACCATCCTGGACTACACAGTGAGTTCTAGGTTAGTCTGGGGTCCATAGTGAAACTCTATCTCAGAACAAAACCAAAAACAATCTTTCTGTTAAAAATTAAACTGTATACATTGTTAATTTTGTAGAATTCCCTTTAAAAGTGTAGTGCTTTAATTTTGTACAGATCAGAACCAATTTCAAGATACCATCACATTTCTTTTCACGTTTATTCTTGTGCTTGCAATCCCTGACTGCCTCTCAGGTTTATAATCCAGGGCAGGTTTTACTTTTTCCTTCCCACATAAATGGATGGCATTTATCAGGCACGACTCTTGTTTTCCACATGATATTTGGTTGGTTCTCTCCGCACTGGGGCTCTCATGTGCAGTGATTTCCCTACTTCTCATCCAGCTTCCTTCTTTGCACTTTCGTCCAATAGGAAGGACCCTATCATGTGGAATGAAGAATGGAGGACAAAACCCACTGAGCCAGAGGCCGGTTCTGCAGACAGTGGTTCCTCCCTCATCCTGTGACAAACTTTCTAGTTACATACATATGGCTTACAACATCCAAAGACTTATAGCAGTAGTAATAACGGTGATGATGATGATGGTGATGATGATGATGATGGTGATGATGGTGATGGTGATGATGATGGTGATGGTGATGATGGTGATGATGGTGATGGTGATGATGGTGATGATGGTGATGGTGATGATGGTGATGATGATTTAAAGCTTCGCCTGGAGAGTCTTTAACAATACAGAAAGAATATAAGAGTGTTTGATCACTTCTCTCTGATTCCCATGGCAAATACTCTGGTCTGTTTTCTAAGTGGAAGGGGAGCCTCTTGTACCTTGTTCCCAGTAGGAAGATGAAGGACAAGTGCTACTAAACACTGCCAGGAAAGGACTATTCGGTGGCTCATCCCCTCTGCCACTGCAGCTCCTGTACCTTCTGCAGACTGTAACAACTCCTGCTCTGCCGCTGGGATGATGCACATTCGGATGTGTAACAGTCTTCCTGGGACACTGGTAGGCAGCCGCCTCCTGTTCTCAGTTCCTGAATGGTTAGAAAAAGAATGTGTGCAATTTATATTTGTTTCTCATGGTGGGGCGTGTCCCTCTTAAAAAGTTCAAACAAGAGCTTTAAAAAGTTCACTGGGTGATCCTTAGCACGCTGAGACATGTTGAGGACTCAGCTCCAAACATCTACACCATCCCCTCCAAGGCCCAAGGAATACAGGGAGAAAGAGGGCTGTGTCTTAGCGTTTTACTGCTGTGAACAGACACCGTGACCAAGGCAACTCTTATAAGGACAACACTGAATTGGGGCTGGCTTACAGGTTCAAAGGTTCAGTCCATTATCACCAAGATGGGAACATGGTGGCCTGCAGACAGGCATGGTGTAGGAGGAGCTGAGAGCTCTACATCTTCTGAAGGCTGCTAGGAGAATACTTGCTTCCAGGCAGCTAGGACTAGGGAATTAATGCCCACACCCACAGTAACACACCTATTCCAACAAGGCTATACCTCCTAATTGTGCCACTCCCTGGGCCAAACATACAAACCATCACAGACTGAAAATTGCAAGAACTAGAGAATGGGAGGGAGTGAGCAGATGCTTCCTCTGTGAGGATGGAACTCTAGCTCTCACAAACCTGCAGCATTCCACCACTCCCAGGTTGGGAGGGTGTCTAGGCAGTTAATGGTTGCTAAGGGAAGAACAGTTGTATCTCTCAGTAGTAGCCACTGCTACATTGCTGTTGTTCAAGTATAACCTCCCCCCCCCCCAATGCTCATTTAGGCAGTCCCAATTAAATACAGTGTGCATAAGCATTAAATAAAATAAATGAAATACATGAAAGTGTGAGGTAAGGGGAACCGTGTCACCAGACAGAAAAACTGGTAAGGCTGAGCAGATTAAGGAACCCTGGTCCATGGAGATTGGCAGTACAGACTGGGTGGTGCTCCTTCCTCTGGCTCTTTTTAGGGTTAGAAACACCCCCTACAAAGTTTAACCTAACTCCTTTTGAGATTCTGTATGGGGCACCTGCTCCTCTGACCACCTTAGGAGAAGTGACTGAACCTACTTGTCATAGTAACAGTGACTTGTATGCTAGGTTAAAAGGATTTCAGGTGGTGCAGAAAGAAGTGTGGACCCAGTTGACCCATGCCTATGAACCTGGGACCCCGAAAACATCCCATAGGTTCCAGGTCGGAGACTCTAGAACTTCAATGGAAGGGACCATTCCTGGTATTGCTGACCACTCCCACTGCAGTGAAGGTTGATGGAATATCAGCCTGGATCCATGCCTCTCATGTGAAACCAGCTCCAGAGGGACCATCACCCAACTGGACTCGTTGCACTCAAAATCCACTCAAGATAAAGATTCAAAGACAGATTAAGACCAGCTGACATGATTCCACCAGAGGTACTCATGGTGGTCTCAATAGTAGCTAGGAGGCCTTACCTGGCCCGTGGAGAAAATCCTCATGCTCCCCAAAAACTGACATGGGAAGTCCTCTCACAAACTGGGGAAGTTGTCTGGTCAATTTCAAATACTATGGTCCCCCTATACCTGGTGGCCCACACTTACCCCAGATCTCTGTCAGTTGGCTGCAGGGTTATCAAACATGGGACATCCCAGACTATCACACATCTGGGCATAAAAGCCCGGGTGGATATGTGCTACCCGAATTTAGTGGAAAAAGGACATGTTCTCCCAAACCTTGTGATAAGGGAGGGGTTGAGGGGTTCAGGTGCAGTCACCCCTACCTTAGAGCCAAATTAAGAAAAATCCCTCTTTATGTCTGCTCCCATGATGGATTATCAAGAGAGATGAGTCACACCTGTAGGGGGTTGGAAGGATTCTATTGTGCTAGCTGGGGGTGCAAAACATCTGGATGTGCATGGTGGAACCCTACGTCCTCCTGGGATATAATCTGCATCATGCACAGTGCTACTCAGACAGGTCTGACCAAAGATCAGGGTAACGGCCAAGTCAATGCCACCTCCTGAGTTGGAAACATCCAGCCTTTTGACCACAGAAGGTGGACTGGAGAAGGCCCCTGTAACCATCTTCACATGTAACCCATTATCCATCCAATTTACTGAGCCTGGAAAGAGGTTCACTACAGGGTGGTTAAAGGGAAGAACATGGGAGCTCAGGCTGTAATGTTCAGGATACAATCGCAGACTCACTTTCACTATTAGATTAAAGGTTGAAGCCCCAGATTACTCCACAATAGGACCCAATTCCATCCTATTGCCACCTCCAAGTGGTAGAAGAACACCCCCCCCCATAACCAACAGATCTCTCCAGCCCACAGTATTTCCAACCCAAAAAGCTGTATTAGATGAGACTCAGCCAAATTTGGATGGGTCAGAATCCAGGCTGGTCCAGATGATAGAAAGAGCCTTTGAAGTGTTAAATTCTACTAACCCAGAGGCTACTCAGGCTTGCTGGCTCTGTTATGATGTAGCCCCCACCCCTTACTATGAGGCTGTGGGGCTCATAGGTAATTACTCAACCTCTGTCTCACCTTTGAGCTGCTGCTGGACCTCTAGAGGTGCTAAGATCATGTTAACAGCGGTCTCTGAATGAGGGCTGGGAAAGGTCCCCCACACTCACTCCCACCTGTGCAATACAACCATCCATGTAGCACAGGAAGACAGTGTTAGTTACTTACTCCCCCCACCCCAAGATGGTTGGTGGGCATGTAGAACAGGACTTATCCCCTGTGTTAATTCCAGGGTGCTGAACCAAACCCAAGACTTCTGTGTCATGGTCCAGCTAGTTCCTAGGCTAATATACCATGCTGAAAATGATCTCCTAGACACCTGGGAGCGAAGACTCCACAGATCCAAGAGAGAACCCATTAGCATGACTTTCTCAGTCCTTTTGGGTTTGGGAGTAGCTGCAGGGATAGCTAGCGGAGGAACCACCCTAGCTCTACAGCCTGAGTACTACCGAGGACTTAGAGAGGCTATCGATGTAGATATTCAGGCAATGGAAGATTCAGTCTCTAAATTACAGGAGTCTTTGGCCTCCTTTTCTGAGGTGTTCATGCAGAACAGAAGGGGATTAGATCATCTCTTCCTCCAACAAGGTGGGTTGTGTGCTGCCTTAAAGGAAGAATATTGTTTTAGATCACTCAGGAGTAATCAGAGACTGAATGGCCAAAATCTGAGAAGGGCTGGCTAAAAGACAAAGAGAAAGAGAACAGATTCGAGGGTGGTTCCAGTTGTGGTTCGATAAGTCTCCCTGGTTTACTACCCTGGTTTCCACCATAACGGGACCCCTTATAATCTTACTTCTTTTGCTCACCTTTGGTCCCTGCATCCTAAATCACTTGGTTAGATTTGTTAAGGATTGCATTAATACCATACAAGTGCTTATGCTTAGACAACAATATTACGCTGTACACCAGGACGATAACTTGTGATTCCAAGATTGGAATCAGCCACAAGGAAAGGGGGGAATGAAGGAATCTCAGGTCTCAGCCTAAACTTAAAAATTAAGTTCTCCAGAGACACATTCCAGGAGAAGCACATTCCAAAGACTTACACACACATTCCAGAAGAAGGGCCAAAGATAAGAGAATTAAACAGTTATCAGGAAGCTGGGCCCTTAGTGCAATAAACCTGGGTAAATAGGAGTTATGGTAAGATAGACTTAGCTAATACTCATTGTCATAAGATAATGTTCAAATATGTGCTGCCATGAAACCAGGAGTGGGAGTGGCCATTTGAGGTCAGCCTTTGTGGTTAGCACTGTCTAAAAGGTGATTGTAAAACTGCCTTCATGAGCCCTATGAAAACTGTATAAAATTTGCTCTTAGCTTTAGCTCAGGGTTCCTCTAGCCTGCATGTGGGAGAACCCCAGTGCACTTCTTGCTTTCCCATCAAACCCCCTGTCCATGAGTGTTTCTGTGGGAGTGCATCTTCCCAGTTTGTCTTAGGGTCCAACAGAGGCAGCAATTTTGAAAAAGGATTGAAACAAGCAAGCTGGCAGGCAAAAAGATGTTTTTACAGTGATATAGAAAGCCTTTGATGAGGGCTAGAAGAGAAGTAGATAAGTGAATTAGTTAATGAGTTCAAAGGGCACTAGGATGGACAGCTGAGACTGGTCTTAAAGCTGACTGGATACAGTTAACAAAGAAATTGAGAAATGCAGGTGGTCTTCTTTACAGGTTAGGGATACAGGGTAAATTTGGTAATAACAAATACGGTAGAGACAACAGGTTATTCATAAAACAGAGGAAATGTATTTTGTACAATGACAGAATAAAGAAAAGAACCACGTATGAAGTACATGCAAAGCCTCTGAGCCATGCAGTGCAACGACTCACATCTGACAATTCTCTAACCCAATCCCAGAGTGGTGAGACCACTTCATTTTAAAAGTCTCCATTCCTGGGAGATTTATAGTCAATATGTATTTACTACATATTGCTCAGACAAGTTCCGACTTCCTAAATTTGTAATTTCAGAATAAATTCTATTTGCTTGCTTAGAGGAAGAAGGGCACATCTCCTCTGTCTGTCTGGAACTTCTTCCTATGGTGGAAAGCTGATGATAGCGTTAGCCTTTAAATGATGGTTCCCAGGCGTCTTCATATGCCTACTCTGCAGCATCAGGGCTGTGGGTTGTGGATAATTATTCTGCTGACTAAAAGATCTAGTCTAAGCGTTACAAAATGCCAAAAAGAACAGGGTACAAGAATCTACTGCTCCATCTGTCCTTTACATTTGAAGGAGACCCTACGCTTTTTAAGTTCACTCTTATTTCTTATAAAAGGAAATGTTCTTCAATGCTTAGTATTCCTGTGGCTTTTACTGGAAGATCTCCAAGTGTTCTTCATTTGTCTTTAACTACAGAGCACAGACCAGTTTCCCAGCAGGAAGAAGAATGATTCACCTCCCAGTTCTCAGTCATGCATTCCAATCTCTTTTCTCTTAAAAAAAAAAAAAAAATTATTGGAGAAACAATCAACACCAAAATTCTATAGCAAACTTTGCCCCCAATTCTGTCACTTGATTAACTCAATATTTTAGTTACTCTGTTACATTCTTGTCTTTGTCCTAAGGCATAGTTATTTTTTAAACTTATTTTGTGATAGAAAACAAATCCATGTGTTACATTTTATATTCTCACTTAGTATTATGTCATTTTCCCATTTCATTACCACCTTGCCATACACCTTCCTCCCTAAATAATACAAATCCATCATATCTGTCTATGACCATCTGACAAACAAGTATCTATAAATATATAGGTGGATTTTAATTTAGTGTTCTTTTAAAATTTATTATTTTTTATTTTTAAAGTTTCTTTTTTAAGTTTTAAAATGTATTATTATTTAACAATTTCAGACATGAATGTAATATGTTTTGGTCACATTTCACCCACACTGCTCTCTCTTATGCCCCTCCCACTCCCAGTGAACAATTCTACTAAGGCCTCTTCCTATTTGCATGTTATTCTTGTCTTTTTCATGATCTACTGAGTTTAATTATGGTTGCTTGCATGAAAGAGTTATTTATTAAATCATGGGGAACTTAACAGTGACTACATCATAGAAAATTATTCCCCCTCTTCATTTGCAGATTGTTTTTTAAAAATATTTTTAAGTTTGCAACCACAAATATTTTCCTGAAACTTGTTTTCTATAGACATCCTTGATGCGTAACCACATTTATTATATTTAAGAGTTGTATGTTTTTCATAGTAGGAATGTACTAGGATTACATTAAAATTTTCTTTAACTTCTACTGTTACAAAAAAGTTACACACATTTTGGCAGGCACATCTCATTTCCTGAAGGATTAATAGTGAAGCTGTATATGCCAGAAGAATATATAGGCTGGCTGTAGTAACACACATAGGCCCCATTGCAGAAGACAATGCTTTAGACCCTCTAGTTAAAACATTTCCCATAGGATAAATACACTATGGGCCAAAGAGGCCCATACTCAGTTACTCCAAGACTCTCTCCTTTTGAACAACTTTGATATCCAAGATGCTAGAATTCTTAATCCAAAGCCCTGAGCCCACTTATAGGACCTACATGAGTTCTCCCTGCAGCCCAGGCTCATCCTGTTCAGGCCAGCCTGTGCTACTACTGTAAACATCCCAGAAGGGTAGCCCAGAGGTGGTTGGGAATAGAGCATAGTTGAGGGTAGAGAGGAACATGTATGCAAGATGCTCCGTGAAAACTAAGGTTCAGGTAAGGAGAATATGCAGTTTATCATGGGCTACAATTTGAAGACAGAAGCTAGGAATACTATGCAATCTAGAAACTTCTAAACTTACTATAAAACAAGTATTACCTTCATACCAGAGATAGAAACTGACTTTATAAGAAAAGTACAGGCTAATATCACTTGTAAATATAGCTGCAAAAACCCCTACAAGAAAACTGAAGCTTATCTCCACACAAACATCTGCCATTATCCACAACACAAAACCAGAAGCAGCTCAAATGTGTACCAACTGAAGAATGGGAAGAACTCAATGTTAGGTGCGTCTACACAGTTGAATGTTGTTTGGCCTCAAAAGGAAATCAAGTACTGACATGTGCTAAAATATGAAAGAACCAACTACATAAAGTCAGTCACACACCCTATTACTTCATTTATATGAATACCCAGAATAGGCAAATTCATAGAGACAGAATATAACTAGCAGGTACCAGAAAAAAAAAAAAAACAGAAAAGCCAGAGAAAAATGGCAATAGGCATAGGGCTTATTTTTTTTTATTCACTTTATATCCTGATCGCAGCCCCCCCTCCCAGCCCATCCTCACAACCCTCCTCCTCAGAGAAAGGGAGGCACCCACAGATACCAACCCAACCTGGCACAAGTCACAGCAGGACTAAGCACCTGATTTCCCACTGAGACCAGGCAAGGTAGCCCAGCTAGGGGAAAGGTATCCACAGACAGGCAACAGAGTCAGAGACGGCCCTTTGCCCCAATCGTTAGGGGACCCACATGAAGACCAAGCTACTTATCTGCTACATATGTGTAGGGGACCTAGGTCCAGCCCAAGAATGCTCCTTGGTTGGTGATTCAGACTCTGCGAATCCCCATGGGCCCAGGATACTTGACTCTGTAGGTCTTCTTGTGGTGTCCTTGGCCCCCGACCCCTTCAATTCTTCCCTCCACTCTTCCACAACACTCCCTGAGCTCTGCCTAATGTTTGGATGTGAGTCTCTGCATCTGTTTCTATCTGCTGCTGGGTGAAGCCTCTCAGAAGACAGTTATGTTAGGATCCTGTTATGTTAGGATCCTAGCAGAGTGTCATTAATGGTGTCAGGAGTTGGCTCTTTACCATGGGGTGGGTCTCAAGTTGGGCCAACCATTGATCGGCCATTCCCTCAGTCTCTGTTCCATCTTTATCCCTGCACATCTTGTAGGCAGGACAAATTCTGGGTTGAAAATTTTGTGGGAGGGTTAGTGTTTCTTTCCCTCCACTGGAAGTCCTGCCTGGTTACAGGTGGCGGCCACTTCAGGCTCCAAATCCCTCACTGCTAAGTTTCCTCTAGAGTCACCTCTATAAATTCCCAGGAGCCTCCCCCATCCCAGGTCTTTGGCTTGTCCCAGAAGTGCCCTCAACTGATTTCCATTCTCTCTCCCAGCCCTTTCCCTGTCACCACACCTCATCCCCAGCCCTGTTCCCCTTCCCACCTCCTCCCTACCCAGTTCCCTCCCTGCATCCACCTCAAATGTCTATTTTATTTTCCCTTCTGAGTGAGATTCAAGCATCGTCCATAGGACTTATTTTTAAGATAACAAAACCTTTTAAAATTAGTGGTCGTGATTATGTAACTTTAAAAAATTACTAAAGACCAATGAATTGTATACTCTAAAAGGGTCAGTTTTACAGCATGTCAATCATGTCTCAAAGAAACTGGTTTTCTTTTAAAAAAAAAATAGGTGTGTGTGTGTGTGTGTGCGTACTCATGGTTGGCACACATGTGAGACGATCAGAGGAATACTTTTTGGAATTGGTTGTCTCCTTCTACCATGTGTGTTCCAGGGATAGAAGGCAGGCCATCAGGCTTGGTGGCCAACTGCCTTTAGGCATGGAGCCATCTTTGCTGGCCCTAATGCTGGTGGTCCTTTTTAAAATAGATACTGG
This sequence comes from Arvicanthis niloticus, assembly GCF_011762505.2. Classification (NCBI taxonomy): domain Eukaryota; kingdom Metazoa; phylum Chordata; class Mammalia; order Rodentia; family Muridae; genus Arvicanthis; species Arvicanthis niloticus. The sequence goes on along the minus strand of NC_047660.1, from coordinate 127,674,902 downwards.
TTTGGGCTCATGGGTCATAGTTTCCAGACTCCCTATTGTAGCTCGTCTGCATGTAAACTTTCCGTTACTGCAACAATTGAGATGATCAATTTATAAACAAAAGCTGCTTCTTTTGGCTCAGTATTTTAGAGAATTCAGTCTCAGATTAATTGGTCCCTTTGCTTTGGGCAAGCATCACATCATTATGGGTACATGTGACAGAGTGAAGCTGCTCACACATGTCCAGGATTGAAAGAGAGAAATGGGAAGGCCTAGGGCCCCCAGTGTCCCCTTTAAGGGCATACACTCAATGAGTAGCCACTATGCCCCACCTCCTCAGTGGTCTACTATCTCCAACTAGTGCCACAGGATGTGGCAAAGCCTTTCACACATCAGCTTTGGGGAGGCATTCCTAATACAAACTATAGCATCCTATGCACTGACAAAAAGGCTAAGCCATTTGATAGTGTTCATTTTAAAACAAAAAGGCTACGGAAAGAAGGAGGGGGGTGGGGGGGGATCAACCAATTTGTTTTCCATATATAACAGATCCAAAGGTACAGATTTTAATCCATTTGACAATGTTTGAAGCCAGATTTGTCACCAGGCAGCCATATCTTCTTGGAGACAATAATGGTGTCTCTTTTTCCTACAGCTCTTGTATCTAAAGCATTCAACACTGCAGGAGCCCAGGGCATGTTGACTGTTCATTATTTGTTCCAACTGAAAAGCAGTAAGCAGTTTAATAAGGCATTTTTTTTTTCATTTGTGGCACACAAGTTCTAATCTAAAGTGACATTTAGCAAGCATGGCCCCTGCACTGCATCATCCACCCCACACTCAGCCCGTGAGGCTGGTGGCACTGAGGGCGAGGGTAGGTCATTAATTAACACACATTAACACACTAGAATAAATGCTCTTATCTCTAGGACCTATCGTTAGTACTCTTCAAAGGCTTTTCTTTTTCAATATCTGAAATACATTGTGAGAAATTAATTGGTTTTCTCAATCTAATTCCTAGTGTCAGCTGTGACATCACAAAGCAAGCTCCCAGATGGCACCAACTGGGGCCTTTATCAGTGGTTTCAGCCTCGATGCCAAAACAAAATGTGCCTGGCAGCCTGATCAAAATTTACAGGCAGAGGCGTAGCCTCTTGCAAATGAAGTGCAGCAGAGAATCAGTGTATTAATAGGTAATGGTCCTGTAACTGAAGCTTTACAGGTTTTAAATCGTAATACAATAAGCCAGGAATGAATCTCAGACCTGAAATACATGTAAAATAAAAACATGGCAGTGGAAGTAAAACAATTTCTGAGAAAATAATCCAAAGGAATTAGAACCCACATTATTTTTTCAGTTAGAAGTCAATGTTTAAAGAAAAATGTATTATTTTAAAGCACTTTTCGTTTTCAGTTGAAGAACTTCACTGTGTTCCAGTGATGTTAGTCCTTTGTTCTCTGTGGGGGCCCCTGGGAAGGGTTCAATCTTTCATTATTATCTCTAACGTGCTTGTCAAATCCACACACTCCTTTTGTTCCTTCCACAGCTCTCAGCCATCTGTCATGCTTTCTGAGGAGCCTGAAAAACACATTTAGGTTAAACCATACGATCTTGAAACCTGCCATTGCATCATCGACAAGGGCTGTTCTTTCTTTTTAGCAGAAATATGACCCCTTTCCCTGTAAAAGCTTCAGCTTAATCCTAAAAGCAGTCTTCAGTCTGACAATGTCAGATTTGAGTTGTATGTCCTTATAGTAAAGTACCTGAATAGTACCTGCTTCAGTGTAGCCTGGTTTTCTCACCGATTTTGCTCAAACTGTGTGCTAAATGGCTCTTGAGCTATTTGTCATATTGTCCCTCTTTGGGATTTATTTATTTGGTTTTTTGAGACAGGGTTTTTCTGTGTAGCCCTGGCTGTCCTGGAACTCACTCTGTAGACCAGACTGGACTCAAACTCAGAAATCCACCTACCTCTGCCTTCCAAGTGCTGGGATTAAATGTGTGTGCCACCACTGCTCAGCCCTCTTTGAGATTTTAAAAATTATTTTTAATCATTAAGATTCTGTGTCTACATGTGTACAGTGTATATATGTGTCATATATGTACAGGTGCACATGCACATGTGTTTATGTGCATTTAACGACAGAGGTCAATGTCAGGTGTCTTTTCTTATAGGTCTCTACCTTATTTTTTGAGACAGGGTCTCTCCTTGAGCTTAGAGTCCAGAGCTCACCCACTGACTAGACTGGCTACCCAGACAGCTCTGGGGAATCCTCCTGTCTCTGTCTACCCACCTCTAGAGCTATAGATGTATACTATCACAGCTGTCTTTTATGTGGGTGCTGAGAATCCAAACTCAGGTTTCTCATGCTTAGGTAGCCTATACCACCTGAGCCATCTTGTCTGCTCCCTTAAGTCCTCCAGGATTTGACTCACCCCCACCCCAATGCATTTCTTTTAATCACCCTAAATCCTCATGGCTAGTGTCCTGGGTTTTGTCATTATCAGAACTACAGAACTTGTCACCATTCCCCTTAAGAACCCAAAGCCAGCTCACCAATTAGTGCTGCAACTCAACGCCTCTTCCCGCTCTTCACCTTCAACCCACTGATGGACTGTGCCCTTTTAAAAACTCTGCATCACCTCCTTGGGTTTTACCTCGAGTACTGACCTGGGTTGGAAGCTCTGTGCCCTTTACAGTCACACTGTAGTCCACTGGCCTTCCCCTACCGCTGCTCATCTGGCAAAACTCTGTCTCGGCTTAAATTCTACTTCCAAGTTACCCTGTGCCTACATCCCGGCATCTGGCAAAAAGGTCCATAAGGATGGTTGTATATTTAAAGTTCGTGCTCTAAGTCTGAAGTATTCTGAAGCCTACTCCATAGTTATCTCCAAGCCTAAACCTCCTGTCCCTTCTAAAACTCGGTCCTGCTCTCATGTAGGTCTCTTTTTCACCATCATGCTCTATGTCCTATTTAAAAACATTCTTTGCAGCCTCTACAAACCCTCCCTAGGGACTTCCCCTTTTTGCTTTCTTCTATCTTTTCTCTCCCCCCAGCCCATGGTTTTTGGATGGCTGACTATGCCACTCGATCACGTGTGTTCTTGCAATAGTCCCTAATGATTCTGTGTTGCCAAACAAGAGTCTTGCCCTGTCTACACTGACCTTCCTCAAGTAGCTCACAGGTAGACAACCTGCACTTCTTTGATGACAGTCTTCCCTGCCTGATAGTTTCATAGTTGGAAGCTTCTTGTGGTTAAGAGCTCCAATTCAAACAAAATGATAAAAAAAAAAAAAAAAAAAAAAAAAAAAAAAAAAAAAAAGGCCAGCATTTATACCAGGCATGGTGGTGCCACCTGTAATGCTGGCACTCAGGAGGCTGAGGCAGGTGGATGGGGAGTGGGAGGCCAAGCAGTCTGGGCTGCATATGAGGATCTGTCTTTAAAAGAGAAGGAAAGAAAATAAGAATAAGAACTAGGAATAACTGAAGCTTCTCAAAGTTGCAGAGACTTCAGAGGCGGGTTAGCACAGGGATAACTTAGTAAGATGGGATGCACTTGGCTTGACAAACAAACCTTCAACAACCTGAGACCCCCAACCTACATCAGGTTGCACATGTATGTAGTTCTGAACAATGCAGATCTTCTCCAAACATCCTAAACACATCCTGTAATGCAAGTAAGTAAAGAAGCTAGACCAAACCAACCTGAACTGGTTTTGGGTGCATGTGCAGAAAGTCACATTGGTTCTTTGAATAAACTTTTAGGGAATTTTTTGCTTACTTAGTATATTATGCCTATGGGTGTATAGTGTATATAAAATTAAAATCAGATGCATCATGGTGTAGTGGGAGATATTTAAATCTCCAACTCAAATATGACTGGTCAATGAAAACACAACTCAGTAATTATGAATATATTCTCTAAGCCTAGATTGGGCAGATTCACCACCACACTACTCTATTCCCCAGCTATGAGACCCTTATAACTTCAGGATTTTCCAGACCCTGCGTCTGTCCTTCTACCTCCTGCTTCCCAGTCATCCTCTCCTTTGTCGTCTTCCTCCTCCATTGTCTTCCTCCCGTCCTCCCCTCTGCTCTCTTCCACCAACCTTTATTTCTCCACTTCCCCTTCCTCTGCCCAATCACTGGCTCCAGCCTTTATTTTACAAATTAAGATGGGCAGAAGGTTCACTAGAATTCAACTGTGTAATGACTCACTCCTCCTCTGCAGCCCTTCATAGGAAATGGGAATTAGTATCAAAAATAGACGGGGCTATCCACAACATCATGGGAAAGGGCACAGTGATCAAAGACTTAATGTAAGCCTGTCAATGAAATCACCCATTTCTCACCCTTATGCAGCCAACTTCTTTCCCTGTTGGACCTATACAAGATATCTATCACCCAGACAGTAACCCAGTGCTCTTGAGTAACTCTCACTCACAGTCTCTTGTTCACTTGAAATGCATCTATTCTGTACTTGCTTTTTCTCAAAATTGCTGCTTTCAAATTTGTGTGTACAAATTTGAACACACAAATGCGTTCAGTTCTTTGAACAAAATAACAAGACCTGGAAATTTCCTCTAGACAAATGCCATTGGTAACACCGTTTCAAGTGCATGTACGCAGGTACACTTCTTGTGCTTTAAAAATTTGCATATTTTTACTTTTGAAAATCCTAACTTTCTTTCATTTAAATATACTCCAGTTGTAACTTAAAGATAGAGACTGTGTCCACTAGTATGTAGAACACACAGTGTTGTCTTTCCAGTCCTTACCCTCTGATACTGGGAGCCATATGCTCCCGTCTTTGTAAGAAGTACCTAAAAAGAAGATACAATGGCCCTTGCCTAAGACAAGGAATATGGATGTGTGCACATATGAGTATCTAATAATTAGATACTCACCTTGAATTCACAATGCTTTCCTCTTATTCACTCACCTGCTTATAATCTCTCCTGGGAAAAAACCAGGGTACACGAGCTTAGATTATCTTCTCATGTAAACTCTTTTTATGATAGGATACGTATCAGAGCCTCTTTATACAATTCCTTGGGGGAGATAAGAAAATATGACTGATTTCAGAGGCTCTAAGTTAATGAAGGAATCATTGAGAAACAAGAGGAGAGTAGGTAGATGAATCAAGGAGAAAGGGACCACTGGCCTTTGGGTAAGATGTTGAATAACAGGTTACTGAACGGCATGGCACATCTAGTCTCCCTTAGTCTCCAAACAGTAAACGCTGTGCACTGTTCGTAGCCCCTCCAATCTTCCACCCCAGCCACTGGGCCAACCACAAACTTCCAACTACTTCCTGAGAGCTTGGGGATGAACCAATGGTGCAGCCATTTCCTGCTTCTTATTTCACAGCCAAAGTGCCTTCAGAGTGAAATAGGCTAACGAGGCAATCCATAGGTCTGTTACATTGTGTTAATAGCCTTCTAAGCTGAAAAATTTTGAGTCTTTTAAGCTAATTCTGGAACATATTAAGCATGTTAACTGAAGAATGGAGGTATGAGGATCCAACCCTACTGAGCGGAATCGGAGAAGGATCTCTTGATAAGCAATTTGTAGAGAAAGAGCCACACTGACATAATTGTACAAGTCTACTTCAGGAGAGCCACTGTTCCCCTTCCATGCTTATGACAGCACAAGGAAAATTAGGCATCTCCACATTGTTCTTCAAAGGAACTTATGAAGCTAAGGAGCTAAGTCCCAAGGACACTGCGACAGAACAGTGCGAGCTCCCAGTGATTTCTGCCTTCTGGTCCTCACACCTGCAGCAATACTGTGCCTGTGACTATAGACAGACTCTATTTCTTTTTCTTTTTTTTTGTTTTTTGGAGACAGGGTTTCTCTGAGTAGCCCTGGCTGTTCTGGAACTCACTCTGTAGACCAGGCTGGCCTCGAACTCAGAAATCCGCCTGCCTCTGCCTCCCAAGTGCTGGGATTAAAGGCATGTGCCACCACTGCCCAACTAGTAGCCTATTTCTAAGGAGGGAAATGGTGTGATCTCATTTCTAAGACTCAGAAAGACCAGAGTTAACATTTTGTTCTTTCTTTCTCCAGTGTGCCTGTTTTCCCAAGGGAAGATGTCATGTTGTGAACTTCACTTTGAAGAGATCCATGCAGCAGAAGCTGCCAGGTGGCATGAAGAAACACCACCATCTCAACAAACCATGAAGAATCCCTGCCAACAGCCATACACACAGCTTAGATATGGGTCAACCCTGGATTCTATGAGAAACTCTGGAGCAGAAGACCTAAGAAAAGCATGACAGACTCACAGAAAACAGGAGAATAAATATTTGTTGTTAAGTGACCGAGTCTGGGGGTATTTGTTACATGTTTACATATAACTAATATATGTTCATTTTACTCTCAATGAACAGGGAGCACTCACTTATGGTATGGTTCATGACTTACAGTTCTTAAGGGAAAATCCAGATTTGTATATTTAAAGAAAAATACAAAACTTCCCAAAACATATTTATTAGAAAAAATAAACACTTGATGGCAGAGTGGCTCAGAGGAGAGAATATCCAGAAGTATAAATCTTGTTTTCATACCGTTAACCCTGAGAATCTGAGCATATAGAGAACTTTTCTGAAATTCAGTTTCTTCATGAAAAAGCTGGTGACAGGGCTGGTCTTTAAGAACTAAGATGACATATATTTTGTGACTCTGTGACTTGAGGTACTTGGGAAAGCCATATGACCAAGTCTCTTTCTCATTAGCTGGAGGCACTATCTTTAGGGTTGCTCCTCAGCTTTTCCAGGCACTGTTCTTGAAGCTAACAATCCAGGGGAGAAATTTAGGACAGATGGAGAAGCACATCCCACTGTTAAGGATGGTGCGGAGGCCTATCTTTAGCTGTCATCAAGCCACACACAGTAGTGGTGACAGCAGACCAGACAATAGGATTCACAAGTTTGAGGACCTATGTGACCTTCTCCTGTTTGACAGATGTGACTTATTACACATCCCGCTCACCACAAGGACGTTTACAGCAACATCAAGTTCAGTTGCAGCTACTCTGTCAAGCTTGATGGTCCTTAGGATTGCATGGCTTTTCTGCTTCTGGCTTATCACATGAATTTCATTATAACTCAGCTTAACTTCTTTATGAAAAATGTTAGAGGCATAGATAAATGACTCTCTCCCCCTCAAGTGTGACAATTTAAGCATAATTAACAAATCTTGATTATTTTCAGAATTAATTTGGTTTGGTGTTGGGGTAGGGCAAAGACTTAAATTAGAATAATTTGGAAAAAAGCATACATTTGAATAATGAAAGAAAACAAACATTGCAACAATATTTGTACCGTTTTTATTTGTAAAAATAACCATCTGAATGCATGTCTGTCGTATATTACAGGTAAGTACTTCATTGCATTATTAGAGCATTCAGTAGTTGGGAAAGTATTAAACTGTGCTTGGGAAGATTCATCCCGGCCCAAAGTCCTTCGCTGAACCGACACCATTTGTCCTCATTTTTACACTCAGGACGTTTACCAAAGTCATTCAACTCCAATCTACATCTTAAAAGTACAGACAAAAATCCCACCGAAATCATCACATAATAGTTTATGCTGTTACAAATATGTTTTACAAAATGTAACACTGGCACAAGATGTGTATCATCGTGCTTTGCAAGGATATATTGCACAAGCTGAAGCGTAGTCCATAGACAAAACTACTAAACAAAAGATACTTGCATTGAGTCTTCAGATCACCATGTAGGAAACACACAGAATTACATTTTACAAACACACTCAGATTGTCACTATCTTAAAACACTGTTCCCCTATAATACTGACCTATGGTTTATAGTTCTGTAAGAAGAAAGCATGTTGGTACTGCAAAGTCAAACGTAATTTTTATAGAAAACTTGAGCATTTTCATTTCAAAGTCGAGAAGGAGAGGAATAGGAAAGGAGATGCTTGGCACATTCAAAGAAAGGGAAACTCACTGGGGTTATATTGCTCCAATAACACTCAAATGAAAAAATACAAAATGTTTCACAGAACGTTTCCAGGATATACAAATATAAAAAGGCACTCTAACGTCATGTTACGAGACCACAGAAGGATGAGTTCCCGAACAAGCCCAGCGGATGCGGATGCGCCAACCAAGCTGCCCAATCGTGTGAGCGTAACGAGTGCAGCAAATCCGTCCAGTGCTCTTGTTCCAAAGCAATGACAAGTCAAGCAGCTGCTTACTGCCCAAAGTACCAACACACACCACAGTGCCCTTTTAGTAGTGATGAGTAGAAATCCCCTGAGCTATTGTTTACTAGGACTTTAGGCAATTTGAGATAGATAGTAATGAATTTACCAAAGATAGGCAGACACCAGTGACTAGGAAGGTGCCATCAAACGCGGTCCTTGTGGCGGTGGTTGACATACAGTCTGAAAACAATGCATTTAGGTAAAAGTACTGAGCAACTGAGACGACTAAAAACATTCTCGCCTCAGAGAGCGATGCTGCAAACGTTTATGAGATAACTAAATACATAGAAATTTCAGTTTTCAAAAGTTATTTCTTTAAAAAAAAATTGGTCTTGTTGGGCAGGCAGAGGAAACAGAGCCAGAGAAGGGGAGCTGGGGAGACAGGTAGGTAGGTAGGTAGGCAGGCAGACAGGCAGACAGACAGACAGAACAACTCAGAAGAATGGCTCTTTGTAAGCTCAATTTCCTTGTGTTTGTTTGTACGTCTTCTATTGGAATGAGCCAGGGACGGCGAGCATACCTCCATGGACACAATGTCTCCTGCCATTGCACTGCTTTGCGGAAGTGACTCCCTTGCTCTAAGCTGCTCGGGCATTTCATTTCCTCCTTTAAATGCCAACCCAGCAAGACTCCCACTACTCACATCTAGAAAAAGACACTACAGTACCTCACACTTCTTCCATGTGAGCACTCCCTTAATTCTCAGGATTCCCTAGAGATAATTGCTGTTCATTAGTAGGTCTGTCTACTTGTTTCAAATGTACCTCTAAACAAAAAGGACCAGATGGAGGGATACATTACACCAAGAATGTAAAAACAAAATGTTGCTGGTGTAAAAAAAATTTTTTGGATGACATCAGTATTAATTTTATAAAACTACCAAACAAGTTTTCATTTGTGAAGAACTAAACAGGAGTTTTAATTAAATCCAGGATATTAAAATAGAAAAGGCAAAGTCTCTTATAGCTTGATGAGAATGATAGACTACATTATCTGGGTCTGGTCCAGATATGATAGAATTATTTTTAAAACTCTCAAAATACTATAAAATAGAAACTTCAAATGTGAAGAGAAAACCTACAGTAAAATGCTGCAAACTCATGCCCTCCAGCTGCAGACTTCTTCCCCGAGTCTTCAGCTAGTGGAACAGAGTGCCCGGGCTCCTGTGTGCTTCTTAATTCCCTTTCTTGGCATAGTGCCCTAACTCAGTATCATTTCCCATTAAGTGCCAGGACTGTGTGTCATTTTTGGTGTAGTTTCTGTAGTCTCTGGGTCTTTCTTTGGGCTGCCTTTGTGTATATATGATCTGCTATATCTGTTTTCATCCCACAGAAAGGCTCTGATTGGCTATAGAATGGAGTCAAGCAATAGAAGAACCCAAGGGTCAGCTGGTAATAGTGGGAAATGCTGGGCTTAACTCCAGAGCTATTGGTTAGCCCAGAGTCAAGGGTATTTCCCCATTTACTTTCTTATTCTAAATAAGATACATAACAGAGAGAGACAGACAGACAGAGAGAGACAGACAGACAGAGACAGAGAGATATGAGAGATGAGAGACACAGAGAGAGATGAGAGAGAGAGACAGAGGGAGAAGGAGGGAGGTAGAGGGAGACAAAGATGGAGAAGGAGACAGAGAGAGCAAGCCTAAACAATGGGTATTTCTTGGTATTTCTTTCATTTCAAATAAATATAAACACATTTACATCAAAGTATACAGACATATTCTCTAGTTTGAAAACAAAAACCTGTGGTCAACACATCATCAGTTACAAATTGTCAAGCCACCAACTAGAAATCTGCGTCATTAGAAATATAAACTACAATAAAGACTGGTATGCAAAAAGATTACATTTTAACCCCATAGAAAAGTTGCTACAGTTCTCACTTGCATGTAGAAAGAAAAAACGTTTAAAATATCCCAGTTTAGGCAGAAGCATTTTGGTCCTCATGGATAGCTGGTTGATGAAGTACATACATAAATATACACACATGTGTGCACGTGTGTGTGCATAATTCTTAAAGTCTCATTCTTCTTTTCGCACAGCCGTTCCAGGTGGAGAACGGGGTCCATTCGACCTAGAAGCTTTGGCAGAGGGAGCAGACACAGTATTCACAATGCTGATTTTGTTACCAAACAACTGGCAATTGGCTTGCACCTCCACACCAACCATTTCTGCTTCCTGCTGTCATTTCCTTGGTTCCTTTTCAGGCACACTGTCACTCTTGTGGCATGACCTTGGCTGAGCAGCTAATTTGCTATCCTACTATTGAAGGACAGAACCAGCCATTCTGATGCCCTTATAAAGTTAGTATTTTCATTTTAGAGCAAATTCAAATGAATGGTAATTTCCTATTTGACTTGCATATTGTTTCAAGTTTTGGCACAATATAACTTCACCTGAAATAATGTTATTGGATAAATTTGGGATCCATTACTCTGTTGAAAAATGACTCACATGTTTCTTATGTGGAGCCCTGGGTGCTATTTCATTCGTGTTTAACAAAAGAGCATGAACAATGTTCACATTCACCTGGCAACTTTAACTGAGATCCTAGGAAGAGGTTCTAGGCATTTATATGCTTCCTACAAGGAGATGGGGTCAGGCAGACTCCCTTAAGAGGACAATTATAGGCATCATGTCTAAAGATGAACCTTGTCCTTTGACTTCTAGTGAAGAAGTAAACATCAGAGTGAGAGGAGGGCCCAGGCATTTCCCATCTCCTCTTCCCGCCCCTCCTAGGGAAATGAATGTCACCTTGACTGACCTCACAGAACTCACTGGTGAGTACATGGGAAAAAAGAAATCTTTAGACTGAATATTTGTCTCTCTGTTGCATTATCCCCAAAGATGAAGAATTTTTTGTCCTTACTTAAAATGAGAGGTAGACTTTCATAGAAGTACCTTAGATCTAAAGAAAACATGAAGCAAAACAAAACCCAGGCCCATTTGTGTGTGTTTCAGCCTACGGCCTAGTTGTCCTCTTTTGGTTAGACTGGCTTTTCTGCTGGCTTCTGGAAGCTTGGCCTCAAGTGCCTGAATACAGTGTAACCTGGAATTCAAGCTTCCACCCCTTCCTGAAACACAGGTATTGGGGGAAACACCTCTACAGTCCAAAGTTAGAATGTTTCCGAATCAGAATCATTTTCATTGTACCCATCCTCAGAGCCAAGATTGTTACTGCACAGACTAACCCTACTACCCAGATTGGAGAGGGTCGTTCTGCTCAAATTGTCTTTTCTAAAACAAACGAAGTTGACAGCCGTCATTGTACTGGAAGGAGAAAAAGTCATCATGGTAGCCAGAATGAGGGCCAGGCAGTCAGCCACGTCTTTGTTAGGAGCACAAGCCAGGGCCGGGGTATGACCTGGGCATAAATGCAGACAAGGCAGTGGTTAGTCCTGAGGGTCCAGAGCTGCATGGCATTCCACAATACATCTCCTACGACATTGTGAGTGGAGATGCATGTTGAGTTAGAATTCATGCCAGGTAAGAGGAGTTACTTCTCACAAGTCATGCTGGGGGTGAGACTTGAGTGGGACAGGGAGGACATGACATTTCATGGAGGGTCTGGGTTCTCATCTGTCTACAGAAAGCACAATATTATCCCAAGTAAGGCAGATTCTAGCCTTCATCTAGAGGACAGAAACACATGGCAAGGAAGGGACATAGGGGACACAAGCCACAAAAACTAGCAATAGGGCATCCAAGAGGGAGTTCCCATGGAGAGCATGCCATGGCCGCCATGGCAGAGGACCCCTATTCTGAGAGTAGCCACTCTCCATGAGAAATGTGTGTCTCAAGTAGAAAGGGTATAAAACTAATAACTGATGTCACTTTATATACACGTCATAGAAAGCACACACCAATTTATTACTCTAAAAACCAAAACAAGCCAACCAAACCGATCAAAAACCTGGAAACCATCTGAAGAGATCAGACACAGGAGGCTGGTTGTCAGTAACAACCATTTAAGAGAATTTCAACAGACCTTTAAAAAAAATCACCTCATCAACTAAAGCCACAAAACTGAACTGTCACAAATGCAGGACAAATGACTGTTACCATAGTAACACACAACCTAAGGATTGAGCTGCCCTCGAGATGTACCTGCTATCCCTAGCCAACTTTTATTCTTTTGGCCAAAGATCCCCTTTTACAACGAGCAGCGAGCTTTCTCATCGGAGGATCTGTTCTGACAAAAGCTGGTTGTTGTCTCCTGTCACCGGGCATGAAAGCCCTCTGCACGCTCAGCCCCGAAGAGATTATTCATCTTTACCGAGTGAAAACAAATGAAAAGGGTCAGTGTCTTCACACTATTTCTGGGATGGAGGTGATGAGTGAAGGGACTATCAGTGCAGTGTCGCACAGAATGGTCCCCAAATGGTTCCAGCCACTGGGTACAGAGAAAACTCTGAGAAAGGCAGGCTCTAGTGACACAGAGCTCCTGTATCCATGGATACAGACTGGATAGAGCTAAGAGCATGATGATACCCATTTATTCTAGCATCTAGTGTTCATGCTAAGCTTAAGGTATACAGCTTTGATCAAGGTTGAGGAAGAAAAGGTGGAGAATGAAGGACACGAGGTTAAAAGAACCCTCTGTACTCCCTAGGTGAGCCATGTTGGAGAGAGAGGCTAGGATACATGGGGCTGCAAGAACAAAACTAAAGACTCAGCTAAGATGTTACTGTGGCTGCTTATTTCTGAGAAATAGGTGTGAGAGCTGCTAATTCTCGTACCTGTGTTAAGCAGTTAATCGAGTAGTGTTAACATACCAGAATACTTGAATTAGATGTCACAATGCAAAAATTACTCAATTCACAAATATCCACGAGTTCCTCTTTTGCTTCCCAGGGTTAAGGGGCATTGCGTGTGCAAAGGTCTTTTAGTAGGATTCTAGTATTTGTTAGTGTTTATAATGTTGTAGAAAGAGAGAGGAAGGCTTATGATAAGAATTAGCTCATTTAGGGAAGGCAAGTCATAAATGACAGGAGAAACGTCCAGCCTAGACTTTAGTTAAGATGTTTTACTTATGTTCCTCAGCTTTCTCAATGAAGAATCGGAGTCCTGATACGTATTTTACAAAGACATTTGATCTCGGAATGAACTGAAATGCGAAGCTGTCTCCGTAGAGCCGTGGAGTGTGCTCCAACGATGTGTGCTTCGTTTACTCCTTAGTGTATGCAGTTGCAATTCCCAAGGCCAAGCTGAAAGGTTTTTGACTGGGATATGCCCAGCTGGTAATGTTACATGCAACATGGAGAGCAATGGTGGGCTACAGGGAGACAATGTGCTGTACAGAAAGACAGATGGGACATATTACCTGGGCTTGATTTCTTACACACAAGATGCTTCCAAGGGAAAGAAAACTCTCATTCAATCTTAAGCAGCCCTTATCTCTCTCACTGTCCTCTGGCTTCAACCAACACATCCTGCATCCGCTTTTAAATTTTCTTACTTACCATTTTCATCTACAGCAAGTACACAGGCTCCTTTGGCCAGCAACTCTTCAACTACCACCTTCAAGCCATTGCGTGCAGCAATATGGAGGGGTCTGAAAGACAACACTGAATATCAGCCTTGATAACGTTTCTGTGAGTGGCACAGCTGGGACCTTTCAAAGGTCTGCATGCTAAAGGTTTGGTCCTTGGGCTTGGTAGGGGAGGGAGATGGTGATCCTGCAAAATTCTGTGGGGCCCAGTGAGAATTGTCAAATGTGCTGCCTCATGCAGAGCAAAGGGGCCAGGCAATCACAAACTGAAACACAAAACTATGAGCCCAACAAACCTTTTCTCTTTATGATTCTTTGGGGTATTTGATATAAAGAAAGACCAATTCTCAGTAAAAAAATGTGACATTTGGTTAACTTATGTCAAAAGGACATAGGAAAAGAAGCTATACTTAAGAACCTACAAATAGCACGTGGCTATTTTTGCCTTTGAGAAGAGACATGTTGACCATATTTTTTTTCCAGGTATTATTGATTCAGTTATTCTGTGTTTGGCTCAGGTCTCTCTCTGTACCATGTTATAAATAGTCTACATCTTAAACAGTCTTGGTGATAGTACAGAGGAGACCGGAAGAAGAATTCAAGCTCTGATGTATTCTGTAAAAGGCCCTTCACTGGCTAATTTGTGTCCCTGTTTCACATAGTTCATTGGGATGAGTGGTATTAATATATACTCTCAGATCTTTTGATCCTTACATGCTCATAGATGTCTCACTGGATTACGGCACCTTGTGAAAGAGTCTTGTGGTCAGTATAATGTGCCATGTCATTTAACAATCTTAAAAGGAAAAAAAAAAAAACCTCCAATATTCTTTGCCTTTAACACAAATGCACAAGTAATCTCCCAAAATAGAAAACAAAACAGCTTTTCGATCCTCCACACCGAGGGTTACACTGAATTATATTAAAATATAATTGCGACAAATAGCTTAGAAACTGTTCAAATGTATTCTGGGAACACGATTTATAAACCTGACGTTTTCCAGTCAGGAAATACATAATACATAACACTAATACATAAAACAAACACTTTCCCCAAAAGTGTCAGTTCATAAGCCCAGAAGATTTTTCTAAAAGCTCACTAAATTTATCATGAAGTTCGGCAACAGTGGTAACGAGAACAAGATCTTACAAATCCTATGAGTCATATAAAAATAAGGGTTCTACCTAAAATCCTGCATCTCTAGTCAACATTGCAGGTGTGTGTACATAAATTTCATGAAGGTGAAGATAGGTTGGCACCTATGACTGCTCTACTTCTCAGAGCTGAATTAGCATGTGTCAGGCTTTTAATAGGTGTTGGATAAAAATGAAACATCTTTATCACCTCTCCTCTAAAATCTCAGGGAAAAAGAGGATGGTGGTGGTGGTGGTGGGGAGAACTGTGGTATGCTGTCTTTGAGACATGACCCAACCACTGCATTCGAGAACTTACAGTAGCTGTGCTGAACGGCATATGACTTGTATAAGATCAATCCAGGCAAAATCCCACCATCGATGGGATGGCTGGTCGCTAGGCTAGGCCCTGACGCTTACTAAGGGGCTGTTTGCAGTCCATAGCTGGGGTTGCAGTGGAGCAGGGAGAGAGTCATTGTTGGTGGATGTAGCCACTGGTAGGTTTCCCATGCTCCAGTGGATGGTCCACATGTATGCACACAGACTGGACTTAATGGATTAATTGAAAAAATGGTTAATTGTGACAGGGATGTGCTAAGGGGATCTGGGAGGAGTTGCAGGAGGAAAATGGTGATGAATACGACCATATTTCACTGTACACGTGTAAGAAGTTCCCAACGAATAAATACAAGTAAAATCCTGTGACTGTGGGCCCAAGTAGAACTACATTTGCCACACTCACGTCTGCAGTGCACTGTTCTTCGCATTGATAAGGCTCTCGTCTTGTATCTTGTCAAGTATTAACAAGGCACATTTCTCATGGCCCTGATTGAAAAAAAAAAAAGAGCAAGAAACATGAGAGAACATATAGAAAAATCTCCTGAATGCTTACTTGATTGTACTTTCAATTGAGTACCAGCTTCCTCTGCCTGAAAACATTCAAGACTATTTTCTGAGTAATTCCTTTCTAAAAAGTAAATGGGCCCAAGATACTCTTAAGCTTCTACATGGGGCCTATTATGACTTTTTAAACATGTGACTGATCTAAAATATTCATACTTAATATAAATATTTCCAAGGTATTTTTTTTTTAAATTAATGTCCAGAGAGTGAAAGCAAATGCAAGCCTAGCGAGGTCAGAGAGTGACAGAGGGCAGATTTAGCAGCATCCTTTGAGTCTTTTGGCACTGCCTTTTAAACATACAACATTTCCCTCCTTCTTCAAGCCTTCAGTTACTACTCCAGAGATCCACTTCTCCTGGAGTTACCATGACACCCGAGTTCTGTATCATGTAGCTTCATTTCTGCTTAATGCTCTAAAGAAACTCTATTTCTGGTGTGTGTTGTTTCCTTAACTAAGAAATGATCTCTGTGTCATAATATGGCAATAAATGTTTGATAATTAAAATATCAACAGTTAGGTCTAGGGTCATGGATTACTAAGCCTTTGCTAATGAAGGTGTAGAGTGAAAAATTATAAGACCATTTTATGAAATATATGTAGACTTTTTCCTTAGACCTGAGCAGAAAAAGTGCAAGTTCCAGAACTCGGAACTGAAAATAAGATTTCAGGCCTTCACTGCCCCGGGACACATTCCGGGTGGAGGACATTAACCCTGAATTAGAGGACACTTGCTGGATTACATTCCTCAAGCCTCAGGGAGTAGACCCCACCTGTGGGTGGGAAAAGCCCAAAAGCAGGAAGATACATTCCTGACTACAAAAAAGATACAAGTCATCTAGGTGGGGCTGTGACTGGAGAAAGTGAGAAATATTTAACCTGAAATAGTTGGTAATGACAGGGTAGGGCAGTGACATGGTAAAACTACATTTTTGAGAAGAATGAGTGTGCAGAGTGATTTTCATATGACTCTGGATCATTTGGGCTGGATTCCTCTGGAATGTTCCACTGTTCTTGGTTACCCCTCCCTCCCTTGGTCTTCCCAGTGTTATGTTCAAAATTTGTAAAACAACCAATCATGTGTAACCGCATGAAAATTCCTTCCTTTCCCCACACCATGCTATAAAAAAAACCCCTCAGCTTGCTGGCCTTTTGTCAAAATTCTGTTTCTGTGTGGACAAGCAGTTTTGACCATTGACTAGCCAACTCTCCCCAATAAACCTCTGCTGATTACATCCAGGTATGGTTTCTTGTGATTTTGGGGTGGTTGTGATTTCCTGAGACTTGAGGAAGGGTCTCCGGAGTTTGGGGTTCTTCAAAGGGAATAGACAATCATTGTTAGTACCATCTAGGAGTTAGAGATGTTAGAGATGTTGATTGACTATCTCTGGGATGGACAGACGGACAAATGGATGGACAGATGGACACACACACACACACAAACACACGAGTAAAATTCTGTCTAAAACAAAAAATCTTGGACAAGTTAGACTTAGGGTTTTTTTGTTGTTTGTTTGTTTGTTTGTTTGTTTTTTGCAATAGTCTTACTCTGTAGCCCAGGCTAGCTTTGAACCCTGAGATCTTCCCTGCTCAGCCTCTAGAGCACGCACCACCATTATCTGGTGAGAATCTGATTTTAATGACATTCTCAAGTGATTCCTTTACATAAGGCTGTCTGTAAAACACTGTAGTTCCCATTACTAACACACTGCACTTTGACATTAACTTCCAGCTTCTGAGTACTTTTGATGTTTCCATGTTCTTTCCAGAGAATGAATACAAAATATAGCCAATGAGAGGAATGGCTGAGACTTCCCATACCAGTGGTGTCAACTGGGACCTACATATAATTTCACTTTGTGAAAATCACACATGTGGGCATTTGTATGTATGGGAGGAAAAAATCTACCACACCTTTTGCTTTGATTGACACATGCATGACAAAACAGTGACAGTGCACATGGATAGTGCTTTGCACATGAAAAGTGCTTTGCACATGGAAAGTGCTTTTCACATGGAAAGTGCTTTGCACATGGATAGTGCTTTGCAGTACCATGATCTGGGCTCTGCTCTCACAATGCCTTCAAACAAAACTCAGTGAAAACTGTTTAGAGTTTATATGCCATATAGCTAATGTCCTAACCTGTTGTGTGGTACCAAAATGTGAAACTACAACCAGAGAAACAGCATCAAGACAGGTAGAATGTATGATAGGATTGTCCGTGGTAAATGTGGGAAATGTGTCTTCTTCATTATTCTGCTTTGATCAATGGCGTACATCCAACCCAGAATTCTGCCCTATAGTGGGTTGGCCTAATGTTGCTTATATTCTAATGCTAATTTGGAGTTTCCAAGGTTGTTTGCCCAAGGACAAAAGAGTCTTCAAGTAAGACAATGAGTGACCCTGCCCTCAGTTGTTTGTAACTGGTAAGTGTGATGGTTTGCATATGCTTGACCCAGGGAGTGGCACTATTTGGAGGTACAGCCTTGTTGGAGTAGGTGTGGCCTAGCTGGAGTAGGTTTGTCACTGTGGGCTTTAATACCCTAGTCCTAGCTTCCTAGAAGTCAGTATTCTGCTAGCAGCCTTCAAATAAAGATGTAGAACTCAGTTCCTCATGCACCATGCCTGCCTGGATGCTGCCATGTTCATCTTTATGATACTGGACTGAACCTCTGAACCTGTAAGGCAGCCCCAATTAAATGGTGTTCTTTATAAGACTTGCCTTGGTCACGGTGTCTGTTCACAGCAGTAAGACCTTAACTAAAACAGTGAATAAAGATGCCAACAGCCAATAGCTGGGGAGAAGAGAACGACGTGGGGTTGAGTTTTGGTGGCCTTAGAGGAGGGAGCAGAGAGGAGGAGGAGGAGGAGAAGCTGCCACAGGGGTAGAAAAAGAACATGCAGGAGAGAGAGAGAGAGAGATCACCATGGGCAAATGGCCAAGAGAACATGGCCCAGGGGTCTGCCTAATCGGAACTAAGAGCATCCCAGATGAAGCATTGGAAGTAATAATGGGGTTATTGACAGAAAGGTAGATTCTAACAGCATTGTGCTGCCTAAGGCATATTAAAGTTCTTTAATTCAAGAACATAAATAGTCTAAGGCAGGAATAACCCTATAATGGGACTTTCTTTTTAAATATTTTTTTACTGCATTGCCCCTTTCTTCTCTCCCTTCATTTTTATGTACAGTTGACAGCATCCGAGGACATGGCCATCTAAGTAAAATCCATGTTATGTAGGTCCCAAGTGGATAGAGGTCCCAGGTACTATTGTTCTGATTGCAACAGTAAGCGATAGTGATTTAAGCCCGGTACATACTTTACTGATAGCCAGGTGTAAGGGAGTATTCAAGTCCTTATCCTTCACAGTCAGGTCAGCCTGGGCACTGTTCACCAAAATATCTACAGACAAAGCCAGGAGAAAGTTACTTAGACCGCATGCCAATCACACAGCTCAGTGTGGCCACAAAACAACATAAACGAATACAGATCACAATAAAATTTAACATTTGTAATTAAGGAATAGTTTGTTGCCAGATTTGTTCTATTCAAATGGGTGTTGGGTGGGCTAGTGTCGATTCCCTGCAGAGTTTTGCTATTCCACCATTCCTCAGTGTCGGGATTCCCAGACAAGAGGATTCTGCTATTATATTTTGTTCCTAAATGTTGGGCAATTTCACTCAAGTGTTAGCTTTCTTGGATATAGTCCTCCAATGATATAGTCACAAAGAGCTAGAGATGACTGAGTTCATGGGTGACTTCAGGAAACTGGTCCCTTTCAGATGTCCATGCTAGAACAGTGCTGGCTCTTATCCACAGCCTAAGTACGTACCCACAGCGCCTGCCTGCCCGTTCTCAGCAGCCATCATCAGCGCTGTTTTCCCTGAATTGTCTATGGCATTCACTTGAGCATCATGTCTCAGGAGCAGCTGCAAGCACTCTGCATGGTCACCGAAGGCTGCCGCATGGAGGGTTGTCCTGAAGGTTTCAAGCACACATGAATTTATTGCCTTTCAACTTTGTCTGCAGAAACTACCAAGAAGCATGTGTATGGTGTTTTCTAAAGATTTAAAGCTTCTTGGCTGATGACCAGAGTTCTTAGAAAGAATTACTCAGGATGGTTACTCAAGTATCACCTACATGGATGGTTCTACTTAGATTTCAAGGGGGGTTTCTGTAATGACCAATAAGGAAATCAGTATCTTTCTGACCTTTTAATCTTGAGTTCTGGTGAGTTCCCACTCATCTAGCAGACAGATACTTTTAATATTATAAGTTAACTTATACCTAGTTGGTTGGTTAGCTAAAAGCCTTAAAAGCCTGTGTCATATAATGCAGACAGTGGGTTTCAGCAGAGGGCATTTCTCATTGAGTAGGCAAAGTGTTAGCCTTGATGAAATAACCCCATTCATAGGATTCCATCTCCTATATACACTTGCCCATGTAAACAGGTTTACACATGTGTGTACACTGTGCCACTTAATAGAATAATAGAAATAGCAGAATATTGAAAGCAATATGAATATTCATCTAAAGAAGTCAGGTAGGCAACATTCTATGTATTCATTCAATGAAATAATGTGCAGCTTTACAAAGCAAGGTAAATCTTTATATTTGGTATGGAAAGATCTCCAAGATATGTATATCTTGGAGTGTGGGAAGAATTGATGCAGACTTGCTTTCTATAAGGCAGAGGCTTGAGACTCTGGACCAAGAAGGACAATTTCTAAAAGTCCATACCCTTTATAATACTTGATTTAAAAACATACTATGCCTTACTTTTTCAATTAAAAATATTTTTCTTTTAGCCAAGGGCTGTGCACGTATATAGTCAGGAAGATTATGAGTTTGAGGCTAGCCTGGGCTTCATACTAGTTCAAGGCCAGCCTGAGCTATGCAGCAAGACTCTGTCTCTAAACACTAAGGGCTGGGGATGTAGCTCAGTGGTGTTTTTGGCTTGTCTAAGGCCCTGAATTCAATTCTTAGCACTTCCAAAAGTAAGTTTATATAAAAACAAAAGCAAGTGGTTTACTATTCTATAATTTAAAACAAAGGCTGAGACTCAAGACTGAGAGTATGACACCTTGCATCGCTTACCTGCCTTTGTCATCCCTACAGCTGACAATGCTGGAATCTATGGCCCCCAGGAGCAATGATGCACAGCTCTCATGACCGTTTATTCTAAAATGAAAATAGATTTTAATATAAAAAACTCATTAAAATTATATAGTCCTTCACACCTCATCTTTACAAGCATGCACATTCAACAATTTGATATATTTTTAGAAATGCAATGCCAATCTTTGTGGCATGCTTACGATGGTGTACACTGAACCCCTCCACTGCTTCCATAAGGACCTCTGTGCTTGTAAGAGCCCCTGGAACACCACTCACATGAGGTCCCAAGTAGGCGACATCCAGACATCAAAGTGGGAAAGACATAGATCCTTCACACATGAAATCATCCTTGTTAGTATTTTAAAGGTTTTTTCATTTTTATTTTATGTGTATCAGTGTTTTTCCTGCATGTAAATATGGGTACTGCATGTGTACCTAGTGCCCAAGGATGCCAGATGGGGGCACTAGATCCCATGAAACTGGTATGGATGGCTGTTAGCCACTATGTGGGTGCTGGGTACCAAATCTGGGTCTTCTGCAAGAGCAGCAAGTACTCTTAATCACTGATCTATCTCTCCAGCCCTGAAGTCACTCTGGTTCTTTCTTACCTCCTCTTTCTGTACTGATCTGATTTCATGTCTCTAGTTATTTTTCCAGTCAAATGACCCAGCTCCATGGGAAGCCCACAGACAATGTAAAGATGAGGCACTTTCAAGTCTTGCACCCCAGGCTGACTCAAGGGACTCTGACTTAAGGTCACTGCATTCTCTGAACAATGTTTCTCTCTATGATCTTGCAATAACAATTACATTTGAAAAGAAGAAGAAGGAAAACAAGGAGGAGGAGGAGAGGAGGGGGATGGGGGAAGGAAGAATGATGAGGATGAAGATGAAGAATTATAAGAAAAGTCTCCTGGTAGAAAATTTCTAACCAGCTACAGATATATTAGGATCAACTTTGACTTATTTTTTCAGAGTTTGCCGGACAATGGGGGCTACCACTGAAGGTGTCTTCACATCTATGAACCATGCCTTTCAGGCCACCACCTTCGGTTTCCTCATGTGATGCATGAGTCACCTTGGAAGTGTGGCCTCTGGAAAATCATTAACATGAGATGCATGCTTTGCTAGCAGGCCTATTTGTCTTTAGCAGCAGAATAGAATATATTAGTCTTATCTGCAATCTAAATGCTTTTCTCTCCCGGTAAAAGGCACTTTTTCTACATGCAGTTAAAGGAACAGAAGCGGCTCCAATTGCCTTCCCAGTGTTTCTACTTACATTGCACAGTGCAGTGGAGTGAAGGGATTACCAATAAATTTTCGAAAACACTTTTGCTCCAAAAGTACCTCTATGCAGTTTTCATTACCTGCAAAGAATAAACAAATTTAGAGTGCTCCCAAAAAAGAAAGAAACTTTGCTCAACGTGGTCTGGTGGGGGTTTTGTTTGTTTGTTTTTTATTGTTGTTTTGTTTTGTTTGGTTTTAATTCCCCATTAAGTATTGGGCTGAATGCTTGTTCTCTGTAGAATAAAACTAACAAAATGCTAAAATGTTATTAACTATGCTCAAAGGTGTTCTGAGATACAATGAACAAATCAAGCAATGAAGGCCATGTGGCCTGGTGGAGAGAGATAAAGAAGCCACTTCATTTGCAGGCAGAATAGATTTTAGTCACCCTCAGCTCTTTTATAGAACCCTAACATCAGCAGGCCTCAATTTTCCTGTGGTTATAATAAGGGAATTTCCTTTCACCCATAAAATAGCTTATGTAAAGTCTATGGGGGGGGGGTCTGGTTGAATAAAAATCAAGTTCTGAGGAATGTGCGTGTGTGTGAATGTGAGTATGTGTGCAAGTGTGGGGGTTGTGTATCTATTAGTATGTTACTATTAAAATTATTTATTGGTGCATATGGGGTCTAAGGATAGCCTTCAGTGTCATTTTAAGGGAGCACTAATAAAAACGAAAGCAAGCTATGGGATGAGACTTGTGATATAATTCCACTAAAGTATACTCATATTTTTTATTTATAATCTCAGAAGAAAATTATGAGACATATGTACAAAATTATATCAGAAAGTGGATTTGGAAACAGAAAATGCTAGTTTAGTTTTCCTTTCTTTAATTTTGTGACAGGGCTTCAGGTAGCTCAGGCTGACCTTGAAGTTGTGACATGGCTGACGGTAGCTTTGGATTCCCCCCCCCCCACACACACACACACAGACACCTGCTGAGGGCTGGGGTTACAGCACTGCCACCATAATTGTTTTAATGCTGGGGACTGAACTGGGGTTTTTATGTATGCTAGGCTGGCACTCTACAAACAGAGCCATATCCTCAGCCCACTTCAATATTTGTGAAATTGGTACAATTAGCACTCCTTTCTCTTTTGTTCCAAATAATTGAAATTAAAAAACTGAATATTCTAAGTAGTAAGGACAACAAAGCAAATGTGGAATGTGAATATTAAAAAAGAAATGTCAAAATATAAACTACACGTCCACTAGTGTTTACTTATGACAGGAACTATACTGTATGCTGTTTTGTTTTTACCTTCATTGTTTTAATACTTTGCCTGATTCCTGGTTATCTGGTACAGATCAGAAACTCTGATTACAATTGCTTAAATTCTTTGGTGACTCTGATGAAGAGTTACATGTCACAAGAAGAGGGAAGCAAACTAAACTTTTACTTAGTATTGTGACAGCCATGGGGTGGGGATGAGGGATGTCTAAAACAACATAAGACAGACAAAAGCCATGTCTGGGGTGTAGACACTGGCAACCACAGTGTACAGCAATGTTCTTACCTCCATAGAGGTCACAGAGGTTCGAGGTCAGAAAGTCTAGTGGAATCACTCAGATGACATTCAACTCACCATTGTAACAAGCCCAGTGCAGTGGTGTGTATCCCTGGTTGTCTTTGAGACAACAGTCCTCTTCAGAAAGTGCAATCTGGAGCAATTCATTCAACCATGTGGCATGGCCCCGAGCAGCTGCATAGTGTAGGGGTGTCCTCCCTCTGGAATCTTTACAGAGGATTGATGCTTCTTGTTCCAGCAGCATTTGCACACATTCCTCATGTCCTGTCATAATCTGGCATGTTGCAATTAAAGTGCAAAACAAACCTCAGTTGGTTAGGGATAGCACCATTGAGAATGGAAGGCCTCCCCTGCCTGGCCTAGGAAGTAGAAGGCAGAACAACCCTAGCAAAATCCTTACCAGAAAAGCCCAGGAGAAGTATTTTGGAGCTATCTCTCCAAACATAACTACAGATGATATCATGATATGTTAGAAAATACCAGTTTCAGAATCAAGGAGGAGTATGTTAAATCCTGGTTGTCCACCCCCCGTCAGACATAAGTGAGTTTGCCTTTCTCTGACTCAGTATACTCACTATGAAAGAGAAACAATGACCTCATAGGTTGCCCAGTACTAAAGAGACAGCACAATCACATGATGTAGTAGGCACAGGGATGCATTCTGGAAATATCTTAGAGGGTCTGTAGACAAAGCTAGGAAGCACAGCCTACTCCACTCTTCGGCTGCTCAGGAGAGCCTGATGATCTTAAGCTAACACGCACAGCACGTTACCCTGATGGACATCCTGGGGTCACAAGTGTTTGTGTATCTAAATAACAAAGGGGCAGTAAACGTTATACATGAAAGGAATCTTCTTCAGCTCCATCTAACCGTATGAGATCACTGCTGTATGCACAGCCTATCACTGATGGACGCGTGTATGTAATGTTCCCCAGCCTGCTGCATGGCCCAAAAGAAGTGCCGAGAAACAAGAACTAGGATTACATCAATAGCCATGGAAAATACTTTTAGTCACCAGCTTACATTACCTCTACACTGTCTAGTTAGCCTATTTTTGTCCTTCAAAAAATAATTCAGCAGATGTGTACAAAGACTTGGCCACAGGACACACATACATTG
The DNA here is from genome assembly GCF_011762505.2 of Arvicanthis niloticus. Classification (NCBI taxonomy): domain Eukaryota; kingdom Metazoa; phylum Chordata; class Mammalia; order Rodentia; family Muridae; genus Arvicanthis; species Arvicanthis niloticus. The sequence continues at coordinate 127,650,103 of NC_047660.1, read as the reverse complement.
TCATCGTTTGTCACACTGAGCAACAGAAATAGCATGACTGCTCAAAACCAGGTAATCACTGAATTCATTTTGGCAGCTGCACACAATGGAGCATTACAAATGAACATGCAGAAGAATATTTAACGCCATGGAGAATGGTCCTTTATATATACTAAGAGAAAGAAAGACCATAGTGTGTGTGTGTGTGTCTGCGTGTACTTGTGCATGTATGTACTAAATATGATTATCTCCAGGAAGTATGATTGCTGGTGATTTTGATTTTCTGTATGTAAAAAATATATTTTGCAAATTTTCTGCAATATGCATTATGTGATCAGAATGAAGAGCCGATGCCTCCGACAGCAGGAATCCATGTGTCTATTATCACAGCCTAACACAAACTCCTAAGAGCAGGACCAACTGTAGCTTTCATTTGTGTCATTGTGTAAAATTATGCAATTTCGTTTTGATTGAAGCTAATTGGATATATTATGAAACATCTTTTCTCCTAAAACCTCACATAGGGAAAACTAAAGCAAGCTCATTGAAAAGGTACCTGACTGAAGTAGAGAAAGATGTACATACCCCTCTATGTAAAGCTGTGCATCCCACTACGTCAACAGCATCTACGTTTGCTTCCTTCTCAAGTAACAATGAAACAGCATCAATGTGTCCATATGTTACTGCCAGCATCAGTGGGGTTCTAGGGAGAGAGAAACCAGTGTTTTAAAGGGAGATCAGAAACTACTTCCAGTGAGAGGAGAGGGCTCTTTCTATTAAAAAATTTCCCAGTATTTCCTATGTATCTAATTTGCTGCTCCATGCCATGTAGAACACGAGATTTCTTTCTGTTCTAAGGGCCATGTGGAATGGTGGCTAACACACAGGGCAGTCACACTAATTCTAACATTTTCAAAAGTGTGTGGCAACCATTCGGTGCCAACAGGCTGGGGCCTGTGTGAGCGCAGAAGAGCCTCTTGTCTCTGTCTCAGCAGCTCTGCTTTCAGAGACATTGATGAAGTTCTGCTCAAGATTTGCCTGGATGGACAGAGCTTCCATGCTTTGAAGCTAAGTCTGACCAGTGTAGAAGAAAGACTGGGCTGCCCCTGCTCTGGCTGTCACTCAAGCTCATGTGCCTGGGGCCAGACCTAGAACCTTTCTCTCTGCACTTCCTATTTGTAAGAAAAGCCCAGGTGAAGACTAAGCCAGCAGATAGAAACTGAAAACAAACTCAGGAGAAGATAAAAAAGGAATAATAAATTATTTCTGGGACAGAAACCAACTCTTGAGGTCTGCCTTTTTGCCATCATTAGAAAGTGTGTGTAGGGGGGATGGGGAGAGGAAAGAAGGAGCTGAAAGGGTTTGCAGCCCCAGAGGAAGACCAACAATATCAACCAACTGTATCCCCCAGAGCTCCCAGGGACTAAACCACAACCAAGGAGTACACATGGAGCGACCCACAGCTCCAGTTGCATATGCAGCAGAGGATGGCCTTATCTGGCATCAATGGGAGAGGAGGCCGTTGGTCCTGTGAAGGTTTGATGCCCCAGTGAAGGGGGATGCTAGGGTGGTGAGGCAGGAGTGAGTGAGTGGGTGGGTAGGGGAGCACCCTCACTCATAGAAGGTGGGGAGAGGGGGAGGGGAGGAGGTAGGGGGTTTGTGGAGGGGAACCAGGAGGGGGGGGGATAACATTTGAAATGTAAAAAAATAAAATAATCAATAAAATAAAAGAAAGTGGGTAAACGGTAGCTTTAAATGTCAAAGGTAAGAAGAAAGAGGAAATACTAACAACTGGGAAACAAGGCTATAGCCAGGATTAAAAGGTGCTCGCTCCCATTAAGAGATGCACACAGTGAGTGCTCCCCTTCAGTACATGCTCTGGTGGCAACACCTCGGTGTCTGTGTTCCAGGATCCTAACCCATGAGTTTCACAGAGAGGTACTATCTTAGAACTCAGTCAGTCTTATCCACCGCTCAACAAGCCAACCAATCAATAGCAGAAGGCCAACATGAAGACACTTACTGTCCCTTGGCATCTTTCACATCAACCACTTCCGGGTTGTCTGCTGTTTCAAGTAGTAGCCTCAAACACAGCGTGTGACCGTTAATAACTGAAAAAGAAAACAATAGAGTTTTTTTTTTTTTTTTTTTTTTTTTTTTTTTTTTTTTTTCACATAAACCAACACTGCAGGTTCTCTCTCACAAGTGAAATTTGTGGGCTTCAAGTCAGTTATTTCTCATTGCTGCTGATGGGTAGTCCTGGCTTCCAATTCAAGATGGCCCAGGTGTCTCCCCTCCTTTCTTTTTATCCATACACTTCCATTTTTTTCTGTTTCCAGAGTTAAGAAGGTTTTTCTTAAGCTCACTGTCCTTTCTTATCTCCTTGTGGAGATAAGGCTGGTGAGGGTCCCTCCACGGCAGTCGCACTGAGAGGAGTCTCTACTTCCCTATGGCCATCCTGTGTCTAGCCCATCTCCAGCTCTTTATAAAAAGGAGATGGGAGCAGGGATGGGGGGAAGAGAGAGGGAAAGAGGGGAGGAGGAGAAAGAACAGAGTGGTGGCCGCTCTTCTAGATCAATGAAGTCTAAGACCCATATTCCAGCTACAGTTCTCATTGGTTAGTGGTGGCTGAACATAGAAGACCAAACCAGAAGAGTAAGCATAGCCTGGGTGGTCCCTCTTCACCAACACTGGAGCTCTGCGGTGTTGGTGATCCTTGAACTACAGCCTTGCCCTTGCAGAGTCTTTAAGAGTGCTGCAGCAGGTGCAGCTGCTGTCCCTTCTCCCCCTGCTGGGTGAGGATCCAGAGATCTTCAGGTCCCTAGTTAGGGCTGCTGGCCCTTACCTGCTCCAGCTACCCAGCAGTGGGCAGAAAATGTGTGTGTCTGCCTCAAACAGCTGGGGATGAGTACAGGATGTGCCCCGTGCATAAGTAAACATGCTCCTTTAGGAGGTGGTGGTGCCTAAATGGGTGCTGGGAAACAAATCTCGTGGGAGATAAACCCCTCCTCTACAATAAGGCATTTCCTCTGGTGCATTGAAGAGAACCTTTGAAAAGCCTTGCAGCTGCCAAGGAATCCACTCGGGGAATAAGACAAAGATGGATATCCTTAACATTCCAGCCGTGGCTTACTCTCTGAACAATACACACCCCACAGAGGACACCACACTTCCCTTGCTCTGGATATGGTGAGAGACGGAACGGATACAGTTAGGTTGGGTTGAGAAAGGCTCCTCTCAGAGCTGTTTTACAGTCATTTTAATTGCTTTCCAGTCGTTAAAGAGTGGTAATTTAATTTCCACAGTCTTCTGGAACACCATTTATTAGAGTTAGCTCACATTCATCAGCACCATTCACATGCACAGCAGGGACAATGCCCACATGTTATGAGTCACGCCACTCAGCTTGTTCTCAGCATCCACGGATACATACATATCGGGAGGAAATATTATGGACTGGAGTTCCAGGTGCATCTTATTGCTGCTACCTCTGCTGTCGTTTTCAAAATTATACAAAAGCCCGTTACCTTGTTGAAATTTACAGGGAGTTTAATGTATCCCTAAAAGGAACAGATTGGCATAGGGCTGACAGCTAAGTCCCCTCAGCAATGCTTCAGGGAATGAGAGCAACAGGACTTGGCTTTTCTTTCTGTATCAGTTTGATATATTTGATATTCGTTAATGCTCAGAACCACTCCAAGGATATTTCATTTTTGGCTAAACATAAGAAAAAAAAAATCTCGGTTTATATTGGCCATCCAGTGTGTCACAAATCATCTACAGTGAGGCTTTTGCCTTTTACGGTAGCTGTTTGAACTTAGCTCACAACCCTAAGGAAAATTTAAGCCTCCTCACCACCCCAAGTAGCAACCTCAGTTGTCCTTGGGTTCCCACACACTGCATCCCCCCCCCCAAATTGCCTTCTAGCAAAAAGACATTAGCATCGTTCGCTGTGCCCTGCCAGCTCGAGCTCTCCGTGAGACTGGCTCAGTCTTTGACAGCCATTTTTTACACTGCTCAAAGACTACAACTGTCACTGTGCTTATCTGTGCTAAAACCTCCAATGTCCATTCTGGCTGTCCCTCCTCACAGTATTCTGAGGGCCTCAACCAAAAGAACTGGCCTCTCAAGTGAATTGAAAAAAAAATCTGGCTAAATTGATCCTCAAACCACAGGGTAAAGCTTCTGCCCAGCAGACATTTTTTGGGGAACTGTTAAATGACAGCCTGTCTTTTTAATAGATGGAGTAAGGGAAATCAAGAGTGAGTCTACTTGACCACTAGGGGGCACCCTTGGACCACACCTACAGTGGCAAATGGGTGTGGCTGGTCATTCATTCACCAGTTTTAAAGGGCAGCCTTCCACAATCAATCCAGGCTGTTTGCAATTGTTAGGAATTACATAGTAGCAAAGTGGGTTGCCTGGCTTAATAATAGGCAACCAATCTTTAAAAGGAGCAAAATTGATTTTGATAATAATACCAAGGAATGCCTAAGAAGCATAAATCCTAGTGAGAAACAAAAATTTATAATTGGCCACACCAACCATTACTGACGTCTTCCTGTCAATAACTCTTTCTAGACAGTTAGGCAACAAGTAGGCTTTCACTATTTCTGTATGGTGTCTGTTCAGTATGTAGATAAAATTCTTCTTCTTCTTCTTCTTCTTCTTCTTCTTCTTCTTCTTCTTCTTCTTCTTCTTCTTCCTCCTCCTCCTCCTCCTCCTCCTCTTCCTCCTCCTCCTCTTCCTCCTCCTCCTCCTCCTCTTCCTCCTCCTCCTCCTCTTCTTCTTCTTCTTCTTCCAAATAATTAATTGCACTTGTATTTATTTTTTGTGTTCGTCAAAGTATGCATGTACAGGTCCGAGGACAGCTTATAGGACTCAGTTCTCTCTTCTGCCATGTGGCTCACAGTGATCAAATTCTGGCCAGCAATAAGAACCTTCACCCAGTGAGCATCTCATCAGTTCCAACAAAAATATACCTGTCTAGCATTCCTAGAAAACATTCTAGTAATGAGAATCATGCAAATCTCTTAGAAATGTGTTCTTATTCCTTCGCTTCCTCCATTAGACCACACCCACTTTTTACTCTCTTTTGAAAAATGTCGTATTCTGTCCTTCTCAAAGGCTATCGCCATGGAACTGCCTGAGCCAAAAGGTACTTAGGCTTTAGCAGGGCCAGAAATTCTTCCAACTTGCCTTCATATCTGTGAGCATTTGGAAGTGTCCCTTCATATGTACTGCGGAAACATTCCAGAAAAGCTGCATCACTTGTGACTGGTGTGCACACGTACTTGTTAGGGGTTTCTGTTTTGGTATCAGATGCATCAAGGGTCAAAGTGAAAACCTAGCAAAGCAGTGTGCAGGTTGATAGAAGGATGTGTTTATTAGCTCTTGGTCTGCCAGCCCCTCTGTCAAACAGTCCTATAATGCCATTAATGCCGTTACACCTGTGAAGCCACCTCGACGCATTTTATCCTTTTATTCAACTCTATACACGAGCTGCAAAACTCAGGAATAAACAAGACCTACCTGAGGCATGAAGTGGAGTTCTTTTGGTGACATTGTCTTTTACAAAGATGGATGCACCCTGGTTAACAAGAGCTTCCACACATTCGGTGTGTCCCTTGAAAGCTGCTAGGTACAGAGCTGTCCGACCTTTCTCATCTCTGATGTCCAGGTCCACTAGGGACTGGAGAAGGACTTCCAAGGCTTGGTGGTGGCCATTGTAGGCCTGCAAGGAAGAAAGCCACAAATCAAACCCTTACTTGACTCAAATCCCACAACAACCCACCTGAGGGGCTGAGTCTCCTGAGTCTCAGACTCCAAAGAGCCCATTGGGGCAACACTTGGGATGGAGTCTGAAGCTGGCAAACTGAAGTTAGGCTGAAACACTAGTTCATAAACCTCTGGTTATAAGTAAATGCCTTTATTTTTTCTCCCTTGTCAACTAATTTGTTCAAAGGCATCACATCCATCAGTGTATGTTTATTAGATCTACAATCTAACAATCTAATTTAGACAAACAGCTGTGTGAATTACACACTCATCTCTCAGGGGAGTCCTAAACAAATCAGTGGACACTACAAGAAGGTTTTCAGGAATCTTTTCTGTTAATAAAGCCAGGGAAGAAATTACTGGAAACATTGGGGACTCTTAATTCAATCTACAGATGCAAATCTTCCCTCACAGCCCATCATGTGACTAACCATGAGCATGTAGGTGACTTTCTTAATTGTATTTAGAGTTTTGTATCTTCATCTATGAAATGAGAGCAATGAAAGCTGCCTCCTGGGGCTGCCACAAAGATGGAGAGAGGTAATTGCAGTGGCACAAGATCTGATATGCAGTGGATGCCGTTCCTTCCCTGTTATTTCCCCCACTGATCATAACGAAGTCACTGAACCAGTTAGGGAAATACAGGACATGGGCCAGGGCCAAGTTCAGATCTCTTACGGGGTCCTACACTGTGAAGCATTAAAAACAACATAGACAGTTTGAGACTTTTAATTTAGTCTGCAAGGGAAAAAACATTAGTCCCATGCCCACAATACATAAGCGAAGGATCTTGAAAATAAAAGAGAGAAAGAGGTAAGGTTGTCCAGGGAGAGTGGTCAGAGAGACGACAAGTGGAAAAAGTCTGCCCCAGGGCTCTTCAGACGTCACAGAGCCCTCCTTTGCCATTGGCAGTTTTCTCTGTGCTGCTCTGCAAAGCATCATGCATTTGCAAAAGACTTAGCATGAAGGATTATTTTCTTAATATAAAAAGAACTTTGGGAAGTGGTTTTGAAAACTAGGAAAGTCTGCAAAAGACCTGAAAATGCAGCTCACAGAGGAAAATAGAAACGTAAAATGCCAACAGACATCGCAAATGCTATGTAAACTGTTTATGGTGCTGTTTTGTAACCACCTAGGCAATGAATGGAGAGTTTGGCCACGCCCCCAATATCATTAAAACTGTGTGTAGAGGGGGTGGGAGGCAATTCTAGACACTGGGGGAGGGGGTGTATAGGTTGTTATGATTTTTGTGGAGGGCAGTAAGAAAGTGTCCAAAAATGTTTTTTTTTTTTTAGAAACTAAGTTGCAGGCAATAAATATATTTAGCATGGCCTCATTTATATAAAAAGAAAATGTATGTGTGCATATTTATATTTGTGTGTACTTCTATAGCCACGGGAAAAATTCAGAAGGATACCAGAAAAACCAATAATAGTGGTCACTTCTAGAACTAAGGGGTATTAAACTATGTGCATATTTTAAATTATCATACTAATATAATTTAGATAATTTTTTGGCCCAGAGTGTAGTTAACAACAATAACAAAAAAACTAAGTTCAAAAGAATCCATAAGAATTAAGAGTACTGATGAGTTAAAAATAAATGTTTTCAATGATTAGGCTAATTTGTACATATTAACTGTGCCTTCTATGTAACATGTAATATAAATCATATGATAATGAATCCCTATGTATATCCCTGTCTCAGCTTCTCCCTTTACTTCTAAGTGCACAGGGCCAACCCCGCTTGGTATCTGCACTGCACAGTGAATCCTGGATTTCCTCCCCCAAACCTCCTCTGCCTGCAGCCTTCCCATCTGCAAAGGGCAACTTCATTCTCAGACCACAGCCCTTATGTCACCTCTATTTCTCTAACTCGTAAGCCTTGATTGCAGCCTTGAACAAGTATCTGGGACAGTAGTGCAAGCAGATTCTGACAAAGAGCACCCTCTATGCCTTCCTTGTTCTGAGTGGGTGGTGTCTGGCCAGAGGAACATGTGTCCTTGCTAACTCACACAGAGAACATCACATTTCTGTTCAAGTCCACAAAGGTGCTGTGTGATCAGTAGCAGCCCTCCACGCCACTCACAAGGCACTGTTACCATCTCTTCTGTGTCTCAGAGATACATCTGAGTCTACCCACTGCACATTTGCCCCGGACTGTTTTGCCAGAACTCCAGCAAAAGCGTCCCCTCCATCTCTGTCCCTTGGTGATCTGTCATGGACACCATTAACAGGTGAAACCTTTCTATAGTCAAACTGGAAGCCATGCCACTGTTTGCTGCAAACTCAGCTCAAAGCTACTTCTCTTGATAGCAGCAAAATCCCAAACCTGCCAAGACCAATCCAGAGTTCAGCTCTGGCCTTCCCCTGCATGCAGCCTTAACACATTCAGGCTCTGGGGTGGCCACACTGCCCTCTGTGGTTAAGTGCATGAATTTTCTCTTCTGGCCATTGCAAATGCACTTTCTGTTCCTTGTCTGGAAAGTGCTTCATCCAGACAGCCCTGTGACTGTCCTGGTAGCTCTATGCAGACAGCACCTTACCAGGGAAGAGTCCCAGCACATATGTAAAAAGTTCATCCAATCTTCAGCCCACTTACTTCATCGTCTTCAAAGCACTTACTGCCATGAAATACCAATCATGTGTTTGTTGATTTGCTTCTGATAATAGCAACTATTCATTTCTATGTGCTGGGCACTGTGCCAAGCACTCTCACATCTTGTTTATGACCTATAAATATCTTTTGGGGGGAGGGGGGGCAGGAACTTGCTATACAGCCTAGGCTGGCTTCAAACCCTTAGCCTTCCTGCCTTAGCCTCTTGTGTGTGGGATTGTAGATATAAGTCACTGCATCTACTGTAGACATTTGTTTTCAGAGGTTAAAAAGTCCTTAGATCATTACAGAGTCAGGATCTGAACTCGGAATCTGCAGTCTGATAGGCACACACTTTCCCTCAGTAATTCTGCTTGATTGACTTGAAGGCTAAACATTTTTGTGATTGCCTGTAACGAATAGGGCTGAATAACAAATGATGAATACAGACCTAAATTCTTTCTGCAGAATGCTCCGTGAAAATGGGAAATACCTTGAACTCACTATGGAGGAAGAAGGGACACTCTGGGGACATAGTTCTAAGTTACTGTACCTTTACTATACACTACTGCCTCTTTAGGGACAGGAAAACAATCCCTGTATGTTAAGAGCTGTAAGTACACAGGACAGGACGTCTCTATTGTAACCTACATTCTAAAGTAATCACTAGCTGGCTGCTTGCTGTGAGCTCACTCCAGTCTGCAGTTTAGATGTTCTTGTCACCCTTGTTTTACTGATGAGGACCTGGAGGGGCAGAGTAACCTGGTTGTACTGTGGGTATACAGCCTTGGGTGGAAGAAGTAGGCTTCAGGTAAAGCAGGCTGACCCAGGAGCCCTCTGGAGAGAGAAGATGAACATGCAATATGGCAGGAAGATGCATGTCTTGGCCTCGTATTACGGGGAATTCCAAACATCAACAAAGAAGAAAAAATAGTCAAATGTTTTCCATATATCCTGTACCATTGCCAACGCAGGCCAAATCAGAAGCATCTAATGTTAAGCTAAGAACCCAGTCACAGGTACATCCACACAGGAATCAGACTGTTAGAATTCACTCCCTACGTGAATCTGGTGCTCATTTGAGAACTGACTTTCCAAACCTTGGCCTCCCACTTTCCAGTGTCCTGGTAAACTGTAGTTACTGGTTCAGCTTACTGAGAACTCATGACTCAGTGCTGAAGGGAAATGTGCCCAGCAGATAACAGCAGGGTCTAGATACTATTGTCAAATGGTAGCCCCCAGCCATTATGACAAAAATAGTAAACATTTTAATTTCTATTCACTTAAGTTAGCCTAGGAAAACTCACAATGCATGTAGACACACAAAGGACAATGGCCAGCACAGTTAGGTTTCGACACACAGGGGACAGGAGCAACACCAGGCAAGAAGCAGGACTCGTGTTTAGAAGGACAGTTGTAATGAAAGCACCCGCTCCCTGCACGGTCCCCTTTAATCCTCACACTTTAAAACAATCCATTCACTGTTATCAAGTTAAAGTGGCTTAGGATAAAATACAATGGATGCACCCCAGCTAATTAGTGCAGCTTTTCAAACCCAGCAGTGACACTGCTCAGAACGGTTTGAAAGCCAGACTTACCTGCAGGAAGAATTCTCCTGCCTCCTCAATTCCTTGCAGCACCTTTTCTGCCTTACATTCTAGTTTCATCCAGTATATTTTGAGCATGTTTTCCCACTACCCTAACTCCTCCCAGACCCTTCCCACCTCCCTACCCACCCAACCTCATTTTCTTGTTTTCTCCCCAAAACAAAAATAAGAAATGAAAATAAAAACAAACAGGAATCCAATAAGATTTTTTTTTTAAAAAAAAAAAAAAAAAAAAGCCAAAATAAAAAGCCCACCAAACAAAACCCAGCAAGGGCGACAACCCTTGGCATTCATTTTGTATTGGCCATCTACTCCTGGGCAGGGGGCCCGTCCAGAGGTGTGGCTGATAGTACCTAGTGAGACTCCATTGGAGAGAATGATTTTCCCCTTTGCCAGCAGGTAACCATTGCGAACAGCTTCTTAGGTAGGGGTAAACTTCACTATGCTGGGATATCATTGGAGTATCCAACTTTAAAATTATCTAAATTATTTCAAGAAATAGCTCATTAGGCGACTTATATGTATTAATCACAATTACTTTGCTTAAGCCTTCTAAGATGGAAGCTATGGGCAGACAAGGAGAAGGAATTTGGGAGCCTAACATACTTCAGGGACATCATAAGTCCATCTGGAAATCGCAACAGCTGGAGCTCTCCCATTTGCATAACCTCATTTCTTAATTTAATTTTTTTCAAGTGGATGAAATGAATATGAAATTCTATGAGCTGATAACCCTGGAGACTCAAATCATTCAGGCAGGAAATAGTAGCTCAAGGCAGGTCAGGTCTCTTTATGGGTCAAGGTTTAGGGGCATCTGGTTCAATTTCCCTGCTAGAATGCTTTCACCCAAGAACAACATGCTCCAACAAACGCTGGAGACGGTGATGGGCACATTTATACGTGTCTTGAAGAAAATAATTTTAAGTGTTAGCAATATAGACTAGTGTCTCTCTAGTGCTGCGACACTTTTAACACAGTTCCTCGTGCTGTGGTGACCTAAAATTATTGCATTGCTACTTTATAACCATAATTGTTCTACTCTTATGATTCCTAATGTAAATATATGATATTCAGAATACCTGATATGGGACCCCCAAAGAGGTCAAGACCCACAGGTTGAGAACCGCTGATGTGGAGGGAAGAATGAAATCTAGAACAGGTCCTTGCAACCATTCTGAGCAAAGTCACTCTCATTCCCCACTTTGGCTCTGTTTTGTAAGTTTGTGATCTTTGAGGCAAGTCACATCATCTCCTTTATCTCCTCAAATCTCCACAAGCACTTTCTGTTTAGCTCAGAGTAAAAGTCAGAGTTCTTACCAGGGACCAGGAGCCCCATGAGATGTTGGGGCAGCTGCTCTCCCTGCTTCTTGCCCTCCCCCACTCCGTTCCCTCTGTGGTAGCTACACTGCTGTTCTGTGGACATGCCAAGTCTTCTCTTCCTCAAGAGTTTTACACTTGTGCCTAGAACCTTCCTCTGTCAGGTAGCAATGTGCCTAGCTCTCAGTCCTGCTGTGCAAGCGTGACATTCTGTGCTCTGTAAAATAGCACTCTATCTGCACCTCAATATTTATTCCACCACATGGGTTCCATTTTCTTTTCTCTTGCAGCACTTGCTGCCCTCTGTCACGCTATTGCTTGCCTAAGATCTCTCCAGCATGGGCAACTCAAAAGGACAGAGGCAATGTCCCTTCCCTGTAATGTCTCTTCCTAGAAGAGTGCTTGGCGTTGTTCACAGCCAGTGTGCGTGCCACATGGAGGAGAAGACTCATGTCAATACGATGCTGGTGGAGCTGGCTGTTGACACACACATCCCATCAGGTCCTCTTATAATCGCTTTACCTGGATGAGCTCCGGCTGTTCCCATGATGGCCCCTGCTGCTCCTGTCTTCTGATGAATGGGGAAACTGAGACACAAGACCTTAGGCACCTGGACATCACACAGCTAACAAACTGACCAACTCAAAAGGGTCTTTAAGCCTTAACTAACTCGCTCCCTGTAATCTGCAGTGGAAACCACCATGTTCGCGTGAGTTGCTGATGTGAATAGTGAACTCTCTGTCTTCTCAGGCCCTTGCCAGCTGCAGCACTACCAAAACCCAGTCTTTGTCACGATGCCACTGCCCTTTTCTATGTGAGTGGAGGCCCAGAGAACTCAGGAGCATACCTGGCCGTGCTGAGCACAAAGCAAATAATTTTTGAAAGAAAAAAAAAAGATGAGAGAATTTTTGGACACCTAGAAGCTCTCTTTTCAGTAGTAATGCAGTCAGTCCCATGTCCAAAGGGCATGGAGGATTCTGCTGGAAATAACCCCACGTGGTCTCACTAAGGGCAGCTAGGGCTAGCTACATCTGTGCATACCAAGCTCTAGGGAGCTTTGCTTGGGCACAGCTGACAGGTGCACAGGGATTCTAAAGACCTCTGCTCCTTGAGCCAACTGCTGTGAAGCTTTGTCCACAGGAACACCCACTGTTGCCTCCTTCTCCACTTAAGTCTACCTCCTTGAACTAAGATGGATGGCGCATTTCACAGCATTCCAAATGTATGTGTACCTGTGCAGTTGTTTATGTGTATGGTGGGTGTGTTGTCGGTGGGTGTGTTAGAGGCTCTGAGTGGGCTTCTGCAGGCGTGCTGGCAAGTACGTGTGGACGCAGGCAGTGGAGGGTGGGCTCCTCTGGCCCCGGACACTCCCTTGTTTAGCGGCCTTGTCTCCTCTCATCTTGCAGGAATGCTCACCCATGTCTATTAATCAAACATTCCTCTCCAAAGGCTCACCAGAACACTGGAGAAGTGTTTGGGCATCATATAGGTAGACTTTACTAGTTCAATTAGACCTGACCCCTTCCCATCCCCCTTAAATCCTGTATCATTGTAGTTACTAAACAAAAATACATCTAATTAACGCCTCCACCTCTACCACCAGACCATGACTGAGTGTTCAACGTTCAGCAGCATGGTGGGCAGGAGAGCTAGCTGCGGCTGGGCAGGACTGCCAGGCAGCAGGGCTCTTTCAAACAGCTGCTGATTCACTGAGGGTGAACCATGAACCATTTGAAGCAGGGATATGGGAGTGATAACTCCCCCTGCCCACTGAAGAGTCTGAGTGTCAAAGCACTCCCCTTTGATTACTGGGAGGTGAAGAGGAGGTTTTGCTAATAAGAACTGTAACGGTCCCTCCAGCTCTCTCATCCTGAGAACTGGAGCCAGAGCCTTCCTCTGAGGCCCACTGGCAAATCCAGGAAGAACGACATAGCTGCTGTTCTAAACCCCCCCCCTTCTATTCCCACATAGTCATATTTAAAACCCACACAGGTTTTAGCTGTGACATTTGAAAATGTGATATTTGATTATTCCTAGGCTTAATGTTTACATATTACTCTATAATCAAATCTCCCTACCTGAGATGTTTCATATATATATATATATATATATATATATATATATATATATATAATGATTAGAGCTTAAAGTGAACATTTATTACATAGTATGTGGTAACAAATATATATATAATGATTAGAGCTTAAAGTGATCATTTATTACATAGTATGTGGTAATGACTTTATGCAGGCTTCATATTTTTATTTGCTCCCATTCTACAGATAAGGATACTGAATACAAGGTAGGTAACTGTATCTAAGGTCACCAGCTGGGAAAGCAGACCTAGACGGTGAGATAGTCTCTCTCAGAAGCACATGCTTTCAACCCTCTGTTGTTATCATTAGCACTGACTATTGCCTTTCTGGGCTACATCTTAAGAGCAGGGTATGATTTTGGACCTTGTTCTTTATGAGACAAACAGAGAAACCTTCCCACAGCTGTTCACTTACCGCTAAGTGGAGTGGACTCTTGAGAGCACCACCATCTGTTTCTTCAAAGCCAGTGTTGGTTCTTTCCAAAAGCTGTGGAGACAAAAAATGAAAAGCAAGAGTCAGTAAGGAATTGTGGTTTCTGGATAGTAACACAGGCATAAATGAGAAAGGAGGCTCCAAACATTAAGACATCATACTGAGTATCAGCAAACCAAGGTCAGAGATCAAGACTCGCCTGCCTCAAACCAACAGACAGTCAAGCATTTAAGCTTCCAGATCAACTTGGAATGTACCAGCTGCTTAAAAAAAACAGTTTGTACTTGAAAAGATGCTCAGATATGCCAGTCCAGAAAAGCAATGTACATTACATCTATTGCACTGAGAGAATTCACAATAGTGGAAAGTGATAGCTAGTGTTTATTCCGTTATCAAGCACACATGTACTAGAAATAATGTCAGGACCCTTTCCCGTTCCAGCTTGAGGGAACCAGGCTCATGGGCCAGTGACACCCAGAAATTAAGAGGTTTTTAGACACGGGAGGTCACGGACGGCTGCTGTGCAGCTGTCATCGTGCCACAAAATGAATATATTGAATTGTACTGCAAACGATACGGATATCGTTTGGACTACCATGAGAAAAAGAGAAAGAAAGAAGGTTGGGAGGCCCATGAACGTTTAAAGAAGGCAAAAAAAAAAAAAAAAAAAAAAAAAAAAAAGATTGACCTGAAGGCTCAGCTCTACCATAAACAGCGCCATGCAGAGAAAATACAAATGAAAAAGACTATTAAGATGCATGAAAAGAGAAACACCAAGCAGAAGGATGACGAGAAGACTCCACAGGGAGCAGTGCCTGCCTGTCTGCTGGACAGAGAGGGACAGTCGAGAGCAAAAGTACTTTCCAACATAATTAAGCAGAAACGAAAAGAAAAGGCGGGAAAATGGGAGGTCCCTCTACCCAAAGTTCGTGCCCAAGGAGAAACAGAAGTATTGAAAGTTATTCGAACAGGAAAAAGAAAAAAGGAGGCATGGAAGAGAATGGTTACTAAAGTCTGCTTTGTTGGTGATGGTTTTACAAGAAAACCACCTAAATATGACAGGTTCATTAGGCCAATGGGTCTACATTTCAAAAAAGCCCACGTCACACACCCTGAGCTGAAATCGACTTTTTGCCTGTCTATACTCGGTGTGAAAAAGAATCCATCATCCCCATTATATACAACCCTGGGTGTGATCACCAAAGGTACAGTTACTGAAGTGAGTGTGAGCGAGTTGGGCCTTGTGACACAAGGAGGAAAGGTTACTTGGGGAAAGTATGCCCAAGTTACCAACAATCCTGAAAACGATGAGTGTATAAATGTATAATTTCCTGGTTTGATAGTGACATCATACAAGTCATTCCACTCACTATGGAAGACTACATGCTGTCAGGAAAACACCATCACTGTGACCTTTCTGGACGACCATGCAGCCTTACCCCATGTGCAGCCATCACGAAGTATTTATTAAGGTGTAAAGGAAAATAAAACACTGCCCTATTTTACAGTTGGTCTTCAGTCTGGGGGCCTAATGACTTACATGTTAATAAAGTTTAGTGACTGAGTAGCAAGTATACAAAAGCATACTAAGCACTAGGTATGCAGCAATATAGGTTCATTACTTGAAAAGCCACCAGTGTAGCTGAAAGTTCCTGTAAAGGTCAAGTATTTCCTATCCTGATGCCATTAATCCTGAAATGTGGAACATTTTTAAACACATGGTAGTGTTTAAATTCATAAAATATTACATTAGAAGTCTGAGAGAAGGTAAATTGGATGAAAAAATTTCACAACTCAGGTTGTCACTTGTAATTAATGCTTTATGTGGCACTTTCAGTGAACTCAAATGCACTTCTACCACTTCCTATATTCTAAAACTAGGGAGTGCACTTATTGAGAATTGGCTTAGATAATTCTTGACCATGTACCAGTGACTTGAGATGTGGCAGCTAATTTAAATTGAAGGTCATGATTTGGGGTTGTAACTTAATCCACATTCTTAAGAGTGTATATGATATTAATCCGTAATCACCATATTGCTTTGTTTATTTTTTATAAATCTACTTTCATAATACAGGCAATGTGATTTTAAAAAAAAAAGAAATAATGTCAGAAAAGATGGGTAAATTTCCTTATTGAAATGACACAGATTAGAAAAAAGAAGTAAAACACAGAGACAAACATAAAACAAGGGAGCATCCGAAGTGACATCATGAAAGTAAAACAGGGTGGTGGATTATGAGGGCTAACCTACAGTGATGGAAGGTCTTGCCAAGGTGACATGTAGAGTCTTTGGGCTCTAGAGAGACCACGCTGTATGTAACAAGAGAGCACTGGGCGAAGAGCCAGTGAAATATATGGAGTGGGAGATATGCTGAATGAGAGGACTGGAGGAACACGTGCCACCTCGTGGTGTGGGGAGAGTTACAGGCTAACAGGATGCTTACGGACAATTACTGGAAGGACACACAGGTGACACCTTTGTGTGTGTGTGTGTGTGTGTGTGTGCATACTTTCCATCCTAGGAATGAATCCCTAATAAATAATTAGATAGGTGTACCATGATGCACGCGCACAGAAATGTATGCATGTCACAAACATTCAGTGAATGATTACTATGTACCTAGATATGTTGTGCAGTAGACTGAAGATCCAATAGTAAAAGTCAACTTTCTCATAGAGGAAGATACACAATAAAAGAGTTGCAGCATTCATTATATAGTACAAGGTGTTATGAAAATGGTGCAGAGATGGGGTCTAAAGGGCTTTAGGGGAATCAAACTGCAACTAGAATGACCAGGGCAGGCCTGGTTGAGCAGGTGATGGCCAAGCCTACTCTGGAGAAAGGAGTGAGTGAGCCTTGTGGCTATCTGGGCTTCCAAGTTGAAGGATCAGCAACCACCATGATCCCCAGGGACAGGTGTTCCTAAGATCATCAAGGGTGGCCGGAGCAATGTAGGGGTGAAGGGGCAAGAATGCAGAGGAGGGAACAGGGGCGGGGGTGGAACGCTGGACAAATCCTATGGGTTGTGGCTGAGATTTTGCCTTTGATCCAAGGTGTGGTGGAAACTGACTAATGTGCTTTGAGCAGAGAAGTGGCATGCTATAAGTGTGTGACTCTTGGGTGGCAATGACGGGGTCAATGTCTGCACTTAGGACCTGAAGCAGCAGTTGAGAAGAGAAGAGCGAGGGTGTGGGGCAGCAGGAAACAGCAGAGACAGACAGAAACAGTTGGGTGGATAACTAGAGACTCAGAGTCAACCAGCTTTGAATAAACAGGGGTGTAAAGAAAGTCAGCTAACAACGACTTCCAGATTTGCAGCCTGGGCTACAGCATGAGTTTGAGACTGGTCTGGGCAAGTTAGTGAGACACTGTCTTAAAAATAGGCAATAATAAAACGTGCTGTCATACATCCTGGTGGAAGACTGCTTGCTTAGCATGCATAGGGCCCTGAAATGAGCTACAGGGTACACAGCGGGGGTGGGGGAAGGAGAGGGCAGACAGACAGACAGACAGACAGACAGACAGACAGACAGACAGAGACAGAAGGATCTAGATGCCATGATCTGAGCAGAATTTATGAAGAGAAACAAAGGGCAGGCTCGCCCCTTCAGATGTTCCTCTTTCTACTGCTTTCAAATTCTTTTTCACATATGGGATACATACAAAGGGCACAACAGTCCAATGTCAAGAGTCTGGATGGATGGGTGCATGGAGATCACAGTGGTCAGTATGTCCACTGCAGACTCCTAGTAGGTGGGCATGGACTGCTCTACATGGCAGAGGTTAGAGCAAGGGCTCAAGGCAAGGATTAAGCTTTGGCAATGAAATGTGCTAATTGAAGCTTGGAAGACAGAAATCGATAGAATAAACCCCCATCATTCTGCTGGGGAACACGGTTCTGGGGTTGTGTTTGCCTCTCTTTCAGTTTCTCATGCAAAGGCCATAGAACAGTGAGGGTAGAGAAGAAAGAGGTGATGATCCCAGGCATCCTTGATGGGGCAGGGTAGATCCAGCCAAAAATCTGGATGGCACTAGAGGCAGAAGTGTCCCTGCTTATCAGCAAAGATGGTGTGTCTTTAAGTCAGACATCGTAGTGGCTGCCTTCAGATTCACTGTATCAGTTCAGGCTTATTCATAGAAGTCCAGCCTAGACTCACTTTCCTAAACAATCTAATAATCTTGTAATACCCATTAAATAAAATTATATCTTTTATTCTCCAGATAGGTAGCATATTTTCATGTCCTGCAAATGCCTACAGATTTTTTTTTTATATACACGTTTTCTATTTTTTAACTCTTCAGGGGGCAGGGGACAGTGTCTCACTAAAGTTATGACTAGCCTGGAACTCACAGATCTACCTGCTTCTGTCTCTCAGGTGCTGCAATTACAGACTGTGTATGCCACCATATCTGTCAACTGAGGTTTTCTTATTAAAGAGAGTGATAAAGGCAGAAATACAGTATTCAAATCCTGAAAGGCAAAAATTTTCTAAAAACAGTATCACCCACTTCTTTGAAACTTTCAACTTTTCAAGTGAAACACATATTCCAAAGCCACCAGTGAAAGTGACACTATTTTCACTTTAAAAACAACAGCAGCAGCAGCAGCAGCAATACCCAAATGAACACAATATATTCAGGAAACATCATAGACCTGCATAGTCTAACAGGATTGTAGAACATTTAACTTCCTCTTCCTGTTTCCCAACCTCTTGTTGTCACAGTGAGTATATATTGTTATCATGTCACAGTTAGTTTTGTCAATATGACACAAATTTAGATGTGCATCCAGACTCTTTATTTAAATAAGACATCTTTAGATGTCCATCCAGACTCTTATTTAAAATAAGAAATTGCCTCCATCAGATTGGCTTGTGGACCTATCTGTGAGGCATTTTTTGATGGGTTGCTAGTTGATTCAGGAGGGCCCAACCCATTGTGGGCAGTACTATCCATAGGCAGATGGGCCTGGGGTATGTAAGAACAGTAGCTGAGCAAGCCGGGGGAGCAAGCCAGCAGGCAGAGTACTTTCATGGTCCTTCATGGTTCCTGTCTTCAGGTTCCTGCTTTGAGTTTCATTAGTGATAGACTGTAATGTGTAAGGTGAATTAAACCTTTTCTTCCTCCAAGTTGGCTTTAGTCAGTGTTGTATCACAGAAGAAGCAAACTAGACCATACTGTAATCAGTAAAATGACTAAAATAATTCCTATTTCAAAACAAATTCTTAAATTTCCATGTAATCCAAAGAATGATGTCCTCGGATTCACAGTCAGGTACAGAACACCTTTCCAGAGTCAATACATGTGGAGTTGAATGTTATTATTAAGAGACTTTGGTTGATTAACTAACAAGTGTAGAGATTAATAGCTCAAACACACAATTTTAAATTTACAGATAATACATTGGAAGTAACTACATTGGAAGTATGAGATATTTCGTGTTTGTTCCTCATTGATATGAGAATAGAATCTAGACTTTAAACTCAGGATATACTAAAATAATGAAAACAGATTTAATTTTAACTTCAAAGGCACTGATTTAAAAACCCATCTCTCTTCCATGGCTGAAATAAAAGGAGTCTTCGCTGCCTGGTGGGGCTAGAAAACATCAGTTCTTTGTTTTGCAACACTGTTACCTGCAAGACTTCCTGGAATTGACAGTGTGTACCAGCTCCAAATCCTGTCCTAGAATGAACCTGCAACCAAAGGATCACAGAACCATTTCCCCACTTTTACAGGCCCGATGAACAGGAGCAGGAAGATGTGTCTCAAATACACACAGATTACGTCTGTCCCCGTGATGTTTACTTTGGAATAAGATTTGCCCACACACATAGTTCGATCATTCTACCAGCACGTGAGGCCTTATTTCACTCAGTCAGCAAATATTTGTGGGAGGAAGCACCAGAATTCAGTCTGTGCCATGAGCAGATGTGTTTGCTGACCTGATAGAACTCAGAGGCTATCAGGAAACCCAGAACAGCTAGCAGATAGAGCAGGAGGGCGAGTGTTGGCATGGGACTTGAACAAAGACCTTTAGGAACCCAGAGAAGTATCTAATTTCAAACCACAGTCAGAGAAAACAAAATGCAGCCCGAGACCTGAACAGTAGGAGCTATCCAGGTGGAGAAAGAATGTTCAAGCGCACATGAGAACAGGGAGCGTGCCATGCATGTGGAGGACAGACAACAACCTCAAATGACAGGTCACTGCTTCCATCTTGTCTGAGACAGGGTCTATCTGTTGCTTGTGGTGCAGGTGCCTGGCTGGCTTGTGAGCTGATGGGGATTCTCCTCTCTCCACCTCCCATCTTGCTACTGAGACTACAGATCTGCTAGGTCTGACTTATACACAGGTTCTGGGGATTCAAATTCAGGTTGGCATGCTTGTAAACTATCTTCCCAGCTTCTAGGTCATTTTCATAGTATTTTAGGACAGTGCTTTTAAAGGTAGATTTCAAATAAGGACCCTATTCAGTCAATGAAGTGATGTAGGCAGGGCAGACAAAACACTATAATCACATTCTTGGCTTTCTTGATTTAAAAAAAAACAAACAAACCCATTCTGGCTTTTTTAGGTATGTTCCCGTGATGTGATGTTTATTTTGGAATAAGACGTTTACTGGCCCCCATCAGGCAGTGAAAATTCCTTTTGTTTCAGTAACTGTAGTGATGCTGAGGGGTGAAGAATTCAACCCTAGATCTAGGGAGCCAGTTAAGATATTTCCACTGTGGAATTTCTAAATCATGAA
Organism: Arvicanthis niloticus; assembly: GCF_011762505.2. Taxonomy (NCBI): domain Eukaryota; kingdom Metazoa; phylum Chordata; class Mammalia; order Rodentia; family Muridae; genus Arvicanthis; species Arvicanthis niloticus. The sequence goes on along the minus strand of NC_047660.1, from coordinate 127,629,544 downwards.
TTAAGTTGGAAAGAACCAATATTCTCAAACTAAGGAAAAAGTAACAGAAGCAAAAGGAAGCAGAAGTCTCAGTCATCCCTTCGTAAGCAGAATCCATTCAATCATTATTTGCTGAGGATTATGCTAGTTCTTAAAAGACTCTACCCATTCAGGATTTAGGGTCTAGAAAGTAGAATATGCATGCTTCATTGATTGACTATCAGAGAGAGGGAGAGGGATGATTACAATCAGGGATGGCATCCAGTTCACCAGCTTTGATGATGGAAGAGCTAGTAACAGAAGAAAGAACAAGCAAGATCCTGGGAAAGATCTGTGCAGTGAACTAGGGTTTGAAGAACAGCTAGGTTACTCAGTGGGGTATGTTTAATTCAATGCAGTGCTTCTCACCATTCCTAATGCTGCGACCCTTTAATATAGCCCCTTGTGTTGTAGCGACCCCCAACCAGAAAATTACTTTGGTTGCTACTGCATAACTGTAATTTTGCTACTGTTATGAACTGTAATGTGGATGTCTGTGTCTTCCAATGGTCTTAGGTGACTCCTGTGAGTCACTTAAACCCAAAGGGGTCCAGACCCACAGGCTGAGAACCACTGGTTTCATGGATGGCCGAATATACAAGCATGCAGCTCAGAATAGAGATCTTGTTTAAAGCTTCCCTATATATGAGGTTATTTGGGAAGAATGTGCAGGAGAGAAGGTGGAGGTTTGTGGGTTCTAACACCAAGAATGCTGCTGTAGGAGGATTTGAAATGTTGACAGTGGGGGTTAGGAGCAGACAGAACCGAGAGAAAACCAGGACAGGGAGGTGATGACAGAGTGATGATAACAATGATCACAATGTTGAAGGTACTGATGGTGACAAATGATGACAACAGGCTCACTGGTGACAGCCAAGTTACCAAGCAATTACCTAATCAAGCACTTCATAAACCTTACTCAGTCATCTCAGTCAAGCCTAAAGTAGTCTCCTAAAGTAGCATCCTCATGTGAGCACAGCAAGCGACAGATGAGGAGATGGAACCTGGGTCTAACTCACACCAGCGTCTCTAGCCTGTACCACAGTGCCTTCAGATGAACAGATAGCTGAAACTTCTTGGTATTTCACAAAAGTCTGGGATCAGGGGCAAGAAACAAAGTGAAGTGTATTTTAAGTGCATGAACCTTTTCCTCTCTAATAGCACAGTGTCTTTTAATCTGTGTGGCTCTGTTTCTTAAAGAGCAATAAGTATTTGTCTTATTCCATGGGGACATTACCTGGGACCTGGTCTGCTAAGTTTTCCTTTGCTTTAGATTAGAGGTTCTTCCTTCGTCAAGAAGACAGTGTGGAACTGGTAGGAATAAAAACAACTTGCAAGTCTTCTAAAACTATCTTTTATGTTTTGAATTAACTTTCCTTCCCAATTGACAATCTGGTGCTGAACATATCAACTACACGGGATGGGGCAAAGATTCCATGCATCCCAGACACTTCATGTTGCATAAACTCCTCCCTGGAGGCATAAGGGGGCCAGAGAGTCAGAGTACTCGGACCACAATTCATGATATGGCTTGTGGCTTTCGATATGTTTGAAAAATAACATTGCCCTACAGAAATCAACCTCAGACTATTTTGTCAAAACCAGAAATGAACTGGCTCTTCTGCAGACTAGTTTAGGTAAAACCACATGCAGTAGTTTGCAGAAAGCAGCGAGTGCAGAGATCTTGTAGTTACAAGCCGGGGGATATGACTTGACATATCTGATATAAAGGGTATCGGTTTAACTTTCCCTTAAGTATACTTACAATTAACATGCTTATCAAAATTCATACAGTCCATGCATCCATAATGAACTACATCCAGACCTAATGTCATAAAACCAGTAAGTACATACTCAATATGACACCAAAGACTTTTATGGACATAATAAAATGTGTATTCATCCAGAGGATTGCCTTAACAAAACCTTCTTATAGACTACTTCACCGTATCTCTTGTCACCTCTAAAATTCTGAAGTTTATTCTTTTCTCAAGTGAGCGATCAACTATAAAGTTTCTACATAAAACATAACATGGCTTAAGCCTTCTTATTCCTATTTTTTGCTTTGTCCAACCAGCATCAGTTTGCCAAGACTCTTTTTGGGTACAGAAACCCAGAAGATTTGGTATTACGGCCACCCCCAGGTCCGACTGACAGGTAAAGATGAGGCACTGAGTGGGGGTGGAAAGGAGACAGGATAAGCAAATTCACTTTCCAACCATCTTGATTGTAGGTTGGCTTATAGAAATGGGGAATTTTGGATCGGCGGATGGATTTTGCTGTTGCAGTTGTTGCAGATAACTTCCTGTTTCCCAGGCTGGTTCTGAGCTCATGGGCTCAAGCCCTGAATGCTGGGACTGCAAAGTGACTCCACGCCTGACCTTCAGCATCTTGTTCAGCCAGAGAAGACAGATGGCTTTATTTGAGCTTACATGATTTTCAGGACATTTTTCTTTTTAAACCATGAATCATTTCCCCAGACTAGAAGGCTCACTCAGAGAGCATCTTAATGTCTTAGGAGTAAAGACAGCCGACAGAACAGGCAGAGTTTGAGCCCTCTTTCACAAAGTACATTTGTGATAACAAAATAAAGGATAAATATGAACTTCAATGGCAAGCTGACTGGCCGCCAGTCCAGTGCAACAGCCATCTCATTGAACTCTGTGAGGAATACATAAATATTGCACTTGTTCTGGAAACCCAAGCTTTATAAATAGTATAAACTGTCTCTATTTGAAAACATGGCAGTGAAAAATTTAAGGGTCCCAAGGGCCTCAAGCTGAGCTAAACTAGTTCTTAAATGTTCTGTTTAAGAAAACAGAAAATGAGTGTGGCTCAGACCGTGAAAACAGGAACGTCTGGCTAGTGGGTCGGAGAGGGAACCCTGCTCTGCCTGTTTCTGGTCAGACTCTGACAACATCCTTAGTGTGCATGAATAGGAGGGCACAGAGAGCTAGAAAACCTTCAGACATGTCCATGGGGACCAAGAGAAGAAGTCTGGAGATGGATGTCTTCATCTTTTAGCAGTAAGGACCTGTTCAGACTGTGAAGGGTTCCACACAGGACAAGAATCCTGGGAAGCTGGCACCTCTGCTAAAGTTCTATTTCACATTCCACTTGTTTGTGCTTAGGAATGAATGCTGCTCCAGCAACCCCCAAAACACACCTTAGCTTCTCAGCTTGTGTGTGTGGAGGGAGGGAGGGAGGGAGGGAGGGAGGGAGGGAGGGAGAGAGAGAGAGAGAGAGAGAGAGAGAGAGAGAGAGAGAGAGAGAAAGAATATGAATGAATAGATCCATCCATGTAAGAGACTGAGCCAGCTGGTCTCAGACCAGCCCATTGTGTCAACACCACCTTTCCTTCCCAATTCACTTGAGCCTGCACTTTCTCAGCATGCAGAGACTTCACCAAAGCTACAGCTAACTTTCTTAAGACTGACCAATATCCCACTTTTTATGGGGCCTCCCAAAAGGAAAACAACACCCCAAACCAGCAGAAACAATTTTAAGAGAGCCATGTCCCCATTCCCAAGAGGTGAGGTGGATGGTTTTTGGTCATTCAATGGATGATGGGTGTTTGTCATCATTTAAGGAGTGCAGTTACAAGTTGTTACGATCTTGATCAGGGAAGAAGCAAAATGGGGAAGGTTAGACTCAGGGATTTTTTTTTTCTCTCTTTTTTTTTCTTTCCTCTATCCTTCTTTCTTTCTTATTTAGTATCAAGGGTAATGGGAGAGAAGGAATGAAAAGAAAACGGGATATAGGATATAATATAGGAGTAATAGGGAATAAAGGGTAAATTATTGAATCTACTCTTAAACTATAGTGCTAACACTAGCCAAACATCTCACATTGAAATATATCTTTATGTATTGTTACAAATTTAAGGTTATATTTGGTAACAACATACCATGTATTAACTCCTTTCCAGGTATTGTACCTATGCAGTTCTAAAAAGTGCAATGTGACGTCCTGGTCCTTTGAAAGCTGCTATTACAAACTGTTAAGGATAATTAAGAAATGCAATTAATAGTCAATCCATCAAACTTAAGGTCATGTTAGATTGATCTAGTTTGTTACAGAAATAGCTTTCCTGAGCTAGACAGTGGTGGCGTACGCCTTTAATCCCAGCACTTGGGAGGCAGAGGCAGGCGGATTTCTGAGTTCGAGGCCAGCCTGGTCTACAGAGTGAGTTCCAGGACAGCCCAGGGCTACACAGAGAAACCCTGTCTCGGAAAAAAAAAAAAAGAAGAAGAAGAAGAAATAGCTTTCCTGGGTTGAACAGATAGTTAGCTTTCAGGAGATCCCAGAGGCCTCAGAACTGATATGACAAGCCATGATGACATCTGTGAGCACCTGGCCTCTCTGCTAACTTCAGATGCTCACCCCAACCCAAACCAACAGCTTCCCCGTGCTTCCACATCAACCTCAAATGCTCACCTCAACCCAAATCAACAGCTTCCCCGTGCTGCACAGCTATCTTCTCATTGTTCTGCTCACGGGCCTTCACAGCCATTAGAAAAAAACTATCTTGCTTGAAATTGTTATTAACAATCACTCACAGAAACTCAGTAATTCTAGAAAGGTATGAATTTAATGCACTTTCATTTCTCTCTCCATTTACTCCCCCTAGCCCAGATTCCAAAAATAAGGAACCATTAACTCTCTTCACGTGTGTAAATCAAGCGCCATGCCACATTAAGAGGCGATAACACAAATTAACGAGGGTGCTGTGCTGCTGGAAGCTTGGCTGGATTAAGTTCCCATTTCTCCCTGGGAGCCGATTGCTATGACTCTGCTTATCTCCTCCCTCCAGTGTGCGCTCAGTTCCTGTTGATTTCCTTGCCAATTAAAGGAGTCTGTGCTGTGTGTAAAGAAAGGCCAATCAGACCCACACTGATGAGAAAAACCAGAGCAAGATGCAAACCGCATGTGTTCAAACTGTCCTGCTCTGAAAAGGTTAAGAGATTTTGACCCAGTAAACCCACGTTCAGAGCCTGCATCCTAAGAAAGAGTTAAGGTCACAGCTATTCAGTAGTCACAGTATAAAGTAAATTATGAAACTAGGGCTAAATTATGAACCTCTAATAACTGAATATGATCTATCCACTTGCATGTTGACCAAGAGTTATTAGTTTCACTGAAAAAATGACTGTCATAATATTTTATGGGGGAAAAACAGTGCATAACACTGTATGGTTCATATCACTCTGTGTGTGTGTGTGTGTGTGTGTGTGTGAAATGTGAAGGGAATCTACCAAAAGGTTAACAGTGATGAGAAGAGGGTCACAACTGTAAGTGTATTCATTTCCTGTTACCGATTTCTTATATTCTAAACTTCCTATAAGGAATAAACATTCCAATGATGATTACTTCTAATGATGATTATAGAGGACTTCAAGAAGGACATAAATAACACTCTCAAAGAATTTGAGGAGAACACAGGTAAACAGGTAGAAGCCCTTAAAGAGGAAACACAAAAATCCCTTAAAGAATTACAAGAGAACACAACCAAACAGGTGAAGGAATTGAACAAAACCATCCAGGACATAAAAATGGAAGTAGAAACAATCAAGAAATCACAAAGGGAGACTACGCTGGAGATAGAAAACCTAGGAAAGAAATCAGGAGTCATAGACACAAGCATCACCAACAGAATACAAGAGATAGAAGAGAGAATCTCAGGTGCAAAAGATACCATAGAAAATATCAACACAACTGTCAAAGAAAACGCAAAATGCAACAAGTTCTTAACATAAAATATCCAGAAAATCCAGGACACAATGAGGAGACCAAACCTAAGGATAATAGGTACAGATGAGAGTGAAGATTCCCAACTTAAAGGGCCAATAAATATCTTCAACAAAATTATAGAAGAAAACTTCCCTAATCTAAAGAAAGAGATAAACATAACATTAACATAAACATACAAGAAGCCTATAGAATGCCAAATAGACTAGACCAGAAAAGAAATGCTTCCCGTCACATAATAATCAAAACACCAAGTTCACAAAACAAAGAAAGAATATTAAATGCAGTAAGAGAGACAGGCCAAGTAACATATAAAGGCCGACCTATCAGAATTACACCAGACTTCTCACCAGATACTATAAAAGCTAGAAGATACTGGACGCTGGGTGGTGGTGGCACTCGCCTTTAATCCCAGCACTTGGGAGGCAGAGGAAGGTGGATTTCTGAGTTCGAGGCCAGCCTGGTCTACAGAGTGAGTTCCAGGACAGCCAGGGCTATACAGAGAAACCCTGTCTCAAAAAATCCAAAAAAAAAAAAAAAAAAAAAAAGATGCTGGACAGATGTCATAGATGTCATACAGACCCTAAGAGAACACAGATGCCAGCCCAGGCTACTATACCCAGCAAAACTCTCAATTACCATAGATGGAGAAAACAAGATATTCCACGACAAAACCAAATTTACACAATATCTTTCCACAAACCCAGCATTACAAAGGATAATACCAGGAAAGCTCCAATACAAGGAGGGAAATTACAACCTAGAAAGAGCAAGAAAGTAACCCTCTTCCAACAAATCCAAAAGAAGATAGCCACACAAAGATAACTTCACCTCTAACAACAAAAATAACAGGAGACAACAATCACTGTTCCTTAATATCTCTTGACATCAATGGACTCAGTTCCCCAATTAAAAGACATAGGCTAATGGACTGGATACATAAACGGGACCCAGCATTTTGCTGCATACAGGAAACCCACCTCAGTACAAAAACAGACTCTACCTTAGAGTAAAAGGCTGGAAAACAATTTTTCAAGCAAATGGTCCTAAGAAACAAGCTGGAGTAGCCATTCTAAAATCTCCAGCCCAAGAACACAAAAGGAGGGACTCATGGCTCCACCTGTATAAGTAGTTGAGGGTAGCCTTGCCAGGCATCAGTGGAAGTAGACAGCCTTGGTACCTGAAAGTTTGGATTCCCTAGTGTTGGGCAATTGCAAGAGCAGGGAGGAGGGAGCACACCCTCGGGGTAAGGGGTTAGGCATCAGTGGAAGTGGAGGGCCTAGGTGCCCGAAAGTTTGGATTCCATGATGTTGGGAAATTTGAGAGCAGGAAGGCAAAAATGGGAGGATGGTGGGAGCACACCCTCATAGAAACTCCCAGAATTATATGGATTAGACATGACAGAGGCAGGCCGCCAGAAGACTAGATTCCAGAATTCAAACAAACAATTATACTAAAATTTGTTTTGAGAATTTTTATATTGCAGAATACATAGCCTTGGTTATCTACTCACCAGGCAAGCTGAGCAGACCTGCTTGAACCTCTGATGTTGTGGAATTCCAGCTGGATGCAGTGAAGACACAGTGTCAGAGGCTTATCAATTTATTCTTCCCCCAACCCCTCTTCTAATATCTCAACACCCATAGTCAGCTTGAAGAAGTAGATGAAGAGTCGGCACCCCTATTTCCTGGGCTTGGGGACTGAGGTGGTTAATATTGGGCTGTCTTTCTAGGAAAAAGTAGTGGTTTTGGTGGAACAGGGAGGATTAGTTAGGATTTATTGCATAGTCATAACCTACTGGTAGAAATATGTATAATTGTTATTAAGATGAAGTTATAATTTCTTAAATGGTACAAAATTTACTTTGATTTCAAATTTAAGGTTTTCGTTGGTACGAGCTTCTTATTAATATAAAAGAATATTGTTACTATCATAGGCATTGCGCCTGTATAACACATTTAGGAATACAAGGCTTTGACACAGTCCTTCTTTAACTTTTTTTTTAACTCATTTGAGATGGTTATCCTGTGAGTTAAGGGCCTATAGCCAATTCATGGCTTCGAGTTTATTGTTAGGGTGTTTTCTATATTTTCTTTAGAAATAGCTGAGAGGAGTTAACACACAACAGTCCAGATTGCCTTACATAAATAGTTGGTTTTCAAAACATCAGAAATCCACAGAATTGATGTTACAAACATTTCTGTATTAATGTTCATTTTGATTAGAGACCTGTCTGCTCCTGACAGCTTCCTGTCTTGGATTTTAAGAAGAAATTGAGCATCTTTGGAGTTATTCCAATTGTGGTGAGACAGCCACTAGGCAAGAATTGCCTCTTTACATCTACAGACAAATCACTGTCCAGAAAAGGACACACTTGCAGAATATTCAACTGATTATATCTGCCAAGACAGAGTAATCAGCCCTTAATAATTCTGCATCACTAGGTATGTCAGATGATCCTGGGCCAGAAGGCTGAAGATTGGATGCTCCAACGTTCTGTAGTATAGGGACTGTCCAGGTGTCCAGTGGTCTCTATAAATTGGCTATGTTTTAGAAGCTATGCTTTGTGCTTCCCATAATTTCAGTTAACTTAGTCATTCTGGATTTCTGATGGGGTTGAAAACTTATAGTCTCATAGCCAATCCTTGCTATTTACTTTCGGAGAAAAGATTTGAGAGGATGGTTTTCAGCTGACATTCATTCTAAAGCCAATAAAAAAAAAAAAAAAAAAAAGCCAGGTTCAGAACTAAGTCTTTGATTTAGGAGAGATGACAGAGGTTCTGCTTAGTCAACAAAATGATGGACTGGGTATTAGGTCTATCTTGTACCTTACTGACATAAATTGGTATAGTTATGCTCTAACTGTATTTTGAGAGAAAAGTTTTATTTTAACAGGAAGGGTGATATGTAGGAGGAGCTAAGGTGGGAGGAGTAAGGAGAGGAGGAGGAGAAGGAGAGGAGGAGCTAGGTGATGAGAGAGAAAGAGAGAGGGGGGCCAGACATGGAGGCAGATGTTCACATGTCTCCGCCAGTCAAAGATAGTTGATATATCTAGGTTGGGCATTAGGTTACACTTTTGATTGATATTGAGCATTACCAAATTTATAAAGCCATTGGTTAACATTAAAAAAACGTATAAAAGCAAAAAGGAGAAAGGGGTATGGGATAGGGGTTTTCTAGGGAGGGAAAATGGGGAAAGGGGATGGCATCTGAAATGTAAATAAAATATCCAATAAGAAAAAGGAAATGCTCATGAATGTATGCAAGTCCACTCTGATAATGCAACACTTGCTGCAAGGAAATGTCAGTGCAGAAAAAAAAATCTCTGCTATTCCTGATATTTCCAAAAAGGGCACTAATCCAAACCACATCTATTACCCTCTTGAATTTTGAGAGCATTTCAATAATAAGGTCACCATTTTCTATCACAGTAAGTTCAATATATTGTATTCTACCCGTGAAAAAGCAGCTGATGTTTTCTATTCTTTTCCCTTTGCATTCCTGTGTTACATGTATGCATGTATGATGGTGGTGGCAGCGGTGGTGGTGGTGGTGGTGGTGGTGTGTGTGTGTGTGTGTGTGTGTGTGTGTGTGTGTGTGTGTGTAGGGGCAGAAGAGGAAAGAACAGAAGTCAGTGCTAATTAACCAATATGCACTGATAACAAGAGTTTAGGATTCAAAACAACAGGGGCCTGGTAGATATCAAGAGGCAACTGATAGATTCCCCACTGTTAAGAAGAACATCAGTGTTCTATCTCAGGGTTCCCCATAGTAATAGAGCAATTTCTAAGTCAAACAATAAAAATGTAATGGCTACTAGGAAGAATTTTATTGAGTGGTAAGACATGCACTTACCACTGAAATATGCCCCAGATATCCAAACTTGTGCATAAGACAAGTAGGAAGATTCCAGCATTAACAAGCCCACCCAAACATTCATTTGATAGTCTAATGCTAATTAAAGGCCATTTCTCTGCAAAGTTACCTATCAATTTGTAGGTTTGTTTCTAGCAGAGATAAGTAAGAAAGACTGGTAAGAAAGAAAGCCCAGGGATTATCTCTGTTGTCCTTTGGGACATTAACCAGTTTGATGTGCCGCCTCGTAGTCCCATTCCACTGCTGCATTAACTGCTCTGTTACTCATATGTCCTTGGGTGAGCTTTGCTTTCATGACTTAATGAGAATTCCTTTTTAAATCCTTAATAGAGTTTCCTTCTGTCTTTGTAGGTGAGCTTTGCTTTGCATTCTTTTGAAAAGTATACTTTGGTTCCACTCACCAGCCCAACCCCAATACACATCTTCAAAAGTCTTACATTCTTTTTAAAAAGATGTAAGTATGTATGTATGTATGTATGTACGTATGTACGTATGTATGTATCTAATCTTCCCTGAATGAATATCTGTGCACTGTCTGAAGTGGCCAGAAGAGGGCATTAGATCCTCTGACTAGAGTGATGTTGGTTATGAACCACCACATGGGTGCCTTGAACCAAACCTAGAGCCTCTACAAGAGCAGCAAGTACTCCTAACCACTTAGCCACCCCTCTAGCACCTGATCAGTATTCTTGGGAGACACCCATACCAGCCTCTCCTCACCATCCCATGATCAGTTCTTTTCTCAGGAACTTTTAAAGGACTTACATAGGTGAGAGGAGCTTGCCAGACAAGGAACAGAGCAGAGAGAGCTGTGCAGTCATGAAATCAGGAAACAATCCCACTGGACTCCCTGCTCTTCTTTGGCTCTGAGACACAATGCACAGCAACCTTGCCCTTTATAGTAGCAAGGACCATTTCTCACAGGAGCCCTTCGTTCTGCCCCCCCCCACCCCACCCCCCTAATTTCTCTGGCTTCTCCTCTGCAGGGATATTCCTTTGACAGATGTTTACCCCTGGGCTCTCCCTGTGGCTTGGCTCAAACATCTACTAGGGATGTCTGACCTTTGACATAGCAATGTGATGGTGTCACCTACTGGTGTGTTGGGTTTTACTCATAACTATGCTGGCACACATGTGTCCTGCAGGCTGCAGGTTGGACATACCTAACAGTGGGTTGTCAAGCCCAACAGAGACGTTGTGATCTGCACTTGATCACCATTCTCCCTGTAACTAGAAGGACCGCTATCTACTTTGTCTTGCTCTCCAGGGTTAGCTTTGCACAGCACACTTGAGTGGGAGTGCTGTTGCTATGTCTCTTTTGCTGACTTCTTTCCTACCTCAAATCTTTAGCGGGAACAAAGGACTTCACCCCTGCCAGAAGCCTTCAGGATTCAAGGCTAAAGCCCAATAAATGGACTTTCCATCGCTCCTACATTCCTTTCAAAACTAAAGCTCAGTGCAGGGGAAAATGGAACACTAGTAAAACAACCACAGCAAAGCAGCTCACCAAACCCCAAAGCAAGCGCACACTAAGGGAGCCTCAGCTAGTGCAGAGGGCTCTTCCTTTCAAAGCTCATAACATTTCATCTCATTAAGTCATGCTTTCATTTACATAAGATGGCTGCTATTTCATGGGCAGAGTGACGAGGAAAATAGTTTTAGATTTTAAAAAGATGAAATATGCACAAAAAATTATACCAGTTTCATCTTCTTGTAACATAATTGAAACCATGATATTCCAAAAACTAACTTGGTCAATGTGAAAAATGGTTTATTCTGTGCGTTCCTCCACTGTGGGCTTCACTCTAGCCGCACACTCTGGGCCCAACCACTACGTGTTTCCTTCGTTGAAGGGAGCCAGCTTGTGGGCTTGAGTTTTGGCATCTCTAACCCTCCTGGACTTGTTTCCTCAGAGGTGTTAAGACAGGCCACTCCACTGGCCCCATCTGACTCCTCCCTTCATCTCCTGTGTATTGCTAAATTGGAAACAAGACTCCTTTCTTTCAGAACAGCATGTTTTCTTGGGAAGGAAGGAAGAAAGGAAGGAAATCGGGAAGGCGGGAAGGCGGGAAGGTGGGAAGGCGGGAAGGCAGGAAGGAAGGAAGGAAGGAAGGGGATTGTTTCTAAGTCTCTCAATTCCCATTTTTTTCAATTTACCCTCCTATCCATCAGTTCCCCCTTTATTACCAAAAAGCAAAACTAAAATCTGCCCTCATATAGAAACATTTCCTGTCTCCAGTGGGAAGATGCAAACCCTGCTTCCAATTTCCAACCCCCAATGCAATATCTAATTGGAGGCTAAACATCCAGAAAATCGTGATTCCGCCATGCACTTTTCAGGTATCTGGGAACTTTGAGAGTTGCTGTCTTAGTCACTACTCTAGTACCGTGGAGAGACACCATGGCCAAGGGAACTCTTATAAATGAAAGCATTTAACTGGGGTCTGGCTTACAGTTTCAGAGGTTTGGTCCATTATCATCATGTCAGGGAACATGGCAGCTTGCAGGCAGGCATAGTGCTGGAGATACAGCTGAGAGCGACACTCTGGGTTGCCTGGAAAAGGCTTGGGGCTAGCTAGAGTGGGCTTTTGACTTCTCAAAGCCACCCCTTAGTGATATACTTTCTCCAACAAAGCCATTCCTTCTAGTCCTTCTAATCCTTTTCAGATAGCGACATCACAGTTGTGTTCAACTGACAGCAAAAGCGAAGCACCTCAAGCAGCGTCCCTGACATAGATAGAACACTACAATAAATACAGGCCCCAGGTGCGTGCAGAGCCATTCCACTCACGAGATTTAGAAGCTCAAACACCAATTTGGGTGTCTTTGTCTCCTTTCCTATCTGTTGCTCGTCTTTTGCTTCTGTTAATTAGCTGTTTGTAAAGAAGCTGTGAAGAGGGCCATATTTGATTTAGCTAAGCAAATGACAAACATTCTTACAGTTCTCATACCAACAAATCTCATCAGGTGGACCAAAAGCTTCAATGAATGGTTGAAGAGAGGCCAATGTATGGGCTGAAGTTAACTTTTTCTGTCACCCACATCTTGCATTATACCTCACGCCATTCATGAGACTGTCATTCAGAAGAGCTCTGAAACAGCTCTCTGTATACTTGTGACATTCTTCTTATCTCAACAGTCAGAGTGACAGCACTGGAGTTTAGATACGGCTGTTTTAAAAAAAATCATCTTTAAAAAAATTAACATATCCTAAAAGTTATAGAAAAGGTGAATTTAGACAGTTTAGGTTTTCTTTTTATTTTCAAAAATGTAGAATATATCAGTATATAGTGGGAAAGTAGCCAAAAACCATACCCAATCCCAGTGGAAAAACAGGTTGCCCCATTGTTTATTTGGCATGGTGGAGACTGGGCCACTTTTACTTGCTGTGTAATAAAAGTAGCACAGTTGTCAAAACTGCACCTGTCTTCCTCTCCGTGGACCCTCACCTTATCATAGACTGTAAGTCTATGTATGGATTAGTCAGGGACAACCTTAAGAAAAAAAGAATCAGCTCCATGAAACTTTTTATTAATTTGTCTGTTGTAAGACAGGGTCTCCTCTACATAACCCAGACTGCCCTGGGACTCACAATGATTCTCTTGCCTCAGCCTTCCCAGTATTGAGACTGTAGCTGTCCACTGCACATTTCAGTCTTAAAGCGTGGTCAAGAATAATGTCCCACTTTTCAGACTGTGACAGAAAACTGACCCAGCTCTGGTGACCATCCTCTTCCCAACAGCACAGCCCAGTGCAGGCTGAGCTCCGACCTGGTTCTCAGGCACCAGAGCCTCCCATCACCCTAGAAAGAGGTTATGACCACAAATTATGTGCTATGGCACAGAAGCCATAAAACAGAAATCCCGTGCTTAAGCAAGAAAACGTTAACTGTAGCTTAATTTCAGCATTACTCATAAAGAGCTTTGAAGGAAGTTTCCAAGTTTGTGCTTAGGGAGGGTGCTAGGTTGGAAAGATTAACTCAAAACTATTAACATTAAACATTAATGGTGAGTCTTATTAAAATACCAAAAAATCATGAGAGGTCCTGGGGATTCCACAGTTGCCCAGTTTGGACCCTAACTTATCTTCCCTCCCCGCTTGTGTTCCTTTGTTCGTTCTTTTCCGTTTTTCTTCTTCTTTCCCCCTTTCCCCTGAGGCCATAGAGGGAATAGGCTGTACACACTGCCTTTGGGGGCTTTCACACCATCCTGTCTTGGATGGCTTTGTCCTTATCATCTCCTTTGCCTGCTGCAGTGGGGAGGTGCACCGTGGCACACAGCTTCTCTGGGAAGTGGGGAAGTGGTGGAGTCGGACTCTCCCCTGCTCCGAGGCATCCTGTATTTCTAACAGAATCAGCCATTGACCACAGAGACAGAATCCTTTGCTAGGTCAGGGTCACTCCAACCCTCTTTACATCAGCACCACACACCTTCAGCACAGGGCAGAAGGGAGAAGGGGTCTGACATCTGGACCCTGTGTTCTTCCTTTGTTTAAAGACAGGTTTGGGAGCTTGCTCTCCTCAATACCCCCAGTCACTTTGATGGGCTCAATTCTCCTAAAAGAAAATAAATTTTTCAAACATGGTGCCTGAACTAGTACCTGTCCTGGAAAGAATGTTCAGTCGTGCTAATGCATGAATTTTAAAAATAAACAAAATATGTAACAAAAATTTTATACTTTTATTGGCAAGGATGGGGTGGGGCGCTGGTTGTAGAATCCAGAGGTTTGTCTGCCCTAGGCAAGAACTCTTTCCCTGAGCTACATCCTCAGGCCCTTCACTGGCCTGATAAATAAAGCTATAAAACTGCTGTGTGTCAAGGATGGGTGTGGGGTTCAACATGGTGCCTGAACAAGGACTTGTTCCAGAAAGAATGTTCAGTTGTGTCGATGCATGAATTTAAAAAAAAATATGAAAGAGTTATAAACACGTCTTTAAAATACAGATTTATAATAGGGAAAAACATGACCCATAAATCATAGTAGGAACCGACTCAATGGCTTTCTACTAATGTAACAGCTTATAAACATGGACAAACAATAATGAAACATTAAAATAATTTTTGTTTTTAATATGTAGTAAATATTTTCCATGTATTAAATATTATTTTGCAATGCTCATTTAGTGACTATGTAAAAATCTCAGTAAGTCAGTGCAACATTGAATCAATAATTATCTTTTTCTCTCAGTGCTGAATTTCTAAAGTAGTGGTTCTCAACCTTCCTAGTGCTGCAGTTCCTTATGTTGTAAGACCCCAACCATAAAATTATCTTTGTTGCTACTTTATAAGTGTAATTTTACTTCTGTTATAAATTATAATGCAAATATCTGTATTTTCAGATGGTCTTAGGTGACCCCTGTAAAAGGGTCATTGGACTCCCCAAGGGGGTCTTGAACCATAGGCTGAGAGCCGCTATTCTAGACTGTCCTCTCCTGGTATTGTTACTACTGCTATTAAGAACGATACGTGTTTATGCAGCTTAATCTATATGATTATTCATGCGATTTCCTGATGATAAATTAGAAGAAGCAGAACATCAATGGATTTATAATTGGCACAAAGGATCTTTCTAGTTATATAAACTGAAGTTTAGCATAGCTCAGTGTGTGGTGCCTGCAGACACATTTGCTAGGTCTCAGTCCATCTTTCCTATGCACTCACTCCCATCTTAAGCTTTTATACTTGAGTCTCATCAAAGCAGCCACTCTCCAAGGAAGCTGTTACTGAGCCTCAAAGAGAAAGGAAACTCCCTCATTGGAAACAGCTCTGAGGCCATTTCCAGCTGTTCTTTCGTGCTGGGATAGAATAGTGTACATGCCTCTTCATTGTCTTTGTAGTAGCAAGCACATTTTAGAAGATTAATCTTATTTTATATAACTTCGCTAATTTTAATTGTGCCCATTCTTTTTGTTTGTTTGTTTGCTTGTTTTTGAGACAGGGTTTCTCTATGTAGTCTTTGCTGTCTTAGAACTCACTCTGTAGACCAGGCTGGCCTTGAAC
Organism: Arvicanthis niloticus; assembly: GCF_011762505.2. Taxonomy (NCBI): domain Eukaryota; kingdom Metazoa; phylum Chordata; class Mammalia; order Rodentia; family Muridae; genus Arvicanthis; species Arvicanthis niloticus. The sequence goes on along the minus strand of NC_047660.1, from coordinate 127,613,903 downwards.
TCACAGAGATTCGCCCCCTTTGCTGCTAGAATGCTGGGATTAGAGGTGTGTGCCACCACTGCCCAACATTAATTGTGCTCATTCTTAAATTACGAGTTGAATCACATTTAAGCTATGACAAAACTTCATCTTTCCCACTAATTTAATAAAAGTAATTTCAGCTTGTGAGAAAGAAAAGAATAAAAAATTAGCGTTGGTATTGGGGAGATGGTTAAGTCAATAAAGTATTTGCTTTACAATCCTGAGAACCTGTGTTCAGTCTCCAGAACCCAAGTAAATAGTCTAGGCATGGTAATGTAGGCTTGTTACCTCAGCATTGGAGAAGTGAAGAGAGACAGGAGCTTCCCCGGGGTTCAAAGCCTACTAGCTTAGACGACCCAGTGAGCTCCAGTCCAATGAGACAGACTGTCTCAAAATAGGTGAACCTGAGCAAAGACAATCAAGGTTGTCCTCTGACTTCTACATGCACACAAGAATACATGCAGCATATGTGCCCATGTGCACACATATGCACATACACAAAAATACACGCAGCATATGTGCCCATATACACAACATACACAAAGTACATTCAGCATATATGCCCGTGTATACACACATGCACGTACACAAAACTTAGCCTATTTTCTCTGCCAACCTAGTCTATGACTCCTCAGTCAGGATATTAGACACCAATACTAAAGCTTCCTATTTTTCTCACATTTTAAATTCACCATATCTTTTGCTGCAATTAAATATCCTCCCATAATAATTACTTTGGCTTAATTAAAGTATACTGCAGCTCCCTTCTGTTGGTGAGATGCCGAGGTGGTTGTTTTAAGGACCTTATCTACAATAAGTAGAAGTGAATTGTGCTTATTCTTGGCTGTGCTTGGGCCTGGTGGGAGCCAGCACTGTTGATACAGCACCGAGGCTGCTCTAGGATGAGCACCTCTACATGGGGAGATGTTCCTGTACTTCCTGAACAACTGGACTTGCCCATTTCAAAACCATAAGCCTCTTTCACATTCAACTGGTAGTGGGTACCAGATTGGTTAAATCAGGTATTCAACCAGCTTGTTCTCCACATGAGCCTTCCCAATGATTTGTTGAAGAGCTGAATAAATAATTCTAACTGGGTTTCCAACTATCTATTATCAGTAGAGATCTATTTGTTTTAATGTTACTGCTGCCTTTTGAATATTGTTCTCAAGCAGGGAAGTATAATCAACCGTCTATCCCCATTGAACCTCTGGCAAATGTCTGGCAATATCTTTGAGTGTAGGAAGTTGAGGGAGAGGGGCTGCTGTCAGTGTCCAGCAGAGGCCTGGAAAATTAATATGAATCCTGGAATCCACAAGGTAACAACCACAACAAGCAGCCCCCATAAGTTTTCCCTTTCAAGATATTAATAGTGCAAAGGCTGGGAAGCCCTCCATTAGGGAAGTGAGATATACTTAGACAAGAAGAATTCCCTTTGAAACGTTGGGAAGGATTACCACTCACAGAATAGAGATCTGAGTCAGGATTCCATCTCAGACAAGCTGCTCAGGGAAGCCCCATGAGGGAAGAGCCCCAGTGTGCTCTCAGGGAGGAATTCAGTAAGTGTGGATTCACTGGTAGCACGAGGGTTTCCACAGAAAGTGTCACCAACTTGATACTGAGAAATCCATCCTTCACACTTAGCTTCTCTGGTATAGAATGTGTATGCAACAAAGAGTGAAATGGACAACAGACATTAACCAAACTCTACAAATAGACTCAGGGTTAGCCTTTTGATTCACTTTAAGTCTTTTTGTCTTTGGGGATACATTTGGCTTAGGGGGTAGAGGGAAGTAATAAATATCATTGATGTTGTGACACCTGAGAAGAGCTGCAGCCATTTCAGATTTTAATCACCTTACCCCTTAGTACAGATGCCAACTGTGTGGCAGATGCTCAAGAGGAAAAGCTTTATCAGCCCCGTGCATCTAATTACTTATCTTGGAGAAAATTAGGCAAAATTCCAAGGCTACAGAAAACTCGTGCTCTGTTGGGAGTTATTAATTACAAGAAGACTTAAGAAGCATTAATTTGTTTTGGTAACTGTGCCAGGGCATATCTAAGTCTGCCAAACAAGATGAAAAGGGGAGGCTAGGGAGAAGGTGAGTTTCTTGGATCAGTTGGTAAAGCAGGGATTAAAACCAGATGGCCCTGATGTGTCTCTTCTAGCCAAGCACCAAACAAAATCTTTCTTCTGCAGAAGTTTAAATTAAATTGATGCTCAACTGCCTCACTCTTAATCACCTAAACTCAGTTTTTTTTTTTAAATGGGTTCCTGTTTTGCTTTGAGATAACTAACATCTAACACACAAATACCCACCCCCACACATGTATATACACAAAGGGAAAAAATTAAAATATAGAAGTTGGTTGTATCTAGGTAAGAAAAAAAATCACAGGTTTCAATATCATATATATTTTTTCTATGAACTCTCCAAAAATTCTATAACTAGGCACATAGTATTTTCATAATGAGAAAATAGTCTGCAGCAGGACAATTATTTATACTTCATCTGTTCTAAGTCCATTCACCACTTATAATCCAGTCCTGTTTCTACATATCAGCATGGTTGTATATGTTGGAAGAAGATGAATAGTTACAGATATTAATGAACTTTAAGTCTTACCCAATATTATACACCTGGATAAATAACACAGTGTTATATAAGAGGCTAATACATTACTCAGGAACACAGTGGTCCAAAGGCTTCTCCAGTCTGTTTTCCATGGGCTAGCACACATGTCTTTGCATGAATAGATAAAGGGAAGGACAAAGGAAGAGACTAGATACCAGGAAACACATAGGATAGTTATAGGACATACTGAAACATAAGGCTCCAATCATGCAAAGGATCTGCATAGAGTTGTATTTAAGCTCAATGTCTAGCTTACATACAACCTATACATTCAGTTATAGCAAGTGTTGGTTCAAATACAAACATTTCCTTTAAAGTATGAGATAACATATACATATAATGCCTATGTCTCATGGTCATGGAAGTGTCTGGCTAATATACTAATAAAACTCCAATGACTAAACTTAAGGTATTGACTAAACTTAACATATATCAAAGAAACAACTCTGCCACAAAACAAATAACAAAACAAAATCAACCAGCCAAACAAACAAGCAAACAAACCAAAAACCCAAAGCCCAGGAGCCATTTAGGTTCAGACACTAATAAACAACTGTGTTCTTCAGAAATGGTAACCGAGTAGCTGTCTGATTAAAGCAATCCTTACAGAAGAGCTGCAGTATGGATGTTATGAAGGCCAATGTTGGGAAAATATAGGAGAAAGAGGGTTCAAAGTCACAAGAGTTTGAGGGAAAAGAGGCTATCATTTAGAACAATAAATTCTCATCAGTTCTGGTCTTACACTGGCCTTGAGTTGCTCAAGTGTCCCTCAGACCAAAAGTCATGTCACAGTTTTTTAAACCTTTCTTCTCTCTGTGTTGAAATTTATACTGGATTTCTAACATATAGAACTATAAGATACTAAAATTGTGCCATGACCTAAGAAACTTGTGGCCATCTATGATGAAAGTGGTGGAACACTAACACATCCATGGCACTTGTAGTTTATTCTTTCTGGGTAACTGTCTTAGTTAGGGTTTTACTGCTATGGACAGATACCATGACCAAGGCAACTCTTAGACGGACAACATTTAATTGGGGCTAACTTGCAGGTTCAGAGGTTCAGTCCATTATCATCAAGGAGGGAACATGGCAGTGTCCAGGCAGGCATGGTGCAGAAGCTGAGAGTTCTACATCTTCATCTGAAGGCCACTAGGAGAAGACTGGCTCCCATGTGGTTGGGAGGAGGGTCTCATTGCCCACCCCCACAGTGACACACTTCCTTCAACAGGCCACACCTACTCCAACAAGGCCATACCTCCTAACAGTGCCATGCCCTGGGCCAAGCGTATTCAAACCACTACAGTAACTATGAGGGCTGATCACTCTTTCCTGTGTGACAGTGTTCAGATGTACCGGAACTGGATAAGTGCCTGTTCAAACCTTTTGCTCACTTTTCAATTGGGATATCTACTTGTTCAGTCAGTGTTAGTTTTTAGAGTTTCTTTAAGTATTCTGCAAGAGTTCTTTGTACACAACTTTTCATATGAACACCATTGTAATCTCTGAATGGTGCTTTTTAATCTGCAAAAATTAAGATTAATATAGTCTGACATTTTGCAACTTATTTTAGAACTATTTCCCTTTGAGACATGAGCATGTTCCCTGTGTGTTCTAATACAATGGTTCTCAGCCTTCCTAATGCTGTGAACCTTTAATTCATTTCCTCATGTTGTGATGACTCCTAACCATAAAATTATTTTATTGCTACTTTAGAGCTGTAATGCTGCTACTGTCTTCAATTGCAATGTTAATACATTTGAAGATAGAAGTTTGCCAGAGGGGTCATGACCCACAGGCTGAGAACCAGTGTTGTAACACCTTTCTTTTCGCATCTTTCCAATATGGATCGCAATCCTACTTGAGTTGAGTTTTGTGTATAGTGAAAGTATATTCATTTCCCCTCACCAAAATTTAGTTAAAAGGTATTTTGTTCTCCTACTGAATTTTCATGCTGCATTTACCATTAGAGAGGACACCGTATGTGCAGACTTAATCTTTAATTTCTGATCCCCCATTTCTGTCTACTTTGTATAAAACCAGATTATTTTCATTTTTGTAACTCTGAAATAGGTCTTTGATACCTAGAAGCAATGTCACTAGGCTTTTCCTTTTTCAAGATTTTTACATATTTTTTGCCTTTTGCATTTCTATATAAAATTAAAAACCAGCTTTCAATTCACATATGTGTGAAGAACCTTACTGGGATTTTGATGACTCTATAAGTCAGGTGGAAGTGGTTTATTATCTCTAGTGATTTTTTTTTTTAGTCTACAAATAGAAAAATCTTTTTCACTTATTAGTTTTTTTCCATAATGTATTATAGTTCCATCAGAGCATTTGATACTTTTTATGATATTGAAAATTTTAATTTTATGATTGGCTTCTATTTAAAATTTCATTTCTCCCTTGATAATTTCTGTGGTAAAGAAAAGAAATAAAATTTTATATTACTGGCCTTGAATATGGTAAAAGCATTTAAGTTTTCTTCAGTTTTTTAAAAATATTTTTTATTCTTTTCAAAGAAGGAACATTTTCTGTATTTTAGATGCTAATGTAAATGGTACTATATTTATAAATGGCATGTTGGTTTTGTTTTGTTTTGACTGGCATAAAGAAGTATCCTGGCTTGGTTCATATTGGCCTTATGCCCTTAACCGTCCTTCTCGAATCAAGTTCTGCAGAGGATATAAAAAGGGATGACCTACTCATTAGTCTATCACTACCTTGATGTCTGCAGCTTAATTACATATGCAAAGTTTCTTTTGTCATCATTGGGAAGCTTTTCAGCTCCAAACTTTCCCCTTATTATGTTTTTGTTTTTGTCTTGGTCCCAGTAGTAGGGATTGAACCTAGGGCTTGATGTAGTCAAGGCAAGTGCCCTACCACTGAACTACCAGTGTGAGTGTGGTGTATGTGCATGTGTGTCCACGTGTGTGAGGGCATGCCTATGTATGTACGCATGCACATAGAGGCCACAGGTTGGTATCTAACGTTCCTCCTTGGTTGCTCTGCTCTTTATTGTGGCAAGGTCCTCAATGCACATGGAACTAGCTAATTCTGCAGGCGCAGTTAGCCAGCTTTCCCTGGGAGCTGTATCTCTCTCCTGAGTGTGGGATTGTAGGCGGATCCCATATCAGCTTGGCTTTTACATGGGTTCTACAGATCTAGTCTCCCATTCCAGTGCTGGCAAGGCAAACTTTTTACTGACCCCTCTCCCAAGCCTTGACACTTCCATTCCAACACTGGTATAAAAAAAAAAAAGGTATGTGCTGTGCATATTTGGCTTTCAGTGTTTCATTATTAAGCTTTGTATTTTCACCAAAGATGGTTTGCTGAAAGTCCTTATCAGATTCCTGATGCTTCTTTGTATTCATAGTCGGCTAGGCTTTTTTTATCTTGTATGCAGACATTGAACTCTGCCTAATGCTTCTTAACTGCACTAAGCTATTTTGCTGATGTTTTTTCCTGCCTCTTCTCTTCATATGGTAAACTACCTTGCTTAGTTTGTCAATGTAACCCTCCACTTGCATTCTTAGAACAGCTCTACTTGGCCATGGTATGTTATCCTTTCAATATGTTGCAGTTAATTTGCTGACATTTTGTTTAGGAATGTCAATATTTTCAGTACAAGTTTTCATCTAAAGTATTATTTTTTGCTTCTACGTTCCATGGAAATATTTTTTAAAAAGATAAGCCTTTGAGAACTAAAGAGATGACGCACTTGGTAAGGCTGTGTACTATTATTTCAGAGTACTTGAGTCCAATCCCAGAACCCAGGGCAGGTGGCTCACAACCACACAACATTCCAACTCTGTGGATCCAACATTCTCTTTTGACCTTCATGGGTATCCGCACTTTGTGCACATACTCACATACTTCATAGGTATCTGCACTTGCATGTATATACTCACATACTTCATAGGCATCTGCACTTGTGTGCACATACTCACATACTTCATAAGTATCTGCACTTGTGTGCACATACTCACATACTTCATAGGCATCTGCACTTGTGTGCACATACTCACATACTTCATAAGTATCTGCACTTGTGTGCACATACTGACATAGGTATCTGCACTTGTGTGCACATACTCACATACTTCATAGGCATCTGCACTTGCGTGCACATACTCATATACTTCATAAGTATCTGCACTTATGTGCACATACTTCATAAGTATCTGCACTTGTGTGCACATACTCACATACTTCATAAGTATCTGCACTTGTGTGCACATACTCACATAGGCATCTGCACTTGTGTGCACATACATACTTCATAGGTATCTGTACTTGGGTGCACATACTCACATATTTTATGGGTATCTGCACTTGTGTGCACATACTCACATACTTCATAAGTATCTGCACTTGTGTGCACATACTCACATACTTCATGGTATCTGCACTTGTGTGCACATGCTTACATACTTCATGGTATCTGCACTTGTGTGCACATACTGACATAGGTATCTGCACTTGTGTGCACATACTCACATACTTCATAGGTATCTGCACTTGTGTGCACATACTCACATACTTCATGAGTATCTGCACTTGTGTGCACATACTCACATACTTCATGGGATCTGCACTTGTGTGCACATGCTTACATACTTCATGGTATCTGCACTTGTGTGCACATACTGACATAGGTATCTGCACTTGTGTGCACATACTCACATACTTCATAGGTATCTGCACTTGTGTGCACATACTCACATACTTCATGAGTATCTGCACTTGTGTGCACATACTCACATACTTCATGGGATCTGCACTTGTGTGCACATGCTTACATACTTTATGGTATCTGCACTTGTGTGCACATACTCACATAGGTATCTGCACTTGTGTGCACATACTCACATACTTCATAGGTATCTGCACTTGTGTGCACATACTCACATACTTCATAGGTATCTGCACTTGTGTGCACATACTCACATACTTTATAGGTATCTGCACTTGTGTGCACATACTGACATACTTCATAGGTATCTGCACTTGTGTGCACATACTCACATACTTCATAGGTATCTGCACTTGTGTGCACATACTCACATACTTTATAGGTATCTGCACTTGTGTGCACATACTGACATACTTCATAGGTATCTGCACTTGTGTGCACATACTGACATACTTCATAGGTATCTGCACTTGTGTGCACATACTGACATAGGTATCTGCACTTGTGTGCACATACTCACATACTTCATAGGTATCTGCACTTGTGTGCACATACTTCATGAGTATCCACACTTGTGTGCACATACTCACATACTTCATAGGTATCTGCACTTGTGTGCACATACTCACATACTTCATAGGTATCTGCACTTGTGTGCACATACTTCATGGGTATCTGCTCTTGTGTGCGTATGCTCACATACTTCATGGGTATCTGTACTTGTGAGCACATACTAACATACTTTATGGGTATCTGCACTTGTGTGTACATACTAACATATTTCATGGATATCTGCACTTGTGTGCACATACATACTTCATGGATTTGTGTGTACATGCTCTCACATACAGAAGAACACACAAGCACACAGTTAAAATCTAAAATCTTCTTTAAAACTATAGTATCTAGTCCTTGTCTACACTGATGCAAGCACATAGTAGTTCTTTTATCTAATTTTTGTGTTGTTTCATATAGAATTAGCAAATGTTACAGAAGCCGATATTGCAATAGAGTAATTCATTCACTTATGTCCTGCACTGCTATCAAATTACAATATACACTAAATCCATCAAGATGGGGCGGGGTCTAACTCAGGTGAGTGATGCTTCATACACTGCATGTTCTTAATAAATACACAGTGACACTGACTCTAAGTCATCAGAAGCCACTCTAGGTGACGATGGCTTTCTGTCAAAAGTCAAACAAACAAAAAAAATTTTTTTGAGTGCCATCTGGTAATACTCTTGGATTTCAGTTACTGTACACACTAATAACCATCTTCTCTGCTACACACGTGATACCAATGCAGTCCTCACATATTTACATAAATCTGGCTCAACAAAGAAAGTCACTAATGAGTTGGGAGACTCAGAGACTCCCCAACTACAGGAGACTGTGAAACATTGTAGTTCCTTGAAACGCTTGCTCTGTAAATTAAAACCTCTTGAAGTGGAAAAGATATACATACCATACAAAATATGATAGGTAATGATAGGTAATTTCAGTGAAAAAGTGTAGATATGGTGCCATTTGTCTTGACCAGTCACCTCCCAGAGCATTATTAACTCAACGATAAACATGTGAATGTTGTCTATAAGGACTTCACTCCTTAGACACCTCACATAAACATGAGGTTTCCTGAAGCACAAGTATCTAGGTTGATCTGAAAGGCAGCAGGGTCTTTACCTCTCCCCACCATCCTTGTCTATCAACACGAGCACTCCTTGGAGAGCTAGATTAGCTGGAGTTGTGCATTGTGTGACACTTGATTGCAGTAAGTGACAGACACCTTGAAAGGGTGACAGGTGGTCAGCTCTAAATCAGTCAGGGCCACGGGTTACATCTGATTGATTCCGCTCGCTGAGCAGGTACAGCTCTTTGTGTTTTACTAGGAAACAGGATGACTGTGTTGTGTTTCCATGGTGATTTCTGAGAGCAACGTTCAAGCATAAAAGTTACTCTTTTAATCAGCAGTAATTTTCATCTGGATGATATTCCCATGTTACCCTGAATCAGCCCTGTGTTAATTTACTTTCTGCCTCAGGTCAGGGTGCAATTCATTTGCTTTGAGCAATGGAGGTTTTTATCTGAGGGGTAGGAGTAGGAGAGAGATGTTGAAGCTGAGAGTCAGGGTGATATCATTAAAAATACAGAACAAAAATAAAGAATACAACTGACTCGAAGGCAAAATTATTAACTATAAAATAAAATTTAAAAAACAGGAGATGGTGAAGGCATCCCACTTAAGAAAGAATTCTTGCTTGCTTGCTTTTAGTCCCCACAAAGTCTGTGCCAGCAACACAAATCCTTTAGACAGCATTTCTTAATGTTAGATGACAATATAATTTTTTTGCTGTAAACATCAATAAATGGTCTATTGATTCTGTCTCAGGCCATAAAATACACAGCTTTAAGGAAAATTTCTACTGATCCAGTTAAGGCTAATTTTGTTGGGACTCAAAAACACTGGGCAAAGACCACAAAGACTATGTCTGCGTATGTCTGCTGAATAAATAGTAAAAGAATCGGCACAGATTCAAGTAAGTGGGTAAGAAAACTGTTATTATCCTAAGTAAAGTCAAGGCAGATGGGAGAGACTTGACACGCATATTCAGATGCGTGCCCGCCTCACATCGAATCTTTTATGAATGGCTGATCCCAGATGGTGGTGCCATCAGCAGCACAAGTTTAGATGCGGCATCTCTTTCCTTTTTGCTCCAGCATCTCCTGTCATTTACAACTGCTTCATTTAGTGAGCAAAGCAGATATCATCAAAATCAAAGAAGCCATTACTAGCCAGGTTCTCTGATATCTCATAAATCAAGTACTCGGTGATTTAGCCAAGCAAGCTCGGACACCCCCACCTGTCCTCCCTCAGCTCATCTCCACTTTCATGTTGCTGCCCCACCGTCTCACAAATGGTGACAAGACAAAAAGAAATACAGAGAGAGATGCTTAGCAAACATACTACCCTACGGGAGTCAGCAAGCACCTCATTAACCACAGAACCCTCACAGTATTGTACGTGTACCTGTTCTGGAACTGTTTCTAGATAATGATTTTAAAAATAACAGAAATACACAATCCCAATAAGATAACTTACTTTACCACAGTTATTTATTGTAGGCTGGTTCCCATTGCTAGGTAGTAAGATTGAAGATACAGCATTCTTTTAGTTTTCAGATATTCAGAGGTATGGCACAGTGTGCAGGAGATGGGGTCTCTTTTAAGTTACAGACAACGAATACATAACAACCGCTGCTGCTTTTATCTCTCATGTACCAGGCACTGTGCTAGACAATTTTCTTATAGTCTTTGCCCAACTTTACTGAAATAAAATTTAAAACATATGTGTATTAAAGGCAGATAATGCAAGGTTTTAAAGCATGTATATACAGTGAACTGATAACTGGAAACTACTAAACTTTCGCCACCTTACAGGAATGTGTGTATGTGTGAGTTCATGTTTCTGTGTGTTTGTGTGTA